>NW_022589710.1:1451419-2186304 GCF_004348235.1 Phoca vitulina
AAAAAAAATTAAAAAAAAAAAAAAAAAAAAAGAATAATGACCAAACTGTAATAGCACCGTATGGCGACAGATGGTAGCTAAACTTGTGGTGGGCATAGCCTAACATACAGACCTGTCAAATTACTGGGTCATACACCTGAAACTGAGTAGCATTGTGTGTCAGCTATACTTCCATGAGAAAATAAAATTAAAAAAAGAATAATGACCGGGAGTTTTATTTCTGAAATGAAAATACAGTTTATGATAAAAGAATTTAGTATACTCATAAATTACAAAAGAAAAAAACCATTTCCGAAGATGCCAAAAAGGGACTTAATATAATTTAACAGGCATTTCTAATTAAATAAAAGCTATTACCGTATTACAATAAAAAGAATACAAGAGACACCAAAAGCCACATCAGATTAACAGTGAAACACTAGCAGGAAGAAGACAATGAAGGATATGATCACTGCTACTTAAGTTGCCCGTGTTCATTGGGTTGGAAGACTCAGAATGTCATTTCTTCCCAAATTGAGCTATAGATGCAATTACAACCCAGTAAGAGTCCCAACAGCTTTTTGGTAGAAATTGACAAGCTGATTCTCAAGTCCATATGGAAATGCAAATGACCTGGAAAGCCAAACAACTTGGTAAAACAACAAAGTTGGAGGACTAACACTACCGGATTTCAAAGCTTATGTAAAGCTACAGTAATTAATACAGTGTGGAGTTGGGGTAAAGATAAGCAAATAGATCAGTGGAACAGAATAGAGAGTCCAGAAATAGACCCACTTACATGAAGACAACTGTGTTTTGACAAAGAGGTAAAGGCAATGCAGAGGGAAAAAGAGAGCCTTTGGACAAGTAGTGTTGGAACAAGTGGATTCTTACATGAGAAAAAAAAAAAAGAAGAACTCTGAGCCCTACCTCACAACATAGGCAAACAATAACTCAAAATGGATCATAGACCTAACTGTAGGGCCTAAAACTATATCATCCTAAAAGAAAATGTAAGAGAAAATCTCTGGGACCTTAGGTTAGGCGAAGATTTCTTAGATACATGCCCCGAGTGCCTACAATAATCATCTTTGCTTGGAAGCCCTGACTCTTATCCCTGGACAGTTTTTTGTTGTTGTTTCGTTCTGTTCTTCCTTAGCACTTTATACATGATAGTCATCAAATTATATTATAAACATCTGTTTATATTTCTCTCCTCCATTGAGCACACGTGGAATAAAGATCAGGTCTTAATTATTTTAATGTCCCAAAGTCCAATAATGCTACTTACATGATGTTTGCAACTCCAAGCTTAATCAGGAAGAAACTCTTTCCTAGAAGTCTCCCAGTATAACTCCCTGATGTCTCATTGGCCAGAACTGGGTCATGGGGTTACCTCTAAGCAAATCACCAGTTAATGGAATTACCATGATTTACTTGGACCAATTATGCCTCACTCTTCGGGGACAGGCTTCCTTTCCCCAAGGAGCGACGGCTGTTGGGTAGGCTAGCTGCATAGAACTCAACAAAAGTATGGTAACGGTGGAGTTGGTAACACTAACCAGGCTGCTTCATTTTCCACTGTGAAAGTATAATTCACAAACAACCTTGCCTTACATCTGGATCTCAGAAGGAAAAACTGTCAGATATTACTTTATTTGAAAATGAAAAGAACAGCACAGCCCTGCTACAGTAAGAAGGAGGAAATCATTCATCTGAAACAGCGAAATTTTGCACTGAGCTTTTTATAGCTTTTTAGATAATGCATCTATAGAAAGAAGCAGGGTAAGCTTTACTGCTGAATCATTTACATCAACTCATACGATTTCGAATATTCATTACTTTTCACAATAGCCATTGTCTTAGAACATGTGCTATTATATAAACATTCTTCACAAACCTTAAAAGTAATTCAAAGAGAAGTATCTTTATTGTAGATGTCAGCAGCAAAAAAAAAATCTAGCCAGTATTGTGGGTACTCGGAGTTTGTATTTTCTCTGTGAATATAGGAGCTTAGAGAAAATGGAGTGCAAGAAAAAACGCGTAAATGTTGAGAGTTGTTTCTAGCTTAACAAATCTGGCCAGCAAGCATTCCCCCCTAGAAAAACTGGCTTCTTAAAGGAAAAATTCATATTTCTGATTTTATGTTTTGTTGGTTGGTTTTGTTTTGTTAAATAGGCTGTTATATTTTTCTTCCACACTCTGAATCTCAGGCTCTGTCTCAACCACTCCAGGGTGTGAAAGCACTAGAAACAACCTCTTAGACCAGAGAACATGGAAGGATAGTTTTTGGGTCTGGACGCAAGCAAATGGGGAGAAGAGGAAAATCTGGAGCTCCGTTTTTCATCCCCTCCCTCTGACTCTATAATGATTTACATTTTAGAGCCCTGAGAAAAAATGTGGATAATCTGTACTCAGCTACTCTTCCTCCAATCCATATACCAAAGGGAAATCTCCCAGCTACAAGACTGAACTCCCTGGCTACCTAGTTCTCCTCAGACCCATCTGGAAACTCCCAGATGGGTTGAAACTTCCATCAGATCCACCCTAGGTGATCCACAAGGTTTGACAGGCCCTCCTTGTTTTGACCTGAGCAGCATCAGTAACCAGGAGTGCTGACCTCACCACAGGCCTATATGCAGCCCCATTCCTAGAGTCCTGTCCTTTGGTGACTAAAGGGTCAGCAGGAAGTAGGGGTTTGTAGCTTCAGTTGTCTCTGTGGAGTTGGGACGAGGCACAACCTCAAGTAGGAAGAACATGAGAGCCTTTCCAGCTTATTGACCATTCCTTTTGCTGAAGTTCAGGACAGCATTATCTGAGGCTGGAAACTGGGGGACCAAAGTGGTACTGCTGAGTGCCATGCTTCTCCATGCACCCCAGCCAGTGCTATGGGGTATCTGGAGCTGTAGGACCCCAACAGTGGGATGTGTGCTAGACCCTTACGCAGAGGTCAGACCTCATCAGTTATCAGTTTGTTCACTGATCATCCAGGTTCAGGCAATGGTAGACTGACCATATCGTGTTCTCCAGATGCTTCAAAAGCATCATTGTGGCTGCATTTTTTTTTTTTTTTCCAAAACTCTAAGACTTGAGGATGTCATGCTGCAGGACCCTGGGTTCTGGAGGAAAGATGGACTGGACTCTGAATCTGGAAGGCCCCGGACAATGATGTCGGGACAAGTGTAACTGGTTGCAATTGTGCTGGAGCTGTATCTTAAACTCCCTATGATAACCAAAGGCTTGTAAAAATAATTTGCAATATTTGCATAATCCAGATGTAAGCTGAAATAAGTCTGCCATTTCAGAGGAAAAGTAAAATTGTATGGAGGGTCACGGCATAAAAACTTGCCTCACTCCTGAAACTATAGTACTCAATGAAGGTGACTTCACAAAAACAAAAACAAAAACTTCCCTCGAATCCTTGCCTATCTCTAGAACTATGCATGAACAAGGAAAAAATCTAAGAAATTCAATGGAAATCAACAGCTGGGGTTGGTGGCACAGATTTCAAGAGCTGTCTGGTGCTAGGAGAGGGGTTTTTCCATTGACCTCCAGAAGGGCCATGTCTCAAGAATATGCTCAAAGACTAAGGACTTTAAGACAAAGGGTAAAAGTGAAATAGCCTTATTCTTATAAAGCCTAAAACTAAACTTGCATAAGATGAAGGTAACCTTCCAATGATTTAGTTGCTGCTAGGACAAATCCAGTGCTCTTCAAAAAAGATATGAGAATCCACAGTGTCCTACAATGTATCACTCATAATGTAGAATAATATTCAGTCAAAAGTTAGCAGATATGTGAGGAAGCAGGAAAATGTGACCCATAGTGAAAAGAAAAAGTGGAAAAAGTCACTAGAAATAGACCCACAGACAACCCAGGTGTTTGAATTAGCAGATAAAAAATTTCAAATACCGGGGCACCTGGGTGGCTCAGTCGTTAAGCGTCTGCCTTCGGCTCAGGTCATGATCCCAGGGTCCTGGGATCGAGCCCTGCATCGGGCTCTCTGCTTGGCGGGAAGCCTGCTTCTCCCTCTCCCACTCCCCCTGCTTGTGTTCCCTCTCTCGCTCTGTCTCTCTCTGTCAAATAAATAAATAAAATCTTAAAAAAAAAAAAAAAAATTTCAAATACCTATGGAAAATATGTCAGAGGGGCGCCTGGGTGGCTCAGTTGGTTAAGCGACCAACTCTTGATTTCGGCTCAGGTCATCATCTTCGGGTCCTGGGATCGAGTCCTGCATCAGGCTCACTGCTCAGTGGGGAGTCTGCTTCTCTCCCTCTCCCTCTTCCTCTGCCCCCCCCCACTCACATGCACTCTCTTTCAAATAAATAAATCTTAAAAAAAAAAGATTTAAAAAATATGTTAAAGAACTTATGGGAGGGGCACCTGGGTGGCTCAGTCGTTAAGTGTCTGTCTTCGGCTCAGGTCATGGTCCCAGGGTCCTGGGATCGAGCCCCACATTGGACTCCCTCCTCGGCGGAAGCCTGCTTCTCCCTCTCCCACATCCCCTGCTTGTATTCCCTCTGTCGCATTCTCTCTCTCTGTCAAATAAATAAAATAAAATCTTAAAAAAAAAAAAGAACTTATGGGAAAAGTTAATAAAATGGGTGAAAACTGGGAACTCTAGAAAAGAATTGAATAGAACTTTTTTTTTAAGATTTTATTTATTTATTTGAGAGACAGACAGACAGCTAGAGGAAGAGCAGAAGGGGAGCAGCAGGAAGAGGGAGAGGGAGAAGGAGACTCTCCGTTGAGCAGGGAGCCTGGTGAGGGGCTCGATCCCAGGACCCCAGGATCATGACCTGAGCCAAGGGCAGACGCTTAACCTGAGTGAGGCACCCCGAATAGAATTCTCAGTACTGAAAAATACAGTACATAAATTTTTAAAATCCATCGAATAAGATTAGCAGCAGATTGAACAATCTAGAGGAATAGATTGATAACCCTGAAGCTAAATCAATAGAAATCATCCAAATTAGGATGCCTGGGTGGCTCAGTCAGTTAAGCATCTGCCTTCAGCTTGGGTCATGATCCTGGGGTCCTGCGATCAAGTCCCACATCAAGCTCCTCACTCAGCCTGGAGCCTGCTTCTGCCTCTGCCTGTCGTTTCCCCTGCTTGTGCTCTCCCTCTCTCTCTCTCTCTCTGACAAATAAATTAATAAAATCTTAAAAAAAAATAAATCATCCAAACTGAAGTACAGAGAGAAAAAATATTAGGAGAAAAAAGAGAACAACAGTCTCAAATACCTGTGGAACAATCTTAAGTAGTTGTAACTGGAGTCTCAGAAAGAAAAGACAATATATTTGAAGAAATAATGGACAAAATTTTCCAAATTTGGTGAAAAATATCAAGTCTTAGATCCAAATATTTGGGTGAGCCTCAAGCACAATAATTACAAAGAAAACCACATCTAAGCACATCGTAACCAAACTACTGAATACCAAAGATCGGGGCACCTGGGTGGCACTGTCAGTTAAGCAGCCAATTCTTGGTTTCAGCTCAGGGCATGATCTCGGGGTCCTGGGATCAAGCCCTGCCTCAGGCTCAGTGCAGAGTCGGCTTCAGAATTCTCTCTCCTTTGGGCACCTGGGTGGCTCAGTTGGTTAAGTGACTGCCTTCGGCTCAGGTCATGGTCCCGGAGTCCTGGGATCGAGTCCCACATCAGGCTCCTGGCTCAGCGAGGAGCCTGCTTCTCCTTCTGACCCTTCTCCCTCTCATGCTGTTTCTCTCTCTCTCTCAAATAAATAAATAAATAAAATCTCTAAAAAAAAATGAAAGAATTCTCTCTCCTTCTCCCTCTGCCCTTCCCCCCTCTCCCTCTGCCACTCCCCCCTCTCTCTGCCCCTCCCTGTGGTCGCTTGTGTGTGTACACATGCACTTTCTCAAATAAATAAATCTTAAAAAAAAAAAAAGTTTAAGAGAAAATCTTGAAGGCAGCCAGAGAAAAAAGGACACATTATGTACAAAGAAATAATGATAGAATTAAAGCTGACTTCTCTTCAGAAATAATGGAGGTTAGAAGAACAGCCTCTTCAGAATGCTGAACAAAAAACAATAGCAAAACTATCAACCTAGAATTCTATTGAGTAAAAACGTCCTTCAAAATGGAGGGGAAAATGAAGACATCCAGATAGTCAAAAGCTGAGAGAATCCATCACTGGAAAACTTGTACTACAAGAAATGCTAAGGAAAATTCTGACTGAAGGCAAATGGTACCAGATGGAAACTTAGCACTACAGGAAGAAAAGATTACTGGAAATTACAGATATATGGGTAAATATAAAGACTATTTTTTCTTACTTTTCTTCAATTCTTTATAAAGTAGTTAACCCCTCAAAGAAAAAACAAAACAATGTAATGTGGGGCTTATGGTTTATGTAGAAGTAAAATATATGATGACAATTGCACAAAGGATGGGAGGATGAGTTAAATAAACTATAAATAAAATTATACAGTAAAGTGGAATAATATTAAATCAAGTTGGACTATAATAAGTTAATGCAGAGTGTGTAATCACTATAGCAATCAGTAAAAACATAATACAAAAACATTTTTTTCTGGTAGGCTCTATGTCCAACATGGGGCTTGAACTCCCAACCCTTAGATCAAGAGTTGCATGCTCTACTGACTGAGCCAGCCAGGCACACCCCCCGGGCCCTGCTAAAAATCATTTGCTTAAAGGCTAATAGAAGAAATAGAATTGAACAGTTAAAAAAATACTTCACTAACCCAAGATATGGGAGAAGGAGGAAAGTAGGCAGGAACAAAGAGGAACAAAGAGAAATCAAACAGTAAGATGGTAGACTTGAATCCAGTCATTTCTATAATTATGTGTAATGTACAGGAATTAGTCACACCATTTAAGAAGCAGAGATGGTCAGATAGGTAAAAAAGCAAGACCCAATTATATGCTGTTTATAAAAGACACAAATACAAAGACAAAGATACATTGAAAGCAAAAGGATAGCAAAAGATATATCTTTAAAATGCCAACCATAAGAAAGCTGGGGTGCCAATGTTAATATCATATAAAGTAGACTTCAAAATAAAGAGTATTATAAGAGATAAAAGGATCATTTCACAATGATAAAAGAATCCCATTTATTCAGTAAATGTAACAACCCTAAATTATATGAGCCTAAAAACAGCTTCATAATACATGGAAATAAAAACCATAAAGCTACTCGAATTAAAAACTAAAAGGTAGGGGCGCCTGGGTGGCTCAGTTGTTAAGCGTCTGCCTTCGGCTCAGGTCATGATCCCAGCGTCCTGGGATCGAGCCCCGCATCGGACTCCCTGCCCCGTGGGAAGCCTGCTTCTCCGTCTCCCACTCCCCCTGCTTGTGTTCCCTCTCTTGCTGTGTCTCTCTCTGTCAAATAAATAAATCTTTAAAAAAAACAAAACTAAAACTAAAAGGTAAGTAAATGTTTATGGAATCTCAGGATGGTAAAGCCTTTTAAACAAACAAGCACAGACAGACTCACTCCAGAAAGGAAGCATCTGACCTCAAATATTTAAACTCTGATATTAAAAAATTACCATAAATAACAACAAAAGAAAAATTACAAATTAGGGGGGGAAACTATAATATCTATAAACAGCAAAGGATCTATGAGAAAAGCCCAGGGATATCACCAAATGGAGGCTTTTGTCATTTTAGGAAGAATAATTTCAAAGTGAAGGTCTGCACCAGATTCCATCCTAGGCAGGCAATGTCATTACCTCCTTAGTGGTGATAGTACTTACTTGACCACTTAAGAATCATCACTATAATTGTATTGGTTAGCTATTGCCATGTAACAAACCATCCCAAAACTTAGTCACTTAAAACAACATTTATTATTTCTCAGGAATATACAGCATGGATGGGTGATTCTGCAAGTCTGGGCTGGTGTGGCTGATCTTGGTGAGGCTCATTCACGTGTCTGTACTCATTTGACAGGTCCATTGTGAGTCATTCTAGATTACCCAGCCCCAGCCAAATTGGTGCAGACTGGATAGGCCAATCCAGCCAACATGCAGAAATGTGAGATAAATAATAAATGTTTACTGGTTAAAGCCACTTAGGTTTGAGATGATTTGTTATGCAGCAAAAGTTAACTAATACACACTGTCAAAAAACAACAACAACAAACTTTCTGACTATCCACAAGTTATATGATGAACAGGATGATGAAAGAAAATGAGCATGTCCCTTCCTTAAAGACCTTTATAACATTCTAGCAGAAAGAAGAATAAACATGTAGTTAGCTGAAATATATAACTACAGTCATTACAAGACTGCCTTCTAGAGATAGAAGTGAGTCAGAGATTCTCTTGATTACTTGGAGTATGGGTTAGACTTTATAGAACCATCCATAGGCCTCTAATATATTTCATGCTGGGCTCTCCCCAACCTCACTTGAAGCCCTGCAAACTTTCTTTTAGAATAGGAAGAGCTAACTAAACTCAGGGGAGACTTAAAATCATCCATTAGAATGCAGAGAAAAATATAACTCCTTTTTTACATTTATGTTTATTGTATCTTCTTAAAATTTATGTTTGTTTATATTTTATTATACACAAAATATATCTGTACAGTACTATAAACATAAAATGTAAAAGCTTGTAAATGCTCAAAATAACTAATTGATAGCATTACAGACATCTGGAGACCCCTAATATAGACACACCCCTAAATTTTCATATGCCAGACATCCCAGCACATAGAACATGTAGCTCGTTCTCGTCTATCTTCAAGAAAATTCTCTTCATCAGGCATCAGATACCGCCCTCCTGTGCTCCTTCTTCTTCTCATGGGTCTTAGAGCTTGTCCTTTATCAGTAATTAATTGGCCTTGTTATGTGCCAGTGTTAGGCTCTGGGAATAAGTGTGAGCAAGAGTCACAGCCTCTACCCTAATGGAACTTGAAGGTGTTTTAGTCTGTTTGGGCTACTGTAACACAATACCACAGAATGAGTGGCTTATAAACAACAGAAAATGACTTCTCAGAGTTCTGGAGGTGGGGAAGTCCAAGATCAAGTCTCTAGAACATTCAGTATCGGGTGAAGGGCCTGCTTCCTGGTTCATGCTCTCCTGGCAGAAGGGCAGAGAGGAAGAAAGCTCTCTTGTGGCCTTTGTAAAGGGTACAAATTCATCCATGAGGGCCCCACCCTCATAACCTCATTCAATCTTAATCACTCCCCAAAGGCGCCACCGCCTAATATGATCACATTGGCGGTAGGGTTTCAATATAGGACTTTGGAAGGGACACGAGCATACAGTCTAGAACACAAACTCCCTCTGGTCACAAAACCCCATGTCTCTTCCTGGGAAAGATGATTTATCCATCTCCATGATGCAGAGTCCTGGCTCCTGATCCGTGATCCTGAGAGGGAAGAACACCACATGGTTTCTGTGGAAAATTCCGATCAATTTTGATGCTCTAATGCATCAGCAAACAGGATGTGGAGAGAAAACCTAAAGGGATGTTCCCTGAAGGAAGAGAGCAAATAAAACACTCTCAGTGTCTGACACTGCCCCACTGTTCACCCGGAAGCAGCCTTTCCCTGGTCATGGCGGGCAGGCGGGGGAATGCTTTAGGAGTCAGAGGACAAGCAAAGACGCTGTCTCCCCCACTCCCATCCCTTTCTTCCCTCGTGGTATGGTGATACCAGAGTTGCCCACAGGGCCCCTGAGTACACCCACAAGCTGAATACCCTTGATGGTGAAAGAGAACTCGTGGCCGTGCACAACAAAGAAAGGAAAGACATAAACTTGGTGCATGAAGGAGGGGAAAAGGTGCCTCTTTTTTTGATAGCATGAATTTTACCGTCTCTTTTTGAAGTGTCAAATGGCTTTTGAACCACTCAATCATTTTCTTCCCTTTCTCCCTCGTTTTTTTTCCTATGATTTTCTTTCTTCTTTATTATCCCCCAAACCCAAAGCTATGCAGGAATGGAAGAAGGAGAATGTATGCTTCTATAGGATGCATTTGATGAGTGTTCGTAGGAAAAGAGACAAATCACTCTATTTCGTTTTCTTCCTACATGCCAAGGAGAGTAACAGTAGAGCAGAGGTTACTTTATATTATAATATTTAACTATTGTTAACTTCACATCATATTATTTGATTTACAGGGTATCAAGAAGAGTAAACGTCACCCAAGGACTTTGCATTCTGTTCTGGGTAAAGGGTTAGTGTGGTTTTTTGTTTTTTTTTAAAGATTTTATTTATTTGACAGAGAGATAGAGAGAGAGCACAAGTAGGCAGAGTGGCAGGCAGAGGGAGAGGGAGAAGAAGGCTCTCCGCGGAGCAGGGAGCCCAATGCGGGGCTCGATCCCAGGACCCCAGGATCATGACCTGAGCCGAAGGCAGCCGCTTAACCGACTGAGCCACCCAGGCGCCCCCGGGTTAGTGTGTTTTTGATTGTACACAGGATAACTGTATCATCTCAGGTGGAAGTATGACCTCATTGCTGTCTTTATTTAGAGATTAAGTATGGTTTAAGGAGATGCATATGGGTGCCAAGTTGACAAAAGGCAAGCTTGTGATGGTTAATTTTATGTATCATCTTGGCTGAGCCATGGTGCACAAATATTTGGTCAAACATTATTCTGGCTGTTTCTGTGAAGGTGTTTTTTGGATGAGATTAACAGTTAAATTGGTGGACTTTAAGTAAAGCATATTATTCTCCATAATATGGGTGAGCCTTGTCCAATCAGTTGAAGGTCTTGATAGAAAAAAGACTGACCTCCCTGAACAACAAGGGATTTTGCCAGGAGACCGCCTTTGGACTTAAACTGCAATTCTTCCCTGGGTCTCTAGCCTGCTGGCCTACCTCATCTGACTTCGAATTTGCCAAGCTCCACAATCATGTGAGTAGATTCTTTAAAATAAATCTCCCTCTGACATACTCGACAAGATGCAAAAAGAATTTCTGGAAACCCCACACTTGTGTGAGCTGCTCTCCTAGTCTGCATTGGGCTGCAGGTGTCCACCTGTCTTCACTAAAGGAGAGGTAACTGAAAGTCTAGGGGTCTCCATGGAAAGAAGACAGGGTAGTTGGTTTTCCAACCCCTTCTAATTTCTGGTTTTGCCAGTCAAATATCAACAAGTGATCCTTAAAATAAAGTTTCTTGCTTATCCATTACAATTCTCCCAGGTCTCACCATTTCCTGACCACTGCAGATTTTTTTTTTTTTTTAAGGAATTAATTAAGATACGAAAATATTCTGGGAGATGTTATCAACATAGGAACACAACAAAAAGATCCAATCCTCAATCAGCAGAAGTTTACAAAAATATAAGAACAAAGGAAGTAAAACTTATTAAATTAAAAAAAAAGAAAAACTCTAGAATTGCACATAAATCAACCAATCTATCAATCACCGATTAAATCATACCAACAGAGTCTCTAGAAAAGTTATCAACACAAGAAACTCCAAGATATAGCTTCTTCGACATTTTCAACTACAGGGAAAGAGAAACTGACACGTTTTCAAGCAGGAAAATATGGGTCATGTTCAAAGGAGCACGCCCTCGGGCTTCGCTCTGGATTTCCCGCCTCTCACAAGCAATGCCAGATGGTGGGGTGGTATCTTCCACTGAAGACTGAGTGCAAGGGTGTGATCTACCATACCTAGTTGACATTTCTTGTGGGGAGGAAACAGAAAGGGCTTCGTACTGTCTAAACCCAACCTTGGTCAGCCAGCAGCCTTATGCCAAGGCTGCCCAAAGAAGCATTACGTGATACTTGAGTTGTAGTTAGTTAGATAACGTGCCTGGCATAGTTATTTTTATTGACGAATGTGTACTAACTTCCAAATACCATCAGGAAAGTAACTGATTTTGCTTTGAATGTTGAAATCAGTACAGCTGAAAACCTGAACAAGGGGCACCTGGCTGGCTCAGTCGGAAGAGCCTGAGACTCTTGATCTCAGGGTCATGAGTTCGAGCCCTCATGTGGGGTGTAGAGATTACTTAAATAAATAAAACTTAAAAAAAAAAAAAAAAGACAACCTAAAGGAGAAAAAAAATGGAAGATGAGGAGCTACTCCGGTTCTTAAAAAGAAGAAAAGTAAAGGGAAGTGACAGTGTTGACCAAACAGGCAATGTTGCTTGCCTTCCTAAAAAGAAGTGCCCCAAACTGCAACTCATTCAGTAGCTATAAAATTAAGAATAATAAAATATTTTAAGATATTAAGAAGAATTTCCTTCCCCTATGTTCATCTGTTTTGTTTCTTAAATTCCACATATGAGTGAAATCATATGATATTTGTCTTTGTTATAGGGGAAAGGAAGGAAAAATAAAATCAGATAAAAACAGAGAGGGAGGCAAACCATAAGAGACTCTAGTTAAGAGAACAACCTGAGGGTGGCTGGAGGGGAGATGGGTGGGGGCTGGGTTAGATGAGTAATGGGCAGTAAGGAGGGCACTTGTCGTGATGAGCACTGGGTGTTATATGTAAGTGATGAATCATTGAATTCTACTCCTGAAACCAATATTACACTTTATGTTAACTAATTTACCTTTAAATTTAAAAAAAAGATATTAAGCAGAATTTTTAGGAGTTTTTCTTTAAACGCTTCACAAGGCTAAAGGGAACAGTCATCCAGTTCAAGTGGGAGGGTGACCTCCAAGCCACTGCCGGTAGCTTCACTTTATGCAGACAAGAGACATGACCAGATTTGCATTTTATAATTTTGCCTGGGTGGCACAGTCAGTTAAGCGTCCCACTCTTGACTTCAGCTCAAGTCATGATCTCAGGCTCGTGAAATCGAGCCCCACGGCAGGTTCCCCGCTCAGCGGGGAGGCTGCTTCTCTCCTTCTCCCTCTCCCTCTGCCCCACTCCCTGCTCTCTCTCTCTATATATATCTCTTCCTCTCTCTAAAATAAATAAATAAATCTTATAAAATATCACAAGTGGACATGGATCGTTGCTATTGCTTCATTCATGCTCCTGGTCTCTCACTTGAGCTAATATTGAGATCAGCATGTTTCCTGAATGAAAACATGTATGCGTGTTGACAGCGTATCTCTGGGGAAGGCATCCTCAACCAGTCTGTGGGGCAGCAGTGTCCTTATTGTCACAAAATATATACTGCAGGACACCTGGGTGGCTTAGTTGGTTAAGTGTCTGCCTTTGGCTCGGGTCATGATCCCAGGGTCCTGGCATCAAGTCCCGCATTGGGCTCCTTGCTCAGTGGGGAGCCTGCTTCTCCCTCTGCTCCCACCACTTGTGCACTCTCTCTCTCTGACAAATAAATAAAAATTTAAAAAAAAACTTATGTTTAGAAATTTATTTTTAAAAAAGATATATTGCCTTTAACAACATTAGCCATTAAGATCTGATTCCAGGATCACCAAACAACCTTCTGATTATAACTAACTTCCCTTATAGATTTGTCTCTAGCAAGATATTAAACTGATCAATAAACATTATTTTTTCACTGTAAATCAAGAACTAGCATTATGGTTTTTTTTTTTAAGTGAGCATTTCTATGAATCCCCAATCTGCTATTTTTCTTTATTATTTTGATACAAGCCTATAATCCCTTATCCACTATTCTGAAATCCAAAAAGAAAGTTGTTTTTTTTTTTTCATTTGGCAGCAAATCTTGACATGAACAGATGCTAAGGCTATTTATAGTCTCTATCCTACTCAGTGGGAATACTGGTATATTTTGCTAGAGAAATGTAATGTGTTTGATTACAAGGTACCTTTGATCTGTATATATTGAGACATGCTTTTTGTCTTTTTTCTGCATCTATCGAGATAATGTAGTGTTTGTCCATTATTATGCTTTATAGTGAATTATGCTGATCGATCTCTTAATGCTAATGCTTGACAGCACCCCTCCCCCACTTTCTTTTCTCCTCTTCATCCCTATAGCCCAACGATTGCAGTGAATGTTCCTGAATTAAAGGTACATGTGTACCTTTAATTAGACCGGTCTCAGTACGTGAATCAGATGCCTTTTCTGTCCAAATATAGCCTGCTTCTAATGGGGGCTGCCTCATCAAGGAATAGGATGTGGCTGTGATTCAGGAAGACTAGGGAGGGGCCCTTGAGCATGTCTATCTATATAAAGCTCCACAGACATTTCTGACACACTCCTCCAGCTGAGAACCACTGCTCCAGAGAACTCTGTATCTGCTTCTCCTTGCATCTCTGCTCCATTCCTCTCACTACCAATCAGACATTCTCGCATGAGAGAGAGGACATGCCAGCTAGGAAAGTGGCAAAAGACTCAGCATCCCTGAGAAGTGCCTTGGTCCTGGGGCAAATTCCAGAGTGGGTGAAAGTGTCTTCTGCAATCAAAAGAGCTTAAGTAACACAACTAGTATTCTGTGATGGTCACTTTTATGTGTCAGCTTGGCTAGGCCATGGTACCCAGATATTCAGTCAAATACCAGTCTGGATGTTGCTGTGAAGGCATTTGGACATGAGATCACACTTAAGAATCATTCCCTTAGTTCTGGTACTTTGGCTACAGGCTCAAATGTATTCCCAGAATAAATGTGTGGGAGACTTCCTGCCTCCAACATTCAGAAACCTGTCCCTGGCTTCTCAGCTGGATGGGGAACCCTGGGAAAGGAAGGAACTTGGGCTTTCTGTAGTCTGTTTCTCACAGGTCTCCCTAGAGCTCCCATTGAAGACGATAGCCTTTCTCACCCCACCCAGGGACTTGGTCATCATAAATTCCCCATCTACCTGCATGAATCATCTCGTCAAAGGTGCAAAGAAGACCAAAACTCTACATTTTTTTTTCTTTCTGCCTGAACAAGATCATAAACATTCCAACTTCTAGCCTTCCTGGTTGAGTACAGTGAGTTAGTATTCTGATGATCTGGACAGAAGCCCATTTTTACCTAAATCAAATCAATGACATACTTTCCAACACCTTTATCATCACACTTTTATGAGGAAAACCTGATTTTTCTATGAACTCAACTATGTTGATGCGGTAGTGAGAAAATTGTGACTCAGACTAAAAGGGACCATCAGGGCGCCTGGGTGGCTCAGTCAGTTAAGTGTCCGACTCTTGATCTCAGTTCAGGTTGTGGGTTGTGAGTTTGAGCCCCGCATTGGGCTCCATGCCGGGTATGGAGCCTACTAAATAAATAGATAAATAAATAAATAAGACCATCATATACCATCAGATATGTTTACCTTCACCTATTCCTAATGCCATAGTGAGGCTTTGGGAGTTGAGCTGTGTGGTCCTGTGATGTCTACTGCATAAATTACCTGGCAATTTAAAATAAAGCCTTTTGAGGAGGGGACCGGATGATAGGTTTGGAAAGCCAGAGCTTTAGGGGAGAGAAGTGCTTGTTTAAATTAAAGAAAATTGAGATGAAGCACCTCCTTCTTCTTCCCAAGGTTCAGGGTGCGATGGGTATTAACAGCAAGGAATCACCTCTTTCTAAAGAAACCTTTTCACAAATCTCTTCAGAAATGGAATATGTTCCTCCCCATACCCTGATTCCTTTTTTATGTTCCTAAACTAGGAGAAAGGTTTTAAAAGTCATGGAACAGGTTTTTACACATTTTCTTTGAATATTTGCATATCGTGACCTGGTTTTGGAATTTCTCATCTGTAGCATCTTGTTGCCTTACTCAAAATCTCAATTTTAATATCCTGTTTTTTATATATATATATAAATCAAAAATAGAATTATAAGGAAATAAAGGCAAATCCATAAACATAGGAGGAGATCTTAACACATTTTTTTTAGAAACTGACATCAAATAGACAACATCAGTAAATATATATAAAATATTTAGAAATAAACTTAATAAAATATGCACATCTTTATAGGAACAAATAAAAAACCTTATCAAAAGATAGAGAACAAAAGGTGAGTGTAAACAGATGTTTATGTTTTCTGGATGAGATAACTTAACATTGTAAAGATGTCAGTTATCCCCCAAATTAGTCTATAAATTCAATGCATTACCAATTGAAACCTCAGCAGGATTTTTAGGGAACTTAATTAGACTGTTCTAAAATGGAATGGGTAAAAAAAGGCACACTAATAATTTAAACAACATTAAAAGAGAAGAACGCAGGTATGTGTGTGTGAGGGAGGTCTGCTTGCCCCATTAAACCAGACTCCTCTAGAGTTTAAAACAGTGTAGTATCTTCATGGGAGGAGAGAAGTAGATCAGTGGAATGGAATAGAGAGCCCAGATACAGACCCACGCACACATGGAACCCGGTGGACGATACAGAAGGCATCAAAACATGGCAAGGAAAGGATAAACTACTCCAAAAAAGGACTTGGAAAACCAGCTCATCTTTTGGAATAAAAAAAAAAAAATTAGATCATAACCTTACAAATAGAAAAAAAAACAAATTTTCAATCAATTAAAGCAAATAAAAATTTTAACCTATTAGAAAAATATAAGGAATGCCTGGGTGGCTCAGTCGGTTAAGCATCTGCCTTCGGCTCAGGTCATGATCCCAGGGTTCTGGGATCGAGTGCCACATCAGGGTCCCAGCTCAGGGGGGACCCTGCTTCTCCCTCTGCCTGCCACTCCGCCTGCTTGTGTTCTTGCTCTCTCTCTTTCTCCCTCTCTGACAACTAAATAAATAAAATCTTTAAAAAAAAGAAAAGAAAAATATATAGAAGTATATCTCTATGATTTGGGCATGAGTGGACTTCCTAAACCAGACACAAAAAGCACAAACCATAAAGGAAAAGATCAATACATTTGAGGATATTTGAATTGAAAACTTCTGTGTGGCAAGGGACACCCTAAACAAATTTAAAAGACAAGTGGCAGACTATGAGAGCACATTTGCAACATATATACTAGATAAAGGATTAGTTTCCAAATATACAAATAACTCCTACAAATGTAAGGAAAAGACAGTATGGAAATGTGGCCAGAACACGCAATTCAGGAACATGCAATTCATAGAAGTAGACACTCAAACAGTAAATAAGAATATAAAAGATCCTCAAACTCTTAGTTACTATGGAAAATAAAATTAATCCTAATTTATATACCATTTTCTACTAATTAGAATGACCACAATTTAAAAGATTGCTACTACAAATGCTGGCAAAAAGATGGCAGTTTTGAGCTACAAGTTAATACAATATTTTTGGAAAATATTTTGACATCAATTAAAATTTTAAATGTTTTTACCCTTTAATAGCAGGAGCATCCATTCCATGAACATCTATTTACTTCCTCCTCCAAACCAGGACACCCGTGAAGGCTTGCTGGCTCTCTTCTATCAATTTCTGTGACTCACCCCAGACTCATGAAACTTGACACCTTTCCTCACCTGTTCCCACCCTGGCCTAGGGCCTTGGAAAGTGTAGAACTGTTTCTGGCCTTCACTTATCCCAAATGCAAAGCACTTGTTGTCTGTGTGACTCCAGGCCTGATGGCCAGGAACACTTCTTCCTGTTGTTCAGGAAGTATGACCTGATTCTCTCTATTCTCAGATCCTAAGCATTAAGGGGAATGTTATCAGGTAATTGGTTATCCCCACTCTAGACTAGGCAGGGACAGGGTGTTTTTACATCACCCCCATACTTCATCTCTCCTCCAAACTCTTCTCTTGCACCACCTCATGGGAGTTTTCTAGTCTGTTCTACTGGTTTGCATCTTTTTCTGACCTTTTTTGATCTAAGACCTGGATGATCACTCAGAATCTAAAAATATGGTGCTTTATTTACTGAACCTTCCTAACCTTCTACTTCCTCACTAGGTATGGTTGTTTTAAAATATGTTCACAACTTCATTGGCCCACCTTCCCTCAAATGGCGGAGTAGAATTCCCAACACTTTGAGTGTGGACTGGGCTTAGTAACTTGCTCCTAATGAATGGAATAAAGTGGAAGTGACAATGTGCAAATTGGGATAGTAGGTCACGAAAAGTACAGCCACTTCTTGCTCATTCTCCTTTGGATCTCTCACTCTGGGGCAAGCCAATTGCCATATGGTGAGGTCGTTCGTTCAGGCAGCCTATGGCGAAGCCCATGTGGTAAGAGCTGAGGTCTCTTGCCAACAGCCATGTGAGCAAGCCATCTTGGAGCACATTACTCCAACCCCTTTCAGTCCCAGCTGACATCTTGATTGCAACAACACAACTATGAGCCAGACTACCCAGATAAATTGACCCACAGGAACTGTGAGCTAATAAATATTTGTTGTTTTAAGCCACTAAGCTTAGGAGTAATTTGTTATACAACAATAACAACTAATAACATGGGGGGAATTGGCAACATCTTGTCTCATGGCCAGAATGGACATAATCAAAGAGAGAAGAAAAGAACATCCAGATCTCTATTTTTTATAAGCTGAACTGCATTCCCCCTCCAAATTCATATTTTGAAGTCCTAACCCCCAGTACCTTAGAATGTGACTATATTTGGAGATAGAGTCTCTAAAGAGGTAATTAAGGTTAAATGAGGTCTTTGGGGTGAGTCATAATCTCCTGTGACCTGTGTCCTTATAAGGTGAAATTAGGACACAGACACACACAGAGGAATGACCATGTGAAGGCAGCCAGCTCCAAGCCAAGGAGAGAGACTTCTGAATGAAACCAAACCTGCTGGCACCTTGATCTTAGACTTCTAAGCTTCCAGAATTGCGAGGAAATAAATTTCCTTTGTGTAAGACACCCAGTCCATAGTATTTTATTATGATAGCTCTAGAAAACTAACACAATATTTCAAATTGTTATTGCATCACATTCTTCTATTGGTAAAGATTTGACTCCCAATATAAACAACACTCATTCTCATATGAAAGTTCTAAACTCCCTTCCAAACAAGTAGAAATTAAGTCTTTATCTAAAACTGTACTGTTCAATATATTAGCCACTAATGATAGGTGACTACTGAGAACTTGAATTGTGGCCAATATGACTGAGAAACTAAATTTTTTTTTTTAATTTTAATTTAAAACTGACAGTTGTTATTGGAAAATTTTTAGGTATGTTTGGAAGAGCTTGGGTATGTGAACCTACTTTTGCAACCATAGATTTTATTAAATCTAAACACATACCAAGTATTTCTGATGAAATTTAGCATCTGAATTGAGATGTACTGTAAGTATAAAATATATACTGGATTTCAAAAAATTAAGATTAAAAAAATGAATGTAAAATATCCCATTAAAATTTTTATATTGATTATATGTTGAAATAATATTTTGGATAAATTAAGTTAAACAACATATGTTCTTTTATTTTATTTTGTATTCGTATAACTAGTTCTGTAAATTATTATCATCTGTTTCTCTTTAATTTTTTTAATACGACCACTAGAAAACTTTAAATTACATATGGCTTACATTTTATATTTCCATTTCTCTCATTGGTTAAAGATTGTCCCACAGGACATAATCTCCCTACACCCCTGCTTCCCATTTGGCTCCTCTGGGCAGTGGCACAGCAATACAACCCTTTATCTGGGTCCAGAAGTGGTGAGCAAAGCCAGGGCCATGTTTAGTCAGAACCTGAAAGATCTCCTGGCATAAGCAGAGCATCAGAAGGCAGAAATGAGAAGTTAGAGCTAGAGTTCAACCCAGAGAATCTTCTGGCCATAGACCAGAAGAACATATGCAAAACTGTGGATCCTGATGCAGGTCAAGTTGCAGCTGCTCATCAGACTGAGTGTAAGAGGTGTGGTGCAGCTGCCCAAATTTGCTACCCACCTGCTGCTTGAGAAGCCACTGCCCAGCTGCAGCCATCATGCACTGGTGGATACCCTTCATGTAGCTGATGGGTATTCACACAACCTGGTGTAGGATGAAGTGAGGAGGACAGTGCTTCATTGAGCAGAGGCCTAGGTCTAGAGACAGTGAGACTGAATGAATCCAGGAAGGGGGTGCATAACTGGGTAGAGTATGCCCTATGGCCCATCAATTCCATTTAGAGGTAGACACTCTAAAGAATTCTTCATACATATGCAAGAAGAAATATGTTCATTAAGATATTGTTTGTAATAAAGAAGAGTTGGAAACCTTTGTCCATTGATAGGCAAATGCATAAATAAATCATGGTGTATTCATACAATGAACACTATATAGCAGTTCAAATAAGCAAATTAACCAAATGGAAATTTTAGAACTAAAAAATCAATAACTGAAATAAAAATGTCCATTCAATGGACTCAAGAGCAGAATGGTGATAACAGAGGAAAGAATCAGGGAACTTGAAGATAGTCCCAGAAGGAGAAGAGAAAGAGCAGTGCTGGAAAAAAAAAAAAATGTTTAAAGAAATATCGGCTAGGGGCGCCTGGGTGGCTCAGTTGGTTAAGCGACTGCCTTGGCTCAGGTCATGATCTTGGAGTCCTGGGATTGAGTCCCACATCGGGCTCCCTGCTCAGCAGGGAGTCTGCTTCTCCCTCTGACCCTCCCCCCTCTCATGTGCTCTCTCTCTCAAATGAATAAATAAATAAATAAATAAATAATCTTAAAAAAAAAAAAAAAGAAAGAAAGAACGGCTAAAAATTTCCCAGATTTGACCAAAGACATAAACCTATAGATTCAAAGTGAGAGAACCCTCAAATAGGAAATCCAGCAAACAACAAACAAGGAAATCGACACTCAGGCACATCATAATTCAACTGCTGTAAACTAGACAAAGAAAAAAAAAAATCTGAAAGCAGCCTGAGGAAAACAATGTATTACCTAGAGAGAACAACAATTCAAATAACTGTAGATTTCTCATCAGAAACCATGTATCACAAAATATGTGATACAGCATTTTTAAAGTGCTGAAAGAGCATAACCATCAACCCAGAATTCTATTTTCAGTGAAAACATCCTTCAGGAACAAAGGTGAAATAAAGACATTCTTAGAGGAAAGAAAATTCAGAGAATTCACAGCCAGCAGATCTGCTCTAAAAGAATTACTAAAGGAAGTCCTTCAGACAGAAGATAAATTATATAAGAAGGAAACCTGGAACATCAGGAATGAAGTAAGAGCAACAGGAATGATAAACACTGAATAAATATATCAAACTCTTCTTCTTTTAAATTCTGCAAAATATGTGTGATGGTTGAAAGCATCAATCATTACATTGATGGGATTTTCGTGTATGTACAAGTAATACATAAGACAACTGTAGCATAAAGTAGGGAGGGCAAGGGGTCCTATAAGGCAGTAAGTTTTCTACATTCCAATTAATGTGTAAAATAATGATTGTAAGTAGAGCCAAAAAAGTTACGTATTTTGAAATCACTAGGGCAACCACTAAAAAAAAACAAAAACAAAACAAGGAAATATAATAAAAATCAAAATAGATAAATTGAAATGGAATATTTAAAAGATACTCAAATAACTCAAAAGAAGACAACTGTAAGAAAATGAGTTTCTTCTAAATCCAGAACACGCTGACATAAAATGTATGGGTCTTCGACTCCAATCAATTTTCCAATTCTTTGAGGATGCCAAGTGGGTATCCCACAATTTAAGTCAATTCAGACATTAACTACTCCAAGTGCAGACCCTACAGGTTAAAGGCTCAGTCCCACAAACTGCCCCCACAGTGATATCGATCACAGGTCTAGGCCTCCCATACTTCTGACTGACTGGCTATAAATCAGGGGTTCCCATGACCCTCTCAGTTTCAGTAATTTGCTATAACAGTTCATAGAACAAAGGGAGCAACTTTATAATTACTGGTTGATTATAAAGAAGGTAACTCAGGAACAGTCAAATGGGAGAGATGCATGGGCAAAGTATGTGGGAAGGAATATGGAGCTTCCATGCCACCCTCCCAGCACCTCCAGGGGTTCACCAACCAGAAAATTCTCTGAACCCTTTCAGTTAGGGTTTTTATGGACGTTCCATTATGTAGGCATGATTGATTAAGTCTTTGGCCATTGGTAATTAACTGAAAGTTCCAACCCTCTAATCACAAGCTTGTTCTTCTGGCAACCAGCCCCCAGCATCCGAGAGTCACCTCATTAGCATACAAAATGACACTTATCACTATAGAGATTCTAAGAGTTAGGAGCTCTGAGCCAAGAACTGGGGAAGATGACCAACTTTGTATTTCTTGTATCACAACATCACAGCAAAAAAGGGGGAGAGGGAACAAGCAAAAACAAATTTATAAGATGGTATACCTAAACCCAGACCTATAAATAATTACATTAGAAAGAATGAGGTATGTCTATATGCACTAATGTAGAAACATCTCTATGACACACTACATAAAAAACAAGTTATAGGACAAAACATTCATTATAATACCAGTCAAGTTTTTAATATGTTCCTATAGATCCATGTACATTTACATTTTCAGCACAACATACATGTATTTAAAAAGGTCTGGAAGTATCTTCAAATTGAAATTTGTCTTTTTTTTTCCAATTTTTTTTTAAAGATTTTATTTATTTATTTGAGAGAGAGAGCACAAGTGGGAGGGGCAGAGAGAGAAGGAGAAGCAGACTCCCTGCTGAGCTGGGAGCCCGTTGCGGGGCTTGGCATCGGGCTCAATCCCAGGACCATGGTGAGATCATGACCTGAGCCGAAAGCAGACACTTAACAGACTGAGCCACCCAGGTGCCCCTGAAATTCATTCTTGAAAAGTCAAGGGAATTAGACAAGAGAAACAGTATCAAGAGGAACTTTTCTCTGTATAATTTTAATTTTTATCACAAGAATGTATTTATGTATTACTTTGTCATTACAAATAAATGAAATTGAATTAAATTTAAAAGAACATATTGTTTCACAGTGTGCTGGTGATACCATCTGGGAATTAGACATTTTTAGGTCCCCTGACTCAGGAGTGTACCCAACTGTTATCAGCAGAATTTGTTAAATGGAGTTATTAGTATTTCGATCTATTTCCTGTCTGTGCCATTTATCTTCTACTCCCATTCTTATTCTCCCTCCCAAATTTGAACCCTATAACCTAAGGGTTATGGGTCTGATCTCCTTTTCTTCACCCACCCCAACATCATACCACTTTTTTGGAATTTAATATTTTCAAAATTTTACATATTCCTAGGTATGGCATTTATAAAATATGTTAAGCAGTCTTCCACTATCACTTTTTAAAAATTTTTTTAAAGATTTATTTATTTATTTGAGAGGGAGAGAGCACACACGTGGAGGGGGGATGGGGGCGAGTGAGGGGCAGAGGGAGAGGGAGAGAGAAACCCAAGCAGACTCCCTGCTGAGCACGGAGCCCGAGGTGGGGCTCCAGGAGGGCTCCCTGGGGGGGCTTGAACCCACAAAATTGTTTTGTGAAATGTTTGTTTAGTTGGTGTGGGTGGGGTTGTGGAGGGTGTGGGGGATGGGAGGGAGTGTGGGAGTCAGTGTGGGGGTGTGGGGCAGGGGGGTATGGTGGGTTGCAGTGGAAAATGTACTTCTTTCTGTGGGTGGAGGTAAAGGAGGAAGGAGAAAGGTGAAAAACACTGTTTTAGTGAAAACATTTAAAAGAAACTTGATGCAATTTACCTTCTTCCCTTCTGATACTTACACATGTTAAGTAATGTGTAGATACTTACACATGTAAGTAATGTGTAGATACTTAAACGTGTAAGTAATGTGTAGATACTTACACATTAAACAAATGACTAGCCAAGAGACTCTTTGCTGTGTAGGCCTAGAAATGTTAAGTAACTGGAATTTTTACAGACGATGTCATTTAGTCATTCTCTCGTTCAACATTTATTTAACATCCATTATGTGCTAGGCCTCAGTGAAAGAATCTTTGGAAATTCAGGGGGAGAAAATAAATCTCTTGAATAGAACAATGAACAAAAATAAAGAAGGTGTTTGCACAGGGATTGAAGCTGGTTTTGTAATACAGATGTAATACAATGAACAGAGAGATGCCCCCTGAGAAAACAGAGAACAATCAGGCAAGCATACCCACACTCACTGTCTCTGCTTGGAGCAGGTAGGGGCTAGAAAGGATTGTGGGAGCAGAATGAGTACTATGGTGGGACCACAGTTCCATTCAGCATAGGACCTCCTGGGCAGGGATGCGGACCTGCTGGAGCCAGAAAAGATTCTCTTCACCAAAATAGGTGTGGCTCTTGCTTACATAGCTGACTCTAAAAAGTGGGAAATAATGATGATTGGGACTGTCATTTGGAGAATAGAGATTTGAAAAGAAAGGAAAGGTGAAGGAAGTGAGAGAGGGAAGGAAACCCACAAGGGAGGTGATGCCGTTGGGGATGTGGAGTTACTCCTTTTTTAAAAAATTTATTTAAATTCAATTAATTAACATATAGTATATTAGTTTCAGAGGTAGAGTTCAGTGATTCATCAGTCTTATATAATACTCAGTGCTCATTACATCATGTGCCCTTCTTAATGCCCATCACACAGTTACCCCATCCCCCACCCACCTCCCCTCCAGCAACCCTCAGTTTGTTTCCTAAGATTAAGAGTCTCTTTTGGTTTGTCTCCCTCTCTGGTGTCATCTTGTTTTATTTTTTCCTCTCTTCCCCTATGATCCTCTGTTTTATTTCTTAAATTCCACATATGAGTGAGATCAGTGATAACTGTCTTTCTCTGATTGACTTATTTTGCTTAGCATAATACCCTCTAGTTCCATCCATGTCATTGTAAATGGCAAGATTTCAAGTTTTTTGATGGATGAGTAGTATTCCATTGTATATATATACCACATCTTCTTTATCCATTCGTCTGTCAATAGACATCTAGGCTCTTTCCATAGTTTGGTATTGTGGACATTGCTGCTATAAACATTGAGGTGCAGGTGCCCCTTCAGATCACTATACTTGTATCTTAGGGTAAATACCCAGTAGTGCAATTGCTGGGTCGTAGGGTAGCACTATTTTCAACTTTTGAGGAACCTCCATACTGTTTTCCAGAGTGGCTACACCAGCTTGCATTCCCACCAACAGCGGAGGAGGGTTCCCCTTTCTCTGCATCCTCACCAACATCTGTCATTTCCTGACTTGTTAATTTTAGCCATTCTGACTGGTGTGAGGTGGTATCTCATTGTGGTTTTGATTTGTGTTTTCCTGATGCCAAATGATCTTGAGCATTTTTTTATGTGTCTGTTGGCCATTTGTATGTCTTCTTTGAGAAATGTCTGTTCATGTCTTCTGCCCATTTCTTGATTGGATTATTTGTTCTTTGGGGGTTGAGTCTGATAATTTCTTTATAGATTTTAGATACCAGCCCTTTATTTGATAAGACATTTGCAAGTATCTTCTCCCATTCTGTTGGTTGTCTTTTGGTTTTGTCAACTGTTTCCTTTGCTCTGCAAAAAGTCCCAATAGTTCATTTTTGCCTTTGTTTCCCTTGCCTTTGAAGATG
This sequence comes from Phoca vitulina, assembly GCF_004348235.1. Classification (NCBI taxonomy): domain Eukaryota; kingdom Metazoa; phylum Chordata; class Mammalia; order Carnivora; family Phocidae; genus Phoca; species Phoca vitulina. The sequence continues at coordinate 1,476,662 of NW_022589710.1, forward strand.
TGTCTAGCAAGAGGTTGCTGCAGCCGAGGTCACAGAGGTTACTGCCTGTGTTCTCCTCGAGGATTTTGACTGATTCTTGTCTCACATTGAGGCCTTTAATCCATTTTGAGTCTATTTTTGTGTATGGTGTAAGGAAACGGTCCAGTTTCATTCTTCTGCATGTGGCAGTCCAGTTTCATTTCAGACTTCCCAGACTTCCCAGAGGCACAGCGTTGGTTGGGCAGGAACCATGTGATCACACTCTTGAAAGTAGGAATGAGGGCAAGCAGTTCGTTTCAGAGGTGATGCCTGGAAGTGCCAACAAGTGAGGGTGACAGGAGTCACAGAAAGGAAGGAAGGAAGACAGGGTGCCTCAATGAGCAAGTCACTGCTTTGGGCTACTGGTAGGTTTGACAGATAAAATACAGAACTCTCAGTTAAATTTGAATTTCAGATAAACAATGAATAAGTTTTTAGTATGTATATGTCCCAAATATCACAGGACATAATTATACAAAAAAGATATTTACCATGTATCTGAAATTAACATTTAACTGGGTGCCCTGTATGTTTGCTTGCTTAATCTGGCAACCCTAGCTACTGGGGCTCGGTCCCCCTTGAAAACTTCTCATGGACTACGCTTCACAGATGGAACATGGCCCAGAGTTGTCCATGGGTGAAGGGTGAAGAAGATGGGGCTATTTACCCACCCAGTCCCATTCACCCTTGTTTGAAGACTGCCCTGGCATTTCTGGCCTTCCTTGCTCCCAAGCTGAACATACTCGGGCCAGCCAAAGCCCTCAGGCATCTTCACAGCTGCTTGTCTTAGACTGCTGTCTGGGGGATGCTGGGAGCTAAGGGCAAACTGAGGGGGCACGGACAGTGTCAGCTACAACGGGCCTTACCACGTGACAAGGCTGGCATGCCCTGAGTCCTCGCATCCCTATGTTGTCCTTAATTTCCTTTGGCCCCAATGGTCAACTTACCCAAGGGCTTATTGGCTCAGGTGCCGTGCTAATAAATAAATAAATACAAATTTAAAAAGGAATTATGGGTCCGTGATAATGGACAAGAGCTCCTGTGTGACACATACTTTCACACCTGTTCTCTTAAGAAAAGCATCCCCATATGGTCCAGACCCTAGCAGTGGACATCTGTCGCTTCATTCAGTATCATTCACTGCAGTAATCTTAGACTACAACCACACCACGCGTTAGCCAACCAGCTCATCGTAAGCAAAGGGCCTCAGTCAGTCTGGGCTCCAACAAACCAAAGAAGGCTATGAGAGGAGAGGCCATAAGAACTGGCCCTATTTGTCCTGCTCCATCAGAAGTGACTGTCATTGGGGCACCTGGGTGGTTCAGTTGGTTGAGGGTCTGCCTTTGGCTCAGGTCATGATCTCGGGGTCCTGGGATCAAGTTCTGAGTTGGGCTCCCTGCTCAGCGGGGAGTCTGCTTCTCCCTCTCCCTCTGCCCCTTCCCCCGCTTGTGCTCTCTTGCTCTCTCTCTCTCTCTCTGTCAAATAAATAAATAAAATCTTAAAAGAAAAAAAAAAAAAGAAGTGACTGTCATTGTATAGGAAGGACCTCTGGTCACAGAGCTGGAGGAATTATCCAGAAGCTGCCTGGCCTACTATACTATCAATCTGCCAGGAGTGAGAGTTGCCCTCTACCACCCTGGGACCTCCCTCGGGAAAGGCGAGGGGGCACCGCAGCCTCGTTCATGGGTCAGGGCCCTCGGCGGAGGAGAAGCACTTCTGTACCCTGAGGAGAAAGGACTTAGAAGCTTGCACAATAACTGGAAGGGTTGGGGAAGCAGTATGCAGACTGCAGCTGGTTCATGAAATCAGGAAGGGGGGCGGCCTAAGGAAGCTGCTGACAGTAACCCCAGCTGTCTGAAACACCAAAGCAGGTGATTCTCAGGAGGTAGCTGCAGGCTACAGCAAATCAGATGTCTACCATATGTCCAAGCATCTGTTCACAACGGCCAAAGGAGACACTGACTTCTCTTCTGCCTTCCAGACGTCCTGTGCATACCTTTAATCGGCAGACTCTGACCCAGAGGCATATAGGAAAGTGAGAGCAGGAAACGGGGCCCCAGACTTGCCTGCCGTGCAGGGGACAACAGGGAAAGGGACGGGGATGACACCGAGTTGACCCAGATAACCTGGCACAAGCAAATTAAGCCAAATACCTGTATCGAGGCTGGAAGGCACTCGGGACGCCATCAAAGCCCAGGACTTCTCGTGTATTAGTAAAGAAGCTCATGCACACTATGGGCAGAACCCCTGGGGCAAATTAAGCCCAGGCAGATGTGGTGGCTTCGAAACTCTGCCAACTTGTCTCCATCTCACATGTCAAGCTGCCTGGAAGTCTCAGATATGGATCTGCCACACACATAATTCCCATGTGGCCCACGCCATCTTTCCCTCAGCCTCAAGCATGACTAGACTCTTCAAAGGCTGGGCCCAAGAGAGCAAGGTCTAGAAAGAGAAAGGAGTTTTCTTCTCCCCTGCCTAAGCCCTCCCTGGGGCATCCCTTTGCAGGGCCCAGGGGCTCCCTGATAACCAACACAAATACCCAAGGCCATCTGCTTTCAGTGACGCCAGAGAGGTATGGCCTGAGCCTATGGCCCCACAGGACAGCCACGTCATCGTGCAAACAAGTAACCAGTTACCGTATGAGACATAGGCATACAGAGTAGCAGGGAGTTTATTTTGTTACGCTCTCAGAGGTCTCACGGGGGAGATGGTGGCTAACAAGCACAGGAGAGAGAGGCGACTGAGAAGAGGAAGGTGAATTTGGGGGGCCATGTCTGCCGAGGAGCCAGGCAGCTAGAAGCAGCTACAGCGCCCTGGAGCTGGGCTTCTGGGCGTCTTTCTTGCTGAGAATACACAGCAAAACCTGGCAAGCTCCTTAGCCTTCCAGATTCACTCTTGTTTCTCCAGGCATTTCATGCCCTAGGGGAGCTCCTGCAGATCTGTCTCCTCTCTGCCGCCCCTTCCCTCATTTCCCCTGCCTCATCAACCGGAGCCATTCACGGATGCACCGAGCATGGGCTAGGCCTAGGGTACTCAGTGTGATAACTTGGTCATCCAGGAGCGGTCACCTGCTTAATATTTGTTGCATTGAACTGAACTGAGGGGAAAGGCTAAAGTTGTTTAAATTATTATACCTTATGCCATTTCCAAATCAGATTTGAGGAGAAGCCAGTCAGGGTCAGACTGGGCCAAAAGCAGGAAGAGACCAGTGATGCCTGGGGTCCTGGGCCTGGCCCCTCAAAGTTCCCTTTTGCCTTTTGTGCTGCCACATCCAAATCTACCAGCTAGCCAATCCTAACCCACCAGCTAACTGCTGGGATGCAGAGAGAGGAATGACATCAGGTGACATGGGGGTGCTGTGGTCAATTCTAGAGGCATGGAGTTCTGGCTCAAGAGGAAGCAACTCACTCCTTCCCTTCCCCGCCATACACACTTGTCTGGTTGGGCTTGCGCCTGGTCTGAGACAAAATGTGGTTAGTGATCTCAGTCCGGCTATCCCTGTGGTGCTGCTCTGGCTTTTCCTCCCTGGATATAGCCAAGAGAAAAGATCCTTGCTAGCCCTCATCCCCACTGCAGGGAAGCAAACCCCAGAGGCCTGGGCTAGACTCGGCCTGGCTAGGCTGAGCTCCCAGTGTGAGCCTCACCTTTGGGGATGCAGAAGCATCCATCTTCTAGTACCTGCCTCTTTTGGGCGTCTGAAACTCATAGGACAGAACTGAGCAGGACAGAACTTGAGGCTGTAATCGCATTTTGTCATTATGTTGAAAATCCAAACCCCGTCCAGTCCAAAGCCCCTCGCCCTATGTCTTGGCGGGAGCCTTAGAAATCAGAAGTCAAGGCAAAGCTTATCTGCTCACACATTATTGAATGGCAAGGCAGCAAACGTGAAGCACAAAGGGCAGTGAGTGGGGGATGGAGCACAAGCGAACTCAAAAGGGCGTGTTGCAGGGCTGTCCACAGCCACGCAAGGAACTCTGCCAGGAGCTCAGTCATGCCTGGCACCTGGGATTGGCTGGCGAGAATCACAGTGCCTCAGAACCATCTGTCTGGGACAGAGAGGACAACGACTTCATCTGTCAGCACCTTCCCAGCTCCCGTCTCTCACCGCTCCAAGCTCACCCCATGGGGTGTGAACTCTCCTCTATTTCCTGGTTTGTTAGCAGCTGGTGGGGAAGCCAGAGCCTCCAAAGGTCTGATAAAGTCAGGTCTCTTCTCTACAGTCTTTGTGGTCATTTCATAGGGGAGAAAGAACAACATATTCTTACTTCCCTTGGCTGTCACCATGTTTTTTTTTTTTAACTGAGCATAATTTGGGCTGTCTCCTCCAACGGGTCCTTGGTCCAAAGTCTCTGCCTAAAGACTCAACCTATTTTGCCTTCCCTACCTGCATGATTCTGCCAGCATTACCATCGGAGTGTTTATAGGATGGCTGAATTATCATCACAAGATTCTGTACCACATTGCCTCAGACCAAGAGACCCATTTAGATAGAGCAATAGGTGCATGACCAAGATATCCACTGGTCCTGCCATACACAGCACCACCTAGAAGCTTCCGTCTAATAGAACAATGGGATGGCCTATCAAAGGCTAAATTAGGGCACCAGTTTACAGATAAGACACTGTAGGGTTAGGATTCAGTGTATGCCATGTATATATCTTATATATATATTTACATTTTATACTATATATGTGCATATATTTTATATATATTTAGGTATATATATACCTATATTTATACATATTTTTATATATAATGTATATAGAGATATTGCTAACAAGTATTATATATATTATATTATGTATAATTATATATATTGTATTATGCATAATTATTATATATATTATGTTATGTATAATACTTGTTACCAATATCTAGAATATATGGGCCTGGAACCCAAGGACTAGAAGTAGTAATGTCCTCTCTTACCATCAATCCTAGTGACCCACTGGTGGAATATACACTTCTGTCCCCAAAACCTTAGGCTCTCTTGGCCCAAAGTGCTAGTTCCTGGACAACAGGGAGCAGGGGGACACTTCTCTACCAGAGCGTCAGTAAGCAGCCTCTTCATCTGAACTTAAAGCTATGAGTACTTCCCGGTCATTTTGGGCTTCTCATACCAATGGGTCAGTAGGAAAAGAGAGGACTTAGTAGGTAAGAGAGGATATTGATCCCAATTACCATGAGCAGCTAGGTGACTGCTACACAATTAAGAAAGGAAAGAGAACATCACATTACATATGTTATCCAGGGTCTTCCAAGAAGCAGACACCAAAACAATACTCGTGAGGGAAAACAGTGAAGGAGGAACCAGGAGAGGCTGGGAAAGCCATCAGACCACCATGTGGGTCTAACTCTAAATAAAAGAGAGGAAAAGAACATTGAGGGGAAGTGTCCTAGACTGCTGTCCAGTCTAAGGAAAGTTGAGCAAAGTTGGTTGTTAGAGGAGTCTCGTATTTCCCAGGACAAGCCCACCTCGGTGTCCTTGCCAGGCTCAGTCATCGGCTGGGAGCAGCTGGGGAGAACCTGGATTCATAGGAAACGTCAAGATTGATTTCAGAGTATAGCAGCTGGGGCCTCAGTCAATCACACTCTCTGCAGTTGGAAGTCTGCAAGACATGGTCTCTTAGCACCATAATAGATTAGATACATACATACATACACACATACATACTACACACACACACACACACACACACACACAGAATCTCCCTGTTTGTTGTTCTTTGTTCAGCCCTTTGGAGCAAACTGTCTCAACAACTTTCCTTTTCTCCCTTCACTTAAGACATTTTAACCAATAATTTCAAAACTCAAATATCTAATCTTCCAAGCCACAAAAGATTGGCCAATTTTACTGCGAAAAAACTTAAAACTTCTGGTTGGTAATGACAAAAAAACCTGAGACAGAATGTTCGTAACATGTATGATAAAAGGACTAATTTCTTCAATGTATGGAAGTGAGGCAAGTGGAAAGTGCTAACAACCTGATAGTATAACACAGTATGAACTCACGAACCTCACTGTGGAGTTTAAGGGGCCATCATACATAAGGGGCCATAAAGTGGCACATCTAAGTACAACCCAAATTTTTACACACAAACTTGAAAAATTATAACAAGTTATGAAGTCTTGTTGAAAGACATGGTTGATAGTGAAAAATGCAAACGAGTTTTAAGCAATCTGCAAGGAGAAAGGCAATGGAAACACACAGCCCCCGTGGGAAAACTCTTAGTTGAACTGGATGACAAATTGGCATTCAATTTGAACAAAATGTCTCCTAAAATAATCCAGTTCCATTTAGTGAGTTCATATTTCCCAAACAAATTTCTGATAAGAATTAGGTTCTCAGTCAGGAGTAAAAAGCTCTGACTTGACTGACATGACATCATCAACCCCTTAGTTGGTAAATTTATGGGAGTGAAATATCCTGCCACAAATCCATTTCAGTAAGTTCCTGAGCTGGGGAATTTGCCAATGGTCTGATCACTCAGGAGTAAGAGGACAATGATGACCTGGGCCCGTTGAGCTAAGGGAAGACTTCAGACTGGTGGTTATCCTACTGAGGTGAGATGCTCCAGGAATCCCAGCACCAAGCAGAGCAGCCAGCCCCATGCATCCATGATTTCTTCCTTGGAGATACTTTAGTTCATCCTGTTGCTCTTATGAAGGTGAAAAGGGCTTGGTGCACCCGCCCCTGAATCCCAGGGTCTTCCGTCTACACCAACTCTGCTGAGGCTGCTGAAACCAGGCTAAATCTCAGTGAGTTACAGTTCTGTCCCAAGGCTGATGCTGAAGATGGGAGGCAGAACTCACAAGGTGGTGGGTTTTCAGCCAGGGACCCAAACCAGCATTTGGCTATGGGGAAGAAGCAGGAAATACAGAGGCCTCTGCTTCATTAAAAGTTAGGACAACATGAGTCTCCCAGAAGGGCTGGCAGTTGAATGAGCAGAATCACACGGCATCATTATTCCACTTCAAAGCCAGCATTGCAACCGTCCATGCAGTCAGGCAGCCTTCACTCCAAGAAGGCGACTCCTGTTGGCTAGTAGCTGACAGGGAGAGGGGTGGAAGAAGAAGGAGAGTGTGGGTGGTGGAGGTAAGGGAGGATGGAGAGGCACAGATGGGAAGGCATGCAGTCCAGTCTCTTCTTTCCGCCCACATCTGCCTTTGCCATCAGATGGAGGTACAGCTTCTTGCCACAGGGGGACGGCAAGTGAGGCTTTGCAGGGGTAAGAGTAGTGATGGGTGTACACACTGACCATAGTGAAAAGGGACAGGAAGAGGAAAACCACTCTGAACCTCTTATTTTTATTTGTTTTATGGGCCACATCCATATAAACCAAAATACATTTTCAAGTGATTCTGAAAGAGGTGAGATGGTAATCCCAAGAGCTTTCAGGTACAATGAACTTTGTGTGTGTCACAGCTCCTGAAAGACTAACTATAATGGTGCCAAAGTCTCCATGAACTATGAGAAGGGAGTGTCTCTGTATATTTGGGGTGTATGGACATAAGGATTAGAGCCATGGAGTTCCCTTCTAGAGGAGACACTAGAAGACACTTATATTAGTTGCCCTGAGACTGGTTCTTTGGCAACTACAGTGAATTATTATCTAATATAGATTCAAATATTTGAAAGTACAGGATGTCAAGAACATGGTTCATGCCATCAACTCTAAACATCCTTGCAGTAGAAAACAAATATTTACACCCTCTGTGCATGACACTGAGCAGTGGAAGACTGAGGAAATCTCCCAATCTTATCTATTTACAAGCTGTAATAGAAGAATAAGGACTCTCTTCTTTCCCCTAAAACTAAGTCTCTGTGTCCTCCTCCAACACACTCCTAGTACACCAGCACCTCCTTTCTCCTCCTCCCCCTTTTCCTTCCTTGAATAGACCCTCAAACTGGTAATATGTTGGTCAGATGTGATTTGTAGATCCAAACTATTGATTTAAAATTTGAATTAGTTGTCAACATTTTAGAAAGCACATAAATCCATATAAAATCTCTAGATTTCCAGCCCACTGTATTATTTAGATTACCGGCCTGACCTCTCTGAAATATTTAAGTTTGAGATCTCTACCCCTATGGCCAGGTTTGCCTCACCCAAGAGACCAAGGATGTCTTGTTTTTGTTTTTGTTTTAACTTACTGTCAGCATCATAGACCATTGGGATAGGACAAGACTCAAGGGTATTTGTCATCACTTTTCACTTCTTCTAACAGATGAGGAAATTGATGAATAGGAGATCATAGAACATGGTCAAGGCTATATATTGATTGGGAGCAAAACCAGAGGAGAGTTTAGACCCTTGTTTTCTGAGTCCATAGCATTTTCCTTAGTGTACCCATCATGTTGTAGAGGTGGGGAGGTAAGGAAACATTTTTCATTTCCCTCTTCATCTGTTGTATTGATTTGACATCTGCTGTGCCCCAAACCAAAGCCACCTTTCATGACAAACTTGAACACCTATCATCTCCAGTGTATGGCCCACTATTAGGTAATTGAGCAATTATTTTTAGATGTAACCCAGATATTCCCACTTTCTCTAGCTACCAGGGATCATGCTTCCTTTAGTATGAGAACCCTGAATCCCCATCCTGCTTGCTTATAGAAAAATCCCATCTTTTATCAGGTTTCCCTTCCCAAATATTTCTGATGATCCCCAAGGAATGCTTAACGGTCCCACAAATCCATCCAGATTGTCCCTTGTCCCCCTTGCCTGTGTCTAGATGGCTACCCATCTCTGCCACCTGTCTCTTTTCATCACTAGCTTCTCCCCACAGATAATTCTCCCCTCAAACCACTTTCTTCCAAATCCATATTTCTGTCCACTACTGTATTCCTCAGATATAACATTGCACAAAACCATGCTTAAGCTTTCCATGATAACAAGATCCAGCAACTCTGCAGAGAAGGAAATGTAAAGAAAGAACTAGTTGTATCTGCTCCTACATTCCCTAGGTTAACCACCCACAGGACATACCCATTGACCAGTGCTCTCCCTTGCCCCCCACCTGCAGCACAGTTGGAGGGGCCAAAGATAGGCCTTTGACCATTTTTCTGTCTGGGAACTAGACCTTCCAGCTCTTCTGAAGCCAGTGAAAAAGAAAATCTAAGTTTAAGACCAGCTTTCCACCAAACATAGTCATCCACAATGCCACGTCTACCCACAGGGAAGACTGAACTGTGGAGTTACTTGTTTAGCAGCTTGTTTCTTTGCTGTCTTGTACCTCTCCACTCCAGAATAGTATTTTAGCTTCGCTTTTCAGAATCATAAGGCCCATTGACATTTTTTTTTTACAATATTAAAAAAGCAAGGCCTCTGCTTCCCAAAAATGAATTCTAACTTACACCTTTAACAAAACAGGAAATTGCGGGCATTCTTAAATGCTTTTTCTTTATATTTCTAGCCAATTAGTTTTTTTTTTAATGTAGGGGTTTAAATCTTTACTAGAAACAAGAAAAAAATGTCTTATAGACCTTCCTAGGAAGTGAAAGTTTTTATTTTTAATATCTCAACATGGTTTATGGGGAGTGAGTGATCCCCGAAAGAAATAATTGATAAGATGGTCTTAATTAAAATAAAAAAACAAACTTCTGTTCAAGTATCAAGAGAATTAGAAGACAAGGCACAGGCTGGGAGAAAACATTTGCAAAAGCACATCTGATATAGCACTGTCATCCAAAGTATACAAAGAACTCTTAAAATTCAACACTAAGAAAACAAACAACCCAATTAAAAATGGACCAAAATCTTAACAGACCCCTCACCAAAGAAGATATCCAGAAGGCAAATAAGCAAATGAAAAGATGCTCCACATCATATGTCATCAAGGAAATGCAAATTAAAACAATGAGATACCACTATCCACCTTTTAGAATGGCCAAAGTCTGGAACACTGACAATAACAAATGCTGGGAGGATATGGAACAACAGGGACTCTCATTGCTGAAAGATTGCAAAATGGAACAGCCACACTGGAAGACAGTTTACCATTTCTTGCAAAACTAAACATACTCTTAACTATATGATCCAGCAATTGTGCTCCTTAATATTTACCTAAAGGAGCCAAAAATTTATGTCCACGCAAAAACTTGTACATCAATGTTTACTGCCAAAACCTGGAAGGAACCAAGATGTTCTTCCCTACAGGAATGGACAAATAAACACTGGTACATCCAAACAATGGAATATAATCCAATGTTAAAAAGAAATGAGCTATTGGAGCACCAGGGGCACCTGTGTGGCTCAGTCGGTTGGTCGTCCAACTCTTGATTTTGGCTCAGGTCATGATCTCAATAAATAACTAAATCTTTAAAATAAAATAATAAAAATCAACCAATATAATTCACCATATGATTCAAGGAGAAAAATCACATTATAACAATTAACACAGAAAAATTGTTCACTAGAATTCAACATTTATTCATGAAACTAGTAGCAAACTAAGAATAAAACGTCTTTAGCCTCATAAGTAGTATCTACAAAAAATATATATATAACACACAGATAACTTAATGAGGTCATTTGAAAGCTTTCCATCTGGAGTCAGAACAAGACAGAAACCTGATAGGATCACTTCTATTTGACATTATCATAGAAAAAAGTAGAAGGCAAAAATAGATAAATATGAAATATGATATAGCCTTTCCTCTTATGGCTTCAGTTATTAAGTCATGCTTAGGGAAGTGTCACACGTTAAGAACATTTTTTATAATGTTTTTTCTCACATTTTCCTCTAGTACTTCTGTAGTTTCATTTTTATGTCAACTTGATTTCTGTGTAATTAATTTTATTATGGAAAGATGGAGTAGTGATCCAGCTTTTTTGTTTTTCCTAATCTCTAGCCTCTGGAAGAACTGAAATACAAGGGGACTTGAGATTTTACTTTTCATTTGATATTTTTCTGGAGTATTTCATCTTTAAGCTATATATATATATATACATATATATGTATATATATATATATATTATAATTTTTAAAACCAGTTTTAGACCAGCTTTCCACCAAACATAGTCATCCACAATGCCACGTCTACCCACAGGGAAGACTGAACTGTGGAGTTACTTGTTTAGCAGCTTGTTTCTTTGCTGTCTTGTACCTCTCCACTCCAGAATAGTATGATTCTCATGTTTTTCATAGTCTTTACTTGAATGTGGCTAATCTAGGATTTTACATCTCCTGTGACAGTTAAAAAAAGTTTTTTCCATACCTCCTCTAGCAATATGGATCTACTAGTTCCCCTAGTTCCCCTGACTACTTTCATTAGCCTTCCTACTAATGTCAACACTGAGAAGACTTGGATGAGAGAGAGTCCTGATGGAACTCAAGTAGAGAAGAATGAGAATAGGGCCAGAGTGCAGACACCATGCCCTAAATCCGGGGTGGGAGGTACATGCTATTTCCATGGACATGGAACAAAGGCAGAGCTAAGACCTTTGCCCAGATCTTTTCTGCAGTGAGCCCAGAAGGCCAGCTTCAGCACGGCTCACTTGTTCAGAGGCTGTGCTAACTAAGGAAGAGAGATGCTTCCAGAAGAACTAGGAAAGGTTCTCCCTAAGACACATGAATTCACCTCCTCTTGATGAAGCAAGCAGCCCCAGAGGACTAAGAGTCATGGGAATGGCCAAGGGGACTGCATTCAGTAACATTCACTCTAGTTAAACACCAGAATATGCTAGACCCCAAGTTAGCAGAGTGGTTTAAAATATGTGAAGCACTCCAGGGGCACCTGGGTGGCTCAGTCGTTAAGCTCCTGCCTTTGGCTCAGGTCATGATCCTAGGGTCCTGGGATCGAGCCCCACATCGGGCTCCCTGCTCAGCGGGAAGCCTGCTTCTCCCTCTCCCACTCCCCCTGCTTGTGTTCCCTCTCTTGCTGTGTCTCTCTCTGTCAAATAAATAAATAAAATCTTTAAATAAATAAATAAATAAATAAATAAATAAATAAATACAATAAAATATGTGAAGCACTCCAATCAGCCAGAGCTTCAGCACAGAGAAGAGGACGTTTGTGACAGAGGAATAAAGCATTTAGCCCTATTGTCCTGTTCTTCTCCAAAGCTGGCTTGAGTGCAATGTGGTCTCTGGTCACACAGCTGAAAAAAAGAATCAGCAAGCATGCCCCGGTTGTGGTGGTACCAGGCATGGCCTCAGCACCCGTAACAATGCGACAATGGGTTACAGTACATTGGCAGAAATGCTCAGCCAGCAACCATCATCAGCACCAAGGACCAGGCATCCATCTATCCAGACAAATAAGGCCAAGGTTGACAAGGTGATGGACAGGTTCGAAAATCAGCTTAAACCCTCTGCTATCTGTGGGACCATTCTCAGGGTGAATGAGTCAGGTGACTTCATTCCCCAACTAGCCAAGGCCGACAGCTCTCAAAGAGCTTCTGACTGGAGAGGATCATAGATGTGGAATATTTGTCATAAATAGTGAAATACACACCCCCCCCAAAAAAAGAAAAGAAACTGCCCAGTCCATCACACTAATAAATATGCCAGGAAGAATGAGAGACACCCTACCCCAGACTACAGCCATCAGCAGCAGAGAAGAGGATGTGGGTGAACAGTACACAGAAGCAAAGCCCACACCAAGGAGAGGTAAACAGGTCCCAGGGCTTTACATTTATTGGTAAAGCTCTTTATCGATAGTCATTGTAATATTTTAGCACAGATGAGGAGCAGGAAGACCAGATGTATTGATAATTCAGGCAGCCACTAAAAGGCTTATAACTCAGCACCTGTCAGGGCCAAGTCTACACTGGGACTCAGGCTAGCTCAGGCCTCCTGTACCTACCCTCTCTGTGCAATGACAATGACCAGCAAGGATCTTCTGTCTGGTTGATCCAGAAGAGCAAGCCCAGGTCAACACACACACAGACAAACAGAATCAAACAGGGAGCTGAGGACTGTGATAATTAACCCTGGGCTGGCTCAGACATGACTCAGGGGAATCATAACCAGGCCCATGTGCAAAGCCTGGTGAGGAAAAAATTTGCTACCTTTAAGCTAGAACTCCATGCTTCTGCAGTTGACTACAGTTTCTCATGTTCTGTGGACTCACTACACCACAGCAGGGTTCTAGAAGATAAGGATTTCTGGAGACATCTCTGGGTGCAGGCAGAATGGATTGTCTTTTCTTGCTTTTAGCTCAGTCTGACCCCTGAGCCTGGCTTTTCTTCAAATCTGACGGGGAGACAGCTAAATCCAAACAACGTTAGCTTTCTCCATTAATTCAGTGAAACATTATGGAACACCAACTCTTCGGTGGCCATGTTAATCACGCAGTACCTTAGGCCTCAGTTGTTAATGTGCCATTGGTAAACTAGTGCCATTAACGTTTTGAAAAAATCAAGAAAGCTGGTAGACTGTGATGGGGGGAGAAGCCTCTGTGTGAATATAACGGAGACTGGCTCGGTGCTCGTCCATCCCATTTCCTCTCCTGCAAACGTAGAAGGGCCACCCTGTCAATTCTGTCAGAGCTAAGTAACAGCTTCTGCCCATGCCTGGCCCCTAAAATTTCCTGCAAGAACCTCGGCCCGTCCTCTCTCTCCTGTTTGTATGGTTGGAAGTAAAGGATTCTGAAATGATGAAGTTGCCAGAGGAAAACAGCCAGAGTCCCCAAGTTTGTATTGGAAGAAAAGCAACAGAGCCTGCACTGGCCTGTGACATGAGCAATAAATGTTTTTTGGGGTAAACCACTGAGATTTGGGAATTGTTTGTTACCCGGCATAGCTGAGCCTGCCCTATGACCATGGGCAAGTATGGAGCCGGGAGGGTCAGGCAGCCACTTTCCCCTGCCACTGGTAGTGATTTCAAGCATAAATAGACTCCTTGAAGCCCAGAAAAAGGAAGGAATTGGATTCCCTAGACAGGTCTTAGTCAGAGGGCAGGCGCCTCTCCATGGCCACTGCCACAGGCCTCCGTGGTTATCATCACTGGGATGGTCATGGCTTCTCCTTCAGGCAAAACCCCCCTGTTCACAGGGCTATGGCCTCCTTAATTGCCCCCACAGATAAATGGTGGCACTACCAACTGCAGGAGGAAGAACAGCTTTAGGGGAGAAGCAAATGCAGAGACTCAAATGCCATAATACTACAATGGACAGCTATCCACCCGAGCACCATAGGTAGGAGCTTATTTCCAGAGGTCATCTGGGATATGAATTATGTAGATTTCTTTATTCCACTTGTTTAGAACTTGCCATGATCCTCCCAGCTCCATTCTAAATATCCTGTGGCTTCATGCCCTGTAGGCATTGAAGCTATAAACAGATTCTCAGGTGCCCTTCCCTGTTCCTGGACACCTGCCTGGTTTTTTTCACTGCAGTGGTGTTGTTTACCAATAGCATCTATACTTTCTAAGTTTAAGGCAGTGTGGGATCATTTGGCCGTCACATAGTGGCCACTCAATACATTCCTGTTGAATTAATATGGACGACTCGGAGGGCATGGATTAGAGGCGCACCTTAGCATCCTCAAATCAAATTTGAAGAGAAGCCACTGGCCCTCCTGATCCCAAGGCAGAAAGAGAAGAACCCAGACCCACAGTAGGTCCTGGGGTACCATGGTCAACTGCAGAATCATGAAGCTCTGGCTTAGAAGGAAGAAAATGCTCTTCCTTCCCCCAACCCCCCATCGTCCCCTTGCATTTCCTGTGTCTGAACCAAAATGCTGGAGATGCAGAATCATTAATAATACCCTGGGGCCCCTGAAAAATTGGCACTTTCTGTGAAGACATGACTTTTCCAGGGAAAGAAAGAGAGACGGAACCTAAAGGCACTGACCAAACCCGGTAATTTTGTGGGGAACCAACCCTGCTGACCAGGAATGTAACAGGATTTAACACTGGAGCGATCCATCCCTTTGTGAATTATTCGTATAGCAATAAAAGGATATTAAACTGAATGAGGGCCTGGGTTCAGGCTCTACAGGCAAGTGGAGTCACATCAGCCCTCCCCTGATGTACCAAATGGAATATGATATATGGTTCCCAGATGTTACCAGGTATCCAAACAAACCCAAACCTATCTCTCTTTGCTCTCAGACATTGACATGGGACCAGAGCTCCTAAGAGGAAGGAACCTGAGTCCCTCTGACCACCAAAGTCACTACAGCATGCCTGAGACCAGCTGGCAGGACCACTAACGCACCCCCGAGAGAGAATCCGCAGAGAGGGAAACAGGAAGGAAGTCATGGTGGAAAGAGAGCTCAGCTGATGCTGAGAACCTACTCTTTCCCCGACAGCCCAAAATCAGGTTTATGCCCCACCCAAAGGGCTTAGAGTGGCTCTGAGTGGTAATATGGGAAGACTGTGTCGTGTTATATGGTACCCCTTTGACTGGGTATAACCCAGGGGATACACACACACACACACACACTTTTTGTAACTACATATAACCCAGTAAAAAGTGGCTCCTCTTACTGGGAAGGCTGAGGTGGTGGGGTAAGGGATTGAGGAGTTTCTGGGCAATGACACAAAAATGAATTCTTCACCAGGCTGCTTTTTCTGAAGTCCTACAATGTAATTCACAAATGATTTGAAGCTCAGAGGGGAGGAGCAAAATATTAACCTACTCTCCACTTCTTTTCCTGATTTCTAGATTTTTTTAAAGATTTTTTTTAATTTATTTACTTAATTTGAAAGAGCACACAGGTGAGCGGGGGGAGGGATAGAGGGAGAGGGAGAGAAAGAATCTTAAGCAGGCTCCATGCCCATCACAGAGCCTGACGTGGGGCTCAATCTCATGACCCTGAGATCATGACCTGAGCCAAAACCAAGAGTTGGATGCTTCACCGACTGAGTCACCCAGGCACCCACTGATTTCTGGATATTCTTAAGTAGCATGCAATCATTTTTAAAACAAAAATTGTAAAGAATAAAATTTAAATGGCTTACCACTTCCCAGACATTTGCTATTAAGTATAAATGAAAGCAGTACAATACATGGGTATGGTTAGGTAAGTCAAATATTATAGAAAGATATAAAAATTTTTTCTTAAACTTACCAATTTCATTCCCTAAGGGCAACCACTACTTTAAAAAAATGCTTGGGCGCCTGGGTGGCTCAGTTGGTTAAGCGACTGCCTTCGGCTCAGGTCATGATCCTGGAGTCCCGGGATCGAGTCCCACATCGGGCTCCCTGCTCAGCAGGGAGTCTGCTTCTCCCTCTGACCCTCCTCCCTCTCATGCTCTCTGTCTCTCATTCTCTCTCTCGCAAATAAATAAAATCTTAAAAAAAAAAAAAATGCTTATGTATCACTCAGAAAACTATTGTGTGTGCCTATATCAGCATGCATATTTATAACTTTTCATTTATATCAAAAGATTTATGTAGACTATTCTGCACATTGCTTTTTTTTTTCCTAACTGAACGTTACTTTTCGCACTCACTAATGTGTCTTGGAAATGAGCACATATAGATCTACTTCATTCTGTCAAAAGATGCATATGTTCCGGGGCGCCTGGGTGGCTCAGTCGTTAAGCGTCTGCCTTCGGCTCAGGTCATGATCCCAGGGTCCTGGGATCGAGCCCCGCATCGGGCTCCCTGCTCGGCGGGAGGCCTGCTTATCCCTCTCCCACTCCCCCTGCTTGTGTTCCCTCTCTCTCTCGCTGTCTCTCTCTCTCAAATAAATAAAATAAAATCTTAAAAAAAAAAAAAAAAGATGCATATGTTCCATGATAAGAGGAGATACATCATACTCTATTTAACTAACTCCATATTAATAAGTATTAGGTAGTTTCCAAGTAGGTTATTCTGTTTTGCAATATAAATAATTCCAACATAAACATTTTTATATATATATACATATATATATATAATATGGCTACATAAAATAAAATACATATAATAAAATATATATATTTACATATACCCATAAAACAAATTTCTACAACAAATAGAGAGGTTTGTATTGAAGAGATTTCCCATAGAGCCTTCTCAATGTGATCCTTCCTGCTCCCACTGTGTAACAGCAGTTCTATCTTGCTTAATGATCAGGGTCAGTTAGTCCTGTCAGGATGATGAAGAATCCTCTATTTCCCTGCTGTCCCTTGTCACAAGTAGCCCAAAGTATCCAGACGGCAGCCATAGTTTATAGTTCAATAGAATTCTTGCATTCTTCCAAATGAAAGAATTTCCTCCATGGGAATGTTGTAAATTCAAAGAGCCTAGGGATGTAGGAACGGGAAAGAGATTTTCCCGAAGTTGGTCACTGGGAGTGATGGCAAACAGGGCCACTCCTGCTTCTACCCCTTGTTTCCCAGGGGAAAATGAGGATTCATAATTCTGGAGTATCAGCTCTGATGGCCCATCTCATGTGCAGGGGCCCATTCTTTCCCATCAAGGGCCCTGTCCTTGACATAACAGACCTACCTCCGTTGGGAGGTGAACCTTCTTTGGAGCTCCTCTACTCTTGTGCTTAAGCCTTGAGCCTTATTCTCAGCTTTCTTTACCCTCTCACTTCAAGAGGTAAGAGTCTCTTTATATGCCTCCAAAGAGGTCCTCCAGCTCTGACACTTAGCTCTTAATAACTGAATGATTATCCTCAGTTTTTGTAACCTTTTCCAGAGCATCAACATGGTTATGATGTTCCCTGTAGGTCTCAAATGCACTGCAACAGCTGAGGCGTTCCCTCCCACCAGTACACCATCACGGTTCGCAACCAGCGGAGGACAATTGCTCCGCCATCTTCTATCAGTGCTCTGTCCACCACAAGCGACACCAGCTGGCTGGCCAGTCATCCAGCTCTAAAACCCTACCTCATTATCTGCTTTCTTAGAATGCTCCTTCCCTGCTTGGGTTTCCCAGGAAGTGGACTCTGAGCTGGAGACTAACTGCAAGAGGTTTATTAGGGAGTCCCTCTGGTACCAGCACCTGTCAAAGGGAAGAGTGGGAGGTAGAGTGGGCAGGGGATGGAGTCTAGCCACAATGCAGTCTTAATGGAATGCCTCAGGGAATCCTGCAGGGGGATCTGAAGATGGGATGGCCCTTCAGGGCTCCCCTGAGTTGGAGAGAGAGGTCTGGGCTCCGTACCGCTCATTCGTCAATCATGAGATGTGGGCTGCTGGAAAGGGGTCAAGACCTCGGCATGGTGTCTTTCTCAGCTAAAGAACTCCTGAAGGGTTTGATTGTTGAGGGTTTTCCACCAGCAGCACTCCCAGCAGCTGAGGTAATAAATTCTCTCATCCTGAAGGATAATACTAGCAGCAGATATCAGCAACCACCACGTAACTCAAGCTCTGGAAGTAGATGTACCTATTATATAAACCCTGAGGTACCCTTAATCAATAGAAAAGTGTACCTGGGGATTATGTGCTCTGTCCCCTGCTTATTCCCAAGAAAGGGAAATCCCGAGGGGCACAGTATCTGACATCAGAGAACCTGTGCCCTCAGAGGTGGCAGAACCTATTACAATAATTTTTTAATGGCTCAATCATATGGCTGTTGGTGGGAGGCCTCAGTTCCCCACCACACGGGCCTCTCGTCAGGTCTACTGGAGTGTCCTCACGACAAAACAGCTGGCTTTCCCCAGAGCAGGCAGTCCAAGAGAGTGACAAAGAGGAGAAAGACCTAATGCCACTCAGGTCCTAACCTCAGATATCACAAACCATCACTTCTGCCACATTCCATACTTTAAAGGCAAGTCACTAAGTACCTCCTCCACTTAAGGTGAGAGGAATTAGGCTCCACCTTTTGAAGGAAGTAGGATCAAATAAAGTGGACATATTTTCAAACCACCACACATACAGGATTTTCCCAAATCAACAGTGATAGAAACTTCTGAGGAAGGGAGTAGACCGGAAGAGTCGAGTAAAATAGGTTTTTGCTTTTCCGCTCTTTTTTTTTAAAATAATAAGTGTATATTCTTGTCATACTTTTGTAATTAAAAAATAGAAATATTACTGACTATTGAAAATGTAGCAATCAGTGAGACTGGGAAAGAAGCCAGATGCTCATCAAAGGGGCAGACTGTGACTTTCTGCCCATCTCTGTCAAGGTCTTTTCTGCCTGTCCCCACCCAACTAGACACAGGCAACAAGGAACACAATGATCGTTGCTAAGAGCCTCTCGGAGAAGTCATCATTTTCCTAGCACACAAACAAGGAGTCCGATGACTGCACTTTATTGAGAAGTGAAAGGTTGAGGAATAAGCATTAGAACCATTAGTCTGTTTCCTGCATCCCCATTCTTCATCCACAATTTCATTTTATGCGGAAATCATCCTATTAGCTTTGATGGCTTGATTACAGGCTCTGGCTCGGGCACAGACATTCCAGGGGAAGCATCCAAGAGGGCAGAGCTGGGAGGGGGTCTACACCCTTGTGGCTTTCCTCAATCCGGCCCTTGGGCCCACTCCCTTTCCTGTATCCCACATAGACGCCCATTCTCCAACCCCCAGAGCCTGCCCCAACATCTCTAGGCACTTAGGGGAACCCTGTGGGAGGATCTGTCGACGACGATGTGCAAGCAAAGAAATCACACAGCAGCTAGGTAGGGACTGTCCCCTGGGCCTGATGGCCTATTAAGAATTGTTTCTCTCCTGGGAGTCATGAGGTCTCCACCCTTCCTGGGCCTTTGCTGACCCCTTCAGGCAAGGGAAGGAACTTCAGCTGTGTCCGCTCCAACATAACACTCCCATTTGCCTGGACCCTGCATCTCCCTTACCTGACCCTTTGCATAGGAGAGACAGCTAGAGTCCCCAGGCTGCATGATGCATGGATGAATCCCAGCATGTCAGGGAAGCACGTAGGAACAAATAGGACTATCTCCCCTACCTATGAGAGAGTATTTTGTAAAGGTGGCCTATCCCCCTCATTTTATAGACCAAGAACCATCCTGTGGGCCCCAAAGACATTGCTAGAGGCACCCTTGTTTCAAGCACTAACTCCCTAGCCTAGACTCAAGTCTTGCATTTGTCTCCTTTTTGGAGGCCATCATACCCTGGAGAACTCCCAGTTTGGAGACATTTTTGACTGAGTAAGCCTGCTTCTACAAATTGGTCCTCCTGCGGGTATGGGCCAGAGCACAGACCTGAAGCAGCCACCCCAGAGGTGGTGAGCAGCAAGAGCATCTCTCTGATTCCATCTGCCACCTTGGGGGCTTCTTAAAAGGCAAAGTCTCTTTCTGACCTCATTCCCAGCACAACACACCCTATCCCCAGCCTCTCCCCTCCTCTGAGAAAGCTCCACAAGGCCAGGTTGAGGGTCAGCAAAGCCCAAGGGTCCATCCTCCTCTAGGAATGAGAGTCCCATCTCAGCAGCTTCTCTAGAAGCATCTCTACATATGGGCCCTGGTGTTTGTTTTCCACGGAGCAATCAGGTGGTGAAGATTTTCCCAGCACCTCACCAGTCAGACTGACCAAGGCAGTGTTTTAAAGGGGGATATGGGGCGCCTGGGTGGCTCAGTTGGTTAAGCGACTGCCTTCGGCTCAGGTCATGATCCTGGAGTCCCAGGATCGAGTCCCGCATCGGGCTCCCTGCTCGGCAGGGAGTCTGCTTCTCCCTCTGACCCTCCTCCCTCTCATGCTCTCTGTCTCTCATTCTCTCTCTCAAATAAATAAATAAAATCTTAAAAAAAAAAAATAAAATAAAGGGGGATATGATTAGAGATGAGTTAACAAAGGGCAGATAGAGGCCTGTAAAAATAGGAAATAGCTTTGGACAGGATGGTAATATTTGTCTAAATGGCCATCCTTCCCCTAGCCATCTGAGCCCTCTCTGCAAGAAAAAGCATGGCCCATGTGAGAATGGGTTTAAAATGTTTAAGTCACTATACTGGGGATGCCTTGTAATGGTGCACCGGAATAACATGGTGACTCCTGCACAGGGAGCTTTCCAGGTAGTATCCAACCTGGAAGTTGTCCTCTTCTCTTCAAGAGCCAGGGCTATTTATAAATACTTCAGTGCAAAACAGAGAAGGATAAGGCATTCCCAGACACTAAGCAACATGCATTTTTTGGAGAGAGAGAGAGTGCATGCATGAGTGGGGGGTGGGGAGGGGCAGAGGGAGAGAGAGAGAGAGGATCTTAAGCAGGCTCGATCCCATGACCCTGAGATCATGACCTGAGCCGAAATCAAGAGTCTGATGCTTAACCCACTGAGCCACCCAGGCACCCCTTAACATGCTTTTTGCAGAGCAAAAAATATTCCATCTGAGGCAGGCTTAGTAATGGCCCCTGAAGATAGGAATGTCCTAATCCCCAGAACCTATAAATGTTTCCTTATATGGCAAAGAGCACATTGCAGATGTGGTTAAGGATCTTGAGATGGGGAAGGGGTGTCTGGGTGGCTCAGTCATTAAGCGTCTGCCTTTGGCTCAGGTCATGATCCCAGGGTCCTGTGATGGAGCCCTGCATTGGGCTCCCTGCTCAGCAGGAGGCCTGCTTCTCCTTCTCCCACTCCCCCTGCTTCTGTTCCCTCTCTCGCTGTCTCTCTCTGTCAAATAAATAAATGAAATCTTTTTTAAAAATTATTTTTAAAAAAAAGCATCTTGAGATGGGGAGGTCATCCTGGGTCATCAGGGTGGGCCCTAAATGGGATCACAAGTGTACTTATAAGAGAGAGGCAGAGGGAACTCTTACTACAGAGAAGGAGAAGGCGATGTGATGATGGCAGCGGAGATTGGATGCCCTTTGAAGGTGAGGGAAGGAACCACAGGCCAAGAGACACAGGTGGCTACTAGAAGCTAAAAAACACAAGGAAAATGGACTCTCCTCTGAAAGCCTCCAAAAGGAACCAGCCCCACCAACACCTTGACTTTAGCCCAGTGAGACTGATTTTGGACTTCTGGCCACCAGAACTATAAGAGAATAAATGTATATTATTTTAAACCACTACGTTTATGGCAATTTGGTAATAATATACCATCTTTAAGCCCATCGTTTTGTGTTTTTTTTAACAGCTTTATTGAGGAATAAGTGCACATAAAGTGCACAATTTGGTAAGTTTTGACATGCATACACTTATGAAACCATCATAACAATCAAGATAGTGAGCATATTCATGACCTCCAAAAGTTAGCTCATGCACCTCTGCAATCCCTCATTCCTGCCCTCCCTGGGGCCCCCACCCCCTCCAGGCAACCACCAGTTTTTTTTCTCACTACAGATTAGTTCATTTTATATAGGTGAAGTCCTACAGTATGCACCTTTTTTGTCTGGCTTCTTTCAACTCTACCTCATTATTTCAAGATTCATCCATGTTGTGTGCATATCAATAGTTCATTCCCTTTGGCTGTTAAATAGTATTCCATTGCATAGTTATACTACACTTTGTTTATACACTCACCTGTTGGTGGACATTTGAGTTATTTCCATTTTGGGCTATTATAAATAAAAATGCTATGAACACTTATGTAAAAATCTTTATATGCTTTCAATTTGGGGGGGAGGCGTAAATACCTATTAGTGGAATGGCTAGATCATATTATAGATGTGTGTTTTACTTTTCAGAAAACTGCCAGACTGTTTTCTAAAGTGGTTATACCATTTTACATTCCCAGCAGTAACAGCTTGCTTTTATAGTTTTCAAACTCTTTAAGATTTTCATTAAGTGAAACTCAACTCCACCTCCTAAGTAAGGTAAATAAATGCAGTATTACTGTAATGAAAAGTATGAAACTAAGTGATAGAGAGAAAAAAAAGGAAATGAAGATCAGAGAGGGGAGATAGGGATTGAAAGGAAAAATGGTAGTCAGAGGGAGGGAATGGGAGGAGAGGAAAGGGACAGGGTGAATGAGAGAGGACAAAAAGAGAGAGGAACACAAAGAGTGGGATCAGACCCAGCTATTAACACATGGCTCATGCAAACCAGGCTGGTGGAGACTTTAATAAAGGCACTGTTCAGAGAGCCACAGGCAGGGTTTATGAAACAACAATGGATACTTCATACCCTGGTTACCCCCTCTAGGTCAGAAGGGTGTCAGGAAAGGGAGATTCTGGGCACCCACAGAGCATAGCTGCAGGGAAAGGGCCACTCATCGGAAGTGGGACACAGCATTCCCTCTTGAATTGGAAGGAAGCAAGCTTCTGGAATACACACCTCCACCTCCTCCGGACCCACCATCTCCGTCTCCTGCTGATGGCTTCCATTAACCAAACCCAGCTATAGCCAGAAGGCATCAGAGTATGTTGATGACATCCATAGGGGCCAGCCTCCCTGGTTGGGAGTGGATGGGTGGAAAGTGCGTCTGTAGGAGCGAAAAGAAGATCTCAAGTATAGGAGCCAACAGAGGAAAGGGACAAGGAGCTAAGCTGCTTTTCCATCTGCCTCTATTAATGATGCACACAGATTGAGAAAACAATCTACAACTATTTAGAAATATGCTGAGGGGAGGCAGGGCCTTGTGATGTGTGGGGCTGTGCACTAGAATTTTGATTACAATTGGTTCACTCCATTTTGAAGATCTATTTTGAAGTAGTTAATAACTTGGGTTTTAAACACAAAACAAACAAAATGATTAATTCTAAAACTGCTGCATTTGCCGATCTTCTCCTGATTGGATCCTCGTTAAAAAGGGAAAAACTCTTCTAAATCATGAAACACGGTACTTGTGGATTTGTGTGAATATGAGCAAAGGAGGCAGGTATTTCCAGCATGAAGGCCTGAGCCTGAAGACCCCGGACAAGCTGGATGAGAAAGACACAAAAGCCTTTAAACCTTAGAGGAGATGCAGAAGGTTTAGTAGGACAGGTCCTCCTGGCAGATGGTTATTCTTCCTCTTCATCAGATGACCTGCCTATTTCTGAGTTAATCATCTGCATTCTATTCATTTCAACATGAGGACTGCTGGCAAAAGAACAAGATAATCGAGGGAAGAACTCAAGGGTCCATCAGATCGACCGGAAGAGCTGGAAACTTTCTGTGCATCCTTGCTTTTTAATCTCATAAAACCTTAAACTACATCTCCCTTAAATTATATCCATATCTCATCTTTTATGGAACCTTTTGGGTGTCCACAAACAAGTAATTTATAATAAGATGTTTTTAGAACACTTTATCTCAGGTGGGAAAACCGAAGTCTTCTTTCTCATTGATTTTTAAAGCTGAAGGTATGAACATATCAGCACCTGGTATGGATGAATTCACCTTCCACTTTTTACAAAGTAGACACTGAAGAGAAATCTCTGGATGATTGGTAGCAGTTTTGTCATCTGGATATGCAGTCAAGTTCCCTTAATTGGCACTTTTGGGTGATCTGGATTCTTAGCTGTCTTTGCTCAGAACCTCTGAAGGGGAACGTTAAGAAAAATCGAGCTTATTGCTATTAATTGCTTCTTCTGGTTCCTGTAGTCCCAGACTCTAATGAGGTGACACTAACAGGACAAGTAGTTTGCTATGGTTCCACACATTTTGAGAGGTGTAAAGATTGTCAACAAAATTTTTCCATTCTTTTACTCACAAATGTGAGACCGTTCAGGGTTAGAGTGGAAAGAACAGTTAAATATGAGGTCAGAATTTGGTATTCTAATTTCAATTATCTTACTAACTAGCTATATGTGCTCAGGTAGAATTCACCTAATTCTTCTGCACCTGTTTCTTATAGCTTCCCAACAGAATGATTATACTTGGCAAGACTAATCCACCTGACAGTGGGCATAAGATCATTCAACCAAAACAGCCCCAGGGCAGCTCCAGTCCAGGACAGATTTAATGGTATGAACAAGAATTCTCACAAAATGCAGGTAAAGAACAGCCTTGGACAGCACAGCCGTGAACAGAAAAGGATAGAATAGAGCACAAATATATGTTAAGAAAGAAAAAAAGAAGAAGAAGAATGTAGCAGGAGGGGAAGAATGAAGGGGGGGAAATCGGAGGGGGAGAAGAACCATGAGAGACGATGGACTCTGAAAAACAAACTGAGGGTTCTAGAGGGGAGGGGGTTGGGAGGATGGGTTAGCCTGGTGATGGGTATTGAGGAGGGCACGTTCTGCATGGAGCACTGGGTGTTATGCACGAACAATGAATCATGGAACACTATATCTAAAACTAATGATGTAATGTATGGGGATTAACATAACAATAAAAAAAATTTAAAAAAAAAAAAAAAAGAATAGAGCACAGAAGGGTCAACACGGAACAACTTCACAGGCAGAATCCCCACCCCAACACAGAGCCAGAAGCCGTCCCCACGCCAGCAAATTAGCAGCACGCACCTTGGAGAACACCTTAGAGTCTCCTCAGGAGCAAAACTGGCAAGGCAAACTTTGAGAAAATGCATTAACAAAGGCCCTATATTCGTCTGCTAAGGCTCCCATAACAAAATCTCACCGACTGGGTGCTTAAACAACAGACATTTATTTCTCACAGTTCTAGAGGCTGGAAGTCCAAGACGAGGGTATCAGCAGGTCTGGTTTCTCCTGACACCTCTCTCCTTGGCTTGCAGACAGCCATCTTCTTGCTGTGTCCTCATATGGACTTTTCTCTGTGTGCTGGCTCCAGTGTGGAAAACATATCAGAACCCTCTCTATATCATTTAAAGTTCATTATATAGAAACATGCCCACGTGACCTGTATTCTCATGCTATAACAGAGTTTGTCTGGTCTTTGTCCCAGGTTCCTGACACAGAGCTTCTAAAATCCTGGGAATTTCCCAAGTGATAGAAGCGTACTTGCTATTCATGAGCCTCTGGATCACACCTGAGTTTATGCTAATAAGATGATGGGTTGGGGGTGGGGGTTCCTGGATAGCTTCAGGATGGGGGCTGGTCACTACAAAGACTAACAACCTCCTTAGAAGGTTGGGACTGAGCAACAGCCCCACCTCAAGGGTGAGGAGGAGAGTTGGAGAGCACATTCAATCACTTGGTCAATGATTTAATCAATCGCACCTACATAATAAAACCCCGGTAAAAACTGGACACAGAAGCTCAGAAGGGTTTCTTGGTTGGTGAGCACATTGATGGGCCAGGAGGGTGACAGCTCCTGATTCTCCCAGAGAGTGTATTCAGGACCCTTCTAGACCTTGCACCATGTATCTCTTCATCTAGTTGCTCCTGTTTTGTATCCTTTATAATAAATGTATAGTCCTTAACTATAGTGCTTTTAGCAAATTATCAAACCTGAGAGGGCTGTAGGCACCTCCCAAATTTGTAACCCATTGGTCAATAGGGCAGGTGACCTGGGAACCCCCAAACTGTGCCTGACATCTGAAGTAGGAGCAGTGTTGTGGAGGACTGAGCCCTCCACTCGTGGAGTCAGCACGAATTCTGGGTGGTTATTGCCAGAAGTGGATTACAGTACATAGGTGGTGTCAGACCAGTGGGGGGATGAAACAGAATCCAGGCCATATTTTGTTTTCGCCACTCTTAATTTCAAATCAAAGAATGTCTTGTCAAAGGGAGTAAAAAATCTTGTCTCAAAACTAAGATGTGGGCAAACACCACTGGCTTTGGGCAGCTCAAAATTCAGATCTTGTTACCTGATGGCCAGGTAGGCTCCAGGTAGCCCCCAGAGACTTAGTGTCAAGCATGCTTTCTCCATTGGCCTTCACACCACTTGGGGTGAAGTCTTGGTATTCCCCTTCCTGGCCACACTGCCACCACTAGTCATCTGCGTCTGGGAAGTGTTGCCCACACAGCCCCCACCCCGGGCCTCAAGCTCTGCACATCTGCACATCGAACAATGTCCTGCCATGAACTTCCTTCTCAAGAACCAGTGTGCGCTTGATGTTTTGGTGACCTCTGCCTCTCATACTTCTTAAAAACTAGCCGCTGACATAAGCAGCATTCCCCAAAGCCAAAACCCCTCCTTTCACATCTTTTGTGGATGAGGACACTCCTTAGCTTCCCTACAGCTTCCCACTAATTCCCCACAAATTAGTAAACCCTGAGCTGTGCTTGAGATCAATTCATCTAAGAAATTTTGTTGAACGTCTTTTAGGAATGACTACAGTCAAACTTCAAGTCAGTAGTGGGCAGGGGGGTGGAAAACTCCTCTTCCAGAATGCTGTCTTAATCAGGCCCATTTCAGTCCAGATAGATCACAGTTGATATATTCAATATGCCCAAGCAAGGCACGTGAATTAGAAAGATGGGGTATTCATGGTGAATATATCATTTAACAAATTCTGCCATTAACGGTCTTCAGGCCTTTCTAATCATTTGTATTACAAATTTGGTTATCAAATTTTTTTAGGACCAGAAGTAAAATCCCATTACAAATGACTCTTCATAATGGTTCTCTTCCAAGCCGTCCACGGTGGCAATGCTTCGGATCCCACCGGTAGTCTATGTAATAGTAATTGTCCAGGGGGAAAATCCCTGATTGTTTATTCTCTTTATCATGGATACAGCTGGAAGAACTCAACCAGCCATGCACAGAGCAATTCCATTTTTTCCCCGTCGCTTTGCAGCAAATGCCTTTTTACCACTTTCCTCTCTCCCTGACCACCCTAGGCATTCTAACCATTCCTTCCAGAAAAACACGTAAAAACACAGGGGTATTATAATGTTTGGAAGTTGGAGAAAGAAAAGGAATGGGTTGGCTAGCATTTTTCTCCTTGTTCTCCTGGGTGCAGAGCTCCTGATCGTGCACTTGAGAGTTGGAGGCTTTGTTCTGAGTCATCCCCAGGTCTATACCCCCGGCACGCTGTCTTCTGCCTGAGCCAGTTTGGCAAGAGCCACATAAAACCACAGACCCTGCCCCTCGATTCCTGAGCTCCCTCCTTTATCTTGTGCGACCAAGACGAAGCTTAACTACAGGTTCCCATTTTGGGTCGACATTATCAAGATTTCTAGAGGTCACTAGAAATCCGTCATTGCCAATTGTGTTCCTGAATCTACAAGAAAAGAATAATATTCTCTATTGCAGAGTGGATGGTAGGAAATATATGGCATACATAATTTACACACACACGCACGCACACATTGTTTACATATATTGCCTCTGTTTTGTTTCTATGATTTGGGATTATGCATCTTCTCACATAACTTTCCACTTTTTTCAAAATATTTTCCCTTAACATAATATTCAGAGATATTTTCAGGTAGCAGTGACTGGAAAAGAAAGAAGTCAAAGTGCTTTAATAAGCACTTATAGTTTTCATCAAAAATGAATGTTTTTATATACACCTGGTCCTTCTAAGTATATAAATATAGTCATATTAAACCTGAAAATGTCACTGATGAGATTTTGTTATCCCCCAGTTGGACCAACTCAAAAGCCAACTAAGATTGTTAAGTGTTATTTTTCATTCTCAAAGAAAAGAGAATTTTTTTTTAAAGATAAAAACTTCCTGGTCACAGCGAGAACCCCAAGGACTATTCTATCTGTCTCTTTGGGTGTATTTTACCTCAAACACACACATACAAAAATCTACTTCAAACAAACCACTACCATTAACTCAAACGTGATCAATAAAGTCAGCAGAAGAGGGCCTCTGTCCATACCATTAGACAGAAAATACACCACCATTATTTGGGAGGCCTGGGGAGAAGCAGATCTAAACCTTTTTTCCCCTTGGAAATAATAAGAAAAGTAAATACCAGTCTTTCAGATTCTGCGAATGAGGCCATATGGGCTGGAATTTATTATGCAAGGTCTTTATAAAACCCTCATGCTACTTTAAATTTAACATTAGGGTTTTGTTAAATCCGGCGGTAGAAATAACCAAGACTCAGATGAAACAGTAAATTTTGCTCTGCAAACTACAGTGGACTTCAGTGCTGCCGGCCCCCCGACAGATTGTCTTCTCATCTACAGAAAGCAGGATCAGGAATAAGACAGCACAGCAGTTCCGTAAAGGGCTCAGGACGGACACCAACCAGCATCACTTGGTGCAGGTGGAATGGGGAGCCAGCTGCCTGCCCTCCCAGCCTCCCAAGGAGAAGTGTGCTAGGGCCAAATCAATGGCGTGTGCTATGGAGATGTCCAGCACCGTGCTCCCCACCCCCAGCCCCGGCGCCTTGTACTCTGCTGTTTTATGAGATGTGTATAAAAGTGGCCCCATGGCGGGGAATAAATATTTTAGATATGCACACCATGCAGTTCTAATCTTAGGTGCCTACAGTTTCGGGGGATTCTCCAACATGCCTCAGCTTCCTCAGAGAACTTGATAGCCCTCCATCCCGTGGGACATTGGATCTGAGAGCTGGCTCATTGCCACACGACTTAGAGAGAGGCCCAGAGTCAGAGTCCCACACCAGACAGTCCTGCTGGTCTCCACCACAGATAGCAGTATATAATTGTACATGCATACGTGTGCAACGTATACGGTTGTCTGGGGTTCTTGTAACTGATAGATTTTATATTTTAGAGTAGTTTTAGGTTCCAGGTGATAATGACGTGTCAATGTAGATTCATGAGTTGTAACAAATGTGCTACTCTGGTGGCAGATGTTGACGATGAGG
Source organism: Phoca vitulina (assembly GCF_004348235.1). Classification (NCBI taxonomy): domain Eukaryota; kingdom Metazoa; phylum Chordata; class Mammalia; order Carnivora; family Phocidae; genus Phoca; species Phoca vitulina. Next base: position 1,506,043 of record NW_022589710.1, read on the forward strand.
GAGGTTGGGGAGTGGGGGTGGGCGGTATAAGGGAAATCTCTGTACCTTTCATTCAGTTGTGTATTTGTAATGTTCCAGTTGAAACACAGTTGCTTAGAGTTGGCCCTTTCCAGAGATGTCCCATCATCCATATGACCTAAAATAATACGGGTGATAATTGTAACTTTTTTTTTAAGATTTTATTTATTTATTTGAGAGAGAGCGAGAGAGCACAAGCAGGGGGGGCGGCAGAGGGAGAGGGGGAAGCAGGCTCCCCGCTGAGCATGGAGCCCAACTCGGGACTTGATCCCAGGACCCCGAGATCATGACCTGAACCAAAGGCAGACCGTCAACCAACTGAGCCACCCAGGCACCCCTGTAACGTGGTTTTTTTTTAATGGTACCTTGAAACTGCAACTCTTGGTTCCCTCAAAGCCTCGGAAGAGTTGATCAACAGTGTTAACAATGACAGCCTTGCTTTCAGGCAACATTACTGAGAGAAGAAAAAATCATTATGTCCACTGAGCACTTCATACTGTGTTGTCCTAGACATTAGCAAGTCGGTTCTTCCTCCTCTTTTCTTTCTAGCTTTTAGTAGCTTTGCCATCACCCTAGCCAGAAATCCTAAAGTCATCTTTGCTTTATCTTCATCCATCCGGGCTCCCACCACAGCCAGTCACCAAACGGTCTGATTCTACAGGTCTCAAATGTCATCACCTCCTCCCGAGCCCTACTGCTCCCTTTGCTCACACCCTCAGCACTCCCCGCCTGGCCTCCTTTGTGGTCTCCCTCATGCACACCTCTTCTCCAGAACCACCAGCACTGTCTTTCATGCATGTACCAAATGTTGATGTCTTACCAGGAATGAAATTGTATGTCTCTTACTAAAGACACAGGGGTGGATAAGACATCTCCCCAGCTCTCAAGGACCTCACATCTAAAATGCAAATTCCTGGGGTGCCTGGGTGGCTCAGTCGGTTGGGCGTCTGCCTTCAGCTCAGGTCATGATCCCAGGGTCCTGGGATCGAGCCCCACATCGGGCTCCCTGCTCAGCAGAGTCTGCTTCTCCCCCTCCTACTCCCCCTGCTTGTGTTCCCTCTCTCGCTGTGTCTCTCTCTGTCAAATAAGTAAATAAAATCTTTAAAAAATAACAATAAAATGCAAATTTCCTTTTGTCACTCACTTGCTTGAAATTCCCATTGCCTGTAGGATGAAACCAAAACCTATCAACACAGCACACTTTGTCACCGTTCATACTCATGGGATCTGGTCCCCATCAGACTGCTGGGCCTTGTCTCCCACCCTTCTGCCACCCGCACCCAGGCTGCAGCCCCCTCAGCTCCCTGCAGCCCGTTCCCCACTCCAAGATTCATGCAAACCACATTCTCTATCTGGAAGCTCTAGGAAACTCCTGGACTTCTCTTCAAAACAAATGAAATCTCCTCTGCTTCCCTCCCCTGACACAATAGATTGATTCCTCCTTCCTCTTCATATAGGCCTGTATAATTTCCACGCATATCTGTCTCCCAGGGGGCTGCCAACCCTGGAGGATGGGGTAAGCAAGCAGGCAATTTCATTCATTCATTTACCATTTGTCCATTATGCCTGCTCTCTGCTCTCCTCTTCTTTGCGTCCACTTTCTCCTCAGCGGGGACAGTGGTGCCGGGGGCAGGACCTCCCGCTGAGACGGTGCCATGGCTGTCACCTCGCTGCCATGCAGGATGACGGCCGAGGAGACGCCGCTGAGCTCCCAGAAGAAGGCCCAGGTGCGGCGTGCTGGGCAGCGCTGCCGGGCCCAGAGCTAGCCACGGGATGAAGCAGCGCCCTCACCCAACAGGGCCTTCGCTCCCTCAGGAGGACGGAGCTCCTTGGGGGCCGCTGAAGACAGGGGAGGCAGAGCTGGAATTTCAACCTGGTTCCGAAGTTGGTGTTTTTAATGATTTTGGCGAACAATGAGAAACAACTCCCAAGGGGACCGGTTACTCCCACCCTCCAATGGGAAGTTCTATCCTCCCTGTGGGGCAGGCTATGGGGAAAGGCAAGGGTTCCTTGGGGAGCATGTGACCATGACTCAAATGTTTGATGGGGTCAGAGTAGTCAGAGGCATCCCTTTCCACAAAAGCACCATACCTGTCCCTCACCTGAGCAGCACCTAGCCAGTGTAGACACCTGCCACTCCTCAGGGCTCTGTGGTTCCTCAGCTCTTGTTCAAACAACTTAATATTTTTATTCAGGCTTCAGTCCTTCTCAAGTGGCCTGAGAGTCTTTCTGCCTCCTTCAAGTCACCTGTCGCTTCTCTGCTTTGATCTGTCTTCTGCTGATTTTCTAGCTCAGATTTTCTGGATCAGAGAGCACTTAGCTCCCCGTTTCCAAATGCGTGCAGGTGGCCTCACTGTTGCCTCCCCATTCTGCCTCCAGCTAATATTAACCCATACTTGAAGATGACAAAACAGGGATCACAGTCACAGAGCTGGTCTCCAAAGCAGGACTTGAACCCACATGGGGCTCTGTGCTCAGCGAGGAGTCTGCTGGAGATTCTCCCTTTCCCTCTTCCTCTGCCCCTCCCCCTGTTCACACGTACAATCTCTCTCTCTCTCTCTCTCTCCCCCTCTCAAAAATAAATAAATCTTTTTAAAAAAAAACAATCTGCTGCTACCCTAGTGACAGTGGCCCTGGATCCTTGGGCCCAGCCTGGAGCGTCTGCGTCCTCCCGCTTCACCTTGGCCACAGCAACCCGCCCCGGGACCTTCCCCTTGTTCCAAGCCTCCGCGGTGTCCCCACTTCACATGCCAGAGGCTCTGGCCCCCCCCAAGCCCTACCCCGGTGGCTTCCATCCACGCTAACCTCCCGTGCCACGCGGCCCACACCGCCCTCTGCTGGCCGACGGCGGCCCTTGCACTGGCCCTTCTGGGGCTTTATCACCATCTCTACTCACCTTCACCTTTCACACTGCAGCTCTCTGCTCCTTGGCCCTCAACTCCAAGATCTGACCGGATCTCCACCGTTTCAGCTGGACTCCCAGGAAGACCCACTCCCACCCGGTGCCCTCTGTCTAGCCTCAGCATGGCTTCCACTCCCCACCCTTCCAATGATTTGGCACACTGACGAAATGCTCTGGCTTTTCCAAGGCCACACTGATTTCAACTATTCTGTCCCATCATCAGACCATTTGGCCCAATTTTTGGATCAGAAATAGAGTCAATGGAGATTTATTGCACCTGGATGTCATTTTCGTAATTGGTGCCACACGCACAGGATACAAAATTCAAAAGGCATCAAAGAAGATAGAGTGCAAATGAAGTCTCTTCTCAGCCCTGGCCCCAGGCCCACAGGCCCCCAGCTCCCCGACTGAGACACTGTGACTGTGAGCAATTTCTCATCCTTCCAAAGAGCCCACAGATCTCTGACCTGGATGGGACTGGCCATATTTCAGCAACAGCACTGGCAATTTCTTAATCATTTATAAATTAAAAATTATTTAAAGAAAGAAATTAGAAAGTTCAGCTTCAATCCCACGCCCTAAATAAATTCATGTCGTTTCTCTAAACTGCATTCTAATTTTTATCTATATGCACACGTTTTTCATTGTTTAATCACGGTAATGTGAAGAGTTTAGATCTACTCCCATTGCTAATTTCAAACACACATTTCGTTTTCATCATTTTTAATGGTTTATGTAATATTCATTTGGGCTAAAACCCAATTATTGGGTTTTTATTTCAAGTTTTAACAATTATAAATAATATCAGTATAACCACCTATAACTTTCTTCTTTGAATTATTGCTTTGGGATAAGTTCCCAGAGTGGTAGTATTGAGTGTAAGGGATAGTTCCTGTCACATTTAGCCAAATAGCTCTTAGAAAGGTGACAGAAGTTTGCAATGCCTCATATTGCATCTTACTTCCATTCCATAAAATATAATAATTATAATTATCAACCAAAAAAATGCTTCCTCGTACTGTTCTCACTTACCTATTTTTGTAATAGATAACTCAGGTCAATGCCACCTATTTAGGTTTCTGTGTTTCATGTTGATTTCTGTTGGAAGCAGTCCTTAGAGCTAATTGGAAAAAGGTGACAGGTTGGCTTTCTAGGACCTTGGAGAGGTGTTTGTGGTGTCCCACATGGAGGGCAGTTTGGCAGGGTCATGAGTGAATGGGCACATTCTCATTCTCTCTCCCTCTCCCATCTCTCTCCCTCTCTCTCTCTCTCTCTACCCCCACCCATCCTTGGTGATATTGTTCCATATCCACCATGCTCTTTTTATGTTACTAGAAAGGGCAATAGTCTTTCCTATCTACATTCTTTTAAAAGTGATCTTCTCTTTTTGAGTGTCATTGCAGATGTATTTTCCTTAGTGTGTAAAATGTGTATAAGACTCTCCCACCTTGGAGAGCGAGACTTGGACTTGAACTTGGACTCTGTACTAACTAGTTATATCTCTTGGACAAATCACTCAGCTTCTCAGAGGCTAATTTCTATCAGTAAAATGAGAGAAAATAATACCTGTCCACCTCACATAATTGTTGTAAAGTGCAAATGAGAAAAAGCAGGAGCATGAGAACTGTGTTGTAAATAGCAAGTCGCTCTTGAAATGTTCTATGGACTCTATGAAATCATATGATTCTTTTCACTTCAAATCTCATCTCCTATTGGTTCTGGAGAAGATATTATTGCATTTTTAACTATTGACTCAGTGCCTTTTATTTTGTCTGCTAATCCAGGAAGTCTAACTATGCAGAAATTGCCGTGCTGAGCTCTATTCCTCAGAATGGCCCTCCTGAAATGCTTCATTTCTTAGTTTAGTTTCTTAAAATTCTGGATATATTGCTCAAGGGTTTTTGGGGGGGGTTTTTTTAACCAACTTAAGTGCAATTTCTGCTTTGTGCAGCCTAAACAACACCCTCAGTTTGTCTTTCGCAATGATCATTACTTTCATTTTTTTTAATTCTGACCTTCTCTCGCTTGAGAGATATGGTATCCACTTCATTTCTTTGAAAAGAGGCTCCAACCTTTTTCTGAATTCTGTGTGTGGCTCCCTGTGGTTGCTCTTTGTCGGGGTTAATTAAAACAAAGCTTTTTGTATGTTCTCTCTTCTTTTTTGAGTGATGACACTTTTTTAGGGAGCCACATTAATTTTTCCATCTTAATGCATTCTCCCTTAAGTTACCCTAGTGACTGATATCTGCTGTATTACTGGAAATTCTTTAGCAAAATTCCTGATTGATTTTAATAGAATTTGTGATTAGGAGTTTGATTGGGTTTCTATTCACTCCACCATCTTCCTGGATAATTTCCCTACCCTGTCAGGTCTTTCTATCCTCTGGTTCAATAGAGTCTGGAAAGAACCCAAGGGCCAAAGGTGGGATTAGAACTGAGAGCCAACCTTTTTCAACAGAAAATCGAAAAATGCCTTTTTGTGCTTTGTTGCTGCTGTTAAGGTTCATGCTAGACCTAAGAAAATGGGAGCAAAGATGGAGTACTGAAATAAAATATTACCACAAACCCCTTAATAACTCAATGTATTAACTGCATTCCTAAAGTTTCTGAACCTACCAGGCATCTTGCAAGCAGCAAAGGCTATGTTGGTTTCTCTAGCTACAAATGAGGGAGACACTAAATTATTTCCAAGGTCTTCTTCCAGCTCTGAATTTCTTCAACATTAAATAATATTTAACCTGCAAGTTCGGGCATTCATTGATGTGACCAGAATCATCCCCACTTCCTGCTACCTCACCTTCAAAATGCCCACCCACCCACACACAGACCTGTTCTGATTTCCTCGTTTGTAAATTTTTCAAATCAACTGTTATTAAACGTAAAATGAACCTGTGAAAGAGACAGTGAGGGAACTGAACCTCTAGAAGCATGGCAGCTCTGCTCCCCCAGATCGGCTCCACCACATGAGGTGCCGAAGAGTCGAGCCCACAGGACAGCACGCACAGCCCAGCTTGGGTGAGGCACCAAGTCCCCACCCAGTGTGGACTCTGAGGGGCAGCCCTGAGGCCCTCTGGTGGACACACTGTGGAATCGCAGCCTTCCAGGCCTTGGCAGGGGCACGGGAGCCCACTGGGAAGAAAGCCTCTGGTGGCTCGGCCCGAGTGACCTGAAACCCATACCCAGGGCCTACCCTTGAGGGACAGGCTAGGTGCTTGCCTCAGAAATGGGGGACTTGTGTCATTTTGAGGCACGCTATCCTTGCAGCTGTTAGATGTGAGGCTCAAGAAAATTAGGTTGGGATTTCTAACCGGGCGATGTTGAAGGGCCGAACAGCTTTACTGGTATGTTGGGTAATCCCCGCAAGAGAACATTTTTTTCAATTCAGGCAATTCAGAATGAAGTTTCCGACCCCAGGCTCTTGCCTCTCCTTTGAACTTCAGTTATACTTCGTTTACATGGGCCAAACTCGTGTCTCGAGAAGACCTGTGGCAGCCACTAGCAGAGAATTGAGGGGTGGGGTAGTTTTGCCAGCCTGTGAATGGGAGGATGTGGCTCCGTTAAACACTGATCAGCCAATAATGAGCGCGTGTCCCTTTGCCTACTCATTTGTGTAAGCAACAAACATTTGTTCTTCACCTTGTGCCTGTCATGGCTATCCGCTCTCAGATCTCTTCTGTGTTCTCGGCAAACACTGTTCCCTGTTTACCCTTGCCAACTGCCCTCCAGCTGGAATGGCCAGTGGGAGGCCCTAGCAACGGGTGAGAGGTTGGGAAGGAAGAGAAACCAGGTTATTTTTTCCATCCCTCTCTCCATATTTTGAGCATCATTTTCCTGCAACGGGCCCACCTCCTCACCAGACAGCCCCTCCCTTCAGGGTCCCAGACAGTCCCTGCCAGGGTACAGCCTCAGCTTCTGATTTTAGCGACACCATCCCTCCCCTGTGTCCTTCCAGCCCTAGTGGTAGCAGCAGCTTCTTGCGGGTGCTAAGAGCTGGTTGTTTCTTCAGCCCATTCAGCTTCTCCCCTCTGTCCCTTACCTGTGTGATCCATTCCGTTTTAAATCCCCTCTTTGAAGTGCCCAGGACGATGAGGTTGCACTTGGGAATAGGGATACAGCAGTGAGCAAGACAGGCTCAGTTCCCAACCGGTGTTGCTCATAGTCGATCACAGAAAACAAATACTAAATAAACAATCTTAGTATAAGTATTTCAAAAGGGAATTACATAGGAACGTGGAGCAGAGAGACCTGATCTAAAATACGAATGAATTCTGTAGCTCCACAGGTAACACTGGAGACTCTAAGTAAGTGGTCTTTACACTGAGCCATGGTGGCCGCACGGCGAGTGTGAACGCTGCTTCTCAGCCTCCCTGGCTCCAGCAGGGAAGAAAGGAAGGGTCTCTAGCGAAAGGGGAAAGCGGGGGCTTTCAAGCAGGATTCCGTTCCCGGTAGCCACAGAGAAGCAGGCATGGAGTTGTTCTGTCTGCCAGCTAAGCTCTGCCTGGTCCAGCCAGGGGAGGAACCGGAATTGTGGAGGAATTATCGTCCATCCCCCCTGGCAACCTCCAAAAGCATGGAAGTCAGACAATGCCCAGGCCAACCCCACCTCAGAGAAAATGTTTTCCCGAACACTGAAGCTGCAACATGACAGGATTTTCTAGGCGTCCTCCCAGCCCAGCCCTGCACGGTGAGAGTGAAGATGGGGGAGCCAGTGGCTGAGGTGCTGAGCTCGTGTGAACCGACAGGCTCCTAGTCTTGTCTTGACAGGTTCCTGTTGTTGTCCTGTTGAGCTCGGGGCACCCTGATCTTCTCCGCTTAGCCCATCAGTATTGACGAGTTCCAGAGTCACTCAATACCTCGACTCCTCTTGCCAAATCATAAAAGCTCTAAACTTATAGATCAGATGAGGCAGACATACTTCCTTAACCTTCGCCATTTAAATCACTGTTTACAAGATCTAAAATATGTTTTGTGAATGGAGGTTTTCCAACTGCAGACTACAAACGAGAGTCATTACTCAAATGTATGGCCATTCCAAGCTACCCTGCCTTACAGAGTTCCTTGATATGGAATGAGGGAGAGAGCATGTTTGAGAGTCTTCTCCTCTTTCCAAGTTCACTGCCCAGTCTAGGTTCATATTAGACCCTAGTACAACTAATAACATTCCAACTCAACATACTACAACCCACAGGGCTCTCTGGTCTTGCCGTGGAACTCCATTTACTCACAGTGTCAAAACTCATGACTCAAGAAGTCATGATGGGTGGGACGCCTGGGTGGCTCAGTCAGTTAAGCTTCTTGCCTTGGGCTCAGGTCATGATCCCAGGGTCCTGGGATCGAGTCCTGCATCAGGCTTCTTGCTCAGTGGGGAGCCTGCTTCTCCCTCTGCCTGCCGCTCCCCCTGCTTGAGCTCTCTCACTCTCTCCCTCTGACAAATAAATAAAATCTTAATAAAAAAAAAAAAGGTCATGATGGGTCAGTTATGGTAACTGAGTCAGGCCAAGAAAAGGAGGGAGTCCAGGTGTTGCTTGAGACTCTGGGCTCCATGAGAAAATGAACCCTATTGCCCTAAGGCATCTACTGTATGTAACAAATTAACCTGCTTCTAGAATGGTCCTAGCTATGTAACCATCCTTGGGAGAACCGAGAAAATAGTCACCCGAATAATATTCTATAGACCTCAATTCTCTTTTGGGAGCTCCTGTTGAGTAAGGCTGGCCCAACAGCAGAAACTGGTTCCAGTAATACTTCTGTCACTGTCTTGAACCTGTCTAGTTCAAAGGACCACACACAAATGATTACACTCACAGCATTAGCACTAGTCTGGGAGGAATGTTTAAGAATATGGGTATAATAAAGGCATAATGAGAGAACCTGGCAAAGCAACGAAAGGAGCCTCCAAGAAGTCCACACCCTGGTCTCCTGACGGCCTTTTATCTTCCTTCTTCAGGTGTGAGACCCAGCAGATGCTTATCAACTTAACAAGGTGTCCATTCCACGAACCAAACCCATTCAGTTTTAACGGGAAAGGATCAAAAGCATTAGACCTATTTTTATCTGACCTGATCACCTTTGCAGGGTCCATTTTCAGGAGAGATCTCCAGGAACGCCTACTCCCAACTACCCCTATAGAGTCTTGTGGGCAGGGAGGGTACTAAGACACTGGAGTGAGGAGCGGGTGGGGCAGGGGAGGAAGGATTGTGTTATCTGCCTGGAGCCTCCGAAACCCTCCTCCCTGGGGCCAGGGAGACCTGGGGGGTGGGGGTGGGGAGACTCAATAGAAGGGTGGGAAAGAGGTGCAGATAAATAACACTTAGTTTAGCACTTTTTTTTAGCAGTTGTTTTCTGGATGTTTCATTTGACATGTCCTAGCCCCTCAGTTAGATTGTAAATTCCTTGAGTGCAAGGACTAAGTTCATGCTGTAAATCTTGAATCTCTTACAGCGTTTAGCACAGTGCTTCTCCTGCGGATGCTTAATCAGCATACTGTTGATTAATTAGAATCTGCTTTAGGGAAGAAAATGTGTATCCTTGCAACAATTACAGTATGAGATTTATGTGAAAGTACTGTGTGAATATTATAAAGCTTAAAATATTATATTCTTGGGCACTATGAGCCATCCCGCCCCACCATGCCTCATGGGAGCCACCCCACCCCACCTGAATGTCCGACAGAGATAGAACCCTGAGCTAGGGAGTCTCTCTTCACCACTGGAATTTAGAGCCTAAAGGCTTCTTTCTCACTTAATTTCCCAGAAACTGTAGTCAGGACAGAAACTGAGGACAAAACTAACCCCCACACACATTCCACCCCTGCTCTGCTCCCTCAAGTCAAAGCTTTCTCTCGCCCCACCCCCATGTGAACACGCGCTTTATGGCTGAATTCTAGAGTCTCACCAATAGTCAGCAACCAGCTTATACTGCGTCCCCCAGGGTTTGCCCCTCAGCCGGGCAGGGGTCTGGTGCTCCTCTGTGGTCTTGGAACCTGTGAGATCTGACTGCGCATTTCAGGCTGGCCCTCACAGGGTCCTGACCCCTGGCATGGCTCTCTGGACTGGTCAGCCTAGAACTTGGATAGTCAACACCTTGGGGGGGAATAGGATACTGACTCTCACAACCCAAACTCACATGAAATTGATTTAGTCTCAAAAGCCAATGGAGTAGATTTGAGTGGGGAAAATTAGCTCCCAGTGATGAGGAAAAGTGTTAGCTGTAATCCACACCTCCTACCTGGAGTAACAATCCGAAAGCAGTGGAATGAATGCGGAATCAGTGGGGAGGGAGTTGGCTGGTGCTGAAGGATCCTTCAACCAGAACTTGACCATGCTAACAAGCACCCATCTCCCACACGGCAGCCCACCTTTGGGGTGACCAGAATGGCCACATCTACCAGAAGACATGGCTCTTCCCTGGGACAATATTAGAAACCCTATAAATTCTTCACTTACAGCTGTCTTCAGTCAAAACCTCATAAGCTGAGCTCTCCTTCCTTTTTCCTTAACCATTCCATTGAATTTTCAACATACCTTAGCTCTTTACTAAATATGGACCCCATCTTATATCATGTACTGACAAATAAGGATCTTCAACTGACACCACGATGACAGGGTTCCCAAGGCTTTGCTGGGAAGTTGGGTGTCTTGCCCTTTCTTTGCACTGCCTTCCTGATTCCATCTCTGCTGTGTACTTTGGGAACTGGTACTCTTTTCTCTCCACTCATGGCTTCCAGGTCTGCCCTGGGATCTCTACTGATCTGACCGACAGAAACTCGCCAGACCTCTTTGCTAGGTCTCACTGGCTGTTGGTGAGTATTGTGATGTGTCATCTTCCCTTCCTTTTAGGTGCTGCATTTATCCCCTCAGGGTCAATGCAGAGCAATTCTGACCACCCCACCTCTCTCCGCAGAAGGCCGGAGCTCTGGGATGACTCTCCTGCTGTGCGGTCAGTCATACCCTCTGGCTCTGCTCCAAGGCAAACTTGGCTTTCCTATTTCTGCCAGTCTGCAAAAAATTAACACTCAACCATCATGATCTTTATACCGTATTTATCAAACTTAGCAAAGGGAAATCTGGACTTTGAAAGCTATTCGGCAGGCTTGACTGCCCAAAGAAGTTCAAAGAACAGCCTAACCAATTGTGTCAAAGTTGATGGTGTTCTCTAGACCCATGACTAATACATTTTTATTCAATATATTTTAAGTCGCTGTACTCAAATAGGCAATAAGACCTGGAAAATGATCTGCAGTTCTGATTCTGGAGCACCCAGGAAACTTTCCGGCTCAGTGGATTCGACACAAAGAGAGACAGCTGACTGTGCTATGAGACAGTGGTTTTCAACCTCTTTAGGTCCCCAGTAAGAAAGGCAGGTTAAACGGCCACACCATGTACGGACACACACATGCACGCACGCACGCACCTCTACACAACTGAAACAAAGCTTTCTTAAAGCAGTACTGCCTTAGAGAAAGATGCATGTGAGAGAGATTTATTAATAAATATTTTCAGGGAAAAGAGTTAGAGGAGGTGAGGAGGCTAGACCATGTAAGGTGCAATATCGAGCCAAGTCACACAGAGGGTAATCTGGACTTGGCGGGGCTCGGGGGACACTGTGGGTCACACGTCAAAGGCATCTCAGTGAGAAGACAAAAAGAGCTAGATGTATATCTCATCCCCATCTGTCTTTGGTTTAAGAGCTGTGGAGGGAGGGAAGGGACATTCTCAGGGCCCTGGATCTCCCGTACCTTCCAACAACATGCTGGCTTTGAGGAAAGAGCAGGCCTGGATTTCCCCGGCCGCGCCCGGGAGGACAGGGATCCCAAGTGACGTGGGCAGAAGAGAGACTGCTACGTTTTCTACTCTGGTTTTTCATTGCTGCATTTTGGTTTCTTATTTGCCATGGATTTGAATCTCAGCGCAGCCACTTATGATGTTATTTTACCTGCTTGAGGCTTTTCCTCATTCCTAAAATGAGAATAATAGTATCAACTTTGCTCCTTGTGGTGAGAATCAGAATTGACATAGGTATCCCTAGCAAATAGTAGGTGCTCAACTTGTAGCTATAATGGTTAATAAATGTATCCCCAAAATGACTCAAAAGAGTAGTACAAAAATTTCTTTATGCTCTTGACTGTATTCAAGACATGCACACATACAAACCCAAGTGGTGGAGTACGGGCTCCCTTGCACAGACACAACAGACATCTGCACAAATATTCACCACCGCCTGCCTCCACGGCTTTGTTTTTTTTCCCATTGACTAATGAAGCTCATTTGAGCTCTGTCTTAAATGTCTCTCTTTCATGAAGCTTTTCCAGACCACCCGAACTAAAAATACTCTCTCCCTCCTTTGAATTGACATGGCATTCTATCTGAAATTATTTTATGGCACTTTTTCCACTTTCTTTTTTCCTCTCTGCAATAGCTATTAAAATCCTGACTTGGGAACAGATAGACAAATCAATGGAATGAAATAGAATCCAGAAATAGGCTCAAATACATATGGGAATAATAAAGAAATCAAGACATGGGGGGAAAACTCCAACAGGGCTGAGATAACTGGCTAACCATTGGGGAAAAAAGTTAATCTGGATCTCTATCTAACTTCTCATACAAAAACAAATATCAGATGGCCCAAAGATTTAAACATACACACAAGTATTGAGTAACTACATGAAAACATGAGTGAATTTCTTTATACTCTTAGAGTAAGAAAGGCTTTTCTGAGCATGACATAAAACTCAGAAGCCATAAGAGAAAAGAAAAATAAATTTGATTCCATAAAAATTTAAAACATCTACATGACATTAAAAAGACATAAATTTGGGGTGCCTGCATGGCTCAGTCGTTAAGCATCTGCCTTCTGCTCAGGTCATGATCCCAGGGTCCTGGGATCGAGCCCCGCATCGGGCTCCCTGCTCCGTGGGAAGCCTGCTTCTCCCTCTCCCACTCCCCCTGCTTGTGTTCCCTCTCTCGCTGTGTCTCTCTCTGTCAAATAAATAAATAAAATCTTTAAAAAAAAAAGACATAAATTCAAAAGTCAAACAGAAAAATATTTTCAACTCATGACAATAAAACGGTTAATGTCCTTTCATAGTTTATAAGAATAGATAAGAAAACAGAGTAAACAACCCAATAAAAGTGGACAAAGGACATGAATAAGCAGTTTATGAAACAAGAAATACAAATACCTGTAAACATATGAAAAAATATTCTATCATCTTAATAAAGAAATGTAAATTTAAAAAAATGTTTTCACCCAGATTGGCAAAAATTAAGATATTTGGTGAAACTACACGCCAGGAGGCTGCAAGGAACTGGGCACCATCACACTGAACTGCCCTTTGGGAAGGTTCCCTGAGACCGGAGAAGGGCAAGCTTTTCTGGAGGGCAACTGACAATTTCTATCAAATGCCAAAGGTACATACCCTTGGCTTAATGACTCAACTATTAATGTGGGTTTAGTAGGAGTTCTCCTAGCTATGTGTACAAAGATGCTATTGCAACATCATCTGTATTTGAGGAAAGTCAAAAACAACTAAAAACAACAGGGGACTGACAAATGATAGTCCATCCAGATAATTTAAGAAGGAACAAGAATAAAGTAGGTCTGTATGGCCCTGCTAGTCAAAGCTCTCCAAGATATACCAAATAGGTTGAGCAGCGGATGCCCACACACACACACACGAATGCACATAAAAAATGAACACTGAATAGGGCCTTTGTTCTAGTTAACTCTATTGCATCAATGTCAATGTCCCGGTCTTGATATTGTATTACTGATGTCACCTCTGTAAGGTGTCATCATTGAGGGAAGTTGAAGGAAGCATACACTGGGACACTAGGTACTACTTTGGAGTCTATCATTGCTTCAAAATAAAAAGGCTTTTTTAAAAACAAGGTGCAGAATGTGTGTATTGTGTGATTCTTGGGTTTTTTAAGAAGTATCAAAAGGTAAGAACAATCCCTATGTCATTACATTCAAAATGAGTGGGTAGAACATATGCAACCAGAAGGACAAACACAACCATCCCCTTCACTCCCAAGGGTTTGCTTGAGACAAAAGGATAATAAATTTTTAAACGACCCCCATTTCCTTTGCAGAGATTAAAAGGAGTGCAGTTTTGCTCAAGAATTTGATCTGGCCCAACAAAAGAGAAAGCCCTCAGAAGTAGACTGCTCTGTCCTTTGGCAAGGCTTGTGACAGGGCTTATTCATTTCATACCACAGCCTTCTTACACTGTTCTAAAAGCAGGGTAAAGGAACTGAAACTGCTTTGCATAATAATGTCAAATGTTATCTCCAGAGAGGGCAGCCTGGCACCTCTAGGAACTCGGTTCTCTTTTTTAATGTAGCTTTGGGTAGCATTGTCCCTAAGAATGGCTGTTGGTTCTTAGAAGGGTGTGTGTGTGTGTGTGTGTGTGTGTGTGTGTGTTCAGTTCCTCACAGGAAAATGGGGACAGGCTCCTCTAACCTCAGGCAAGGGGACATTTCTTCATCTCATCCTACCAGTGAGATCTCACGGGAAACACGTGGAGTTCCAGAACTGGACTTGCACTATGGTGCTGGCCAGAGCCAGCCAAAGCCCACCCTGCAATTTTCTACCAACACCCCCCATCATGTAAGTCAAACTGGCAGGAATTAATAGCTTCGGGAGACTCTTGCTTCAGAGTACTCCGAGGCTCTGATTCCAGGACAAGGACAGATTCTCTGGGAGAACAACTCGTGTTGTTGCATTGGAAAGAGTCTAAAGAAAATGTTAACTGTGTTTCAAGGCTATATACCTTTAACTCACTGACCTGTGCCCTCTAGCGGATAGCTTGACTAATTACAGCTTCTTTGAGACATCAACAGAATACCGACTCTGGGGAAATAAAGAACCAGATATTCTAAGAAGATCAATCTTGACCACACTAGAAACTATCCTTCCCTGATGCTAGCAAGTTTGCTTGAGATCATATCAAGAATAATTAACTATACGACTGCTTCCCCTACATGTGGACCCTCACCTGTTTCTCCTCTAAAAACTCCCTGCTTGGTCCAGGACTTTGGAGATGGTCTGCCATCTTCCCGGGTTACCCACTTCCTAAATAAAGCAACTTTTCCTTCCCAACCGACACTTGTCTCTAGAGTATTGGCTTTCGAATGCCAAGCAGCCAACCTTGGGTTTTGGTAACAAAAGAGGCTGCCAGTGAGTCCTCAGCAAAGCAAATGCCTGGTTAGAGTCAGGAGTCAGAAGTGTTGAGTGGGATAAACACCAGCAAAAGGAGAGGGAAGAAGCAGGACTGAGGAGGAGGAGCTGTTGGACCCAAAGACGCAGATCTGACAATTAGACCAGCCCAACAGGAAGCTTTAAAGCAAAGATGGTGTGTTAGAGGAGACCCATGTTAGGCAGAAACGGGAAGGTCTTTGTCCCGCTGTCCTGCTCAGTCAATGGCTGAGGCCAGCCTGAGAAGGAGTTAACTGTCAGCTGAAGGCTGGCAGCTAATCAGGCTCCCAGCAGCCAGCATGAGTCCTTTCTAGAAGGAGAATCTGAGCTGTTTTCTGCATCTCCACATCTGCATCTCACAAGGACTGTCTCTGCGGGAGGAAAGGGGGAAACCACAATTTTGAAAATACGGAATTTGTGCCTAAAAGGGACCCAAGAGGAAGTCATATTAGGCATTCCTTTTGGGGGATCTGTCCCTCTATATTGTAAGTCACGCTACCCATAATTCCTCCGTCAATTTCTTGGTGTGATGGAATCGTGAAGAATAAAGAATGAGGCAGCTGGGGAAGTGTGGCCTTCCTCACCTTGTCCCTGCCCCGAAGCCTGCATCTCAGCATCCATGTGGAAACCACAAGAAAGTTAGAATCCTGGAGTTCCCAGAAGTGACCAGTAGGAGAGAGCGCTGAAGCCCAAGATGGGGCCAACTGCTACCTGAAAATAGACTGGGAAACACCCCCCACCACCACCACCCATTCCTAATACAGCAGCAAAAAGCGATCCTGGGCGTAAGGGAAAAGAGAAGCCAATGCCTGTCTTATGTCTTATAAGAATCTCTTGCCCACCACTGCACAGAGTTCCTGTAAAGGACCTGTACAAAGACTGGATGCATGAAACTAAATGGTGTTCATGAACAGTTGCCTAAATACAGGGCAACCGGGGATAAAAATTGAAAAACCGGAAATTGAATAAGCTATACAACAGAGTTAGGAGATTCTAGATAGGTCAGTATCTCACAAGATAAATAAGCCATTGCATTTATATTTTTTCTTAGTTTGTTTTGTTTTGTCTTGTGTAAACTTAACACCTAACACAGGGCTTGAACTCACACCCGAGATCAAGAGTCGCATGCTCTGCGGACTGAGCCAGCCAGGCGCCCCAAGCAAGCCATAGCATTTGAATAAGCAGAAACCATGTCAGTCTCTGTCACTGACAGATACGTTCACTGCTTTAGTTTTGGGTTTTGTTTTGGGGGTGCTTTTGGGGGAGGGGTGTTTTTGCTTTTTTTTTTAAGTAAATTAGTTGCCTACATTAAAAAATCAAAGAGTTCATATTAAAATACAGATTTCTACCTTCTGTTTAAAAAATCCTAAGATCTGGCATCATGGGGCTGGCATCTTCGATGGCAAACATGGGCAGGAATACACATCAAGTGTACAGGGTGTGGGTCAGCAGGACCCAGCAATCTCTACAGGCTCCCAGCCACCGAGGCCACGCTGTGTTGCCATTCTTACGAGCTTCTGACGTCAACCAAATTTAAACCGTTCTATGTACTAGGTAGAAGAGGGTAGGACAATAGGTAAATCCATCAGAACTGGTCAAACCTTTTTTAAGGTAATTTGATCATAGCCCTCAATTGAAAACATTTGACCCAGGGCACAAAAGTACTTGCACCAAACACAAAAAATACATACACCCAAGCTTGTACACTGTAGCATTGTTTGAAATAGCAAAACACGGGAAGTGACTTAAGTGTTCATCAGTAGGAGACTGGCTAAATAAATTATGGAAGATCCACGCAATAGAATACTGCACAGCTATTTTTTTTTTTTTTAAGTTTCTTTCTTTTTTTTGTTTTAAAGATTTTTTATTTATTTATTTGAGAGAGAGAGAATGAGAGACAGAGAGCACGAGCAGGAAGAGGGTCAGAGGGAGAAGCAGACCCCCCGCTGAGCAGGGAGCCCGATGTGGGACTCGATCCCGGGACTCCAGGATCATGACCTGAGCTGAAGGCAGTCGCTTAACCAACTGAGCCACCCAGGCGCCCTGCACAGCTATTTTTAAAAGGGAGAGAAAAAAGTAGATCTATTGTGTACCATTCAGAACATTCTCTAAGAATGTATTTTAAGAAATGAAAGAAATAAAGGAGAAAAAGGGAGAAAGAAAAGAAGCAAGCAGTTTGAACGACGGTATGTATAGTGTTCTTCCATTTGTAAGAAACATTTTTAAGGGAAAAATGCATGTAATGCATGGGAAACTTCTAGAAAAATACACCAGACCAGGAGCTATATGGGGAGCAGGTAGAAGCAGCATAGGGAAGTTACTTTTTTATTTTTCACTTTAAAACCTTCTGTCTCTTTTTAAAATCCTGAACATGTGTTATTTGAATAACTTAAAGACTAGGTATTTAATGATTAAAACAACAGTGCTGAAAGTAAAATTCCAATTCAGAGAAAATTAATTTCTATGAAAACTGTCATTCCCCAACAATGTCAGAAAAACGAAGCATAGCTATTCAACATACACAGCAGGTCAGATTGTCATGACTCGTTCTGATTTCACATGTGAGGATAAAAATGCCTCACCAGATTAGAAAAATTCAATAAAATTTATAAAAAGCACCAAGCACTTGCCACACTTAATAAGTGGGCGTTCAGCAAAGGTTGCTGTTATCCCGCAGCCCTCCTACCCTGCCCAGTCCTGACTTGTGTCAATGACCCATCTAGGATGATTATTGCAAAATGCAAGATTTAAATACCATCCCAGGTGAACATCAGCCCTCAAGGAAGATGGGAACGTCTTCCCAACAATGACGGCATTTCCTCAGGATCTGCAGATTGCACCACCTCCATACATACAAGAGCAATCCCATTGCCTATTAATGTTTCCCATTTCAAAGAGACTCCTACACACCCATGTATTTCCCCCAAAGATTTCCTATCCCCCCACCCCACCCCCAGTCCCCAGCAAACCAGCCTGATGAAGAGTAGGAGCTAGAGACTCCCACATCCCTTTTCTTCCCGCTATCATTTCGTGTCCACAGATCCTTTCCCTAATGTGCCTTGTGCTCTCCCCAAAGAAATGGTGCTGGAGACCAAATATCAACCCTGACCAGACAAGGAGGGGCCATGTGATGTTCACCAAGTTCCCAGGCCAGAATTCTATTTTTTCAGAACACTTTGCTCTTTGAGGTGTGGTCTCCCTCTCCCTCCCACAACCTCAGCCCCTGGATCTGGCTGCCCACTTTTGGGCAGGAGATGAAGAGAGATCAGATCTGCCAGGAGGCCTGTCCCTGTGAACCCAAAGCCCTGAGAACCCGAGCTCCCATCCTCCTGCATGCTCTCCCCACAGGCCGCAGGTGGAGAGCACTGGGAAGTGTTCCCACAGTGCATTAGCTCTGAATGGGGGAGGAGGAAGAAGAGTGTCATGCTATCCAGCCTCTGCTGTCAATAATTCATGAGGTTCAGACTGAGGGGCACCAGTCAGAGTCAGTTTTCCCCGGACATGGGGAAAATTAGACTCAAGCTCTCTTATCTCATCAGGATGTGCTGAGTACCAAAGCTGAGTACCGCAGCTGTAGCTCCTTGGTTGAGGAATATACTCTAAATCCAGTGCACGCCTGATAAATCACTTGCTACCCAGACATCCCCTTTTGAACATTGAAATACCTTTTTAGCTGCTCTGCAGAACTACACATATACTAAATGAATCTCTAGCAAGTATGAATTCTATTAAACAGCGATTCCCAGAACTGAATTTCACAGCCCAGGATTCTCTCTCCTCTAATTGTAAGGACTGACATAGAGTTGCCAGACTGGTGATTTCACCAACTAACAACACTTTTCTCAACCCACCCATCTGCTTTCATCATCTTTTCTTAACAAAAAGACTAACACACACATACACACACACACACAAAGGAGCAAAAGCGTATCCCCAAATAAAGAACTGTCAAGTTAAATAAGCTTAGCTTTATGAAACTCACTATATTGCCCTTCTCTGTCTCCGTTTGCCTGGAACAAGTGCAAACTTTGCCATAGATCAGCACCACTTCTCAGTCTGGCATTTGGAGGCCCGTGGGTTAAGCTAATTCAGCCACTGACACTTGGGTCTGTTGGGGCCTTTCTACAGTGTCCCATAAGCCATCCAGATTTGTTAATTCTCCCAGAAACCCAGAAGGGAGATCATTTCAGCCTGCTCAGCAGAAGTGTAGGGTGAAGTCTTGGACACAGAATTTATAGCTCGAGAGGACTTTATGCATTATCTCCCCCAGCATCTCTACAGATGAAGAGCCTGGCCTGTAGCAACAATAATAGTGACTCTATGGTGGCAATAATTACTATGTGTTTAGTAGTTTCCAGTTTATAAAGTGCTTTTACATTCCGTAAATATTTATGGAACCGGGATGGAGGCTAAGACCTGGGGACACGGTGATTATGGAGAATTGAGTACCCCTGAGTTTGTATTTCCACCACTGGCTGGGAGACCCTCTCACCTCTTGCTACCACTTAGGCCCTGTACAATGGGGCAGTCCTCTTGGGGTGGAGGGTACCAGAAGTCTAGTCCAGTCAGGATCTTTTCCCCTGCACACTGGTTACCATAGTGATCAGAGTCTGCCCTCCAGGCCTGTGAGGATGGAGGAGACCGTGAGCCAGTGTGAAGGGCAGTGCCAGACCCTAGCCCAGCTGCTCCTCCTCATCACATCTCTCTCCCAGGCTCCTCCACCCTCACCTGAGACCCTCACCTGGTGACTCCGTGTGGACCACAGGCCTCTCACTTCCATGGGCAATCTCAAAACATTTGCCCTCTTGTGAGCTATCACATACGTAGACCCAGACTTTCCTGGAGATGGAGGTCCATCTTGAAGTTCCGGGAAGGTTAAGCAACCAACTCAAAGCTCCCCCACCCCGGAAAACTAGCAGGGTCAAGCGGCGGGACGTTGCCGACGGCGGGGAAGTCTGTGGGTTCCCGCAAAGGAGCGGGCCCTAGGGGAATCCTGGGGGACCGCCCAGTCCCATGCCAGCCCGGGGCCAAGCCGGGGACAGCTGGGCGCGGCGGGCCGTGCGCCGGCAGGGGGCGCCCCGCGGCCACAGCCCGCTCGGGCTGCGAGGAGCCGGCGCCGGGCGGGACTAGCTAGCGGTCCAGCGCCAGGGCTGGCGGGGAGCGGGGCGGAGATCTGGCAGCCTGGCGGGGGGCGGAGCGGGGCGGGGAGGAGGCCCGTTCCTCGTTCCCGTCCTTCTCGGGTTATTACCGCCCTTGAGTTTACCGCGAGACGGCGCCATGCGGAAGGCGGGGTTCTTGCCTGCCAGCTGCGCCCGGGCGTGGAGGTCTGTGCGGATGGCCAGCTCCGGGATGGCGCGCCGGGACCCGCTCGCCAATAAGGTGGCTCTAGTCACGGCCTCCACCGACGGGTGAGTGCCGGGGCGGAGTCTCTGAGGCCCCCGCTATCTGGAAACAGGTACTAACCCCTTGACCTTTGCTTCCGGGCCGAGCCCTCAGACCTCACTGCCAGGCAGTCTGACTCCCGAAGAAAGGAACCACGTGGTCGGCCTGCAGCGCCTCGGAATCCGCTTGCCTTGGCCCCACTTGCTGCCAGGCTCCTGTCACTGCTGCCCTGGCTCAACTGCGCCACTGCAGTCTCCCAGGGCTCTGGGCTGCCCGAGTCAAGCGGCCCCAGCTAGAGTCTGGGAAGACCAAACACCAAGAAATCCAAGACAGTCCAGATTTCAAAAACCCTATCCCACGGCCTCCATCGACTGTGGAAATGTTCCAGACACCCCATTGGGCGCCCCTTACCTGGACGGGACACAAGACCCACGTGTCCAGGTTTTTGTTCAGCTCAGTACATTTTGCCCTTGCCCGACCTGTTTCTCACCCACCGCTCTTGTCTGTCTGTTTCTCATCCCCACAGGACTTTGCTAGATGCCTGCACTGCACAGATCTAAAGTACAAATGTATGTGAAATGCTAATGACTCACACCTGCCAAGTGTGGAACCCTTACTCCCAGGGGCGTAATGTAAAAAAATGACATTTTTTACTAGAGACCCACCCTTTCACATGCACCCACACACATAATTTAACAATTTTGAGAAGATGTAGACCAGTAAAGGAGGTATCTGGGGACAGGGGCTCTTTCAAGTGAGACCCTCCAATCATGCAAGGGGCTGTTGCTACCCCTCTGGCTCATTTCTCTCCCCTCAGTCCCTACAGCGTGTGGGGCCTGTCACTGTGGGGGTGCCTGTGGAAGGGAATTTCCTGAGAACCTAGCCTGAAGGCCAAAACCCTAGGAAAAGTAAGTAAATGAGTGCTAAAAACACGCTAAGCTCGTCCATCTGTATGGTAATGGCTCTTTTACACATAAAGCAGACAGGAGGTCCTACCGACGGAGAGCGGGAATTCAGGCCTGGGCATTCTGAGGCCGGAGCCCATCTCTCAACCGTTTCCCCTGTACTGACATTGACGGGCCTCTCTCTCTGCCGCAGGATCGGCTTCGCCATCGCGCGGCGCCTGGCCCGGGACGGGGCCCATGTAGTCATCAGCAGCCGGAAGCAGCAGAACGTGGACCGGGCAGTGGCCGCGCTGCAGGGGGAGGGGCTGAGCGTGGTGGGCACCGTGTGCCACGTGGGGAAGGCCGAGGACCGGAAGCGGCTGGTGGCCACGGTGAGCAACAAGGGCATGGGCACAGAGCCAGGAGGTGGCGGAGGGCAGTCAGCCTGAGCCTCCTTCCCTGCTTTCCTAGACAACACTGCTGTGATGCGAGCCAGCACTGTTAACTAAAACATAACTGGACGTTCTGCATACCAATCCACCAACACATTTTTATTGTGTGCCTATATCTCTGAGAATCATCCCATCCCAGTCAGGGAATCAAAAACCACTCTAATGCTTCAACCCTGCATCATCCCTTGGGTCACCCAGGACAACAGCTGGCCCTGGTTCTCCAGTAGTTTCCAATCTAATTGGGCAGATGAGAAAGGTAAATACAATTGCAAAATAGATGTCTCCACCCACGGGCTAATAATCAATCCCCGGTTCTTTAGCTTGTAGAGTCAAGTCCCTGGGAACCTCTTCCGGGAGGCAGCCCACCATGTTTCAGCCACCTACCGTGTGTCGTTCACTTTGTCCAGAGCCTTCACTGGTTATCTCTAAACTTGACAACAATCCAAGCAAGGCAAGGACTATTCTCCCAGTTTCGGAACATTCAGAACATTCTGCTCTGAAAGCTGGAGCAACATCCTGAGGTCCCACAGCCAGTTAGAAAGAGCTGTGAGTCAATCCAGACCTGCCAAGCTGACTACAGACCGGCAGGCATTTCTCCATTAGCATTGGGTCAGGCCTTTCATGCCCACTTGGATGTTAGTCTCAAAGAAAGTGTCAAAGCCAGTGTAGAGTTGGTACTTGGCACCAGCCTTCCAGTGACACAAGAAAATATGAATATCTGGCAAAGGAGGCTGCTCTTCCCTCAGGCTCGGGACACACACTTTATTCCCTGGAGTAGGAGGGAGACTCTACCCTAAATGGAAAGTACAAAAGACTGGAAGGCTGGCAGGAATAATTTCATAATCATAGAAGAGGGGTCCCTTAAACAATGGTAAATGGTGGTTTGATAGGAAAAAGTCATTCCATTTTTAGGGAACCATTTGGCAGATGCCCAACTGTGCACTGGAGAAAGCCAAATGTATGTCCAAGAAAGTCACCTTGGGGCACCTGGGTGGCTCAGCTGGTTAAGTGCCCAACTCCTGATTTCAGCTCAGGTCATGATCTTGGGGTCCTGAGATCGAGGGCTTCTGCGCTGAGCGTGGAACCTGCTTAAGATTCTCTCTCTCCCTCTCCCTCTGCCCCTCCCCACCTCCTCTAAAATAAATAAATAAATATTAAAGAAAGAAAGAAAGTCACCTTGTCTGGCATAGGCTGCTGGACAGAGCCTGAGATTGGGACCTTGATCCTGAGGGTGAAGAGAGCCATCTGGGATCCGGGGCCAATTGCTGAGTAGCCATATGAAATGTGCCTGGCAACTTAATGTCAAAATCCTGCCAGGGAAACAACCTCTCACCCCTACCAGGTCCACTTACCCTGAGCTACAGCCCTGGCTCAGAGGTAGGGCTTGAGGTAGACCTCCAGGAGGGGGTGAGACTGGGCAGATGGAGGAGGGACAGGGTTCCACATGACCCTGCAAAATGAGCAGCCAGCCAAGGAGGGACCGAAGGGGAGAGCGGAGCACTGTGAATTCACAGCAGAGAGCACAGATTCGGGATTGCCGCTGGAAAATGGCCTGGTGGGAAGAGTAAGGGACAGGGGCTCCGTAGCCTCCCAAAGAAATTTAGATGTTCTTGGAGGAAATAAGGCACGTGAAGTTTTGAGCAAGATGAAAGTGAATATATTTGAAAAAGATAATCTGGCACCGGTAAGAGGATATATTAGAGTAGAAAAGACTCTGAGCCAAGGATGTTAGCAAGGAAGTTGTACCTGTCAAACAGGTCTAGAGCAACGGCAGTGGGACCAGAATGGATACACCCAGGAGACATTGAGTGGGAACCCAGCAAGATTTTTTTCTTCCTCACCCAGTGTCAAGAAATGGGAAATAGGAGGGATGAGTCAAAAACAATTCTCAGGGGCGCCTCGGTGGCTCAGTCGTTAAGCGTCTGCCTTCGGCTCAGGTCATGATCCTGGAGTCTTAGGATCAAGTCCCACATCGGGCTGCTTGCTCAGCAGGGAGCCTGCTTCTCCCTCTGCCTCTCCCCCTGCTTGTGCACTCTCTCTCTCTCTCTCATGCTCTCTCTCTCAAATAAATAAAATCTTTAAAAACACACACACAGGGACACCTGGGTGGCTCAATCGGTTAAGCGTCTGCCTTTGGCTCAGGTCATGATCCTGGAGTCCTGGGATCGAGTCCCGCATCAGGCTCCCTGCTCAGCGGGGAATCTGCTTCTCCCTCTGCCTGCCGCTCCCCCTGCTTGTGCGCACTCTCTCTCTCCCTATGACAAATAAATAAATACAATCTTAAAACACACACACACACAACCCTCAAGTAATCTGTATGGCCAGTGTCAGGATGGAGAATGACTGGAGAGGGTACTTATTAGCTATCGGCGATGGGCTCCGCCTGTTGTCAGCTGTTACCCTACAATGGGGAAAGGTGCTCCTTAAGAAGGGTTACTATCCGGGGCGCCTGGCTGGCTCAGTCAGTTAAGCGGCCGACTCTTGATTTCCGCTCAGGTCATGGCCTCAGGGTCATGAGAATGAGCCCCAAGTGGGTCTCTGAGCTGAGTGGGGAGTCTGCTTAAGATTCTCTCTCTCCCTTTGTGCCCCCCCCCGCCCCGCCGAAGCACATGCGCTTGCTCTCTCTCTCTCTCAAAAAATAAGTAAAAAGAAAGAATGGTTACTATCCAGTGGCTTCCTAATCTGCACTGCAAACTTCTCAAAGGCGTAGGGGAGCAGAATCCAGATCAGCCGCTTCTCCACTTGACTATACTTTTTCTAAAAAATATACCTATCAGAAAACAGAGCACCCAACTCCTAACCTCTTTAGTGTAGTGAGCACACAATTTAGGGCAGGCTTAGGAGACACCTGGGCAGTCATAGTGCCTTTCTCATGAATCTTCTATGGTTCTCTGTTCAGTCAAAACCTAGACTTCTCCCCTCTCCGAGCTGCTAGGCTCCCTGCCCCCCAACCACACACCTGCAGAGCACAGCACCCATCCCTTTCTTTTTTTTTTTTTTTAAGACTTTATTTATTTGACAGAGAGAGACAGCAAGAGAGGGAACACAAGCAGGGGGAGCTGGAGAGGGAGAAGCAGGCTCCCTGCTGAGCAGGGAACCCAATGTGGGTCTTGATCCCAGGATGCTGGGATCGTGACCTGAGCTGAAGGCAGATGTTTAATGACTGAGCCACCCAGGCGCCCCGCACCCATCCGTTTCTAGCTTATTGTGCACTTCGCTCATCACAAGTCCATAGGTGAGACTTACACTGAGCCAAGGCAGGTGACTGGGGCTTTGTGCCAGGACACCAAAACTTAGCACCAGACAGTATCGATAGCGGTTTTAAAAGCTTATGTGATTTTAAATTTTGTTAAATTTACATGTTGACAGTCCAAGCCATTCCTTCAGCAGTGTGGAAGCAACTGAGCTTA
The DNA here is from genome assembly GCF_004348235.1 of Phoca vitulina. Lineage (NCBI taxonomy): Eukaryota > Metazoa > Chordata > Mammalia > Carnivora > Phocidae > Phoca > Phoca vitulina. The sequence goes on from NW_022589710.1 coordinate 1,531,292, forward strand.
GCACCTAGTTAGCAAGAATAATTAGTTAAAGCGGGAGCTAGCAGATGGCACACATTGTTAATAACACCCCTCTGTGCGCCAAATCATGAAGCACAAAGTTGATCGAGGGCCTGTTTAGTGCTGCTTGCCCAAAGCATCAGAATTGCCTGCTCCGGGCAAATGCATAGTCTGGTTTCAGAGTCACGTACTGTAGGCAGATTCCGTTTGGCCACTCATTACGCTGGCACATGCCTTCGCCATCTATTTTCAATTTATTAGCGAGGTGCGATGTTGCCTTTCTTGGCTTCCCCAGTTTAAATCTCGGTTTCTGCCTTAAATCTTCCATGCCTCCAAGCCACAAAAGGGGGAGGGGAGAGAAAATGACATCATAACTGAGTGGGAAACCGCTTTAAGCCCAGGCTGGTGTCTTCCCTACCATGGCTCCTGGGTAACCAGTTTCATAGTGATCCCAACTCACTTTCAGAGGACTCTGAAGGATTAGCTCTGCGGTAGAAGGGAGACCGGTCTCAGGATCTGCCACCACTAACTAACTAGCTTTGTGCCCTGAGCAGATTACTTTGCCTCTCCCAAAGACCCAGTGAGCAGGCTTCCTCCTGTTCCTAAGCCAGCCCTCATATGTCATTACTGAGAAATCCACGGAACTTAGTTTCGTCCCCTGTGCCATGAGGACATTGGGCTTGGTGATCTAAAGTCCCCTCCCAGTGGTGACATTCTGTTGGTCTATCTAAAATAGTTTCTCGGGGTGCCTGGGTGGCTTAGTCGGTTAAGCGTCTGCCTTCGCTCAGGTCATGATCTCAGGGTCCTGGAATCGAGCCTTGTGATGGGCTCCCTGCTCCTCAGGGAGTCTGCTTCTCCCTTGCCCTCTGCCCCTCCCCCCCCCACTCATGCTTAGGTTCATGTGCACTCTCACTCTCCCTCAAATAAATAAATAAAATCTTTACCAAAATATAAGTATAAATAAATAAAATAAAACAGTTTCTCCATTCAGATAGGTGTGGACAGATTGAGTTTGAGATCATGCTAACTCAGTCAAGGAGAACTGGAAAGTAAGCACTTGGACAAACGGGGCTGGAACTCAGTGATGACTATTCAGTGAAAGGGTCTGGAAATGGATTTTGAGGTGGGACCTGAAGCCATGAGAATAGAGGAGCTCCCCAAAAGGGAAAGTGTAAAGAGTAAAAGGTCAGCAACAGCCCTGGGGGGTGCGGGCAGGAAGAAAAGCCTGCAAAAGAAACTAGACCCAAGATGTTTAGCAGCAGAACTTAGGGTAGCAGGGGAGAGAGATGTTTCAAGAAAAAGAGATGTCATTTTGACATCATTTTGTTCCTAAGAAGGAATTCTTTATCCACATTGATAAATGCACCTCCCTTACTGACCTGCAGTCCTAATTCAGACCTTCCTCCTCTCTCTAGGCCGTGAACCTTCACGGGGGCATTGACATCCTGGTCTCCAATGCTGCCGTCAGCCCTTTCTTTGGAAACCTAATGGATGTCACCGAGGAGGTGTGGGACAAGGTGAGGGGATTAAAGGAGAAGGGGACAGGCCTCAGAAAACGGCCAGAACAAACTCAGGCTGCTTTTAGAAAACGTTTGTCAAGTGCCATGGAAATGTGAGGAATCCTTGTGCTCTGCACACACCTGGAGTGCACCTGGTAAAGGGCAGGTGGGGGGTGGCTTCCTCTTTCCTTGCCCCCCTTTCATTTCTGCTTCTCCCCAGTTTGGCTCTTCCATTTCCTCCTGGCTAGCCTTCTTCTGCTTCACTCTCCAGCTTTCTCCCCCCCAACATACTCATCCAGGCTCTTCCTCGGGTGTATTTCCAGCAGAGACATGGCAGCTCATCTGCTAATAGCTAATACACTTAAGCCTACACAACCTCCGTCCCCTTTTCAGCGGCCAAAAAAGAACGATTTCGCGTTAGCTGGAAAACTTTAATATCTGCTAGTTAAGCAAAATGACCTAAGTTACCGCTTTATAACTTACAACCTTTGAAAAAGACCCGTGCTCTTTTCTTCTTAACTGCAATGTCAAGGAAATCTGAGATCCAGATGTCTAAATTCAAGTGTGGAATGTTGGGTTTTATGTGAGCATGCATAATTACATTTATGATATATTTCACACACCTACAGTTTTTAATTATGAAGGCTTAATTAAAATATTTGTCTTTGTTTACTAAGGTTAATATTCCCACATGATTTGGAAATGCTAAATTTTTTATGATCTCCCCTGGTTTGGCTTTTCACTCTGATGTCATCAATAACTTCTCAGCACTGAAGTTTAAGGATACTAAAATATTATAGTTTGTTTATCAGTGTTTCACAGACATAAAGACCAAAGTGCCAAATGTGCCTAAATGAGTCAGTTCCTGATTGATATTCTTTAAAGTAGAGAAACATCTTTCATGAGCAGTCGAATAAAGACCACATGAAAATCAGTTTTAAACCAAGTGATTTTTCTTTTTAATTTGCATTTTTTTAAATGTCACAGTACATCGAATATAAATTCAATGGCTGATCCTTGATTAAACTCTGGATTTTTTAAAATAAGGACATGTGGGGAGACAATTGGGGAAATTTTGTTAGGGACAGCCTATTAGGTAAAATCATTATTACCGATGTTAAATTTCTTGGTGTGATAATGGATGGAGGTGTGTAAGAATGTCCTTATACTTTGGAAAAAATGCTAAAATTCTACTGATAGAACACTGTGATGACTATTCAGGACAAAAACTATCCAGATACATAGATAGGACACATGGTGCAACATGTGAACAATTGGTGAATCCAGGTAAACAATATCTGGATATTCATCGTACTTCTATTGCACCTTTTCTGTAAGATTAAAAATTTCAAAATAATAAGTCAGCATGGGGGGGCACGGAAGGGGAATATCCCGCAGTGCCTAGAACAATGTAAAAGAGGGCATGCCTTTGTTTTAAATGACGGATGTGGGGTTTTGACTGGAGACTATGTCCCAGCTCCCCCCAAAGTGCCCCTTCGTGATCCCACTTTCCAATAAATGGCCAGCCAGACAGTCCATCCTGGAGGGCCAAAAGCATCTGACTCCTTAAGCTCAGAAGCCAGAGAAATGTTGGAACCAGCTCAGTGCCCGAGGTCAGGCCACGTTTTTCCAGAGCAACATGGCCCATCCTGGGATGGGTCCAGTAGACCAACCCAATTCCAAGTTCTCCCTAGTTGGAAGAAACACAGAAAATCCAGCTCAAATCCAAAGCGGCCCTGCTAATATAGGCCAAATCATGCTCAGCTGGTTAGGAAACAAGAGGGACCAGGTTCCTTTCTTTCTCACCCGAGCCTAATGTGTCATTCTCTAGCTGAGTAAGCTGGTGAAAGGGGCTTCTCCCTGGGCCTCAGCTTCTGCACTTGTCAGGTCCAGGTAAACCATCTCTGAGATCTGCACCAGGGCCCAACAAATGTCCCAGGAACCCCACTGTGAGTCCTCATCGCCCTGCCTTCTCCAGCCCTTCCCTCATGCTCTTTCTCCTTCTCTCTCGGTTTCAGATCCTGGACATTAATGTGAAGGCCACAGCCCTCATGACAAAAGCAGTGGTGCCAGAGATGGAGAAACGAGGGTACAAGACAGTGAGAGAGAGCCCGGGTGCGGTGGACCTCATGTGGGCTGAGGGCCAGGGTTGCCTCGGGGAAGAGGGTCACTCTCTTCTTTTTCCAGGGGCGGCTCAGTGGTGATTGTGGCCTCCATAGGAGCCTACCTGCCGTTTCCTGTAAGAGCCCCCTTCTTTGCTACTTCCATTCCACCCCCCATCCTGCATTTTTCCACTCATCCCCAGCCACCCTAAGAAGTGTGTGTCCCCTTTTGGAATCACACCACCAAGCCCCTTCCCACAAAATAGATGCCTTGCCTCCACAAACCCTAACCTAGGGGTGGTTCACCCACAAGACAGTTTTCTAGCTGGGACCCTCCCTTAGAGGAGATGCCCTATTACTCGACCGCCCTTTATGCCTTACGATAAAAACCAAGAATGAACTGGAAGCAAAGACACTAACCCACTGTCTCCTTTCTCCAGGGCCTGGGCCCCTACAATGTTAGTAAAACCGCCTTGCTGGGCCTCACCAAGAACCTGGCCAGAGAGCTGGACCAAAGGAACATTAGGGTGAACTGCCTGGCACCGGGACTCATTAAGACTAGCCTCAGCCAAGTGGTGAGAACCACAGGGACCCCAAAGGGGCATCTTCCTAGACGGCGAAGCCCAGTATCTTCCACCCCCCTCCCTGGGCTTTTCGACATTCCCCCCCATACCAGCCGCCTGTCCACATCAGACCCCACAAGCACCTTTCTTGAGGTGTGCTGTGGAGACAGGAATTCAGACTCTGCTCACACGGTTCCATATCCTTAAGGGGATGAGAACTGGGGAGACCCAGCAACAACCTCACTAGCACCTGCAAAGAATGAAACAGAAGAGGGCTGTGGGGAGCGACTGGGAACCGAGGAGGACTAGGAGGCGGAAGGGGCTTCTCTCCAGCCTTCCTCTCAGTTGACATGAGGGCAGCACTTTCTCCCCTCTCTGACCCTCTGTCTCCGCTTCTGCCACATAAAGAGATGTCCATTTTTCCTGCAGTTGTGGATGGACAAGGCAAGAGAGGAGAGCATAAAAGAAACCATGCAGATAAGAAGGTAAGGCTGTCACAGGGGAAGGTTAGGAAGGACAAGGACGAAAGGTCTGGTCCGTCACACAGCCCACGGCTTACTGTCTTTTGGTCCCACAGACAACATGAGCATGCTCTGTCCTCCCGCAAACACACACTTCACAAGTCCATGCACACTACATTGCTACAGTGGCATGTGCAAGGGGTCCACTTCCGTTGCAAAAACCAAACACAGAGGCTCCAGGTTTCAGCAGAGCACTGCCCTGGGAGAAGCCCTGACTCCTCTCTCCACCTGGCTGTGGCCTCCACCTCTGGGGATCCCTAGCACCCGGGGACCAAGACCAAAACCAAAACCAGGAATAAAATGCCATGTTTCCGAAGCTCAGATTGATGATCCTACAATCCAAATAAAAGGAATGAAGAGTTTCACTAAGTCCCAAAACTCCCCTTGCTAAGAAAACTCACTCATCTCTTCCCCACAGGGCAAGCCAGACCTTTCAGGCCACTTTGTCTGGCTCCTTTTCCTCTAACTTCCCTGCCTCTCTCCAGCTTTTGGTTTCTCCGTCTTGTCCCCTCAAGGACATATTCCAGCAATGCCTACTCTTTACTGGTCCAGACATTCCAGACCCCCTCAGGTGCACCCCAAGCTGTTTGATGTCAGGCGTGAGCTGCACACCTAGCTCACAACTCACTCACAAGTCAGGGTATTGTCATCCTGGAGCCCTGGTGAATGTCTCCACCTATGCTTCTTGGTCTTGAATGTGCATTAGAATCAGCTGGGCACTTGTGAAACTGCAGATGCTCAGGCTCTACTCCCAAAGATTCTTTTTCAATTGGTCCAGTGTAGGACCTAGGCATCTTTTTTGGTGGGGTGGAGGGAGAAGGGGGAGTGGGGGTGAGTGGGGAGAGGATGGAGATGATTACAGTGTGCAGCTAGGATGGAGAACCACACTACTCCAGGTCTTCTAGGTTTGAGGTGCCCACTCTACCCACCTCTAGAGCATTCTGTGGCAGTTAAGGTTACACCGTTCCCTAACTATGCAATCACTGATACAAACACCGAGAATTAGCACATTCTCCCAAAATGAACCTGACTTTAAGGGACAAAAATAGATTCCTGAAAAAGTTGTCTGTGAGTTGAAGCTATACAAATGTAACCATTTAAAACAAACCGTTTACTGTCTCACAGACTTCCTGACACTTGAACAGTATACACACGTGTGAAACAAATAAAATCGCTGCTCACCAGTTTATCTGTATGACTTTGGATTTTGCTATCCTGAGTTGTCTAAAAAACAGAATGTCTCTGTATTATTTGAATATAATGTGTGGTGCGTTTTGCGGGATGCAGTATTTATTATCACAGCTTATCTTCATGCTAACTCTGTTTGATTGACAGGAAGCTTGTATGCTGGTCTTAATAAATCACCTGATATTTTTTGATTAAGCAAATTCATTCCCTGTGGGCCAGGTCAGGGGGTCTGACTGATTTTTTACTCCCTTCCTTGTTGCCCCTCTTCCCCAGGATAGGCAAGCCAGATGACTGTGCAGGCATCGTGTCTTTCCTGTGCTCTGAAGACGCCAGCTACATCACTGGGGAGACAGTGGTAGTGGGTGGAGGGACCCCATCCCGCCTCTGAGGACGGGGAGAGACCTCACCGGGGCAGAGATTGGGCTCCAATTCCTGCACTCATCGACTAGCCTTTCCCACCTCTGCCTAATGTACTGCTCACCTTACACCCCACCCCACCCCCCAAATCAGTTCTGCCTTGTGAAAAGATCCAGCCTTCCCTGTGGTCAAGGTATGGTCTTATGATTCCCGCTGTTGCTGTAGCCTCCGATAAAGACTTCCCCTGAGAGCAAAGGGCAGGCCTGCTGAGAAAGCTGAGCCTACCTTGGCAAAAACCAACTAATATTTTTTCCCCCCTGGACATGGAGGAATTTGAGGGAGATGGGACTGAAGGAACCCCGGTGGAAAGAGCAGGGCAGAAAATCAACAACTTGCAAAGAGAGATGCAAATAAAATGCAGATGATCATGTTGCTTTGAATTGGTGTGTTCATTTTTCATTGTGGGGTACATAGGTGTGGTAGCCAAGCAGCGATTCTTTGTCGACTACATCTCTGCATCCCCCTAATCCTCCTCCCTGTCTCCAGGACCTAAGCTTGTTGCTCAGGGGTGGATGTGTCTGCAGAACTGCCAGCTGGGAGGAGGTGGCACGGGAACTCCCGGGTGTTACTCTCGGCCTCACACCCGTGGGGTTGGTGCCAAGGACGCTACAGGGATCCCCGGGGCTGGGCAAGCGGGAGGAAGGATGAACACCCCCCAGATCTGGCCAGGTCCTCTCCTGGCATCGCCCTCGGCCCTGAGTTCCCTCGCGGGTCAGCGAGTAGGAGCTGGACGCGTCCCAAGCAGTAGGGCAAAAGGGAGGGGCCTTGCAAGGATGATCCGGGGAGGGCTACCCAGGCCCACAAATGAAAGAAATGGGTTCTGCTCACGGTGCCCGAGGAGTGGATGGCACGGAAAGTGGACGCCACCCCCTCCCGGGAGACAGCCCAGGCTCCAGGCGACACGCATAGGGCGTCGCACGCGGGAGCAGGCGGGAGGGGTGGGCGCGAGCGCGCGCGGGGTCTCACGCGGCTCGGAGGCGCGGCGCGCATGCTCAGTCCCGCACCTCTCCGGGCGGGGCGGGAGACGCGGGCTCCTAGGCTTGGCGGGGGGGGAGGGGGGAGGAGCGCTCGCGCAGCCGCCCCTGACAGGAGCGGGCTCGGCGGCTGCTGCAGCGCTCAGCGCCCGGGCCCTACCGGAGCCAGGTCTAGCATGTGCCGCGGCTCCCCGGCGGCGGCGGCTCCTCTGCAGCAACGGCAGCAGCAGCGGCCGCCATGGCCAAGCCCAGCGCGGAGCTCACCCGCGAGCTGCAAGGTACGAGGCTGCGGTGGTCTCCAGGACGCCCCGTCCCGGAGCATCCCAGACCCAGTGCGTTCCTCCCCGCGGTTCCTCCCCCTCTCCCCGCGCCCCATGCATTCCGACTCCAAGGCAGCCCCCTGCCCCTGCATCCTAGCTCGGGGCATCGCTGTCCCCGGAGCATCCTCTACTGCCCGCCTCGCCTCACCCTGTCAGGACCTTCCAGTCCCAGAGCCGCCCGTCCCGATCTTCGGTGACAGGTGCAGTCCCCTGGCGCTCCCTGGGGCTGACTCTCACTGATCCTGGCCCATCCCTCGGTGAGGTGTCCAGTCTCTCCTCTGGAGAGTCCCCGCTTCCCCGCCGGGCGGGGCCCGGCCCGCCCCGCCGGGCCAAGGGAGCTGCCCCTGGTCCTGACCGCCTCTTGGCTCAGCACCCTCCCTCCTCCCGGCCCCGCCCCGGAACTGGCTCTAGGAGCCCCTCTGGCAGCCCGGCAGCTCCCAGGCCAGTGGGGCGAAGAAGGGAGTCAGGGAAGAGGGCCCGGACTGGAGCTAAAACCAAGAGCAGGGTCTCTGCAGCTCGCCTCCCGGAGGCCCCGTCTTAGCCTGCCCCTTCTCCCTACTCACACCCACACCTCAAGGTCTCTCCTGTTCGCGTGGTTCTCAGACTCAGCCCAAACCAAGGCCCGACCCCCCAGCACTACCATAACCCTCTCTCACCCCCTGCCCCAGGCCGGGGAGCGCAGGCTAGCCCACGCAGAAACCAGGACGCTCAAGGGTACTCAGAGGCATGCTGCACCGTGGCAGTTTCCCATACCTACACACACACACATAAATACAATCATCAGATGTGTGTTTACACACATCTTTAAAGAAACTGCACCCCCACCACACACACACACACACACACACACACACACACACACACACACACTGGGATATCTGGATGGTTTTGCTAGGAAATGGGTATTGAGCTCGTTTAAACACTTAACTCCTCACCACCACCACCACCACCACCCCACCCCCCCACCCCCGCAGCAGAGCTGTCTTTCACAACTACAAGCACAGCACACTCATTCACCTATCCACCCCTGCCAAGGCCACGCACAGGCTCTGGTGTCCTCAGAAGGCAGGCACACATGCATAGTAAAAGGCAGATGCTCACACCCAGACCACCCAGAATATAGTCAAAGGGACACCCCCACGCCCCCACACACTGACTCACTATGTATGTGTCAATGGCTGCTGGAGTGCATGGGTTGGAAAAATCCTTCACACCCTCAGAAGTGTAAGACACACCCTCCCACAGACAGTGTCACTCAGCAACTGTCCCCTGACTCAGGAACATCAGGAGCCAGAGTTTTCTGCACACCCCCCCTCCTCTCTAATAGGAAGAGAAAAGCCACCCAAGAAGGAAAGCTCTCTCTCCCTGTTTATTTCTCCTCTCATCTGACCCCACTCCTGGAGAGCCCTGGGGAGGTGGGGGTGGCCAGGGTAAGGGGAGCTCTGAGCAGGCCCCCCAACCACCCACAGACAGCATCAGGAGGTGCCTAAGCCAAGGGGCCGTGCTCCAACAACATCGGGTGAAGCTGGAGACAAAGCCCAAGAAGTTTGAGGATCGAGTTCTGGTGAGGGCCCTGGGCTTGGGCTGGGGGGGTGGGGGCAGGCAGAGGGGGTATAATCAGGGGCAGCTGGGCTGCTGAGAACAAGGAGACTGGGAGGCAGGGAAGACTGGGGATGGTGGGGGCACAGAGGAGACGAAGCCTGGGGAAAGGGGCAGGCTGGCCTGGGTGGATGTCCAGGAGCCCAGGGTGGGGCATGAGAGAGAGGGAGGACCCGAGAGCAGAGGGCCGCTGCTGACAGGGGTTGCACACAGGCTGAGGAGACTGAGGGAGGACAGGAGGCCTAGGCCCCAGGAGCCACCATTTGCTGCTGATGTTCTCTTCCTCTCTCTGAAGGCCCTGACCTCCTGGCGCCTCCACCTCTTCCCCCTTAAAGTCCCAGCCAAGGTGAGTCGGGCTGAGGAGCAGGGGTGCACCTGGCATACTCCCTCCAGAATTGGGCAGCCAGGCCCTAACCTCAAGATGAGCATCCCCGTGTCCCCCCCACCCCACAGGTGGAGAGCTCCTTCAATGTCCTAGAAATCCGCGCCTTCAACACGCTCAGTCAGAACCAGGTGAGTGGCACCACTTGGGCCCTGCTCTTGGGCCAGCAGGAGGAAGGAGTTGATATGTGAGGCCCTGGTGCTCCCTTTCCTCCAGATCCTAGTGGAGACCGAGCGTGGCGTGGTGAGCATGCGGCTGCCATCGGCTGAGAGCGTAGACCAGGTGACTCGACATGTGAGCTCTGCCCTCTCCAAGGTCTGCCCTGGCCCCGGGTGAGTGGCAAAGGAGGAGTCTCTGAAAGGGTTAGACAACAAGGAGACTTCTCCCTCCTTCCCTCCTTCCCCTGGCCCTGGGCTCCTGGAACACTGAGGGGAAGAGCCCTTATGTCCCCACTCCTGCTTCTTCCCAGGGACCCAGAAGCTATAACAGGGAAAAAATTGAGAGCCTCTTCCCACCCCTCTCTGGGATGGATTTGTTCATTTTCCAGATGTCTAATCCGGCGTGGAAATGCTGATACTCCAGAAGGACCCCGAGACACATCCCCCAACTCCGAGACTTCCACATCTACCACTCACAGTGTCTGCGGTGAGCAGGGGCAGACTTGATGGGAGTGGAACCTCAACTACTCTGCCCTTGTCCAGAGTCCTCTGCACCTGGGGCTTTGCCTGCCATGAGGACTCCATAGCTCCCAGACCTCAGAGGTTCATGGTGTAGCAGGAACCCGGGACACTGGCCACATAAAATGACCTTGACCTTTCCTTGAACCCCAAGCCTATTCCCCTCGCCCTTACTCCTCATGCAGCCAGCTTGTGTCCTGCCCCACAGGTGGCTTCTCTGAGACCTATGCCGCTCTGTGTGACTACAATGGGCTGCACTGCCGCGAGGAGGTGCAATGGGTACGTTGGGCAGGGACCCAGCAGGTGGGCAGGTGGGACCCAGAGGGAGGGAGCAGGGGAGGAGGGGGGGAGCAGGTGTGAGCCAGTTCCACCTCTCCAAGGATGTGGACACCATCTATCATGCCGAGGATAACCGCGAGTTCAATCTTTTGGATTTCAGCCACTTGGAAAGCCGGTAAGCAGATGGAGCAAAGACTTAGTCCCCACCCGCTTCCAGCCTCAGCCCCGACCCTGGCCCTTCCAGGCTCCCTCTTCTAGTCCTACCTGCAGCCCAGCTCTATCTCCCCAACTCCACTCCCCCTTGCCTTCTACCCGGCTAGACTTTCCCAGGCCAACCACCCCATCCCTAGATTCTTCTGCTCACCACTTTCCTGCCCTTTGAATCTGCCCACAGAGACTTGGCCCTAATGGTGGCAGCCCTGGCCTACAACCAGTGGTTCACCAAACTCTACTGCAAGGATCTGCGGCTGGTAGGGACTAGGAGGGGTGGGAGGAGGGGCCAGAGAGTAGCGCCCTCTCTGGCTCCTGATCAGAAAAACCCCCTCTGTCCTTAGGGCTCTGAAGTGCTAGAACAGGTGCTACATACACTGAGCAAGTCGGGGAGCCTCGAAGAGCTGGTGCTGGACAACGCCGGGCTTAAGACGTGAGGCCAGCCTCCTCCCTGGGCAGTGGCGCCCCATTGATGTAGTCTTAGGGTCCCAGAACCTCAGAGCATGAAACGGGCCTCCACACTATCTCCTCCAGCCCCTCACTTTATAGAAAAGGAGATTTAGGCCCAAAAAGGGCACAAAGCAAGTTTATGGTCAAGCTGGGACTCAGAGCTAAGCCTCCTGGCCCCCCAGCTCCAAGGCCTCTCACCGTATGCTCCCTGCCCCAGCCCCTTCTTCCATCAACTACCCTGTAGGGGGTGCTGCTCTAGTCTCAAAGACCCAAAGCTCGGCTTTGTCTGGGCACAACTTCCCAGGTCCTTCAGAGTGATGACAAGCTCCCAGGAAGGCCCCAAGCTGGTCCCCACCTGTGGGGAACTCTGACCTCTGCAGCCCCATGCAGGCAGGCAGGTGGAGGAAGAGGGGAAGCCCAGGGGCTGGGACAAACAAATCCTTCCTCCCCTTCCCTGAAGGGACTTTGTCCAGAAGCTGGCCGGGGTGTTTGGGGAGAACGGGAGCTGTGTGCTGCATGCCCTCACTCTGTCCCACAACCCCATCGAGGACAAGGGTGAGCCCCAGCCCTGAATCCTATACCCCCACCACAATACAGACCCCTGTCCTCGCCCAGAACCCAACCCAGGGCTGAACAGGGGCTCTCCGGCCTGATGCCAGCCCTTGCCCCAATACTGCTGTCCTTGACCCCAGGCCTGTACCCACTTCAAGCCTCCACCCTGACTCTGCACCCCCCCCCCGCGCCCACCGCTAGCCCCTCACTGGGCCCATGTCTCTCTCCGCTCCCCAGGCTTCCTCAGTCTGAGTCAGCAGCTCCTCTGCTTCCCCACTGGCCTCACCAAACTGTGCCTGGCCAAGACTGCCATTTCCCCTCGAGGTACTTACACCGGGGCCCCTGACCTCTGACCCCTGACCTCTGACCCTCCTCTAGCACCCTCTGGAGCCTTGAGTCCCGGAGGTGTACCAACACACTCACACAGCATCCCAGGGATCCGAGGGAGGGAAAGGAGCCACATCGTAGGGTGGGGAAGAGTTGTGCCGAAGGGGAAGAGGTGGGGATGGGGGCCAACCCAGCTCAGTGCCCGCTGTGCTCAGGGCTCCAGGCGCTGGGCCAGACCTTCGGGGCCAACCCGGCCTTTGCAAGCTCCCTTCGATACCTGGACCTGAGCAAGAACCCTGGGCTGCTCGCCACAGACGAGGCCAATGTGAGTCCACAGAACAGAGCTCAAGCCCGACAGAAGCATGCTCAGGCTTCAGGACCTGGGAGTCTCTGCCCTGTAGCTTGGGGGCAGAGGCGCTCTGTCACCCCTTCCCTGGCAGCCCCTCTGTCCTTGTTCGCAGGCCCTCTACAGTTTCCTGGCCCAGCCCAATGCTCTGGTGCACCTGGACCTGGCAGGGACTGACTGCGCCATTGACTTGGTGAGGGGTCGGTGACGGGAGAGCCAGCCTGAGGTGATTTAGGGAGGCCAGGGTGGGTCCCTGCCTCACCGCCCCTGCCTTGAGTGGACAGAGCTAGTGGGATGACTCCAAGTTCAGCTGAATTCTAAAGCAACGCGCACAGCTCACACCTGTGGGGTACGCCATCCCGGTCACTGCCCAAGGTTGTGCTGGCTGTGCCTAAAAGCCAGCCCTCCCTCCATTCCCCAGCCGGGCACCTGGCATAGGGCTGAGCCCATCAGGAGGACAGGATTCTCCCTCTCACTTGAGCAAGGCACCTTATGAGACCCTGGTGGCCCTGGCTTTACACAGTCACCACCTCTGAGCCTCTGCCCCACTCCTGGGGGTCAGGCAGGAAGTAGACCCCCTCTCCACAGAGGGGGAAGCTGAGGCATCAAGAGGCCAAGTGGGCATTCGGAGAGGGGCTCACACAGACTGACTGCCGAAGGTGATGAGCCAGGACCTTGACGGGGCGGGAGGGACGGGTCCTTGCCAGCCCCTCCCAACGCCCCTCTCAGCCCCTGTGAGACCCACCATGTCTCTCCCCACAGCTTCTGGGAGCCCTGCTCCACGGCTGCTGCTCCCACCTAACCTACCTCAACCTGGCACGCAACAGCTGCTCCCACAGGTGGGAGCACAAGGGGAGCAAGGAGGGATGGGACGAGCCATGGGCATCCCCCTCCCTTGCTGACCCCAGGAGTCTCCACAGGAAGGGCCGGGAGGCCCCGCCGGCCTTCAAGCAGTTCTTCAGCAGCGCCTACACACTGAGCCATGTCAACCTGTCAGCCACGAGGCTGCCCCTGGAGGCCTTCAGGTCGGGTGGGTGCAGGGTTGGGGGCGTCCAAGAGGGAAGCATGAGAGAAGAGGGTGAGGGGTAGAGGTGGGCCTGCTGACCTTCCTCCCACAGGGCGCTGCTCCAGGGCCTCTCCCTCAACAGTCACCTCAGTGATCTGCACCTGGACCTCAGCAGCTGTGAGGTGAGCCCTCCTTCCCCCAACGCCACTGCCAGTCCCCCACCCATAGCCCCACTGTTCATTTCTCCGACCTTCATCAGATCCCGGCTCCATCTTGCCTCTGTGCTGCACCTCTGCGGCCCTCGGACCTGACCACACCTCCAGTTTCCCTTCTAGTCTGTAGTCTGTGTCCCTCTTCAGAGGTCATTTTCAGCCTCCAGTCTGCGCCCCCCCACCCCCCCCAAAAGCTTTGGGGTGGGAGATACCAGACTTTCCCACCAGAGGGCAGGAGCGAGCTATCTCCAGAGCCACAGCCTGGAGATCTTTCTGGCTAAAAGGAGGGGAGAGAGCCCTAGGGAAGGATCTGGTGTGGAGAAGGGGACTCCTGATTTGACACCTGAGACCTGGCATGGCCTTGAGTCCTGGTGTGACTACTCTAATCTCTAAGCATTAAAGGTGCCCTCTCCCCCTACCCCTGCCTTCCCCACCCCACCCCCACCGTGTCCCTGCAGCTCCGCTCAGCAGGAGCCCAGGCTTTGCAGGAGCAGCTGGGGGCTGTCACCTGTGTGGGCAGCCTGGATCTGTCAGACAATGGTGAGTAGGGGCACTTCCCTTCTTGGGGACCAGTGGGGTCAGGGTCTGGAGCATGGGGGAGAACCCCTGAGGATACTCCAGTGAGCCTCGGGCCTCAAGGCCAGACCTCTCCCATCTGTTGGCCAGGGTTCGACTCGGACCTCCTGACGCTGGTGCCCGCACTTGGAAAGAACAAGTCCCTCAAGCACCTGTTCCTGGGCAAGAACTTCAATGTCAAGGCCAAGTGAGGCCCCCTCCCCATACCCACAGACCTCACTCCATCATCCAGTACCCTTTTGGCTCACTGTATTACCTGTGGCCCCTCCCTGCTCAAGTCACCTCCTGCTCCTCCAGTAGTGTGACCCCAGCCCCTCCCCTCCTGCTCTGAGCCCTGACTCCCCACAGGACCCTGGAGGAGATCCTCCACAAGCTGGTACAACTGATCCAAGAAGAGGACTGTGTGAGTGCCGGGGCCTGGGGAGGGACCCATGGTGGCAGGGGCTGCAGGGACCGGGCCCAATCCTGCTCTCGCCCACATAGTCCCTGCAGTCACTGTCGGTGGCGGACTCGAGGCTGAAGCTGCGCACCAGCATCCTCATTAATGCACTGGGCAGCAACACCTGCCTGGCCAAGGTGGACCTGAGCGGCAACGGCATGGAGGACATCGGAGCCAAGATGCTGTCCAAGGCCCTGCAGATCAACTCCTCCCTCAGGTGCGGCGCACGGCCGGCCTCACCTGGAGCCCCAGTCCCCAGCCCCCACGCCCCCTCCCTGCTTGCCTCATTGCTCTGACCCAGGCCCCCTGACCTGGAGCTCCGTCCACCCCCCACACACACACACACACATGCCCTCCCTGCTTGCCCCGTTGCTTTGTACCCTGGCTTCCGAGCACCCTCAGGCCCAGAACCATCCTGGAGTCAGCCCCATCACCCAGGAAAGGAGGGAGGACTCCAGAGCAGGCTGTGTGAGGGAGGGGTCACCAGCTGCCATGCACTGTCTCCCTTAGAACCATCCTATGGGATCGGAACAACACATCTGCCCTGGGCTTTCTGGACATTGCAAGGGCCCTGGAGAGGTGAGCGGACCAGGGCTCTGTCCTGACCCCAGCCCCAGCCTCCCTGGGCCTGGACCAGGTCTGATACACCAGCCCCTACCCCAGCTTGCTCAACCTGTTTGCACAGAAATGTTAAGAAAGGCCAAGGGTGAGGAAATGGTCAGCAAGGGGGGTCTGGGGAGCAAGGGCCCCTCCTCACCTCTCCCCCCACCAAAGCTGCACCACTGTGCCTCGCAGCAACCACACGCTCCGCTTCATGTCCTTCCCCGTGAGCGACATCTCCCAAGCCTACCGCAGCGCCCCTGAGCGCACGGAGGATGTCTGGCAGAAGGTAGAGGCCTCAGCGTGGGGGGGCGGGGGCAGAACAGCAGGGGGCAGGGGCCAGCCCACATCCCGGGCCCTGACCCCTCCCACCCCGGCTTCTCCAGATCCAGTGGTGCTTGGTGAGGAACAACCACTCCCAGACGTGCCCCCAGGAGCAGGCCTTCCGGCTGCAGCAGGGCCTGGTGACCAGCAGCGCCGAGCAAGTAAACGTTTCCCTCGGCGACACACGGGGCATGCGTGGGGCACGCGGGGCTCGGGCGCCACGTGACGGAGCATGCACACGCGCAGGGGCGGGGCATGAAGGAAGCGTTCTGTGGCGGCCATCCCTGGACTGGGCGTGTGGGAGGGCAACAGGACGTTCAGGGTCTGGCCTCCACCTGGCGAGAACACGTGGGGGGCCCCAGACAAGGAGTGTGCAGGACTGCGGGCGCTCCCCTGGACATTCCAGGGCCTCCCAAGAAGAAGAAAGAACAGGCCATCCAGAGACACCACCACCACCCCGTCAGTGCCAGCCTCAGGGGCACTGCCCCAGGGGACCCAGAAATGGGGTGCCTGGGGTCCCACCTGGGAAGATGACGGTGCAAGGGCCCCCCTGACACTTCTACTGGCTCTGCTCCAGATGCTGCAGCGGTTGTGTGGCCGAGTGCAGGAGGAGGTTCGGGCCCTGCGGCTGTGCCCCCTGGAGCCTGTGCAGGATGAGCTGCTTTATGCTCGGGACCTCATCAAGGACGCCAAAAACTCACGGGCGGTGAGAGCCCTCCGCAGCAACACCCCCCCACCACCACCCCCGCAGATCGAGAGCCCAGGAAGGCCAACCACACTACCCCAGGAGTATCCGGGCCCTGACCCATGCATCTGCCCTCCCAGCCCAGGGCCCCGGGGGACGCGGTCCGGCCCAGTTCTGAGCCTCTGCTGGTAACCCCTTCCTTCCGCAGCTGTTCCCCAGCCTCTACGAGCTGGGCCACGTGCTGGCCAACGATGGGCCCGTGCGGCAGAGGTTGGAGTCAGTTGCCAGTGAGGTGTCCAAGGCTGTGGACAAGGAGCTGCAGGCAAGTCCTGAGGGAGGAAGCCCGCTGTTGACCAAGGCTCAAAGCCGAGGGCTGAGGTCAGCACAG
This sequence comes from Phoca vitulina, assembly GCF_004348235.1. Lineage (NCBI taxonomy): Eukaryota > Metazoa > Chordata > Mammalia > Carnivora > Phocidae > Phoca > Phoca vitulina. The sequence goes on from NW_022589710.1 coordinate 1,547,925, forward strand.
GGAAATTACTGGGGACAAGAAGGAAATGCAGAGCTGAGGCCGCCCGCCCTCCCAGGGTGTCAGGCATTGCTAGAAAACAGGGCTTGGATTTTTTCCTGCTAGCTTCCCCTTGGCCCCCAACTCTCACCTCTCCCCTCTGGACTCCGATCCTAGGACTGACTTTCCCCTGTCCATAAGGTAGGGTGGAAGGGACACTGACCAAAATGTAGGGAGGCCTGAGTGTCCCACGTTCTGCCTGGCAACCAGCCCTGGAACGTTCGTGGACCCCTCAGTCTCAGCAGAGGGGGCTGGAATAGACTAGAGTCTCTTCCAGTGTGGCGCCAGCCCTGACCCTGTGCCCCCCTGGGGCTCTGGCCCCTCTTCCCCCCACACCAGGTGATCCTGGAGTCGATGGTCAGCCTAACACAGGAGTTATGTCCCGTGGCCATGCGAGTGGCTGAGGGGCACAACAAGATGCTGAGCAATGTGGCTGAGCGCGTCACGGTGCCCCGGAACTTCATCCGAGGGGCGCTGCTGGAGCAGGCAGGACAGGACATTCAGAACAAGCTGGAGTGAGAGGCGGAGGGGGTTGGCACAGGGATGGGGGCTGGATTTGGCCCAGAACACTCAGGGACTTGGGGCCCAGCTATCAGCAATGAATAATGAATGACACAATCTCCATTACAAGGGATAAATCTTTAACTAACTGCAACCTTGCTATTTAGGGTCTGACTGGTCTTTGCCCTAGAAATGGAAGTGCTGAGACTGGGTTTAGGAACCTGACAGTGCACACAGATGTAAACACACACACATAGTCACGCGCACACCAAGAATCACCTCCCAGAAACAAAGCATGGCCTCCTGGGAAGCATGGACAAAATTGATGAGTAGGGGTGCATGGACTACACTCTGGTCCCCCCCCAGTTTTGTTGCCCCCCCCCCCCGCCAGAGCTCTCATTCTGGGTGCCACCACTCACCAAAGCAAAGGAAAATGATCACACATATCCATAAAATGGCCAAGCTCAAGAAGAGCCAGTTTCTGGGCTTACAGCAGAGACCAGCAGGGTTCACTCTGTACCCCAATTTACCCAGCTCTGTTCTACTGGAACTCCAGGAGCCTGGCCTGGAGCCCCCTTGCTCCTCCTTCTCCTCAATTCCTCTTGGCTCACTCTCCCAATCCACACACACTTATGCTGGGGGTAGTGGGTGGGATGGGGCATGCCTTTATGGAGACATAAGGGAGACTAAGGTGACTCTGTGGATGGCCAGGCCAGCTGCCCAATCCCTTAGGCATCTGGGGAAGGGCAGGGCTGAGGCTTGGGGGCCAGGGAGGCGGGGGGCTGAGCAGTCCCATCTGTGCCCACAGTGAAGTGAAGCTCTCAGTCGTCACCTACTTGACCAACTCCATAGTGGACGAGATCCTGCAGGAGCTCTACCACTCCCATAAGAGCCTGGTAAGGCTTCTGAACCCCAGCCAGGCTCAGGCACACCCCCTACCCCGCATCATCCCATCTCTCCCAAGCAACAATCTCCCAAAGCCCTGGATAGTGGGTGGCTTCCCTGGGAACCTGTTCACATTTGTCCTTCCCCAGGCCCGGCACCTGGCCCAGCTAAAGACGCTATCAGATCCTCCGTCGGGGCCAGGCCAAGGGCAGGATCTGTCTTCCCGGGGCCGAGGCCGGAACCATGACCATGAGGAGACCACAGATGATGAACTCGGGACCAACATTGTGAGTGCCCCCCCTCCTCCCCACTTTAAACTAGGAACCTCCAAAACACTGTCCCCTTCCATGTGTCTGGACTGCACTGTCCCCTGTCCCTGGGCCTGGTCTCATCCCCCACCCCAATGCAGCCTCGCCTCTTCCCTCATCCCAATGCCTCAGCCACGCAAGGGTAGGGAGGCAGGAGGGGGCTCTAAAGAGACGGGTTTGTGAGGGATAGGAGGATTCCGGTGAGGCTCCAGGGACTTGCAGCTCCGCCCCACCCTTCATCTCCATTTCTGCAGGACACCATGGCCATCAGAAAGCAGAAACGCTGCCGCAAGATCCGGCCAGTGTCCGCCTTCATTAGTGAGTCCCCAGCCTCAATTCTGATGCCCTCCAGCTTCCCTCACCCTCCCCAGGCCCTGGTCCCTTTCCTTTTAATTCTGTCTCTCCCGCCTGCTTTCTCCCTGTGCCTCCTGCTGGTCCCTCTAACACTGCTGTGCCCACAGGTGGGAGCCCTCAGGACATGGAAAGCCAGCTGGGGAGCCTGGGGATCCCCCCCGGCTGGTTCTCAGGGCTCGGGAGCAGCCAGCCCACCGGCAGTGGCTCCTGGGAGGGTCTATCCGAGCTTCCCACTCACGGCTATAAATTAAGGCATCAAACACAAGGCAGGCCCCGGCCACCCCGGACCACCCCTCCAGGACCTGGTCGGCCCAATGTGAGTCCCTAAGTCCTCACAAGGGGACCAACTTCACTTAGCATGCCACAGCCCAGAGGTTCTAGCTTTAGGACCCCAATGCCAGAGACATCAGCCTTGGGGGATCAGGCAGGGGCCTGGGCAGGCCACCGAAAAAAGGATGGGATTATCCAGTTTTCCCAGGTAGGAAATCTCTGTCTGCCAGACAGCAGCAGTTCCCATTTGGGTGAGGGATAGAGCCAAGAGCCACCAAGCTTAGGAAATGCCCAGGGGGATTGAAGTCTCAATTTCCATGGGGCCAAAAAGAGGCAAAGCCAAGTCCAAAGGGGAAGGCCTTGAGTGGATGGGGGCAGTGGGGAGGACTTCCTGATCCAGGTGAGATACCCTCCAGGACGTTCCTCCCAGCAGGTGCCAGTGACTGGGACTCGTCAGGAGAATGGGATGGCCACACGCCTGGATGAGGGGCTGGAGGACTTTTTCAGCCGAAGGGTCATGGATGAAAGCTCCAGGTGTGGCACCTAGACACAGTTCCATTTTCTGCAGGCCTAGAGGCCCTGAAGGGCTCCTGTGTCCTCCCAGCAATCATGGAGGCCTGTCCAATGGCAGGGTCCCAAAGCCGGTCTCTCTGGAATGCTTCCCCACATTCTCATCCTTCCCCACCCAGCCCTTAACTCCCATGTTCTCTGGCTCTCCTCAGGACAGCTGGAAAGGTTGGGGTCAGGGTGAACCACCCTGGGATGGTGGGGATGGTGAACCATGGGATGGTGGGGACAGGGGTGGGTGGATGGGGTGGCAGCAGGCCCTGGGATGGGATGACAGTTAGTGGAAAGAGGCCTGGAGGGTATATTCTCTGTCACAGTCCTGCAGAGTCCCCAGCATCTGTCCACAGGAAACTGAGTCACCTGGAGAAGCTGAGAGAAGGATGGGGGGTTGGGGGTGCCTGGGAGGAAGGAGTTGCTGAGGAGATGGGGGGAAGGAGGCTGCTGGAGGATTATGACAGGAAGGTGAGGATGCCACCTCCCCTGAGAAGGAAATGGAAAGGTTTATGGGGCAGCAGGAGGGGCTGGGTGAGAGCAGAGAGTGGGAGGTTTATTAGACCCAGGACTGCACTAAGAGCCTGAGCGACCTCCACATCTGGCACTTGCATCTGCCCACGGCTTTCTCACTAACTCACCCCGACCCTGCCCAGCTACCCCCGGACCCTGCGGACCCTGCGGCCAGGCCTCTCGGAGCCACCGCTGCCCCCACTCCAGAAGAAGAGGCGCAGAGGCCTGTTTCACTTTCGCCGGCCCCGGAGCTTCAAGGGGGACCGGGGGCCAGGGTCCCCCACCACTGGGCTTCTCCTCCCTCCGCCCCCGCCCCCACCCCCAGCTCAGGAGAGCCCCCCCAGCCCAGACCCCCCGAGTCTCGGCAATAACTCCTCCCCCTGTTGGAGCCCAGAGGAGGAGAGCGGCCCCCTCCCTGGATTTGGGGGAAGCCGGGGGCCTTCCTTCCACAGGAAGATGGTAAGTGAGGTAAGGTGTTGCGCCCTCCCTGGTTGCTGCTCTGCACATAGCCCACCCACTTGCCCTGCCCCGGGCAGTTAATGGGACAATTCTAGGACTCGGGGTTCTGGGGAACTTTGGTCATCCCAATGGCCCCACTTCTTGAGCAGTCTAGGCCTGGTGACCCAGTGCATGCTCCTCAGAGGAGGGCTGGAGGGTCAGAAAAGAGTCAGAGGGTTGGGGCAGGGCAGCCCCAGGGCTGGGGGGGGCAGGGGCCCTCCCCTACTCCCTTGCTGCCCACAGAGCCCCTTCTTCATCAGGAGCTGCTTGTAAACCCGAGGCCTTGTTCCAGGGCACTGAGGGGGCGGAGCCAGGGGAGGGGGGCCTGGCCCCTGGGACAGCACAGCAGCCAAGGGTCCATGGTGTTGCCCTTCCTGGGTTGGGAAGAGCCAAGGGTTGGAGCTTCGACGGGAAACGAGAGGTGAGGGGAGCCCAGGCACCCAACCATTGTTACGGATCCCTGTCTGCCTTCCCTTCCCAGCCCTGTCCCTGCTGGGCCAGGGGAGTGATTCTGTGGTGGTAGAAGGTGTTAGCTGCAGGTCTGCTCATTCCACACACTTGCCGGCCACGAAAACCTGGGCGGGTCACCTAACCGCCGGGAGCCTCTACCTCCTTGCCAAGCGGGCAGTCGTAAAAATACTTACCTCTAGAGCTCCCTCTCTGAAACTTCGGTGACTTGATTACCACCTTTAAGACTGATTTTTACTTTCTCCACATACCACCTGTATGATTATATTTACATAGTCTTCTTTCGATCAACTCACCTTTTTAACTTACTCTGGTCCTAAGCATGATCATTTTTTCAAATCGTGGGCTTATTGTACTAGCCATGTTTTTTTTCTACCACACAGAAAATAAACACGGAACTATTAAAATAACAGTACGCTCCTTCCTGTAAACCATTTCTTACGCCCCTCAGGGGGTAGGGGTGCCACTGTGGGGGGAAAAGGTCCAAGAGTCTAGGGACCAATGCCAGGAGAACAGCGTGAGATGCCAGAGCAGAAGCCCCTTGTTAACTGCAGCCCCATGCGGAGGACATTTTTCTTGTGACCTGACTCAGATGTCCTTTCAGGGCACAGGCGCAGACCTGGAGGGCAGCGTCCAGGCTTGGCAGAAACGGCGCTCTTCAGACGACGCAGGTGAGAATGGTCGCCCTCACTTCCTCTCCTTGACCCCTCTCTCAGGGGCCCCTCTGATGTGCCTTTCCCCTGCCCCCTTTCCCATCCCCTCCCCGAACTCCAGGGCCTGGAGCCTGGAAGCCCCCACCACCACCGCAAAGCAGCAAGCCAAGCTTCAGTGCCATGCGCCGAGCCGAGGCCACGTGGCACATAGGTATGGATCGCCTCTTCCCGGGCAGCCGCACTGAAGGCCCGGGGTGTGTCCAAAGGACCAGAAGCCACAGCCCTTGTGTTGGGGAAATTTACAATCAAGGTGGGGCAGTGAGGAAGTCACCAGAGTAAAGAGGTTTGCGGATATTTACAAAGCTACATCCAAAAGAAACCAACAAGCCGATCCAAAGCAAGGTCCCACAGAACAAAAGTGGCTCTGCCAGCCAGGGTTAGGAGATAGGAACAACACTTTGCGGATGGTTCCAGGGAATTCTGTAGGGCAGGCGCCACGTCTGGCCACCACCAGCAGAGCGGCACCCCTGTAAAGAAAGCCTCTCTCTCTGCACCTCACCTGGGTAAGACGGTGGGCAAGTACCAGCCGTGCCAGACCCACCTCAGACATTACAGTCTCCTCCGAAAGTAGCTGGCCAAGCCATCCTCAGTCCACTCAGAAACGTGCCACAAGGAAGGGTCAGAAACCGTGCGTGTCAGTCCCCGCTCAGCCACCACCAGTGTTGCCCTTAAGCAAGTCATTTACCTGCCGGCTTCAGGACTCTGAAGGGGTAAATAAACTGATAGGACGCTTGCTTTCTGCGGGAGCACCTGTCACTTAAGGAGCCTCTGCAGGAAAGCCGGTCAGCTCGGCGTCAACTTAATTGCCCACAGGCCTCGGATATGACCCTCCAACATCACTGACACGGACAAACCTCCTGACAGAGGTAGACACTTGCTCCCCGGCCCCACTGCCATCCCAAGGCTGGGGCACAAGGGCGTGGCGCAGAGGCTGTGCTCCCGGCCCGTCCTCCAAGGCCGTCCCAGCACCGAGGCCATCTCTGCCGATTATCCCATCCCACACACAGACCCGTTAAAACACCTCAAGCGAGGCTCCATCCCTCATTTAGGAAACCACAAGAGTCAGGCGCTCCACTGTGCACACCCCTAGCACCAGCACCCTCCAGGCCTCCTCTTACTCACACCTCACAGATACACACACACACAACACCTTCCAGGGGGCACACCCTCAGGCTCAGATTGCATAAAGCCACAGACGCCGGGGGCGGGGGGGGAAGGGTGCCAGGGCATCTCTCCCCAAGGCTGTCACCATCTAAATCAGACTGGCAGACAGAGTCCTGGGAATGCCAGCTTGCAGCCTTGGCAGAGCCCCGGGGCGCTGCAGGCCTGGCTGGGTAGCCATGCCTGCGGGCCCAGCAGTCCCGGGGCCCTGGCTCTGCCCAGCAGGAACAGGCTCAGGCCCTGCTCTTCAAGAGGAACAGCCAGGCCAGAGCGCCCCCCTCCCCCCAAAAGCTGATGGGCTCAGGACAATCCTGGAGACCAAGGCCTATGGAAACACGAGAGCAGGGGCCGTGCAGGGCAGAGACACAGGAGCAAATGGACTTGGAGGGGAAAAGTCCTGGCCTCCGGAATGCCTTTTCCTGCAGCTTCTCCTCTCTTCCCATCCCCCAGCTGAGGAGAGTGCCCCCAACCACAGCTGCCAGAGCCCCAGCCCAGCCTCTCAGGACGGGGAGGAGGACAAGGAGGGGGCCCTATTCCCAGAGAGGACCGTTCCCGCTAGGAATGCCAAGGTGAGGGCCGGCAAGGAGGACGGGAGAGGCCCTGGGACGAGGTGAAAAGACTAACTGACCCAACATTTTTCTTCTTCTGCCAGCTGCAGGACCCCCCTTTAGCTCCACGGCCCCCCAAGCCCATGGCTGTGCCCAGGGGCCGCCGCCCCCCCCCAGGAGCCAGGGAGCAGGGAGGAGGCTGAGGCTGGGGGTGCAGCCCCAGGAATGAACAAAGCCCGGCTGAGGCTGGGCTCACAGCAGGACCAGGAGGAGCCCGAGGTCCAAGGTCTGCCCCCTGGCTAGAGGGGGGGGTCGGGGTGCCTCTGGGACCCTGCTGCCCATATCAGGACCCCCTCCCGGGCTTGGAATGAGTCACAGCCTGGATAAGTGCCCAGCCGATGAGCCCTACTCATGTACCAGGCCTGCCTTGACTGTCATTTCAGGGCCCCCAGATCCAGGCCGCCGGACTGCCCCCCTGAAGCCCAAGAGGACACGGCGGGCACAGTCCTGCGACAAGCTGGAGCCTGACAGAAGACAGCCCCCTGACCCCACAGGTGCCAGTGGGGTGGGCGAAAGGGCGGTCCCCCTCTGCCTGACATGGCATACCCCACACCGAGAGGCTGGCTCTCCCTGCCCAGGAAACAGGACTCCCCGGATTTGTCCCCAGCAGGAACCAGTGAGCCAGGAACAGACTGACAGCCACTGCAGCACCCTGCCCAGCCCTCCTCTCAACATGTGCCTCACAAGGACTCAGACCCCCACCCACCCCCCCACACCTCCAGGCCCTCTGCCAGCCCATCCCACAGGGGCAGGATGGCAGGATGAGGTGTGGGGACAGCAGGTGGGGGACAGGAAGGGAGGGAGCGACCTGGAGAGAGGGAGGCAGAGCTTGGGGCAGGGCCATCTCCTCTCCTGGAAGGGCGGATCTGTCCCTCTATCCCCAGGGACTCTCTCCCTCCTTGTATAGAATAAAAAAACAAAATCACTGCCTGCCTCATCTCTGCTGTCTTCCCCATTCACTGCCGCCACCCCCCACCATCTGCTCCCCTTTAATGCTCAGTGCTTGGCCACAGTGGGGAAAAGTAAAGAATCCCCCACAGGGATGGGAATGGGACTCTGACAGGCGAGAGATGGACCTGACAGGTGCTAAATAGGAGGGTACTGAAAAGTGTCCCCTAAGTGGGGGGCAGGGGGTCATGTGCAGAATCTGGGCTGAGCTGGCTGGAACAGAGACCAAAATGACTGAAATCAGTACCAGTGTGTGTCCAGCTCTGGGGAGTGCAGTGGGGTCGGAAGACCCGGGTGTACCAGGAGAATACTGGGGAGCAGTGTGCTGTGTGGTGTGTGTGCAAGCTTACACACAGGCAGGCTCACGAAGGGTGGAATTAAATGGTGCTGTGTTGTCTTAGGGGTACCATCAACAGTCAGAAACCTCAACAGTAGGGTGGCCTGAAGGTGAACAGAAGTGTCACCTTTGAGAGATGATCAAATTAATTGCTTCCCATTGGTGTACTAACACATCCCACCTCGGCACTCAAGGCTCCATTCAGGGGCCTCTTCCTCTGTGAAGCCCTTCCTGATGCCTTCCCCTGACTGATCTATATTGAACCCTCCCTCTCTGTGACCCGTTGCTTCCTGAACCAGTCCGTAATTTTGCACCCACCACACTTCATCGCATTTGTGTGTTAGCTTATCATCTTTCTGTCTGTGGGTCTGTCTGTTCTCTAGCCCTCTCAATCACCTGAGCAGCCCCAGCCCCCGACTCCCAGGGGATGTTCAACAAATGGCTGCTAGCTTAATACGCGAGTAGCTTAGAGGATGGAGGGTAAAGATGTTCCAGTGAACCCTCTCGTGGACTCATCCCAGGTCACCATGGACCCAAATGTCTTCACGTGTGGCATGCAGCAACCCAGGCAATCGCTCACTTTCCCCGGTCTCACGAGGGAAGGACTAACATCTTGTTACCCCAAGATCTGTGTGTGACGTGGCCCCTCCCACAAGGATGTGACCACACGCGTTGAATCTCGGGGGGTGTGGGGTGAGTTGCGGGCACTGGGAAGATGCCTCTGGAATCAGCCCCCTTCAGCACATCTCCCTCCTGGCAGCCCCTGCTTCGGGATGGGAGACGATACGCCCTTAAGCAATTGGCGTCCGTTTCTTTGTGTGTCCCTGTTGAAAAGCAGCAGCTAGGGAACCCGACCTCATTCTCCAAGCTATGAGATGTCGCGTGGTACGGGATGGTTTTGAAGGAGCACGTGAAGATCTCCATTCTGTTGTGTTTGGGTTGGTGTGAATGGGTGTATGTGTGTGTGACAAGTATAGCCCCGTGTTCCTTTATGTGTTACTGCGAATATCCTCGACAAGCGTGCTGTGGAGAGTGCTATGAGACTGGGTGTGTTTCCTTATGTGTATCCGTGGGGCTGTAACTGTCGTGGTGTCACAGTGAGTTTATGTGCTGGCGCCTGTGCGTGTCAGGATACGTGTGAGCCCATGAGTCGTGGGTGCATGTGTCTCCATCATCTCCCCGCGTGAATCTCTGTGTGTGTGTGTGTGTGTGTGTGTGCACGCACGCGCGCACTGCCACAGTGTGTGCACGGCTGTGGGTGTGGTGTGAAGGGGAAGATGTGTGTCACTGTGTCTGTGGGGGTCCTGCCTCTGAGCCGCCCCCGGCCCGCCCTCCTCCCCCGGTTCTGTGGCTCCCTCCCAGGCAGTGGCCCTGCCCCTCCCCTCTTCTCCCTCCCAACCGGTCTGTGCGGGGGGGAGCTGGTGCTGCGGCCCCCCCACCCCTCCCCATCCAGGCCCCATAAATAGCAGCAGAGCCGGAGCCGGAGCCGGCGCCAGCGGCTGGAGCAGCAAGGGAGTCAGGGCCAGGGCCAGAGAGCCGGAGAGAGGAGCCCCCGACTAGAGCCCAGGTGAGCCTCCCCTTCCTCCCTAGCTCAGCCCCAGCCTGGCCCAGCCTGGCCCCGTCTCCATAACAACGTCTCCCCCGGCCCCCAGAGAGGTCTCCAGTCCTGCCCGATCCCCTCACTACCCCATGCCCCTGCCCATCTCAGGGACCCTGCGAGAACTGGGAGACTTGTGGCTGGAAGGCAGAGACCCCCACCCACCCACCCAGACCCTCCCTCACACATCCAGAAAGGTACGCGCTATGGGGAGGGGGGTACCCAGCCAGAGAAGGGTCCCAGTTCTGAGGGAGGTACGGGAACGGGCACACCCTCCTGGATACAGACACACGGCTAGGGGACAGACACACAGGGCGGGGGCATTCAGACACACCAACGCACACTCGCTTGGGGGACGCACGACACGGGAGCAGACAGCCTCACCAGCGATGTGGACAGACACAGATAGATGGACTGACCGGCCGCGAACTCGGGCCAGCATACCCCTGCCTGCTGCTGCCCGAGGCTTGGTACCACTGCTGGGGGAGGGTGGCATGCGTGCATCCCACGGGCAGCATGGAGGGGGCTGTGGCTCCCCAAAAATCCTGTCGCTAAGAGACAGTGCCAGTGCTGCCAAGAAGTGTGAGAACAGGGGAGGTGGGGAGGGAAGCGAGAGTTGTCATAGTGGGAGCCCCTGCCAGGAACCTGGAGGGGCTCTCAGCAGGGACAGGGCTCTGTCTCTACCAGCCCAAGCCCAGCACCCCTCCCTTGCCATAAGCCACCAGAAGGTGAGTGGGGGGAGGCGGAGAGGGACAGCCCCACCGGGCATCTTACGACCTGCCTCCTCCTGCCCACTGCAGACTCCGTTCCTGAGGCTCGTCCCCTTCAGGCTTCCAGGGGCTCCTCCACCCATTTCCCCACCCCCTTGCCCCAGTTCAGCTCCCTCGTGCCAAGACTGAATGCAGTGCTGGCTCAGACATCAGTCGGGAAATAGCAGAAGGTGCTGAGATAGCAGAAAGCCTGAATCAATCAATGGCCTAGGAGCCAAGACTGCCAGGAAGCCCCCACATACCCCCAGCCCTCTCCAGCCCCATCCACGCAGAGTAGGCCAGCAGGGGTGACAGAGGCACAGGGCTGTGCAAGGGTGGGAGGCTCAGGTCCTCCGCTCTCCCTGTTCACAGCTCCAGGGAAGCCAAGCTGAGGGCAGGCGTGGGGGTGAGTAGGGGGAAGCAGGAGATCCATGAGCTCCTAGGGCCTCGGGAAGCGGGACAAGGTGGGAGTGGGGCCCAGGTTCCCAGAAGACAGACCCCTCCCCTAGCAGATGTTCCCTTTCCAGTGTCCAGGCCATCTGCTCTGTCCCCACAGTGACATGTCGGACCCTGAGATGGGATGGGTGCCTGAGCCCCCAGCCATGACACTGGGGGCCTCACGGGTGGAGCTGCGGGTGTCCTGCCATGGCCTCTTGGACAGAGACACACTCACCAAGCCCCACCCCTGCGTGCTGCTCAAGCTCTACTCTGATGAGCAGTGGGTGGAGGTGAGAACGGGCTCGGGTCTTATCTTAACTAACCTCCTGGCCTGGGAAGGAGGGGGGCTGGGAAGGGGCAAGGAAAGCCTCATAGGGGAATGTGAGGACCCTGAGGGGCCTCTCCTAGGCTGTGGGGGTAACCCTGGAGACAGGTGTGCCATCATTACAAACACAAACCGTTTTACAGCTTCCAAAGTCCGCAGAGTCCCAGAGGGTCCTGAGATGGGCCCAGAGGAAGTGGCACAGCTCCCAAACGCCTTATGGGAGCCCCAAAGGACTGATGATGGTTCAGGGGGCTGGCAGCACCCTGAGCTCAGGGTCGAACCTAGCAAGGGAAGGGCTAGTCACAGGGGATGGGGGAGCCCGAGGAAAGCTAGCATGGGCAGGGTGGTCCCGGGCAGGGAAAAGAAGCCTGGGTTCCCAGAGGGCCCTTGCCCCTCCTGCCGCAGGTGGAGCGCACCGAGGTGCTACGCTCCTGTTCCAGCCCGGTCTTCTCCCGGGTGCTGGCCCTTGAGTACTTTTTTGAGGAGAAGCAGCCCCTGCAGTTGCACGTGTTTGACGCTGAGGACGGAGCCACCGGCCCCAGCAATGACACCTTCCTTGGCTCTACAGAATGCACCTTGGGCCAGGTTTGCATTCCCACCCCCCCCCCCCCCCCGCCCCGGCCCCAATCAGCTTCTGCCTCTGAAAGCCAAAATAACAGAGAATCAACTCTGGAGCGAGTTCAGTCTGGGCCTTGGGCCCCATCTCCCCCATTCCCTGCTGTGCAGCCTTGGGCAAGATACTTAACCTCTCTGAGTCTTAGTTTCCTCATTTAAACCGTGCCTACTCTTAATGTTGCTGTGGAAATTAAGTCCAACCCTAGCCCAGTACAGCCCCTGTGAGCACTCGAAGGACACTTATTACTCCATCCCTTGTTACCTGGCCAAGGCAGGTGGGGGGGTGTCACAGCTGGGGCTCCCTCCACTTCCATCTCCAGATCGTGTCACAAACCAAGGTCACTAAGCCATTGCTGCTGAAGAATGGGAAGACTGCGGGCAAGTCCACCATCACGGTAGGCAAGGTCACCTGTACCCCCCCGCCTTGGGTGGGGCATTCAATGCCCCCTGCATGGACATCCATGGTGACATTATGTCCAGGACTGGTCCCCACCTACGGGAAAGGGCAAAAGGTGGCCCTTTGGGTGGTAGGGAGAAATCCTGCCACTTGTATCCCCCTTGCAGATTGTGGCTGAGGAGGTATCTGGCACCAATGACTATGTGCAGCTCACCTTCAGAGCCCACAAGCTGGACAACAAGGTTGGAGCCCCCGAGTCTAGCCCCCCGTCCTCCTCATTAGAGAGCCTAGGCCCCCCACTCAAGACGAATCAGTGCTGCTCCCTTCTCGGTGTTAGCCGCCTCCCTCTGCCGACCTCACCAGGCTCACGGGTCCTTTCCTCTGCATCCCCAGGATCTGTTCAGCAAGTCTGACCCTTTCATGGAGATCTATAAAACCGATGGGGACCAGAGTGACCAGCTCGTCTGGAGGACTGAGGTTGGTGACTGGGGCCGTGCGGAGGGAGGAAGGAAGAGCAGAGTAAGGGGATGTGGCTAGGAGGTGACCAGCTCTCTGGTGCCTCTCCAAGGTGGTGAAGAACAACCTGAACCCCAGCTGGGAGCCATTCCGCCTGTCCCTGCACTCCCTCTGCAGCTGTGACGGCCACCGGCCTCTCAAGGTGAAGCCCCCCGCCAAGCGAGGACAGCCGACCGGAGCAGCCGGCCTCTGTCTGAGACACTGCCCCTGTGTCGAGCGAGACCCTTCCGTCTCCCTCATGTGATAAGCCCTTCCCACGGTGGGGTAAAGACCCAATCACAGCTCAACGTTCCCACTTTGTGTACCTTTTATCAAGGCCAAAGTCCCTGCCAGATGGAGCCAAAGAATAAAGATCAGCAGGTAGCCTCTTTGGGCAGGCTGAGGATACCTGCTGGGGCCCCCGGGACTGTAAGCCCCAACCTCCCTCAATCCCTCGCCCTGCCCCCAGCAACCACGTCAAAGCAACCCTGACCCTCTCCCCTCCCCTCCTTGCCTTCTCAGTTCCTGGTGTATGACTATGACTCGAGCGGGAAGCATGACTTCATCGGCGAGTTCACCAGCACCTTCCAGGAGATGCAGGAAGGAACAGCAAACCCTGGGCAGGAGGTGTCACCAAGATCCCTGGGAGAATTCTGAGAGGGCCGAAGAGCCCAGTATATGTGATGGGGGGAGGGTGGAAAGTACCCGGGTTCAGTCTAAGGACAGAGCCCTGGGGGTCTTGGTCTGGGAGGCTCTGCTGGAAGGGAGCCAAGATGGAACTGTGACTCTGGGCTTGTGGGGTGTGGGGGGGTCTAGATGCAGTGGGACTGTATCAACCCCAAGTACCGGGACAAGAAGAAGAACTACAAGAGCTCGGGGACCGTAGTGCTGGCCCAGTGCACGGTAAATCCCAGTGCCTGCCTCACGTCGGACCCTCAGATTCAACCCTGTCCTTGTTTCAAAGACCAGTTTCTCCTCTTCTGAGAACTGAGAAGGCTTGCCCTATCCCCCTGGGAACTTCAACCTCAAAAACTACCCTCCATGTGCCCCATAGTAGCCCCACCCAGCTCTCTCCTCAAAGGACCATCCTGCTACTTTACCTCTTCCCCTCCTGCTAGGTGGAGAAGGTGCACACCTTCCTGGATTATATCATGGGCGGCTGCCAGATCAGCTTCACGGTAAAGGCCCAGGGGTATAGGGGACACGGGCAAGAGGAAGGGGCTAAACACGCAGTGAACAGAAGGAGCCCCAAACCCCCCTGCCCCTCCTGGGGGCCTCTCAGGACCCTTAGCATCGTCATCTTGTACCCCTCACCCCACTCCATGATGGGGCTACCTGTGGGCTTGACTGGATATACCTTAGTCCTCCCTACAGACCCTAGCTCCGGGCTAGCCTGTCTGTGAGCTCTCATGGATGCAGTGTGACCCTTTCCCCACCTCCACCAGGTGGCCATCGACTTCACCGCCTCCAATGGGGACCCAAGGAGCAGCCAGTCCCTACACTGCCTCAGCCCCCGGCAGCCCAACCACTACCTTCAGGCCCTGCGCGCAGTGGGAGGCATCTGCCAGGACTATGACAGGTGGGAGGAGGGTAGGCTGGGGAGGAGGGAGACGGGTAGGGAGGCCTTGCCCGATGGGCCCCACAGCCTTTTCTTCTCCTCAGTGATAAGCGGTTTCCAGCGTTTGGCTTTGGCGCTCGAATCCCTCCCAACTTTGAGGTAGGCTGGGTTTGAGAGGAAGGGAGGATTTGGTGGGAGAGTAGGAGGAAAGACATCTCGCTGCTCTCACCTTACCCTCCCAGGTGTCCCATGACTTTGCTATCAACTTTGACCCGGAAAACCCTGAATGTGAAGGTAAGAGGAGATTTTCGCCAGCCCCGCCTCCCCCCAACAGCTTGCACAGCCCGTCCGCCCCATGCAGGGGCAGGGACTGCATCCTCACAGGCGCAGCCCCCTGCCCATCCCACCACTCAGCTCCTGTCTTACCTGGGACTCTGGGCCTCTGGCCCAGCATCTGCCCAGCCTCCTCTCCCAGAGCCTGGACCATCCAACTCGCCCGCTTACTGAGGAATTTAAGGGGCCAGGCAGAACTGAGACAGGGAAGGACCTCCTTGCTTTAAGGGTGTCAAAAAGAGCTCCCTGCTAATCTCTGCTGGCCTCACCTCCTTGCCTACAGAGATCTCGGGGGTCATCGCCTCCTACCGCCGGTGCCTACCCCAGATCCAGCTCTATGGCCCCACCAACGTGGCCCCCATCATCAACCGCGTGGCCGGGCCAGCTCAGCGCGAGCAGAGCACCGGCCAAGCCACGGTGAGGAGAGGAAGCAGGCAACCAGGCGCTGCCCCACGGGGTGTCCTCCCCGGGAGGGGGGGGCGCGGGGGGGGGCCGGGGCCAGGGCCTGGGCTTGCGGCGGGTGCCAACGCCCTTGCACACAGAGCCTACCCTTCCTCCCCGCTGCCTGCCCTCAGAAGTACTCCGTGCTGCTGGTGCTCACGGACGGCGTGGTGAGCGACATGGCCGAGACCCGCGCAGCCATCGTGCGCGCCTCCCGCCTGCCCATGTCCATCATCATCGTGGGTGTGGGCAATGCCGACTTCTCCGACATGAGGCTGCTGGATGGCGACGACGGTCCCTTGCGCTGCCCCCGAGGGGTGCCCGCGGCCCGCGACATCGTCCAGTTCGTGCCCTTTCGGGACTTCAAGGATGTGAGTGCCCGGCGCCCCCTCCCGGCCGAAGGACTCCTCAGCTCCTCAGGCCCTCAAATCTGACCCGTCTCTCCCACACCGGGTTGGTGGCCTGCGGAGGACGCTGGAGCCCAGCCGGCCACCCCGAAGCCCCGCCCCCTTGCCTGACCCCGCCCCCCACTCTCCGGGCCGCAAACCCGCTAACCCCGTCCCCGCCCCCACGCCCAGGCCGCACCTTCTGCGCTTGCCAAGTGCGTCCTGGCTGAGGTGCCCAGGCAGGTGGTGGAGTACTACGCCAGCCAGGGCATCAGCCCCGGGGCTCCCAGGCCCTGCACACCGGCCACGACCCCCAGCCCTAGCCCGTGACTGCCTCCCACCGGACCAACCCTCCCTCAGCCTCTCAGTGAGTCCCGGGGGCCCAAAGGGGTGGACAGGGGTGCAAGGTGGGGCTTGGTGGAGCGCATCTGGGCTCGGTGTGGTGTGGAGGAAGGTGCTGATGACTATCCCACCCTGTCCCAGGTGCCTGTCCTGACCCTTGTGACTCGAGTGACCAGTGCCTCTCCCTCTTGGACCAGCTGTGGCCCCTAGGTCCTGGAAGTGCGTGGTGAGCCCTGCTCTTTCTCTCCAGGCCCCATACCCCTCAGCCTTGTGACTTTCTTCAGTGATCCTGACTTTCTGGTCGTTAATAAAGGGAACCACTCCTAGCACCTCAGCCTCTATCTATCATGCCTCAGATGTCCATGGACGGTCCATAACGCCCACCCATCCACACACACCATTAAGAAATGAGGACCAGCAACTTTCAGATCTGAGCCAGAGCTCCCACGCAGCCTGGTATCTCAGCGGTTTCACCCCAACTATGTGCCAGTGGGATCTGAGGAGCCCCTACCCTCACCTCCCAACCCCAGGGGGCCCAGCACCATGGAGGTTAATTACCAGAGATGGGGGGTGGTAATGAGGGGCTGTCAAAGGGGCAGGTTGATGCCCTCTTACAGCTGTCTCTAGAGAAGCCCAGCTGAGTCCCCCAGGAGCTGCACTCCAGCCCCCACACAGCTGTGGGGCGGGCCAAGCAGGGTGTTGGGGGGACTGAAGGAGGGCAGCAGGTCTGTGAGTGGATTATGAACACAGAGCGGGCATCTGAGGTCTGCGCAGCCTGGTTTTCCTGAATGTGTGAATGTGCGCGTGTGTTCGTGCACTGCACATCCCTGCCTCTCCACGAGTGTGGCCTTAATGTTTCAGAAAGTCAGGCTGTGTGCCCTTAATAACATTAACAACAGCAGTGAACATTATTGTTCACCATGTGTGAAACTTGGTGCTACGTGCTTTAAATGCATTCACTCTCACTAGGTAGTTAGCATCGTTTTCCCCATTTTTCTTCAAATCAAGTGAGGCTTCATTTAAATCCACCCATCATCAAAGAACTGGTGAGCCTGGAATTGAGCCCAGACCCATCTGACTGAAGTGCCCACACTCTAAATCACTAGTGTGCAACTTCTGTATGAGCCTCATCTTGAGCCCCAGGTGTATGTATACGTGGGCTGATTGTGTGTATGGGGGTAGGTTCCTGTGGATGGCGTCTCTGCCCGTGTGTGTGTGCTGTGCAGGGCCTCAGCCAGTTAAGGAAGGTGTGCAAGAGCAGTGCTGGGTCTGGATTGAAGCTCCGGAGAGCAGGTGAGAAGACAGGTGATATCCAGAGCCAGGGAAGAAAAGACAGGATCCTGGAGGGACCCTCCCTGCCCCAGCCTCTCCCTCAATGATGAAGGAGATGAAGGAGGAGAGGCCAAATGTGCTGTGAGTCACTCAGCCAGAGCCAGAGAGGGTGGCCAATGGCCAGTGGTGGAGAAGGAGAGGAGAAGAAAAAGAAATCCTGGGGGAGATGGAGGAGATGCCTCCCATTGCAGGTTCCTGAGTGGAAGAGGGACGAGCTGGGCTAGAGGAGGGGGAGGAGGGAATAAGAACTGTGATGGGAAGAGACAGCTGGGGAGGGGGTGGATAGAGGGGGCAGAAAGGAAGAGAGACATATGGGAGCCTCTTCCCCACCCTCAACTGCTTCTCCCTATTTATTATGTCCCTTAGAGGACCTACGACAGTGGCTGGTGAGGTAGCTGCTCCTAGCTCAATGCCTCTGCTCTGCCCAGAGCCCCCGCCTACTCTCTCTGTAGGCAGATGAACCAGAGGGCTGGGTAACCATGGCAACTGTGGGACCTCAGGATAGCCATAGGCAAGCCTGGCCCAGTCACTGATGCTTCTGGGCTTCTGTGCAATGGTGGGAGGAGGAGGAGGCTCCATCTGGCCCAATCCCCACCCTTCCACCCCATTTTCATTGGCCCTCCGGAACTGAGACTCACCACACACACGCGCGCGCGCGCACACACACACACACACACACACGCTGGGAGCAAAGCTAAAGAATGAACACTTCTTAAATGGCAAGAACGTTTAGCCAATAGTATAAAGTTCTGCCTGAACTTCAAGTTTAATTCACAAAAACTGCATTCTTTCAGCATCTTGTCATACTGGGTAAAATCTCACCCCAGCCCTCAGCAAGGCAGGAGGTAGCAAGGGTACCCTATGCAGGTCTGGAGGCCAAGGCAGCCCGGAGGGAGCAGCAGAGGACCAGTGCGGGGGCTCATCCACTGCAGAGGCTGCAATCAGGAAGCAGGAGCAGGACAGGAAGTCCCTTCAGTGAGGTTGTCCTGGGGGCTTCTTGGGGAGACTCTTGGGGCTCCCACACCAAGGAGATGCCAGAACTGGAAAGGTGTCGGAAGTCTCCAACCCAGGATTAGAGGAGGTAACCAAAACCCAGGGAGCAAGTGGTTTTCTCAAGGTGACAGAGGTATCCCGTGGCAGAGCTGGGACTAGCACCCAGGTCCCCAGACTCCTGCCCAGAGTTCTCTCCCAGCCCACACCAACCACTCCCAGAGCTCCTCAGGCCTTTGCTGCTCTGGGCCCTGGAGGCCACCGGGTTGGGTGGGAGGAAAGCCTCTTGGATAGAGTTCCTAGTCTGTCTTGCTGTTGGTAACAGATCTTGAAAATGCAGTAGTCCTAAAATGGGGAGTTTCCAAGCCTCGGAATGAAAAGACGGCTTCATTGCTAATTACCGCCTTAATGCACTAAAGGTTGAAAACCTTGAATTAAAATCTAAACTGAGGGGGAGTCACACCACTCCCTCGCCTCGCATTCGCTGTCACCCAGCCATCATCCACGCCTCCCCGCCCTCCCCCCCTCACCCACAGTGCCCGGCACTGGCTCCTCCAGATCTCGGTGTCCTGGTCATGTGGGGTGGAACAGAGGTGGAGGGTTCTGTGTGCTGCCTGCGTGAGGAGAGAAGACCTCCCTCCCAGAAAATGACCAGCATCTAACCTCGGAGCATGCCTTGAGGGTCCAGGAAGTTCGGGGATATTTATGTGTAGTCATACCACGGAGTGTCTGGCACCAGAAGGCGCTCAGTAACCATCTAGTGAACGGTACAGTGGCCTCCTGCGTGGTGCCCCCCCATCCCCCCCCACGACACCCCTCGGCGGCCCTAGCGGCTCAGAGGAAGAAGTGGGCGTGGTCCCCGGCCCCGGGGCCGCTCGAGGTCAGCCGGTCACAGCGAGCCTTGTAGAGGTCGCGCTCCCTGGCCAGGCGGGCCACCTCGGCCCGCAGCGCGTCCAGCTGGGCGGCCAGGCGGGCGCGCTCGGCCTCTAGCCCGCGCCGCTGCTGCAGCCGCTTGGAGCGACAGGCCTGCGCGTAACCGCGGTTCTTCAGCGTGCGGCGCCTCTGCTTCAGCCGCAGCGCCTCGTCGCGCCCGCATCCCCGCAGCTGCCGGTTGAGCTCCCGCACAGACATCGACACCAGCGCCGCGTCCGAAAACCGCTCGGCCAGCTGCAGAGGGAGGGGGCGGAGAGCGGGTCAGCGCCGGGGGCCCGCCCGGCTCCGCCCTCGGGTCGCCTGAGGGACTGCCCCGCCCTCTGGGAGGCTCCGCCCCCGGCCCCAGCCTTACCTGATGCTCGCCCTTCCACCGAATCCACCCCGCAGTCCAGACCCCGCCCCACGTCCCAACAAGCCCCTCCTCCCCGGGGAGCGCGCGCCCCTTTGGGTCCGCCCCGCGCTGCAGGCCCCCGCCTCCCGCGGTCAGGCGAGCCAGTCGCCGGTCGGAAACCCGCGCCAACCCTGCGCGGTCCTCAGCGTCCGGCTCCAGGCTCTCTTGGTGTCGAGTGGACACGCGCCCAGGCAGACCCCGCCCCGCCAATGCACCTCGCTCCCCTGTCCTGAAGGCCGCAACCCTGTGACCCTCAAAGGATTTGGATTACATCCTAATGCCCTCAACACCCCCATCTGTGTCTATAATTAATAGGATGAGTCCCAATCCTTCCTGAGAAGACTGGGGGCTGGGGAAGCACGATGTTTGAAAAGGCCAACCTCATTCCCGTTCCCACAGTCTCAACTCCACTCCATTCCACGCACAACTCTTTCCCTGGTTTCCACAGACGGAGTATATTTACCTCCCTGTAAAGAACCGCTCCCCATTAATTCTCAACTCTCCCCTTTTGGTCCTCTTCTAACCCTGTCTTCTCCCTCTTCCTCTTGGTTCGGACTACTCATTTCTCTCCATTTGGAAAAAGGGGAGGGAGCAGAAGGTAGTTTTCTCTGATTTCCTTCAAGGGCCCTTCTTTTCTCCTGCCCTCTGTCTCTTCCCCAATCCATAACCCTGTCCCAGAATTCTTCCTCTCTTGGGCTGTCCCCCCTCAGCCTGCCTCCCCTCAGGCCAACTCAGTGATCGCTCACCTGGGCATGCTGCGCTCCTGTCTCCTCCGGGCTCCCTGGGTAGTAGCTGTGGGGCCCCTCGATAGGGACTGGACCCTGACCCTGCAGCAGCTCCACAGCCTCCTCAGGACTCAGGCCCAGTGCCTCCCCAGCTCCCAGCTGCTGCTGCAGCGTGGCCAGCCAGTACAGCTCCTCCAGGCCTGGCCGGGGGCCCTCGGTAGCCCCCACCATGCCTGGCTCACTGAAGGTGGGTGAAGGAGGCACTGAGCTGTAGGGTGTGGAGCCCAGTGAGGCTGTTGGGGGGCCAGATCGTCCCTCAGAGGGTTCCCGCTTTACCTCAAACTTCATCAAGTCAAAGTCATTGACATACTCCATAGCCAGTGGGCTGGGAGGCAGTGCCATTCTGGGGCTGGATTGGGAGGGGTGCACCTGCAAAAACAAAGGAGAGGTTTGGAGCACCTGGAGGCTGCCTGCCAGCCTCCTTCACCAGAACCTGCTTCTCCCAAAGCCCAAGTGCCCTGGAGAGCCAGAGTTCTGGAAAGCCCGGGTGATGGTGCAACTCTGTTCCCTAAAGAGTCACCTCTGGGCTGGAGCAACTTTTCGGGTGGCAGGGGCTCCTGACTGGGGGCAAGCAGCTCAGAGGCCTGACTGGGGAAGAGGATAGATAGCACAGCGTCTGGCCCCACTGGTGCCTCTGGGAGCTGTGAAAAACAAGAGGAACATGGCAGTGCTCCCAAATCTGGTGCTGGGACATACTGAGAGGCTCTGTCATCTCAAGAGACATCACTTCATTTCCAAGCAATCAAAAAATTTTGCTTAATTAACTGTGACAGAGTATGTGTCTATTTTAGGACAATGGGAAGGCATGTATGCCGTGAATTTTAATGTATGAGGATAACAAGTTGTTATACCTCTCTCAGAACACCTAGATTGATGCCTTAAACACAGAAGATCCTCAGTGCACATCTGTTCTATGGGTTAATCAATCAATTAATCCCTTTTATAGGAGCATGAGACTTTGCAAAGAAAAAAGAAAGGTCCTAGAATTGGTTCTAGAAAGATCAGGACAGAGTGGTGACCTTCTTTCCCCAAGCCAATCTCTCCAAAGGGAACCAACTAAAATTGGTTTTCCTCCTTCTATCCAGAACCTGCTATGTTGTGTGAACTTGGACAGATCACCTCCCCCTTTCTGACCCCAGTTTCCCTTTTTGTTCAATAAGGCAGTTAGACTTTAGCATTTCCCAGGGAGTGTTCTGGGAAACCCTAAGTCTGAGAAATACCCAAGAAGAAGTTGATGCTCAGATAATTTCGAGAAATGCTCCCTCCCATCCCCACGTTCTGCAGATTCACAAAGCACAGCAGCATATTAATCTGAGAAGTCCTTCAGTAAACCATCTGTTCAACTTCAACCCAGAGTGTCCCAAACTTATGTCACCAAGGAGCTCTCCTCCCTGTTATCAACCACAGAGTGTGCGCTCACCTGAGGAACCTCGGGTTAGGTAACCTCAGAGATCCTTCCCAGCCTGGAACTCCCAAGCTCAAGCCCAGCTCCCAGTTCCAACAGCCCCATTGCCAGCCCCCTGAAGGGGCAAGGCAGGGAGTGCTCATCCCCAGGGCTTGGCATTTGGCTCCATCTTGACACCTCAAGCCTAGGTAGCCCTCTTTCTAATGACATCTCAGACCCTCAGGCTCTGCCCAGAGAGGTGGGGGGGGAAGGACGAGTCTTTCCTCTTCCTGTCCCAGGGAAGGGTTGTTGCCCTATCTATTGAGCCCCTCATCCTTGAGAGGACAGGGGTGGTAGAAACAAAGACACAGATTGAAGGAATGACCCTTGGCATGGAGGAGATGGCGAAACACTGAGAGAGGCATCCAGAGAGAACTGAATGAAGAGCTAAGTGAGGAGGGTTATTTCTCTTTCTGCCGTGATAGCCGTGAGGGACATAAAGCCAGTCAGAGTGGGAGTGGGGCAGGGGACAGAAGTGTGAGGATTCTTGAAGATAGACAACAGAGAGCAGACAGCAGGTGACAGAGGAGGAGGCTGTAGGTGAGAGGCCTGGCATGCAGGTAGGCCCTGAATATACTCACGAGGAGGATGGTAGAGACGATGTGCTCAGTGTCAGAGCCAGGCAGGCACAGCGTCCCCAGAGACTGGAGACCCCATTGAGCGGGGCCTGGTGCCTCTGCGCTCAGAACAAGGCGCTGTGGGCACCAAGCCCACAGGACACTCTTAAAGGGCCAGCGCTCTGAGGTCATCTGTGGTCCTCAGGCCTCTAGCCAATGAGGTAAGGGGATCATTTGCATATCTCATTGGCCTGGGGGGTTGCGGGGAATGAGAAGAGGGGAGAGGACAAGTATCCCTGTTCTCAAGGAAGGAAAGGAGGCATCTTCCCCAACAAAGCTCCTTACTGATGGTCCGTCTCGCAGATGCTCAGTCCCCCAGTACAGAAAGCGGCTTTGGCCTGGCCAGCCACACTCGTGTGAACACCACCCTCAGCCCTCAGCGACTGAGAGCCTGGGACTGGAGGAGAGGCCCAGAGAAGCTCCCGGCGCCCTCACCCTCCAACGCTCGACAGCACCGTGGCAGTGTTTGCAGGAGTCCAAGCGGTCCTGAACCCACTCTGACCTAGCCAGTTGGGTCTGTTTCCTGTGCTCAGGAATCCTCACATTTCTGTCCCCTGCCTCACTCCCACTGTGAGGCCCCACGCCCCTGACAGCTATCGTATCAGAAAGACAGGCACCCGTCCCCTTGGTGAATGTCCAGGACTTGGCCACCCAATCCTCAGCCTCTCCCACTCTTGCTGACCCAGTCCCGGGACAGGCTGCCCAGCTCAGAAGAAGGAGCAGCAGAAGGGAGAGTGGGGATCTCTGCTCCTTCCTTCCGGGCCACCTCGGGACTCGGAAATCTAATCACCAATCCATCCGAGACACTTCTGTAACTGCCCTCACATGCCCTCTGCTTCCCCTCGCCTTTTCCCTGCATGTATCTCTGCCCCTCTCTCTTCCTCTCTCACCATCCTGGTTCCCAGATGGCTGGGGGGTGACCTACATTTTCAGCCTAATCCCTTAACACCTCTTAGAGCTCTCATCCCTGAGTAGAAGTTGGAAGGGGGATACTAGGAATTAGCTAAGGAGATGTTTAAACCTGTCTGAAGCTGTTTAAAACAGGGTGTGTGCTAGAATAGAACTCCAGGAGTTAACAGCTACTCCTTATCTGGTGAGGATACCCAAACGTTCCCATGGGGTTAACAGGCCCTCTGTCCCAAGTCAGAGAGAGACCTGGGTGTCCATCAGCCCCAAGGATCAACAGTTATAAAAATTAACCTGGTCCCAACTGGTGGATTCAGATGAGAACAGTAGTTCTCAAAGTATGGTTCCCCCAACCAGCAGCATCATCTGGGAACTTGCTAGAAACGCATATTCTCTGGCCTCACCTCAAACCCACTAAATCAGAAACTCTGGGGATGGGATCCCCCAAAATCTGTGTTTTAATAAGCCCTCAGGGGACTTTGATGAACACTGAAGTTTGAGAACCACTGGTCTACAGAATACCTACAGTTTACGCAGCTTTCTCTCTCTCTCTCTCTCTCTCTGTGTGTGTGGCCTCTCTTACCATGCTCAGTACACACATATAAGAAGACCTAGATCAAATGACATCACCCTCTTCCCACATCTGTCCTGCATTTCGTGGAGCAGAGACCATTGTCATGATTTAAGTAGTAAGGCTTCTCAGTGTAATTGCTTGGATCTAGCTGTTTTTGCAGAAGAACCAAGGCCTGGGAACAAGGCCACAGATGGGAATGGGGATCATGGAGACAGGGAATCGCACACACGTCCACGGAATGTGGCCTTGAGGCACATAGCCAGGAAAGAGTGCCCAGAACTTCCTGAGTTGAAGAAGGAGTGGGAAGTGTTGAATGCAGCCCCTTTCTCATGCCTGGCCTGGCCAGACACTTGCCCCCAAACAGCTGTCAGGTCTGTGCTGATCTTCTTGTTTACTGGAGGGCTCAAAGGAAAGGTGGGGGGGCTAAGCTGCTAACGGGCTAAAAGAGTCAGACTAAACAAGCTCAGGCAAGCTGAGCCGCTCAGGGCTCAGACCAGGTGCCACTGACTAGGGAAAGGAGTCCGGGCAGTGAGGGCTGGGCCAGAGGAAAGGAGCAAGGGCACAGAGAGGAGAGGCCGTGGCAACCAGTGGGGCCCCGGGAGGTGGTTAATGGGCCCTCTCGGTGGGGGACCCAGAGCCTGGGAGATGCACACTGAGAGTGACTGACTCCAGGGCATCTGGGGACAGGGAAACAGGAGTGAAAAAGATGATGCCAGGTGGACTGCAGAAATGACGGAACAGAGGAAGGGAGGCAAGAAGGCTTAGCGGAAGGGGCAGTAGGTGTCAACCCGGGATGGAGGGCAGAACAAGCGGGGGCTCTCCAAGGATTTGTATTTGAGGAGTTGGAGGGATGTAGGCCCATGGAAGAGGTAGGCAAAGGGCCACTGAGTGGCAAACTAAAAGAGAGAGGAAGTCTTCTGGAGAGGACCAAGAAGGGAGTAAGGGGTAACAAGAGGGGGTGCTAGGAGCAAGGGACCAGAAGAGCAATGGCGGTAGAAGGAAGGGACAGAGGAAAGTTAAGACTGGGGACCAAGAGCTAGAAAGAAATACAGAGGAACAGACAGATGGATGGTCAGGCCACAGAGGAGGCACAGTGGCCAAAGGACAAAAAAGCAGAAAGATATAAACAGAGGGATGTTGGACAATTGGGGGAAGAGGGCCAGGCAGGTGAAGGGCCAGCAGAATTGGGGTACGAGACAAAGAGGGAGGAGAGGAGACACAGTCAGTAAGCCAGGGTCTGTCACCGCCTCCTCCGTCCTGCACTCCCATTTTTGGAGCCCATTAGACCCTGTAAGCCCTATAAGTTCTGGCTTTCGGCATCTAGATCTTCAGTAATGGATCCAAATCTTCAAACCTCTTCCTGATCTACCTGGTATGTTCATTTGACAAGTGTTTTTGTTTTTTTTAAGATTTTATTTATTTATTTGTCAGAGAGAGCAAGAGCACAAGCAGGGGGAAGAGCAAGCAGAGGGAGAAGCAAGCTCCCCGCTGAGCAAGGAGCCTGATGCAGGACTCGATCCCAGGACCCCGGGATCATGACCTGAGCCGAAGGCAGATGCTTAACTGATTGAGCCACCCAGGCGTCCCTTGACAAGTGTTTATTAAGCACCAGGCACTGTGCTAGGCCTTAGGGACACCCCAGTAAAGACTGACACCAGCCCTGCCTTCATAGAGCATACAGACTGGTGAAACAGGGAAACATCAATTTATTGCTCTTAGACCCAGGCAAGAGTGGCCCCTGCCTTGGACCCTGTGGTTTTGGAAGGCTCCATTCTGGCTGTGTCCCACCCCATGGGGTGAGGAGTTCAGGCCTCCTCCGCCCACACCCAATCCCCTTCTGGACCACACTCCAGATACCCAGGACTTCTCTGCCCAAAGGGCCCCAAGCCCACTTCTAGGGCCCACATGGACCTCTCCCCTGGGTGGGCCCTTGCAGGACTGGACCACACTATGGTACATACATCCCTAGACCCAAAGACTGGCCAACGGTGACTATCTGCAGGAGATCTTGGACAGAACTGGGACGTGTAGACAGAGAGGTCCACATGTGTGCACATGAGGCCCCTCACAGTACAAGATGGTGTCAGGAGTGGGAAAAGAAGAGGGCCCAAGGCCAGCGGCCCAACACATCCTATCCCCATACCACCACATTCTACTGTAGAATCCTGAGGACTCCGAATAAAGTCCAAATCTGAATTCAAATTTGAACCAAATTCCAGACCATTATGTATATATTTATCAAGGTAGAAGAATAGAACATATTTTATTTAAGAGTTTCTTAGCATAAGTTCTACATTTTAAATGTTTAAACACAAGGGGGCAGCTGGCTGGCTCAGTCAGTTAAGCAACCGACTCTTTTTCGGCTCAGGTCAAGATCTCGTTTTCGTTTTTGTGGAATCGAGCCCACGTCAGGCTCTGTGCTCAGTGTGGATTCAGCTTCAGATTCTCTCTCCTCTCCCTCCTGCTCTCTCTCTCTCTCAAATAAATAAATAAAATATTTTTTTTTTAATTTAAACACAAGGTTTGTGAGCCTCTATTTGCACTCTTTTTTAAAGTTGTTTTTTTTTTTTAATTTACTTAAGTAATCTCTACACCTGACATGGGGCTCAAACTCACGACCCCAAGATCAAGAGTTGCATGCTCTTCGCTCTTCCAACTGAGCCAGCCAGGTGCCCCTATTTGTACTCTTGCCCCAGGCCCCACATATGTTAGGGAGGAGCCTACATGAAAAGAAACCATTATAACTGAGGTGAGTCCCATGAAGGAGAAGGGCAGGCACTAGGAGATTTTATTTCATGAAGACGTAATCTAATGGGGGAGCGGCATCCCGGGGACAGCTTGCCTAATGAAGACATATTAAACTGAGACTGGCCGGGTGAGTAAGAAGTGACCATGTCTGGGGGTGTGGAGAAAGGGGGGATTCCAAGCTGCAAGAACAATATATGCAAGGACTCTGGGCAGGAAAGAGACACATGTACAAAATGAACAAATAAAAAGACCAACATAGCCAGAGAGTAGAAACCAAGAAAGTGGGAAGAATGGTAGTAGGTGAGGGTAAAGATATCAGCAGAGCCTTATAGTCCAAGTTTAGGATTTGGGCTTTATTCCAAGAGCAGTGAGAAGCTACTAAAGAACTTTTGGCAGGACTGTGACGTGATCAGACTGTGTTTGAAAAGATCACTTTGGATCTAGTGTGGAGGAGGGCAAAATGGAATCAGAGTCAGATTTGGGGGCTCATGCAGTATCCAAGTTGAGTTTAGGGGATATCTTAAGCTGGAAACAAACTCTGAGATGGAAACTTGTGTAGTTCCCTGGGGTGGGGGTAGGGGGAGGACTTTTAAAAGCAGAGAGAGGGGCATCTGGGTGGCTCAGTCGTTAAGCATCTGCCTTCGGCTCCGGTCATGATCCCAGGGTCCTGGGATTGAGCCCCACATCGGGCCCTCTGCTCAGCAGGAAGCCTGCTTCTCCCTCTCCCACTCCCCCTGCTTGTGTTCCCTCTCTCGCTGTGTCTCTCTCTGTCAAATAAATGAATAAAATCTTTTTTAAAAAATAAAATAAAATAAAAATAAAAGCAGAGAGAAAAACAGGACTGGACAGCAGGAAAAGCAGAAATGTTCTGCAATTGCAACAGAGACTTCAGCTGACCCCATAGGAGCTCTGGAGCTCGGCTGGACCAACCTGAGGAAAGGGGACCAGGCCTTGTATCCCTGCATCAACCAGTCACTGGATGCATGCTGCACCAGGAGAGGGGTGTTACCCCCAGGTAGTGCTCAGGGAAGTATTCAGCTGTGAGCCGTTAGCAGCCAACACTCCAGGGCTGGGACAATGAGCACCTGGATCCTGAAGAGGGGGTCTAGGTGGCACACCACAGCATCCACTACAGGGGTTCTGTAGGATGTCCAAAGGCCAGACCCAGAGGGCCAGGGAAGAAGATGCAGACCAGGGCAAGGCTGGTCACACCCTGCCCCCTGGCGGTGGTATGCCTCCAACACTGTGCCCGCTGGTAGACCAAGCTGGGAGAGGGCCAGGACGGGTGTACGATTGTAGCAAGTAAAGGGAATCAACACTACAGGGAAACCCTCAGGGAGCCCCTAAAGTTAAGGAAGGACATAATGGGGGAGAAGGATTCAGGAACGTGAGACTTGTTTATTCTTTTATTCAAACAGCATTTATTAGCTGCCTATTATAGGCCAGATTCTGCCAGAAACTAGGATAAAAATAAGACTAAAATTTGGGTCCTTCTTTCAAGGAGCTAACACTTAAGTAGGGATTACAGAGATACAAAAGTAACTATAGTAAAGTGTGAGAAGTTCAAAAACAGAGGTATGTATACAGTATAAAACCAATACACATGAGATAGATGTTAATTCTTAGAGTCAAACTGACTTCACGTAAGAGGGGATGTTTAATTTAAATCTGAAGGGCAGAAGGGGTTGGCAGAAGTGTTCTGGAAACTGCAGTTGAGTATGTAGGTGGCAAGTAGGAAGGTGGCAGTGATAATGTTGGATAAACAGGAGCCAGATTACAAAGGACATCAGTTGCCACGTTGTAGGAAGCCTCGAAGGGATTTTAAGCCTGAAAGTGATATGATCTCACCTTTTTAAAAATTATAAATCAAGGGGAAAGTATAGGATTGGAAGGGGAAAAAAATAACCTGGTAACGAGAGTCAGAAAGGCTTTGATTCAGACTCCATTTCTCCTGCTGAGCAGCTATGTGACATTGAGCAGATGACAACCTCTCTGGGCCTCAGTGTCCACATCCGTAAAATAGGATGATTGTGAAACTGCATGAAATGATGCATGTAAAACTGCTGGCACAGAGCCCGGCCTGGTGTCCACACAATAAACATTCTCCCTCTCTCTCTTAACTCATCAAAGTGAACTTATGTGCAGAGTTTGGAGGGTAGCTGGCTAGGAGGGAGAGTGGGTGGCATTTGGAGAGGCAGGAGTCCAAGAAGTATCTTGGAAGATATCACCCGAAGCCAGGTGAGAGGTAAGCCCTGAACTAAGGCAGTGGCCATGGGGATGGACATAGATTTGAGAGCTAATTAGGAAGTACAACTCCAAAGGTCCTGGTGTCTGATTGGCTATGGAAGAGAAGAAAGGAATAGCCTAGACTGATTCAGGTTCCTCTGGGGCAACTGCCTAGATGCTGGTGCCATTCACTGAGATGCGGAACCATGAGAACAGCTGCAGGATTATGAAAGAAATGATGACCTTTGGCAGATCCATGCTGCCCCTGGCGTGCACACCTTTAGGACTAAAAGGTGGCTAAAGAGGCAGCTGTTTGAAGCGGAGTAGGTGTGGACAGAGCTTGGATATAGGGCCTGGAGGAAAGAATCCCAAATATACACGTGAGGTTGAGTCCAGGATGGGGGCTGGGTGAAGAGATAGAGAGCCAACAGGAAGCCCAAGGCTGGAGGCCAGCTCTCCTTGTCCTGACATGTTCTAGCACAGAACTCTGAGAAACCTGAGAATCAGGATTATTTCTGTTGCAAATGGCAGAAATCCATTGAAAATTAGCTTGAGTGAGAGAAGAAATTTTTTGACTCTTACAACCGAAATCAGGGATCTGTAGCTCTCCATCCCTCTGCTCTGCTTCCTCCAGGCTGGCTTCCATCTAGGGTAGGTTCCTGCTTTGCAGTGCCAAGCTGACACCCAGCAGCTCTAGGTTTATATCCTACCAGGCTCAGCAACCCCAACAGGAAGACAGCCCATTTTAAAAGTTTACAAAAAAAGCCCCCAAGAGGGACCTCATGCCCATCCCTGAACATTCCCAATCACTGTGGCCAAAGTGAGGAACATACAAATTGGCCAAACTGAGAGCATACCCACAGGAGCCCTGTATGATCACATGGGCTGGGGAGGTGGTTCCCCAAAGGAACATCAGGGTGCTACTACCAAAAAGGAGGTGTCAATGCTGGGCAGGTGCCTACCATAGACATGTTTGAGTTTGAGTTACTATGGCATTTGGGGTGATACTTAGTGGTCTCAAGTTGCACGGAGATGTCTGGATGGAGACACAACTTGAGAAATTATCTGAGGACCATATGTGACGGTCGGGTGGGACAGATTAGTTCTCCAGGGGAATGTGGCAAGAACAGCCAGGACAGAGGCCCAAAGGAAAGACTCTGGGATGGAGAGGCACCACCATTTCACGGTGAAGCAGAAGAGAGCCCTCATGGGGCGCCTGGGTGGCTCAGTCATTAAGTGTCTGCCTTCGGCTCAGGTCATGATCCCGGGGTCCTGGGATCGAGCCCTGCATCGGGCTTCCTGCTCAGCAGGAAGCCTGCTTCCCCCTCTCCCACTCCCCCTGCTTGTGTTCCCTCTCTCTCTGTATCTATCTCTGTCAAATGAATAAATAAAATCTTAAAAAAAAAAAAGAAGAAGAACAAGAAGAGAGCCCTCATTAGGAGGAGAAGAAACAGGGATTTGGGAGTTGGGGACCAAGGGAACCTTAGCCCTGTGACCCTGGAAAACAGAAAAGCCTGGGTCTCAGAGTGGCCAGTCCCCAGAAGGGAAAAGGCAATGTCCAGTTTCTGGACTTCCAGCCTCCGTGGGCCCCCGCCCTGGCCTCGCCCCTCGTTCCTGGTTTGTTTGCCACCCCAGTGTCTCCCAGCCCCTATCTCTCGGGAGCAAGAGTCCTCAAAGTTACATCATGTGCAGGGGACGAGGCGGGGCGGGGGGCGGGGCCTCGCGGAGGCGGGGAGCCGAGGGGCCCGGCTGTCCAATGGGAGAGACGGGTTTAGGGACTAGGATGCGGGGCGTGGGGCGGCGCCTGGGCGGGCCTGGGGCCTGGAGCCCGGGGACCCGGGGAGCGGGCCGAATGGCAGGGCGGAGAGAGGGTCTCGCCGGCCCTGCTAGGTTCCGCCCCTGCGCCCTCCCGCCCGCCTCCTTTTTAAGCGCCTCCCGCCCAGCCTTCGCTCCCGCTCGCTGCGCTCCCTCCTTCCCCGCCTTCCTTATCTCCCCGGCTCCGCTCGGTTCTCGTGGCCATCCCGCAGCCCCCGCCCAGGTGCCATGGCCGCTGTGTACCGCCCCGGCCTGCGGTGAGTGAGCCCCAACCCGGGGCCGACCCGCACCTTCCGCCGCGCTCGCCCCCTCGGGGCGGACAGGGGCGCTCTCCTGCCCGCCCGCCTCCGCCCGCTTTCCCGGCGGAGGAGGCGGCGGGCCGGGGGCTAGTGTTTCTCGATCCCCGGCCTCTTGGGCCGGGCGTCTCGCGGGAGATCAGGGGCGGCCTCTGCTGCTCTGGGTCTCTCCGCTTCCGTCCCCTCCTCCCTCTCCCTGCTTTGCTGGTCTCTGACCGCGCCGTCTCGACCTGCCACTCTCAGAACTTCCTCCCCCTCCTCTCTCGCCCCCGCGGAGCCCTGTCTCCTCGTCTCTTCCTTTCCTTTACAGATGTAACCCCTGTGCCCCAGTTGCGATCAGAAGTGATAGGACCCTGGGGTCAAGGGTGCATGAATCCCTGGGGGATTGAGCTCAGAGCTCCCCAAAGAAGGTAGAAGGTAAACCTCTATTACCCGGCCTCCCGCGAACTGGGCCCGGTGCAGCCCAGGGACCTAGGGCCAGGGGAAGGAGGGAAACAAGGTGGAGGAGGGGGACAAGTTGCCTTCAATTCTGATATGGCTGGCTTTGGCCCCTGTCCAGGACGGGAGCCCCTAAGCCCTGCTCCCTTTTCACAGCTTCCTGTCTGTCCTCTGTAGCCTCCCTTCTTCCCAGCATTTGTCCCAAAGTCTGAGCTGACCCCATATCTCTCCCACAGCTGGTTCCACTTTGCCAGCCCTTGTGGGTGGTCTCTGGAGCAGAGGAAAAGGAGAAGGTCCCACTTAGGGGACTGGAGGGGAGTGGGGGAGCATCACCAGAGACTTCCTGAACCAGGCCCCTTGCAGAGAGAAGCTCTCCCCAAGACTGGGTGCCTTTCAAATGAATGCTCAGGAACAACTCTCCAGGTTCCAGGAGTCCTCTTCCTCTGCCCCTGTGGCCACCCTGGGTTTCCATCCTGCTTTCTCTGTTGGAAGCCAGCCCAGGTCCCACTCTAGCCAGGCTCCAGCTCCCACATCCATGGTCTGAGGGTCCTCCCTTCCCCAGGCTTACAGCCTCTGAGTTTGAGCTTTTTGCAGTCTGATGTGCACCTCCCCCCCCCCCCCCGCCCCCGCCCTTCTGCTAACACCCAGAGCTCTCTAGGCATGTGACCTCTAGGGGGAGGGGCAGGGGCACGCAGTCCGTTGTGTGGAGCAGTTTCTGGTGGGCAAGGCCCTGGCATAGGAGGAGGGCAACTTCCCTCTCTTGGCCTTTGCTCTCTCTGGGTCACTCCACCCTGGGTCCAGGCCAATCAGAGTAGACCCTGCTTCTCTCTCTCCCAGGAGTGTGAAGGGACAGACAACAGGGACCCTGCCCTCCTGGGAATGGGCACGAATCCCAGCCAGTGATATTCCCCAACAGTCAGCCTTCGGCCCAACTCAAAGACACCTACCCAATGGCAACATCTTATGCAACCCTTGTTGGCCCAGATGGGCAGCCCTGGCTCTGATGCCTGGAACTCCAATATCCAGTTACCCACTCTCTGTGCAAGAGCCCTATTCTAGAAACCTGGGACTGTCCCATCTCAAAGCCTGGGTCCTTTGCTGAGGCTTTCACAGTCTTATAGCATACACACCTGAAGAAAAAAGTAAAAACAGCTGCTTTTTTAACTTATAAAAATTATGCTTTAGAAGGGGAAGAACAGGGATGAGAGCTTCAAATACCAGACACATGAAGCTGTCACCTGGGCAATGGGGCACCCCATCATTTCCAGCAGCGACCAGACACAGTGAAACGTGGACACAGGCTTAGCCTGCAATAACCTCAGCATTCCTCCACATATACTCCCCACAGCCAGGCATGTGCCTGTAGGGTCATTGGCCAATACCTGTCCCTCACTGAGACTTGTGAAGGCCGCTAGATACATGTGGCCCGAACCCATCCCACACACCTATTCCGACCTGCCCTTTAAGATGCCTGCGCCCAGACCCGCTCTAGCACGCTCCCCGGCAGCCCTCAAGCTTCTTGTCCCCTTGACTTGCCTGGCTTCCATGAGAACACCCCGCTCATTCCCTCTCTGTTTCTTGTCTTGCAGGCTTAGCTGGCCTGGGCTGAGCCCCTGGGGCTGGTCATCATGGCGCAGCATCCAGACCCTGCGAGTACTCAGTGGAGATCTGGGCCAGCTGCCTGCTGGGGTGCGAGACTTTGTGGAACGCAGTGCCCGCCTGTGCCGACCGGAGGGCATCCACATCTGTGATGGCACCGAGGCTGAGAACACTGCCACGCTGACCCTCCTGGAAAAGCAGGGACTTATCCGAAAGCTCCCCAAGTACAACAACTGGTACGCCCTGGGCCCCATGACCCATGAGATGGGGGCAGCTGCTTGGACTGGGCCACTTTGGATTTACCAAGACAAAATCAAATTTAACGAGACCATCCCAATGGAAGGAGCAAGCATGGGACCTTTAGGGGAAACAGAATCAGGAATTAGTAGGATTGGTCTGTATTTTTATGTTAAGGAGAGAAGCTAATATAAGTAAAAACCTTTGTCTTTTTTTTTTTTTTTCTCTCCCAAGTTCAGAGAGTTTTTGCCAAGGGCTTTTAGAAGGCTAGGCCGAGGGAACTACCCCCTTAGATGGGACAGAATCTGGAGGAAGCTACTGAGGTGCAAATGGATGGGAAGAAATCAGGCCCACAGAAGACCTAGAGTTAAAGTTGGACTTGAGAGATTGGGTTGGGGGATGAGGGAGATCGGCTGGCTACATCTTCCTGATAACTCCTTCTCCCCCAGCTGGCTGGCCCGCACAGACCCCAAGGATGTGGCACGAGTAGAGAGCAAGACGGTGATTGTAACTCCTTCTCAACGGGACACAGTGCCCCTCCCCGCTGGTGGGGCCCGTGGGCAACTAGGCAACTGGATGTCCCCAGCTGAGTTCCAGCAAGCTGTGGATGAGAGGTTTCCGGGCTGCATGCAGGGTAACCGGGGCAGGGACACAGAACCAGGAACACTGAAGGTATGAACAGGTTAGAACCCTTCATCCAGGTGGCATTTTCCTCCACAGGCCGAACCATGTATGTGCTTCCGTTCAGCATGGGTCCCGTGGGCTCCCCACTGTCCCGCATCGGAGTGCAGCTCACTGACTCAGCCTACGTGGTAGCAAGCATGCGTATCATGACCCGGTTGGGGACGCCCGTGCTCCAGGCCCTGGGAGATGGCAACTTTGTCAAGTGTCTGCACTCTGTGGGCCAGCCCCTGACTGGGCAAGGTGAGCGCTTGCCGTGCCTAGGGGGGAACACAGACTTGCTTGCACACGGAGGGAACCCCAAATTCCACCCATCCTCATTAGTGAAACACCTAAGTCCCCAAATCTAGGGCAGCAGTCTGGGCTGGGGGTGATGCCGTGTAGGCAGACCAGTTTGCCCAAGATTGAGGAGAAAAGTCATCTGTCCATATCCCAGAAGAGGGACACGGGAGCTGATGGGTAGTATGAGGTGGGGGGCCTTAGCCACTCATTGGCACCGCCACTGCTCCTAAGTGTCTCTCCCGCCAAGCCCGATCCCTCCAGCCCCTAACGCCCCAGTTCCTGATGCCCCTGCCAGCAGTCAGCCCTATGACCCCATTGTCCCCAGGGGAACCGGTGAGCCAGTGGCCATGCAACCCAGAGAAAACCCTGATTGGCCACGTGCCTGACCAGCGGGAGATCGTCTCCTTCGGCAGCGGCTACGGTGGCAACTCCTTGCTGGGCAAGAAGTGCTTTGCCCTTCGCATCGCCTCTCGGCTGGCCCGGGATGAGGGCTGGCTGGCAGAGCACATGCTGGTGAGGGCCTGGTGAGGATCTGGGCAGCTGCGGGGAGCAGGGCGAGGGCGGGGCCTGGCCGGCAGCCTTAGCCTCACCTCCCCACTGCCCGGGGCCAGGCTGGTGGGCAGGGACTCCGCCCCAGTGACCGAAGCCTTGGCCCCAGGCTGCTGAACATTGAGGGGGCTTTGACTTGCCGCCAGCCCTGTGGCGAGGTGTTGGCACCTGTTTCATGAATAAACGTTTGTCCTCCCTGTTAACTCCTAGCTGTTTTTCTGTGCAGACCATAACTGACCTCTGGTGACTCCTTGTTCCCGCTCTCCTCAACACACAGATCCTGGGTATCACCAACCCTGCAGGGAAGAAGCGCTACGTGGCGGCCGCCTTCCCCAGTGCCTGTGGCAAGACTAACCTGGCCATGATGCGGCCAGCACTGCCGGGCTGGAAAGTGGAGTGTGTGGGGGATGACATCGCCTGGATGAGGTTTGACAGTGATGGTGAGAGGCCCTTGCATCATACTCTCGGTTCTGGCTCTTACCGGAGTATAGGAGTCTCCCCTCCGCTGCTCCTGGCGGACCTGCCCCATACCTCCTGGTAGTCCAGCCACCCCAGAGACAGAAAGTCTTTCCCCATCAGATCTGGGGACCAGCTCAGGGCAAGGAGGAGCAGAGCAGAACCTTCCATGGCTGCACCTCTCACCTCTTCCGGGTTGGCCCTTCTTTTCTGTCACTTCTCCTAACAGGTCGACTCCGGGCCATCAACCCTGAGAATGGCTTCTTCGGGGTGGCCCCGGGCACCTCTGCCACCACCAATCCCAATGCCATGGCCACAATCCAGAGTAACACTCTTTTCACCAATGTGGCTGAGACCAGTGATGGTGGAGTGTACTGGGAGGGCATTGACCAGCCTCTTCCGCCTGGTGTCACCGTGACCTCCTGGCTGGGCAAACCCTGGAAACCCGGTATGTGGTGTGGGGGAGTTGTGACACAGCCCCTCCGGGCTCAGCACCTTGATGACGTAAAAGCCTTCTCCACAACCTGCAGCCATCCTCCAGGACCTCTGGGAGGCCCAGGAAGTTATGACTAGTCCCAGTTTCCAACCCCAAGCAAGATCTCAGGTCAAGTCCCATCTCCACCAAGTACTGGCTTTGGGACCTGACTAAGTTGCTTACCCTCCTGAGCTTCAGTGACCCCATCAGTTAAATAGAGGTGGTTACCAACGTACCTATCTCGTAAGGCTGCTGGAGGGCTAAATAATGCATGCAAAGAGTTTAGCACAGTGCCGAATACATAGCAAATTCTCAATAAAAATAAGCTGGAATTTTTTTTTTTTTTTTTTTTAAGATTATTTATTTGACAGACACAGCGAGAGAGGGAACACAAGCAGGGGGAGTGGGAGAGGGAGAAGCGGACTTCCCGCTGAGCGGGGAGCCCGATGCGGGGCTCAATCCCAGGACCCTGGGATCATGACCTGAGCCGAAGGCAGACGCTCAACGACTGAGCCACCCAGGTGCCCCAAGCTGGAATTTTTTTTAAAAAGGAAAGGCAAGGACTGTTTTGAAAATTTTTACACAAGGAATTGGGCTCAAAGCACAGTCCATAAAGTTTGACCCATTAGGAAGGAGGAAGCCTGCCCCTCCCCCTGCTACTTGGCTCCCACCATCCCCTGTATAATAACCATTGTCTGAAGGTCAGTTTTGGGACGCCTGGGTGGCTCAGCCTGTTAAGCAGCTGACTCTTGATTTCTGCTCAGATCATGATCTCAGGGTTGTGAGATCAAGCCCCCTGTCGGCTCCGTGCTGGTGCTTGGCGGGGAGTCTGCTTGAGATTCTCTCTCTCTCT
This sequence comes from Phoca vitulina, assembly GCF_004348235.1. Lineage (NCBI taxonomy): Eukaryota > Metazoa > Chordata > Mammalia > Carnivora > Phocidae > Phoca > Phoca vitulina. The sequence continues at coordinate 1,584,386 of NW_022589710.1, forward strand.
CTCTCTCCCCCTCTGCCCCCACTCTAAAATAATAAATCTTTAAAAAAGACCCTTCCCCATCCCTCTAACACACACACCCCAATCCACCTTCCAGGGGAAATCAGACCAGCTCTTTAGCCTCTTCTTTTTTTTTTTTTAAAGATTTTAAAGCCTTCTTCTCCCTCTCCCACTCCCCCTGCTTGTGTTCCCTCTCTCGCTGTGTCTCTCTCTTTAGCCTCTTTCTCAACCCTGTCATTGCCCCTGGCGCCTAGCAGTCCTGCTCCTCCCCCACCCCTGACTCTGGACCTTCTGCAGTCAGAGAGCCCGGAGACCTAGGGATGGGAGCAAAGAAGGGCATGCTGGGGACGGCATGCTTGTGGTCGCTGAAGCCTACATTCACGTTTTCCGGGCTGGCCGAGCATGCTCCCTCCTTATCGAATCACCCCTCACTGTCTCCACCACCGTCATTAAGCCCTCCATGGCCTCCCCACCCAACTGAGAAACCCAAGAAACTTTCCTACTTCCCCACAGGCTCATTCTCCAACCCTTTCATCATCTCTAGCTTCACGGGTATAACTAGGGCGTGTTGTGCCTAGCTGCAATTCTGGGAATAATACCCTGTGCAGGGACCTGAATTGGGGGCTGATGGAAGGGCACGAGGCGCTTACATGCAGGTGGAGGCAGGAGCTGGGGGTGGAGAAGGGGACACGGGGGTGGGAGGGGGGGACTGGCTCTAGAACTCCCTTGGCCCCCCCCCCCAGGTCTGACCAGCAACCTCCAGCAGAGAAGACACCATGTCGCTTCAGGGCCCCCATGGTGATACTTTATACATATGCCACTGATTTGGTCCCATTCCTTCTCCAGGGCACCTGATGGGGCCACATGACCTACGCTCCTCAGGTTATGCCTGCCCAGGTTATGTCTGACTTCCTCCAGCCCTATCACTCTGTTTGGGTCTGAGCAGACCCAGGGAAATCACCAAAATTCTGCTAGCTTCCAAATCAATTCCTGTTTACATTCCGATACCTCAGAAGATCCCATCTTCCCCTATTTGCTGATGGAAAGTCAATTGTCTGAAATACTGATCTGATGGTCTCAGTTTTTGCTTTAGGTTTGAGTGTTTGCTTAAATAATAATCCCATAAATAAAGAAACCACTTCTGGGATAAATTTTCTGTTCTAACCTTATGCCAATAGCTAAGCCCCTTCTCTTGAGCACTGGTAATGCCAAGTGGCTATAGCTTGGCATAGACGGTAGGGTCTTGCTAAACCCCAATGCCTTGCCCACTCTTTCTCACATAGCTCAGCTGGCAGCACCGTTTAGATAAATAACCTGATCTTTTGGGGGAGATGTCCTGGCTCCCTTCTCCCTGCTCCTTACCACACGAGGTTGCAGGGCGTTGATGACGCAAACAGAAATTGTGCAAGAGTGTGTGCAAAAGTATGTGTGTGTTGGGGGTGGACAAGTCCTTGGAAGTGATAGTAGTTGTATTGTCCCTGCCAGGAGACAAGGAGCCCTGTGCACATCCCAACTCTCGCTTTTGTGCCCCGGCTCGCCAGTGCCCCATCATGGACCCAGCCTGGGAGGCCCCTGAGGGTGTCCCCATTGATGCCATCATCTTTGGAGGCCGCAGACCCAAAGGTAAGCATCATGTGGGCTCCATGCCTCCTCAGTAAAGGGTCTGGCTCTGTCTCAGGGCCCACCCCCTCTTGTACTTAAAGCCTCAGCCTGGATTGCCACTGTAGCTATCTGTCTCTAGAGCTGTCCCCTGGAGAATGCAAAACTATGGGGAGGCATACGGTTTGAAAATGGGATAGCAGAGATCCTAGGTGAGCGAGACCAGGAGTCAAGATCACCAGAAGGGATGGAGTGAGGGTCCAAAGAAAAAAGCTGCCTGTGACCCTGTTCACCCGTGTTCTAGGAGTACCCCTGGTATATGAGGCCTTCAACTGGCGCCATGGGGTGTTTGTGGGCAGTGCCATGCGCTCTGAGTCCACTGCTGCGGCTGAACACAAAGGTGAGTGCCCTCCCTGTGCCCCTCTCCTGTGTGCCCACATCGCTGCTTCTCTCCCTTCCTGAGCCAGGCCTTCCTTCTGCCTGCCCTGCCCACGTGTCTCTTTTCCCAGTCCCTTCTCTTCACCCTAATCTGAGGAAGATTCCAGAGCCACCAAAGTTTCACCACTCCCTCCAGCCGGAGGCAGGGTGCCCTTCTCTTCTCCAGTAAGGAGGAAGAGGCCTTACCCATCCTGCTCCCCTCCCCAGGGAAGATCATCATGCATGACCCATTTGCCATGCGGCCCTTTTTTGGCTACAACTTCGGGCGCTACCTAGAACACTGGCTGAGCATGGAGGAGCGCAAGGGGGCCCGGCTGCCCCGCATCTTCCATGTCAACTGGTTCCGGCGGGATGAGGCAGGCCGCTTCCTGTGGCCAGGCTTTGGAGAGAATGCTCGGGTGCTAGACTGGATCTGCCGGCGGCTAGAAGGAGAGGACAGTGCCCGAGAGACACCCATCGGGCTGGTGCCGAAGGAAGGCGCCTTGGATCTCAGCGGCCTGGGAGCCATAGACACCACCCAGCTGTTCTCGCTCCCCAAGGACTTCTGGGAACAGGAGGTTCGTGATATTCGGAGCTACCTGACCGAGCAGGTCAATCAGGATCTACCCAAGGAGGTGTTGGCTGAACTGGAGGCCCTGGAGGGACGTGTGCGCAGAATGTGACCTGAGGCTCCAGGCTAGCAAGAGAGCACAGCAACCCCCATCCCATCCCAGCCCCCATCCAGGGATAGGAGAGCCACCAGGCTTGCAGAAAATATGAGCGATTTGATACAACCAACATCTGGGTGCCGTGAGACCAGGCCACAGACCTTCTCCGACCCTCGGTCCAATAATAAGAGATGGTCATTTATTTTCCACAACTTTCGTGCTGTTTTCATTCCGCCTGTCTTCACGGGCTTATAACACCAATTCCACAGTCTTCTTCCTGCAGCCCTCCAGGCAGCCAGCGCCCCAGTGCAGCCTGGCCTGGCCTGGCACAGGCTGCTGGTAGCCAGGACCTCACTCACAGGCAGCTCTGCCACTGCGCCATAGAAGTAGGAATTTCTGGGAGAAGGTGCATCGACTCTGTGTCCCGAGGTCTTAAAAAGATGGAGGTTTCCGCGAGCTGCTCAGTATAGCTTCCAGGCCTAAAATTCCCAATCTCCCACTTGGAGACACAGCAGCCTCTAGAACCCCATTCCCCAGTGAAGCAATTCCATTGTCAGTTGTCAGACCTGTTCTTCCTCCTGGCTGACCTGAAATTGGGACTCTCAGAGCATTCGTGGAGGCTCATCCAATAATAAGACAGCTAACACTCATAGTGCCTCCTGCGTGCCGGCTGCTGTTCTGAGCAGCTTACAGAACAACGCTTTGAAGCAAGTGCCATATTACAGGTGAAGAAACAAAGGCACAAAGAGGTCAAGTCATTGCCCAAGCCCACAGAGCTAACAGTACAGCCAAGGGTAAACGGTAACTGCATAGACATCTCTCTTAGCAGCATAGGCTTGTAGAACTATAAGGACTTTAGATGGCCCCTATTCCGTGCTTCTCAAACTTTAAAGTGCATATGAATCCCCTGGGGATCTTGATAAAATGTTCGTTCAGCAAGTCTGGAGTGGCTGGAAGATTCTGTTTCTCTTACAAGCTCCTAATTGATGCTGATGCTGCTGGTCCGGGGACCATAGTTTAAGTGGCAAGGCCTTGGCCTAAATCCTCAGAAATCAGCTTTAGAGGGAAACCACAGAGAGTGATGATCATCCATAAATCAGGGGCATCAGATGAGGGAAAGCTTTGCCTCTGATCCGAATCAGGCTGAGTGAATGTATAAACTGAGCTTGGTAAGATGGAAGTCTGTACCCAGAAAATGAGAATAAACTTCACCAAGATGGAATTACTGGGAATGGCCTGAAAACAAAACACTGGAGGAGGAAACTCCAAGTGGTTCATAGAGAACAGCCAATAACCAGCTACAATGTGTAGGCAGAAAAGAATCTAAGGTCAGAGTGGATCAAGTGCTAAAACACAGTTAGCAATGGAGTCTATTATACTTAAAAATATATCGCCAAATCCTCAGCTTCATGAACAGCATGTGATAACTGAGAATAGGATCAGAGGCAGCATAGCACTGATGTTAGGCACACAGCGTCAGGGTGCCTCTGAGTGTCTTCATCTGTAAAATGGGGATGTGCCTGCACCTCAGTGTTGTTAGGGGGATTAAAAGGGTCACTCAACTATGCCACTGACTGACTATATGTTAGCTGCTCTCACCTTTCCACTCTATATTGATTAGAGGCCCTAGAAGCCTATATCATATATTCCTGACTCTACAGATTAAGAAGAAGATGAACAATGTAAATAAAATTTAGGGCAGAAAAAAATAGGTTTGGAAAGAAGTCCCTCCAGGAAAAAGGCAGGGAACTGGGGTTCCAGGCCCCTCCTGGTATCTAAATGCTCAGTGATGTGAAGGTATGAGCCTTAAAAATGATTTCGATGATTAGAATAAAATTGGGCTGCATGCCCTGCAGCTGCAGACACATGATAAAATACAGTTAACACATTTTAACCTTTTTATTTTATTTTTAAGTTATTTATTTAAGTAATTTCTATACCCAATGTGGGGCTTGAACTCAACCCTGAGATCAAGAGTTGCATACTCTTCTGAGCCAGCCAGGCGTCCCCAACCTTTTTATTTTAAAATAAAACACAGGTACAGAAAACCATGAAAAACAAAGGTATAGTTTAATAAACTCTTAACAGAAAGTGAACACCCTTTAAACCATCACCCAGAGAAAGAAACAGAACTTGGCAGACACCCAAAGTTCCCCCACCCCCCTCGCTGGGTTCTTCGTCTTTATCACAGCCCCTCCTTCCTGGCATAAATGGGTACTATGGTGTCTGATAATCATGTCCTTTGATTTTATTTTTGTAGTTTTATCATCCAAATGTGGATCTTTGGCCATTATAGTTCAGCTTTGCCCATTTTTAAGAATTTCATTTGCTTTTGGGGCGCCTGGGTGGCTCAGTCGTTAAGCGTCTGCCTTCGGCTCAGGTCACGATCCCAGGGTCCTGGGATCGAGCCCCACATCGGGCTCCCTGCTCCGCGGGAAGCCTGCTTCTCCCTCTGCCGCTCCCTGCCACTCTGCCTGCTTGTGATTCCTCTCTCTCTCTCTCTCTGTGTCAAATAAATAAATAAAATCTTTAAAAAAAAAAAAAAAAAAAAAGAATTTCATTTGCTTTTGAAGTTTCTTTCAGTCTTCCTTTCTTTTCCCTCAATTTAACCATTGAAGCATCCAGACCTAGATGCTCAATGCCTAGATTCATTAATTTACTAGGGATTTCAAAACAGTCTTATCCAAATTCTGTCATAATTGTTGGAATAGTTTTACAAAAAGACATCCCTTCAGGGGTGCCTGGGTGGCTCAGATGGTTAATTAAGCGTCTACCTTCGGCTCAGGTCATGATCTCCAGGTCCTGGGGCTCCCGGCTCAGTGGGGAGTCTGCTTCTCCCTCTGCCTCTTCCCCCTGCTCCTGCTCACGCGCTTCCTCTCTCAAATGAATAAATAAAATCTTAAAAAAAAAAAAAAAGACATCCCTTCATCTTCTATTTCATTACCCTCTGATACAGTTCATAGAAAAACAGCAAGATAATGGATTCTTTTCCTATGTTTATCATCTTCACTATAATGATTTGGTTTCCTATCCTGCAAAAGGGTGAACAATTAGTGACACACTCACACCCCATTATGAACTCATGGATTTAAACATACTTAATGTTTATTAAATTATCCTTTTAATGCTCAAATTGTCCCAACTTTGGCCTGAGAACTTGGCCTCTGAGTCCTTTTGACATTACCCTGATAGTGTTTCCTGGCTTCTTGCTATCTGATAAGTTGTTCAGGTTCACCTTGTACATTTCCTGCCCCAGACCTGGAATCAGCCATTTCTTCAAACTCTGGTTGCTTTCCATGGGAAATGGTATTTTAAGATCTAAGTGGTAGGAGTGTACATTGCTATAAGATTGGTCCATTGTTTCTAGATCTTTTCAATGGATAGGGATAGTAAATCACCTCAAGAGTTCATACTGATAGCTCCTACCCAAATTCCTGGCTAAAGGGTTTTTAACGTCTTCTGTATCACATCTGTACCTCCTATCCGCCACAAAAAAAAAAAAAAAAAATCTGGTTCTCAAGGACACAGGCCATGAGAGTATTAGAAATCCCATAATTACTCAGTTGCTTTACAGTCAACAGATTTGAAGTCCCGGGTAAATTAGCATACTTCCCCCTTTCCTTCTACACAGCGGGCTACAAGAAGATAATATATAAACACGTGTCATCAGTCACTTCAGAAGACAGAAGTTTCCCTTGTGTAGCCCAGAGATGGATACGTGTCCCAGAAGCTTTGCGCAGTCGCCAGGCTGGAAGGTGGGGTGGGGGAAAGGGAGGACAGGGTTAGCCAGAAAAGGAAAAAGGTGCTCTCTTCTCCTCTCTAGCCTAGCCCGCCCTCTAGTGGAGATGCTAATGAGGAGGAAACAGCCAGAGGCGGGTCAGACAGAAAGTCAACTAGCTGACATTTACTTAGCAATCACTAGAACAGGTCCTAAAATGGGTGCAAAAGGTAGAAAAGCTCTTTGTGGCTTTAAGTGGCTTCAAGTGTAGCTGGGAAAAGCATAAGCTGCCCAAATGAAAAGCACTTTACAAAATGTCACCAAGCAACATGCCAAATTTCAAAATCATGACAGGGAAGGTCAATAAAGTTTCTCAAAATGACTTAATTATAATTATTTTAAAAGAAAAGCTATTTTCTTTCAAGGGAACACATAGTATATCCTAAGATATAAATGCTCATATACATTTAAAAAGTATTATAGGGGTGCCCGGGTGGCTCAGGTCATGCTTTGATCATACTATACCTTTGTCATTAGTTCATGCAAGGCCTTCCCCATTTTATTATTTGTTTAATGACATAATGAACCTGGATTTTTTAGACCTTTTTTAAAAATATTTTATTTATTTATTTGATAGAGAGAGACACAGCGAGAGAGGGAACACAAGCAGGGAGAGTGGGAGAGGGAGAAGCAGGCTTCCCGCCGAGCAGGGAGCCCGATGCAGGGAGCCCGATGCAGGGCTCGATGCAGGGCTCGATGCAGGGCTCGATCCCAGGACCCCGGGATCATGACCTGAGCCGAAGGCAAACGCTTAACGACTGAGCCACCCAGCCACCCCTTTTTAGACCTTTTTAATGGGGAACTGAAACCATATTATTTTTGCATCCATCACAACATGCCACCAGAAGAACTGACCATCTTTTTAAAAAACCTACCGGGGCGCCTAGTGCCTCAATCGTTGGGCATCTGCCTTCGGCTCGGGTCGTGATCCCAGAGTCCTGGGATCGAGCCCCGCATCGGGCTTCCTGCTCGGGGGGAAGCCTGCTTCTCCCTCTCCCACTCCCCTTGCTTGTGCTCTCTCTCTCTCTCTCGCTGTGTCTCTCTCTGTCAAATAAATAAATAAAATCTTTAAAAAAATAAAATAAAATAAAAATAAAAAACCGACCAATGAAACTTGCACAATTTCCCATGGCATAAAAATAGAAGACTGCATCATTCTAATGATATGTCTGTGTCTACCATATGGACCTTAATTTATATAACCAATATCCACCAGTACTGTAGTATATTGGGCCTATTTGTTTCCAGTGTTTTACTATTATCACTAATTGCTATGCTGAACATAAATCTTAAGGCTAGATTTAGCATATAGGTCCCAGCTAGATTCCTGAAGTGGTGCCACTGGGTCATAAGGGAGTCCACTGATAGAGACAAAGTTTCCCCCAGATAAGAAATTCTCCTGGGAAAGTGCAAAGGTGGAAACAGCACAGACTTTATGAGCATATTTGCTTGGCAGAAGTAACATAAAATGAGGCTGATTAAAAAAAAAAAAATAGACAACCAGGTTTGGAAGTTTGTATTTGAAACAATAACAATACTGAAAACCACTTGTAGGTTAAGAACTAAATGCTATTGGAGAAAAATATTTCCAGCAGATCAACTAGGAGAGGCAGGAAGTAATGAAAATTTGATTTTGGGTGGTGATGGTGAAAACAACTTCAACTAATTAAAGAATCTATAAGACTCGAAGAACTGTATTTAAAGGGCAAACAGGAGGGAAAGATTTTGTTTGTTTTAATGATTTCAGATTTTCCAGGCTGGATAACCCAGAAACCACAGAATCCTAAGGTCTCAATAAATGTCACAGGGAAACTGACAGTAAGTTACCTGACCATGAGAGGTGGGTGACCGGCAGAACCGACTACATAATTAGTAGAGCCCAGAGCAAGACGAAAATGCGGGGTGCTGGTTCAAATATTAAGAATTTCATACGGCGATAGCAGGACATTAAATCAAACATGGGGCTCTTCTAAGCGCAGAGCCCTGCACAGATCGCACGCCCATATGAGGCCAGCTCTAGTGACCAGAGACGGTAAGCTCGGCTCTAGATGTCTGGAGACGAAGAAGCGCCCCGGTCTGACCACACCCTCGCCCTCCCAGGGAGGGTGAGCGGCAGGAGAGCCCAGGGGAACTAAGCGCCCTCGCACCCATCCCTGATCTTAGAGTGCCCTTGGGAGAGCTCGCAACACTTCTAAGAGTGTGGACTGGAGGCGCTGAGGTGCCTTTGCACCAGGGCTTTTGCACTCGGCGCGGCGAGGTCACTCGACCTCCAGCCTAGGAAAGGATCCCGAGACGTGGCAAGACCTGGCCTTGGACTCAGCGGGTTACTCATAAACCCGGAGGAGGTACGAGGCGGCACTCGTGCACTCCCCGGACAAGTGGCCCGAAGCTGAGAGGCCCGCCAAAGACCGAGGGTCTAGGGAAGGTCTACAAATCCCGGAGAGCGGAGGGGCGTTAAGGACAACAGACGGAACCGGAAAGGCCCCTAAAGACCCTGCGTGTATTAGGGAGCGTCTGCAAAGACCGCAGAGGGAATCCAGGGGTCATCTAAAAAGTTGCCAAAGCAGCTAAGGAGTGGTCTAGAAACGGCAGTCCCCACAAAACAAGGCTTCCGGAAGCTAAACCCGGAAGGGAGGGTGTGGAGGACTGGATCCCCATCTGTGACGTGAACACACCCCAAAAGCGCCGGTCATCCCTGAGGGCAGGACCGACAGAAGCTGCAGCCAGCAAAATAAAGGAAGGCTGAAACCGGGGGGCGGGGGGGGAGGAGAAAGAGAGGCCCTTAGAGATCGTCTGGAAATTGCGAAGCCAAAACAACTTGAGGGGCCGACAGGAAATTGCATCCTTCGCTAAAGATACCTCCAGGTAGCGAACCACCAATTTCTTTTGTAAGCCCCGCCCCTCACCCATTAAGCGTAGTTCTGTTGTCTCTGATTCAGGAAACAGCCGGTTCCCCACTTACTCCTCCCCACTGGGAGCAAACGCCCCTCCTCGGTCGCGCGCTTTCTCCTCCCCTCCCATCCCTCACGCACTTTCTCCCGCCCACCTGTCTATCACTGTTCTCAGCTGTCCAGTTAGCTGGCCAAGGGGGCGGGGCCGTCAGAGGCAACGCGTGACGTTCTCAGTCCTCCGGCCGGGAAGCCAGGAGATGCATGACGAAGGAGGCGCGTGACGGAGGAGCGGTTGGCCAGCGCCGCGGCCTCCGTTGGTGTAAACAAGGCCTCGCGCCGCTGCGGGTCCTGCGACCGCTCCTGGCTGGTGGGTGGTCTCGCGCGGGGCAGTAACCGCCGGCTTCTGTGGGAGGGGCTTCTCGGCTTCCCCCCTGCCTCCCCCACTTGGCGTACACACCCCCGGCACACCACGTGGGCGTGAGGCGAGAAAGGAGGGGGTGTTAGGCCGAATTCTTACTTCATTGGTTGACGCTGCTGCTGGCTTTCGCAAAGGAGCGCTCTGATTGGTCGGTAAGGGGGGGCGTCGGGGGTCTCAGAGCCCTAAGGCTTCTGATTGGCTAGATAAGATAAGCTAATGAGGCGCTTTCTTCCGCGAGGGGTTTTGATTGGTCGGCCAGAGAGGTTACCTGGGAATTCACCCACCCACCCCTCCAGGGACTTTGATAGGTGAGTTTGAGGTAGAAAACTGAGAAATTCCTCTTCAAAGGATTCTCATTGGTGAGCTAGGGTAGCGCCCTAAGCTTCACTCTCTGATTTTTTTTTTGCTTCACAGGATTGGGGAAGGTTTGTGTTCCTGAAGCCTTGGGAATTGTCACAGGCTACAGAGAAGGGATTTCAGTCTCTAGGAAGGGTCGCACTCCAAGAGATAGCTACCGCTCTATCTGGGGAGACCCTGGTGTTTCTAGAGCAGGCTTTGCTTTCACCAAACCCAAGGAGGTGACAGGAGGAGTCCCTGCACAGGACCTAATGATGCTGTGACCAGAAGATGGGATCACGGAACAGCAGCAGTGCAGGAACTGGGTCCGGAGACCCCTCCGAGGGCTTGCCCCGAAGAGGGGCTAGCCTGCGTCGGAGCGAGGAAGAAGAAGAGGAGGATGAAGATGTGGATCTGGCCCAGGTACTGGCCTATCTCCTCCGCAGGTAACTTACCCTCTGATGTGTCCCCACCAGGGACCACCACAGTCCCTTGATCCCAACTCCAGGCAGGGAGGTTACAGAGGATAGGGAATGGGATTAGCCCAGACCAGCTGTTCTGTTTGAGCTTCCCTTCTGGACACTCATGGCACTCAGCTCAATGCCCAATAAGAGTAGTTCTTAATTAGGGAGGGTCATGAAGACAATTCGCTTTTGTGTTTGAATGGACTGTTCAGGAGGGCCTCTCTAGCTAAGACTACACAAGTGTAATCTATTTCCCAAGTAAGTAAAAAAAATGAAAACGTTACTGTGATGGAAAAGGCGTAATGTGGGGGGTAAGGAGAAGAGCTGGGGAGATGGGTGTTGAACTGTGGAGAAGTTACTGACATGTGATATGAAGCCATGTGGATTTACTTGAAAAACAAGTTTAAATTAACCTAACTCTAGGGGCGCCTGGGTGGCTCAGTCGTTGGGCGTCTGCCTTCGGCTCAGGTCATGATCCCGGGGTCCTGGGATCAAGCCCCACATCAGGCTCCCTGCTCTGTGGGAAGCCTGCTTCTCCCTCTCCCACTCCCCCGGCTTGTGTTCCCTCTCTAGCTGTCTCTCTCTCTGTGTCAAATAAATAAATAAAAATAAATAAAATCTTTAAAAAAAAAATAAATTAACCTAACTCTAACCCTGTTCTTGAGGAAAGAATGCTTTGAGGAAAGTGACCACCACCCATAATTGACTGGAAAGGTGTGCCATTTGACTCTGTTTCTTAGCTGTGGCTTCTTGGGCAGAAGACAAGCCTGGGGATTCCTTTAGAATACTGTGTTCTATGCTGGACTCCTCAGGCAGAGGCTCAGAAGGAAATGCTCTCCGAATATTTAGCCCTCTAGGAGGTCAACTGAGTAGGTCTGTCAACCTCCATGGAATGTTGGTGTTCTCTACATCTGCTATAAGCATGAAAATTCATTTCCTACCATGTTTTATAGGAGACTGAAAATAACAGCCAAGGTCTAGTCAGCCTGAAACTTCAAAATGGGGACAGTATGAGGGTTTGAGGAGTAGGTAGTCTAAGAGCTGAATAGCCATTGACTCTGAATTTGGTCGGCTTGGGGAAGGGATCCTCCCTTTTATCATGGGCATCTCTCCACAGAGGCCAAGTGAGGTTGGTGCAGGGCGGAGGTGCAGCAAATTTACAACTCATCCAGGCCCTCTCGGACTCGGAGGAAGAGCATGACAGTGCCTGGGATGGTCGTCTCGGGGACCGATACAACCCACCCGGTAAGAGGAAAGGCAGACTGAGACCCTAACATTGGAAGACTTTCATTAAAAACCCTTTTTCTGTTTTTTGCAAGAACAGTAGGTGAAGTTGAAAGAAGGTGAGATAGTTCAGGGAACGAGGGAGTCTCTGCAGCCCCAGTCTATTCAGCTGCATAGCTGGCGGGAGCATAGTTCTGGGGCTGGAAGACCTAGGGTGGAACTTCTCCTTGGTACTCACAGTGGATGCAACCCCTGACACCCGGGAGCTGGAATGCAATGAGATCAAGACCCAAGTGGAATTGGCCACAGGGCGGCTGGGGCTCAGGCGGGCAGCCCAGGAGCAGAGCTTTCCTCAGATGCTGCACCAGGTAAGCCTCTCCACCTCCAACCAGCCTGGCAGCAGGCCTCTCGAGGTAGCCAGGAGCTCTCCCTGCCCCAGAGGAGAGGAAAGTAAACCTTCCAAGGAAGCCTCAAGTGCTGGAGCTGGAGAGTGCTTAGCCAGCCTGCATCAGCATTTGGTGGGACTTACGAGTGTGTGCGGTGTCCGTTTCTGTAGCAAGAGCAATATCTTTGGAGGAGGGGGCTTGGTGCGGCTGAAGTGGCCCTCCGTTTCTGCTAGCAATATTCCCCAATCCCTTCCTTTAGAGAGAACGGGGCCTCTGCCACCGGGGAAGCTTCTCCCTTGGAGAACGGTCTCGAATGATGTCTCAGTGAGTATGGGGCTTGGTGGAGAGACTCTAAGGGCCAGATAGGTCTTATCCCTTAAATGTTGAAGGGACAGGTGTTAAGAGGATCCTCAGGGATATTAAAGTTAGGTCGAATGGGGTCGAAGCTTGAGAGGAAACAAACTGGAAAAGTGTAGAAATTGAGAGGACGATTGAATGAATGAAAGAGAAGGGATCGTACCCCAAGCCAAAAGGGAAGTCCACCCTTGTACTCACACCCAGCTCTGTTAGGATTCTGCTAACCGGGACGTTCCTCGTCCTCTGCTCCCTTTACCTTCACTTTCCCTCTGCTTTCCCAGCTTCTTGCCCAATGATCTGGGCTTCACTGATACCTACTCTCAGAAGGCTTTCTGCGGCATCTACAGCAAAGATGGTCAGATCTTCATGTCTGCTTGTCAAGGTACCAGACCCTGGTCCTACAAAGTGCCCCAGAACAAGGAACATACACCCTGACGGAGACTAGCAAGCCTCAGACCCAGGGAACTCAGACCCTGGGTTAGGGATGCTTAGCCAGAACACGTTTCCCATGATCAAGGGAAGATTCCACAGACGTACAGAGGAAGGAGGTCAGATCTAGAGAGGATGCAAGGAGGGGGTTCCCTAATTCTGCCTGATCCCCACTTACCCAGACCAGACGATCCGACTGTATGACTGCCGGTACGGCCGCTTTCATAAATTCAAGAGCATCAAGGCCCGGGACGTGGGCTGGAGCGTCCTGGATGTGGCCTTCACCCCTGATGGCAACCACTTCCTATACTCCAGCTGGTCTGATTACAGTGAGTATGCCCAAGAATTCCACTGGCTCTCCAGCCCAGGACCCGAAGCCTCCAAATGCCCATGTCCTCTGTGCCAGGACTCCACGCCTTCTCCTGGGAAGATCACTCCCAGGGTCTGACACCCTTGCCCTTTGTTCCGTTTCCTGCCTAGCTTCACTTCCACCCTCCTTCCCCCAGCCCTGAAAGATACCTTGTTTCTCTTGCCTCTCTTAGTTCATATCTGCAACATCTACGGGGAGGGAGACACTCACACTGCCCTGGATCTAAGGTACTGGCTTCCCTCTGGGCAGACTCATCAGAAACTTCTCAAGGAAGGCTCTCCAGGAGCAAACCTCGTGAACTGGAACTCCTGCTTAGAGGGAAAAGTACACTGGTTGCAAGTGTCTCTCTGTGGATCCCTGGGAGGGAAGGCACCCATCCTTGTCAGCCAGAGAACCAGGGTAAAATAGATGGTTGCAGGATTATTTCGGGGTTCTCATGGAGGTGACTCACATTCTGGGACGTGTTGGCAGGACTTCTTTTTCCCCTCAGAAGTACGCCTTACAACCCTCATCCGATTCTGTGTAGATTAACAGAGGCTGAGGGAGGTCCACTTAATCCAGCTCCTTCTTTGCTCTTTTCAGGCCAGACGAGCGTCGCTTTGCAGTCTTTTCCATTGCTGTCTCCTCAGATGGACGGGAAGTGCTAGGAGGGTGAGTACGGTAGGGGATGTAGCCCTTAATCAGTGAGCTAGGAGTCCTCCCGGAGACCAGCTCTGATCTCACAGAGACTGTACTGGACACTGCTATCCAGGCAGCTATGGAGAACAGCCAGCCCTTTCCCAAGGTCAGCGTTTACGAACTGCTTCACCTCTTGCTCACCGTTTCCCCAGCATGAGATGGAGGGTCTCAAACCTCCTTGCAAACATAGCTAACTTTTCTCCCACCTCCTGTGGAAAAAGAGACCAGGGCTTGCCCCTCAGCGGGACTTTGCAACAGGGACTCTCCAGAGCATACGTAGCATTGGTCCTCTCAGTTCTGGCTCTAGGACCCTCTTTATGCCTTCCCTTTCAGGGCCAATGATGGCTGTCTCTATGTCTTTGATCGAGAACAGAACCGGCGCACCCTTCAGGTATTTGCTCCTGAGACTCAGAGCCTCTGCCTCCTGGTCCGTGGCCTATTAGAAGACCGAGAGAGAGAGAGGTCCTAGGTATTCTGGCTTCCTGCTTCCCTAGATTGAGTCCCATGAGGATGATGTGAACGCAGTGGCCTTTGCTGACATAAGCTCCCAGATCCTGTTCTCTGGGGGTGATGATGCCATCTGCAAAGTGTGGGATCGACGCACCATGCGGGAGGACGACCCCAAGCCTGTGGGTGCACTGGCTGGACACCAGGATGGCATTACCTTCATTGACAGCAAGGTGGGCAGGGAAGCAGACCTGCACGGCCAGGTTACAGGTGTCCAGGAGCAGTCAAGGGGGCTGAGCGTGGGAACTCCCCAAGCTCCTTATTAGTTCAGGTTTGCAAGAGCTGGAGTTTAGGGAAGGGGCTTAAGCCAAGAAACATGAGATCCTTCTGTATTCATCAGTCCTCACGGATCAGGGCAGGGCTTTCTGTAGAAGGAAAGACAATTAATCCAGGATGGAATTGGAGGCCCAGCCAGTGCCCTGGGCAAAGAAGGGGAAACCTAGCCAGGGGGTGGGTTCTATGGTAGAAAAACCTGTGACGAGCTCGCCTGGATGAAGAAAGAGGCAAGGTAAGTCAGAGAACTGGCATTCTTACCTCTCATCTGGAGAAGCAGACCTAGAGGGACAGACACCAGTGTTCACAAGCTCTGACAGCTTGTCATCCATCTGGGGATTCACAGGGTGATGCCCGCTATCTCATCTCCAACTCCAAAGACCAGACCATCAAGCTCTGGGACATCCGACGCTTTTCTAGTCGGGAAGGCATGGAGGCCTCACGGCAGGCTGCCACACAGCAAAACTGGGACTACCGCTGGCAGCAGGTGCCCAAAAAAGGTGAGCGGAGAAGGGAGAACCCAAGATCCGGGGAGTAAAGAGTCAGGGGTGGCAGTTCAGATATCTGACCCCTGGTAAGGCCTGGCATGGGCACAGTGGATGTGACTGTAGCCTCGGGCCCTCCCCCACCACGCCCCCTTGCCAGGTGTTAACTCTGTGTTTGTCAAACGGTGGGGAGAGTCGGGGGTTCCCAGGGCTGGGGGCTGGGGATCACTCAGAACCAACTAAGACAAAAGCATTTCAGTATCTTCACAACCAGCAGAGCCGTGTTGGTGAATATTAGGTGGAGAAAGAGCCACCCATTGGGGATTGAAAAGGTGGCCATCGGTGAGCATCGGTCTTTGCTCAGGACTAATGGTACAGGAGAATCCAGGCTCCCTAATCTAGGGCTCTATGTGCATCCCTCCCAGCCTGGCGGAAACTGAAGCTCCCAGGGGACAGCTCCTTGATGACCTACCGGGGTCATGGGGTGCTGCACACCCTCATCCGCTGCCGATTCTCGCCCACCCATAGCACCGGCCAGCGGTTCATCTACAGCGGCTGCTCTACCGGCAAAGTGGTCGGTAAGGATCGTATCAGAACGGGGCCCTGGGAGAGGCACCAGTGTGTCTTTGGCATTTTACCTGTAACCACCGGTGAGCGCCGTAAAAATCCCAGTGGTGACTATGAGTGAAATTTAATTTAGCGTGGAGCAGGTTAGGCTTCGGCAGAGAAAGAGAAAACCTTGTATTCATCAGCATTGTAAATTAAGAAAGGGAACATAGAATTCTAGTCAGTAAATATAATAGATTGCCAGAAATACACTCAGCTCTGTTTTGTAGCCAGTCAAGGAAAGAAAGAGATGGCAGATGAAAGGTAGGGGGGCATGGGGACAAAAAGACCGCAGCTCGGAGTAAGGGCCGTGCGGCCGCTAAAGCAGGAAGCGTGTACAGAAAGACACAGAAACATACCTCCAGCCATAAGGAGCCTAAGCCAGTGCCATAGCTAGGGAGGCACCGCAGGGAGCCCCGCTCGGAAAGAGAGAGATGCGCCCCCATCCAGATGTGGAAGAGCAGGTTCAGACCTCTAAGCAGACAGCCCATTGTTCACTTTCGCGGGGCCTTCCATGTCTTGTGGGTTTCTTAGAAAACTGCTGTAAAGAGCTTTAAAACCACATTGTGCTTTCTTAACTGTAGACCCTGTGACATTTAGCTAAGGGCCAGGGAGAGATACCCAAGCTCTGCTAGGCCGCACACTCAACCCGAGGTAGGGGAAAAGGGAACTGCAGCATCCTCTGGTGTGGTTGCTCCCCTGCGAAAGCGGGGAAGTTGCCTGAGGCAATAAGCAGTGCAGCTCAGGAACCGTGAGGGGTGCTTAGAAGGTGCCCTGGCTGCCCCTTCTCCACTCTGGCCGTCCCTGGACAGTGTACGACCTCCTCAGCGGCCACATCGTGAAGAAGCTGACCAACCACAAGGCCTGTGTGCGTGACGTCAGCTGGCATCCCTTTGAGGAAAAGATCGTCAGCAGTTCGGTGAGGCTGCGAGGGGCGGGGCGGGGGACCAGCGCGTGTCCGGGACTTTGACCCAGGCGGGGCCGCACCCCTGACTGCTTGCCCCCTTCTGCCCTGCAGTGGGACGGCAACCTGCGTCTCTGGCAGTACCGCCAGGCTGAGTTCTTCCAGGACGACCTGCCAGAGTCTGAGGAACCTCCCCGCGCCCCTGCCCCAGTGCCCCACCCCTCTACAGCCTTTTCCTCGCCCCAGTAGATCTGATCTCCAGCCCCGTCCACGGGTGAGCCTCTGACAAGCTCTCTGCCTCTTCCTGCCTTTCTCCCTTCTGGGAGACCTTTGGGGAGTCACTGGCATTGGACAGGGAGACCCACAAGCCCAGGCTTTCGGGCCCTCGCTGAGCCCTGGAAGATCCTCCCCAAGGGGCAGAGTGGTCTCCTCATGCGCTCACACCCAGTTGGCTTGGTTCTCTATCTCTGGCCAGAGTCCAAAGGACTGCTGTTATCTGAGGTGTGGCCCTTTGTCAGCAGGAGAACTGTCCTGAGTGTTTTTAATCATGTGTGGATGTAAGTGTTAGCTCCTAGAGTAGATGTCAGGTCTGAACTGAGCTGTCAGCTGGGCCCATTGCCCTGGCCTGTGTGTTGAGGACTAGACTGGCCAGTTAGGCCAGGTGTCCCAGCCATTATTCCAGAGGTCCTGAAGGCTAGAGCTCTAGCCTTTTTGGGGAAGGTGGGATGAGTAAGGCATGTCCTCAGCACCCTCCTGGTGTGGGAATTATGTTTTCTCCCTCTCTGTCTGGGTCTTTGGGGTGGGACAGGCTGTGGTGTGAGAGGCTCCATGTGGCCCCACACAGGGCAGGCCCTCCCTCCCAGACTGTTCCTTCATGCTGGAGGCCAGCAGCTGCAAGGAGAGATGTTGAATTAGGACTCCTTCGTCCTCTCACTGGCTTTGGCTCCCTCAATAAATTCTCTGTGGGAACCTGGCTCAGTGTCTGTCTCTGTTTCTTTTTCCTATCTGAGGTCTTTTATCCTCTCCCTTCAAGAAAATAGTTTTGACAAAGCCTTCAGATATGCTTCTCTGTGGGGAAAAATCCCCCTTTGATGCCCCCAAGATGAAGAGAAATACCAAAATCATTTGTTAACTGAGCTCTGCAACAGACAACTCCCTCACTGAACTTAGAACTTGTAGCGAGTAGAAATCAAGGTAGCAGGAAGTAAGCGCAGTTTAGATTAGAGCCTGGAACACCCACATCAGCTTTGTTCTGGGGATGGCCTTGGCGCTGGTCCGGTCTATGAGAAGAAGCAGCCCAGAACCGGAGAGAACCTGGTGGGCACTGACTCGGGGCCCCATCTGGGTGCTTCACACCCAGGACCTCATCCACCCTCCCAGCCACACTTTGTACAGGTGAGGAAATGGCAGCGTGCACAGATCAGGCGACATGCCCCAGAGCAAAGCTGTGGTGTGGTCAGTAGGGCAGTTGGTCGGGCTTCACATCCAGCTCTTATCGCTCCGTCCCCATGACATTTCATTATCCCTAATGCAATTTTCGAACCAGGATGCACACCTCCAGGGGTTCTCAAAGACACAGCCAGGGGTAAAAGGGATACCTCTTTCACAGCAAAACAGGTAGTTTTAAAAGAATAGATTGTCCAGCTGCCCAGCCTACATGTGTTCTCTTTGCTCTGGTCGCCTCATGTGAAGCTAGCATGCCAGTCTCCCTGCCCACCGGCCCACCTTGTTCCCCTTCTGCCACTTCAACCCAGACATGCCACCCATCTCACCCAGAACCTGTATTACCTCCAGGGCGCCAAAATTACAAGCAAATTAAAATTATTAACATCCTCAAAGC
Organism: Phoca vitulina; assembly: GCF_004348235.1. Lineage (NCBI taxonomy): Eukaryota > Metazoa > Chordata > Mammalia > Carnivora > Phocidae > Phoca > Phoca vitulina. The sequence continues at coordinate 1,603,013 of NW_022589710.1, forward strand.
CTCTTTTATATTTTTTTAAAGATTTTTATTTATTTATTTGTCAGGGAGAGAGAGAGAGCGCGCACAAGCAGAGGGAGTGGCAGACAGAGGGGGAAGCAGACTCCCCGCTGAGCAAGGAGCCTGATGCGGGACTCCATCCCAGGACCCTGAGATCATGACCTGAGCTGAAGGCAGACCCCTAACTGACTGAGTCACCCAGGCGCCCCTCAAAGCCTCCTTTAATCAAGGCCCCAAGTACCATCCATTTTTCTAATTAAGAGTTGCATTTCCAATACAGTTTGAGTTTATTATCATCACAATGTGTGAAATCTTTGCTATACTAATTATATATTTTGTACTACTAACAATTATTATGAGAAATCTATCCAGAAAAAAAATGTTTTAACTTCTAGGGCCTTATGATCACAGGAAATACTTAAAAATTAAGTTTCAGGGTCGCCTGGGTGGCTCAGTCAAGCAGCCAACTCTTGGTTTTGGCTCAGGTCATGATCTCCCAGGAGTCTTCTTGGGATACTCTCCCTCTCCCTCTGCCTCTCCCCCCGCTTGTGTGCTTGCCCTCTCTCTCTAAGATAAATGGGTAAATCGTTAAAAAAAAAATTAAGTTTTGGGGCGCCTAGGTGGCTCAGTTGTTAAGCGTCTGCCTTCTGCTCAGGTCATGATCCCAGGGTCCTGGGATCGAGTCTCGCATCGGGCTCCCTGCTCTGCAGGGGGCCTGCTTCTCCCTCTCCCACTCCCCCTGCTTGTGTTCCCTCTCTTGCTGTCTCTCTCTCTGTCAAAAAATAAATTAAAAAATCTTAAAAAAAAAAAATTAGGGTCGCCTGGGTGGCTCAGTTGTTAAGCGTCTGCTTAGGTCATGATCCCAGTATCCTGGGATCGAGCCCTGCATCAGGCTCCCTGCTCCACAGGAAGCCTGCTTCTCCCTCTCCCACTCCCCCTGCTTGTGTTCTCTCTCTTGCTCTGTCTCTCTGTCAAATAAATAAAATCTTTAAAATAAATAAATAAATAAATAAAAATTAAGTTTCAAATTATATACATTTTTTTGGCAGACAAGTGTGATCAACAAAACGTTCAGGCGTAAAAACATTAGGATAACTTGTGTGGGGGAAGTCTAATGGAAATATAATTTCTGACTATTAAGATCTTGTCACATGTTTTTTAAATGGAAAATGGTAAGATACATAATCACTGTAGTATTTAGATTCCATTGGGTATATTTAAAAGAAAGAGAGAGAGAGAATGCATTGGAAATTATGTCCTGCGCAACTATTTAAAATTACAATGAAAAATTTTTTGTGGGGCTCCTGGATGGCTAAGTCAGTTGAGTGTCTGCCTTTGGCTCAGGTCATGATCCTGGGGTCCTGGGATCCAGCCTGCTCAGCAGGGAATATGCTTCTCCCTCTCCTTCTGCCCCTCCCCGCTACTCATGCTCTCTCTTTCTCTCAAATAAAGGAATCAAATCTTTAAAAAAATTTTTTTGTCAAAGGTGTGTGAGGGGTTCTATAGGTCTTCCTGTTAGGGTCCATGAGCAGGAACTATGTTGAAGTATGGGCTTTAGGATCTGGAAGGAATCTGATTGAAGAATCCATCTTGACCGTTTTATGGATGTGGGCACTGAGGACCAAGGAGGATTAGTTGATTTTCCCAAAGTCACACAGTTCAGAACCCAGGTGTACTTGCTTGCTCATTCCTTTCACTACTTCGTGGGCCTCCACTGTACTCTGAAATCCCACCACCAGTTCTGAGGAATGAGGAAGGGTGACAAAAAAGGATCTCAGAACAGTTACTGAATAACAGGGACATCCCTTGGGTAGGTTGCTCTCTGCCTTGTGGCTCCAGCCCCAGGGGTCAGGCTGGGAGGCCAATGTGAGACTTAGGACCCAGGGTAACCGGTTGGAGGATACAACCCAAGGTTTTGATGGGCTTCAAGGTGGGGATTTTCCTTGTAGGGTCACCCCCACCCCCACCCCCATCACGTGGCAGTGAGCCTAATCTTTGGAGTCCTGAAAATCCAGCCTGGGCCACCACCATCTCTCATACAATACACCTTCCACAGGACACTTGAATTTCTTTTTTTTTAAGATTTTATTTATTTGACAGAGCGAGTGTGTGCATAGGAAGGGGGAGTGGCAGAGGCAGAGGGAGAAGCAGACTCCCCACTGAGCAGGGAGCCCGACGTGGGACTCGATCCCAGGACCCTGGGATCATGACCTGAGCAGACACTTAACCAACTGAGCCACCCAGGCACCCCAGGACACTTGAGTTTCGTCTGTTGGCCTTCGTAATAACCGTACCAAAGAATGGTCCCATCTTAGATCTGATGTCTTGTGCATTACGTAACCACCACAGTTTACATAGGGCCAGAGAGCCACTCAGAGTCCCTCACACCAGACAGGGGCTGGGGCTGGGTCAAGCCCTAGGGTCATGGTGCACCTAAGTGGATACCCCTGCTGGTGTGCTCCCCCCAGCCTAACTTGGACATGGTGCCATGCACAGCCATCTTGTGCATCCTGCAGTGTGGGCTCTTGTGCTCAGAATTTAGGAGAGGGGTTGGATCACACTGATGACGAGGCAGACAGATTTTTTTTTTAAATGGCTTCCAAGGGTTGGTTAGTTTGAATCTCCATGACCCCTGATTTCCCTGCAGAGCAAACATGGTAAGGTTGGGGTGGGGCGGGGGTGACTGGTTGACCCAATAGATGGGCAGGCCCAGGCAGGCTGTGGACAAAACACTGAACCGCAGGCCTGGCCCTCCAACATGAACTCGAACATGGTTGGAGCTGGGGACACAGAGCTAAAAGGAAAGGACACAGGCCACTGTCAGGACACACAACCAAAGCTAGGACCCTGCTGACGTGGCAGCCCTCCGCCCTGGCCCCTTACTGCCCCCCGCCCCTCTCCCCCGCCTGCCAGCTGCCACCAGGGCTCTGCCCTGTGTCTGCCACACCTGTCACTGCCCGTCCTTGTCCAGGGGGGGCCCCATCAGCCCCTCCTCAGCTACCCGGCACAGCAAGCGGGAAGTGGGGAGGGGAGGGAACATGGAGCGGGGGCCGGTGGTGGGGGCAGGGCTGGGGGCCGGGGCCCAAATCCGGGCGCTGCTAGGCTGCCTGGTCAGGGTGCTGCTCTGGGTGGCCTCTGCCTTGCTGTACTTTGGAAGTGAACAGGCCGCCCGCCTCCTGGGCAGCCCCTGCTTACGGCGCCTCTACCATGCCTGGTTGGCAGCAGTGGTCATCTTTGGGCCCCTTCTGCAGTTCCATGTCAACCCTCGGACTATTTTCGCCAGCCACGGCAACTTCTTCAACATGTGAGTCCACTGGAGGCTGTGGGCGCCGGCTCCCTGCACTCTGGGATCCCAGCTCCCTCCTCCAGGCTTCTGTCGTGCTGCCAGTCTGGATGCTAAAAATAGGCTAAGAGGTTGAGTAGAAATTGGGAGGAGGGGGAGGGGAACAGAGTCCTAGGGTCCAGGGGAAATCAGGAGCAGGGCTGAAGAGGAAATACGGCTCCTCGAAGGCTGAATGGGCCTCTAAGGAGACGGCAAGGTTTAAGTGGCTGGGGGGGGGGGGGGGGAGGGAACCAGTGAGGATATGTAGGGCAGGGGACAGAGCAGGGATGGGAACACAGATGGGGTGGAAGATGGGGCGCAGGCGGGTCTCAGTAGCTAGTCTCCCTTCTTCTGTGCCCACAGAAAATTTGTGAATTCGGCATGGGGCTGGACATGCACCTTCCTGGGGGGCTTCGTGCTGCTGGTGGTGTTCCTGGCTACGCGGCGTGTGGCCGTGACCGCCAGGCACCTGAGCCGGCTGGTGGTGGGGGCGGCAGTGTGGCGGGGGGCCGGCCGGGCCTTCCTGCTCATCGAGGACCTGACTGGCTCCTGCTTCGAGCCTCTGCCCCAAGGCCTGCTGCTGCACGAGCTTCCTGACCGCCGCAGCTGCCTGGCAGCTGGCCACCAGTGGCGGGGCTACACCGTCTCCTCCCACACCTTCCTGCTCACCTTCTGCTGTCTGCTCATGGCTGAGGAAGCCGCAGTGTTCGCCAAGTATCTGGCCCACGGGCTGCCAGCCGGGGCCCCCCTCCGCCTCGTCTTCCTGCTCAACGTGCTGCTGCTGGGCCTCTGGAACTTCTTGCTGCTCTGTACCGTCATCTATTTCCACCAGTACACCCACAAGGTGGTGGGTGCCGCGGTGGGCACCTTTGCCTGGTACCTCACCTATGGCAGCTGGTATCATCAGCCCTGGTCTCCAGGGAGCCCGGGCCACGGGCTCTTTCCTCGGCCCCACTCCAGCCGCAAGCATAACTGAAAGAAATAAAGGCAAACCTGGCCTACCTCAGGCTCTGCTCATCATTTGGTTGGGGGGACTCAGAAAGGGTGGGAAGGGTAAGAAGGGAGTCAGGCAGTCTCGCGCGCGTCCCTCAGCCATTCTTTGCTTGCTCTCCATCCTTCCTGCTGTCCTTTCAAGTCTCCCAGTCCTCGCAGACTTCAAGCTCTCTGGGGGGCTCAGATATCAAGGACCGGCAATGCCAGAGCAGGTAAGAGTGCCCGTCGGTATAGGCAGCACTCCTGCTGAGCAGGTGCTTCGTCTCCAGCCTGGTTGGTTGGTTTTTTCTGCCTCCTTCACCGAATTCCCCCTTCCACCTTCCTTAAGGGCCTGCCTGTCTGGGCACACTTACTTAATAGGTATTTATTGAGCCAAGCATAGTTCCATGCCTTGTGAATAAGGAAGACAAGGTTTCTGCTGTTTGGGGGCTGGTGGGTTAATGGGGGAAGCAGATGAGAAACTCACAAATAACAGCAAACACTTCTCTTGCGCTTTACTATGTTTCAGGCAGCGTTCTAAGTGTCTCTAAGCTCTTCCTATAAATCAAGACATTAAGCCCTCATAACAACACCACCACTATCAGGTGGGTTTGGTAACGTTTCTACTGTACAGTTGTGAAAACTGAGGCACAGAGGTTAAGTGGCTTGTTCACAGCTAGTAGATATCAAAGCCAGGATTATAAACCTAGGCAGTAAGGGTCCATTGTCTGTGCTCTAAACAGAGGACCAGCAACTACGGCCCTCCTGTGGCCAGATTTTGTATGGCCTGAGAGTTAAGAAAGGTTTTTACATTTTTAATGATTGAAAAAAAAAAAAAGAAGAAGAAGAATATATCATGGTATGTGAAAATTACACAGAATTCAAATTCCAGTGTCCATAGAGAAAGTTTTACTGGAACCTGGCCCTGCTAATTCATTTAGGTATGGCTGTTTACCTGCTCTAAGGGCAGAGTTGAGTAGTTACTACAGACACCATATGGCCCACGAGAGCCTAAAATGTTTACTGTCTGGCCTTTTACAGAAAAAGTTTGCCAACCCCTGATCTAAACCACACTATCCCCCCAAAATAAACTGGCTAATATCAGAGAGCTCCAGTGCTATGAATGTACTACAACAGGCTGGTTTGTAATAGAGACTTGGCAGGGAGGTACTTTATAAAGGACGATGGAGAGAGTTCCCTCTGGAGAGGTGATATTTAAGCTGAGAACCTAAGCTGAGAACCTAACGACAACCCGAGGTGGGGGTAAGGGTGTGTCGGGGAAAGGGTGTGTCAGGCAAAGGGATCGGTAAGGCCAAAGTACCTGAGACAGGAATGAATGTTGACATCGGGTTTAAGCAACAATGGAAGGCCCAGCTATTTGCAAGTGTAAGGGAAGGGGGAAAGCAGTGGAAAGTGAGGTTGCAGAACAGGGGCCAGGCAGGCCAGGCAAGCCTTCTGGGCCAGGAAAGCCCTTTAGATTTCATTCTAAGGTCAACAGGAAAGTGAGAAAGAGCTTTAAGCCAGACAGAGGTCTGTGTGGAGAGTATAGGGGGGTTGTAGTCCACAACATGGGTCAGGAGGGAGCTGACCGGGGCCTGGGTTGGAGTGGTGACAGCGTCTGAATGTCACCACATGGGCCAGACGATGCCCGTGGAGCCAGGACTAGGCAAGGGAGGCCAGAAAAGATGGAAGAGCGCCAGATAAGGCTTATCACCGTCCCAGGCCGAACAGGGACAGAAGAGAACCAGAGGAGTCCGGAGGCAGGGAGATGGGAGGAGGGCACTGGCTCCGGGAGGCGGGAAGGCGGGCCCGCGGTGCGTGGAGAGGCTGGGCGTGGAAAGAAGCGTGTGTGGGGGTGATAGTGGCAGTAGGCTGGGAGACGAAAGGCGGGAAGCGAGGAGGCGGGGACGGAGAGGCTGGGCTTCGGGAGCAGGGCGGGGAGGGGGAGGCAGGCTGGGACGGGCCGCCGGGCGGAGGAGGCGGTGGCAGCGCTCCTCTCGGCCTCCAGGGGGAGCCCGGCCGCGGCTGCCGCCCTCCGCCCCCTCCCCTCCGGCTCTGGCCCCGCCCCCTCCAGTACCTCGGCTCCCCGGCTACCCAGGAAGGCCGTGCGGGTGGCGAGCGCTGCTTTCGCTTTCTCTTCCCCGTACACACTCCGCTTCTCGTGCGGCGCTAGGCCCCCCGCCCCGGCCATGGCCACGCTCAGGGTCCGGCCTGAAGCCCAAGCCAAGGTGAGCGCTGCGAGTTCGAGGAGGGGCCCATTAGGGAGGCGTGGCTCCGAAAGGTTGCAGGCGTCCGTGACCGGCCCCCCGGCCCCCGTCGCGGGTTGGGGTCGTGGTCGATCGGAGCCCACGTGAGCCTCGGTGCCAGGAGCACCTGCGCCCTGGCCGGGGGAGACAGGCGAGGTCCGCGTGCCGGGAGAGGCCAGGAGGTCGAGGTTCAGCGGGGTGCGGTGAAGCGGAGAGCTGGCGTGGAGGGGAAGTCCGCTGGCGCGGGGCCCCGGGCCACACACAGACAGGGTGCCGGAGCTGCCCTGCCACCTCATGGCTTTTCCCACGGGAGGGCCCCCGGCCCACTCCACAGGGTACGCCGTCCCTGCCCCAGTCGCAGAGGCTCTTACACCCCTCCTTGTACAGCCCAGGAGACCCGAGGGATCTGTTCTCACTTGGACCATTCGCCCTTCACCGCCAGGAATGTTCTCATCCCCCACATCCAGCCCCACGGGGATTCACTTCACCCTCCCCAACCCCACGGGATGCATTCCACCCTTCCCCAGGTCAGGCCCTACACAACCCTAAGGGAATGGTCCTCATATGAACTGGCCATAAAGCCAGGTGTCTGAAGGGCTGCCTGTGTCCCACAGGTGGACGTGTTCCGTGAGGACCTGTGTACCAAGGTAAGACCTGCCCCATCAACACCCCACTCCTACCTAACTCCCACGGCTCAACCCTTCCCTGCTGGGCAGCGGCAGCCCTGCTTCACTGCCAGGAAGAACATGTGATTCTGACCCCCATCTTCCCCCACCCCCACCTCACACACAGACAGAGAACCTGCTGGGGAGCTACTTCCCCAAGAAGATTTCTGAGTTGGATGCATTTTTAAAGGTACTGGGGGCAGCAGAAAGCTAGAGAGTAGGGGTCAAGGGGGGGGTCTGGGGAGCCATGAGAGTGAGGCGAGAGGGATGCCTTTGCCTCCAGCTCTCCTCCCACCCTGCACCAGGAGCCGGCTCTCAACGAAGCCGACCTGAGCAATCTGAAGGCCCCGTTGGACATCCCAGTGCCTGATCCAGTCAAGGAGAAAGAGAAAGAGGAACGGAAGAAACAGCAGGAGGCAAGCCGGGAAGAGCTGGGAGGAGGGACCCAACCATGGGAAAAATCAACCTTAGGCCTGACTGCCAAGAGCCCCTCTCTCCCTGCAGAAGGAAGACAAAGATGAAAAGAAGAAAGGGGAAGACGAAGACAAAGGTACCACCATGAACGGACTTGAGTCTCACCTCCTAGGAGCTCTTCCCCAGGGATTGCTCTTCCCTGCCCTCACACAGTCCCAGCCTGGTGACTGACCCGTTGCCCACTGCCTAGGTCCTCCCTGTGGCCCAGTGAACTGCAATGAGAAGATCGTGGTCCTCCTTCAGCGTCTAAAGCCTGAGATCAAGGATGTCATTGAGCAGCTCAACCTGGTGAGCCCTCCCACTCCCACCCCCAGGCTTCAGACCTAACCCTTTGTCCTCCTTGGTCCCTATCAGGTAGGGCTTAGCACCAGCCGGGTCTCAGCAGGAGAGAGCACAGCAAATGAAGCCAGAATTGTAGGCCCTGGGGCTTAGCACGGACTTGGCATAACTCCCCCTGATCGTGGGCAGGGAAGCAGAGGACAGGAACCTGGGAAGTAGGTTGGGAGCTGTTGTGGCTTTGATGCCTTTCCCTCCTCCCAGGTCACCACCTGGTTGCAGCTGCAGATACCTCGGATTGAGGATGGGAACAATTTTGGAGTGGCTGTCCAGGTGAGAGAGCTACCCCACTCCTCTGCCCTCCTTACTACTCCAGTCCATGCTGCTTTCCACTTTCCCCCTTGCATTCTTTCCCCAGGAGAAGGTGTTTGAGCTGATGACCACCCTTCACACCAAGCTGGAAGGCTTCCACACTCAAATCTCCAAGTGAGTGACTGCCCACCTACACGTGCATGCACACTCCACCTTTGCCTTGGACAGAGGCCTGGGCTCCCTCTTCCTTCTCCCACTCCATACCCTTCTACTTCCTACAGGTATTTCTCTGAACGGGGCGATGCTGTGACCAAAGCAGCCAAGCAGCCCCACGTGGTAGGTGAGGCCCAAGTCAGGGTACATGGTGGGGGAAGGACACATCTGAAGTCAGACCTGACCCAAGACTCCCACAGGGTGATTATCGGCAGCTGGTGCACGAGCTGGATGAAGCAGAGTACCGGGACATCCGGTTGATGGTCATGGAGATCCGCAACGCTTATGTGAGGAAGCGAGGGGGTGGGGGACAGAGGGAGCTTTCCTAGGCCACCTACTCCCTGACAGGCTGGGGGTGAAGGGTCACAGAACTTAGCTTCTCCATAAGGCTAGAAATGGGGCACAGGAGCCACTGGGGGCCTGTGGCTGACCCCCACTCCTCTCTGGCCCTGTAGGCTGTGTTATATGACATCATCTTGAAGAACTTCGAGAAGCTTAAGAAGCCCAGGGGAGAAACAAAAGGAATGATCTATTGAGAGCCTTCTCTCATTCCGTAATGGGTCCAGCAGAGACCTTCCTATCTTTTACAGAGGACTCCAGACTTTCCCCAACTTCAGCCTGTTGAGGTTTCTCCCTCCCCTTGCCTCCCAGGCATAATAAATAGTCATACCATTGTCCTTCAACCCAAGTCTCTTTATTGGATCCTGACCCTTTCCCTCCCCCCCTCCCCCCGAGCCCTGGCTCAGGTATTTCCATTGGTGGGACCCACCCACTGGGTGATTTGGGTGTTCAGCTGCTGGTTGGTCCAGTCCTGCCGGATGTCGTCAAGGTGGCAATCAAAGTCCACAAGGTGCTGGTGGGCCCGGCCCTCCAGTAGTGCTCCCACCATCTGCCGTGACTCTTCCCAGTCCCTCCACATCACTCTGAAATAATAACCCCCATGGAGGTCAAATTCAGCAGGGGGCCAGACACTTGGCAGAGGTTAGCATCTAGAGAAGGACCCTTGGGGCAAGATCAAGGACAGAGGAGGCCCAGGAGCTGTGGGCTTCCAAGAAGAGGTGAAGGGAGTGGGGCACTCACAAGTTCTTGTCCTTGGGGACCCAGCGGGGACCATGGTTTTCCAGGACGATGACGGGGGGCACATGAGGCTGAGGCACCAGTTTCTGATTATCCAACTGTGCAGACAAGGAAGGTCTGGTGAGGGTTTCAAGGATTCCCCTTCCTACTTTCTCACCAACTCCCCACCCTGAAACCCAAACCTCACCATAATAAGGACTGCACCAGGGAAGAATTCTGCAATCCGCCCAGCGATTTTCAAGGCCAGAGGCCCAGCGCTGTATAGAGGGAAGATCAGAGGAGTGAGGAGCTGACCATGGGTAGACCCTGTCCATCTGAGCTGGACCTCCCAGGTCTCCTGTAGCAGGTCTGGGGGGTCAGGCCTGCTTGAAGCTTCATACACAACTGCTTAATGCTTGAGTGCAGTGGAAAACAGGTGCTCAGATTGTTGGTCAAGGTGGAGATCAAAGGTGATCTTTTGGGAGGGTAATTTGGCATAATTTAAACAGTATATGCTGACCCAGAAATTCCACTTATAAATAATTTACTGTAATAATTGTACAGTGTCTGTATTAACAAAAAATGGGAAACAATATCAATGTTTAAGGCATTAAATAAATCATGGTACTTCCATACTCATACTATATAGCTGTTAGGATAAGGTAAATCTTGGTGTAGAGATGGAAAAATGGCAGATATTTACTAAGTGAGGTGAGAAAAGCAAATTACAAAACTGTGTATAATTTGATCCAGATACATGATTAATACGTAAGTAGATAGCTTTTTCTATATATAAGGACATTTCCTTTTTTTTTTTTTTTCCCCAAAGTTGCTGGTTGGGTTTCCTCTGTGTTCTTTCAGCACTTGGCGGGGGTTACCTCAGTTAAAGCCAGGTGTCAGCCTGTTATTGATACACAGCTATGCTCCCCACCCCCACCACAGCTCCTCCAGGGAGCTCCTTCATATTTCTTTATATTCCCTCACTCCAGTACCCAGCCTAGTGCCTGGTGGATATAGTCCCTGCTCCTAAGCATTTGACGAAGGAAAGATGAAAGGAATGTCCAAGAGTTCTCTTGATCCCCCAACCCATAACCCTTAGCCTTCTGCCTCTGGCTACTCCACTCACCTCTGGTCGTCCAGAGCTGCATTGGCATGATAGTACCCAGCCACTACCAGACCGGCCTGCGCGCCCCACACATCCACCTGCCGTGGGAAAGGGGCCATCAGAAACTCAATCGTGCCGCCCGCCCTGTAGGTGCGCACTGCTGCCAAGAGGCCGGGGATGGGCTTGGGCTAGGGGTGTTAGGGGGTTTCGCGGTGGTCGGTGGGCGTCCAGCGGCGGCACCTGGTTGAGGGCGACCTCCAGCATGACGGACAGGGCCAGATGGCTGTGGAACAGGGGCACACAGTCGGTGAGACACAGACATTCTCCCGACCGCGGAGCGGGCGCCAGCAACAGCCCGTTGACGGCGGCGTGCGGGTACCGGGCGGCGTGCAGACACATCTTCACGTAGGCCCGGGCCGAGATCTCCACCTCCCCCATGGCCAGCGGGGCCCCAGCTCGCGTCCGCGAAGCTCCCTCCCCGGCGCCTTCCTTGGCCCTTCGCTCTGCCCCCTCACTTAGATTCGGCAGTGACGCTGACTCGGCGCGAAGGCAGCCCGCCGGCTCTCGGGGACCTGGGTCCCGGCGCCCAGCCCCCACCTGGCCCAGAACGCAGACGGTCCGGATTGCATGCTGCAGCGCCGAACTCCGCCTCTGCCCGCCCCCGGCTGGCGGCCGCAGATCCTCGCGGGTCTGGGGGACTCCCGGCCCGCTGCGGTAAGCAGCGCCCGCTTCTGGGGTCCCGCCCACGTGGTGCTCTTTGATAGGCTTAAAGGTTCTCATTTTGCCCAATCACCGGCCGCGTCCAAACCTTGCCCCGCCTTTGTCTCCCGCGAACTGGAAAGAACCCACAACTGAAAACTAAAGAGAACTGCCCGCACGCTGATTGGCTAGGCTACTCGACTTCGGTCCGGGATTGCAGGATGGCTTCGTCTGACACCTGTGCCGCCCGCCCCCACAGGCCCAGCAAAGCCAGGAGGTTGGAGCGCGCGCCCCGCGTGGGGTGTCCCAGAGCGCTCGATCTCCGAACCTGGACACAAGCGCACTGCCTTGCTCCTACTATGGAATGAATGGGTTTGTACTCTAGGCCAGCTCCGTCACTGATGAGCCCTGTTACCTTTGCCACTACAGGATATCTGGCCCTTGGTTTCCTTAATGTAGTCTCTGCAGAAATAAAGGCGGCAATTGGCTGAAGGAGGGGGAAAGAGGACAAAAAAATTTACAGACCCATCCTTCCCTTAATGTCCTGCGGTATAATTTCCTTCAACATAATGCCTTGGGAGCGTTTTTCCCCTTGTCAGCTCTTGAGAAGGAGTCCCACCATTTACCCATAATGAATGAAACCTCACTCCCTCTCCAGGCTTGCACTGAGCTGATGATGAGTGTTGTTCTTTCGTCTTTCCCTGATCTCAGCCCCGGAGCTTTCTCCTTGCTCAGCTTTCAGTCCAAAGCCTGATTATTCCTATAAGGGGTCTGTGCAAATGCCACTTCTTCCAGGAAGCACTCACAAGCCCCCCAAATGTTTGAAATAATCTTGTGAAATTCCCAAATACAGGCTATCTGTATGGCTGTCACGACATGTCACAATTTACACCCTGTTCTTTAGGATGACTTCTTAAGAACAGGATGGGTTTCCCATTCATCTTTGGCTTCATGGCATCCCCTCTCTTTCCTGCCACCACATTCACATTCGGTGTCTGGACATAGGTGACACTCAATAAATGCCTTCTGAATGAATGACACACACCAGAGATAATTCACACAAAGCATAGGTCATTTATTATTATTGTTATTATTTTCTTTTTCTGGCCCTTGACTAGTACATAGACGGCTTCTCTTCACCCTTTGGGTTGATGATTTTCTCTAGGTTGCTGCTGATGATATGATAAAGCTCAGCCTGGAAGAAGGCCAGAAGGGTGGCAGTCAGGTTCTTGGCTTCTCCCCCATCCCCCTCAACCATCTCCCATAGGGGCTTACTCCACACTCACATAGAAGGCCCTCAGGTCCAGCACCATGGCCCTGAGCTCCCCATAGGCTGCCTCATCTCGCTCATGCACCAGGGCCCGATAATCCATCTGGGATGTGGGAGGCAAAGCTGAGTCAGCTCCATGGGAGGTTGGGACATTAATCTGGTTTCCTCATATAGGGAATAGGTAACTTGAGGATGAGTCCCTTCTCAGCACTAAGAAATGGAATCCCACAGGATCAAGCCGAGAAAGGGGTCCAGGTTTCTGAAGCCCAAATCAGTTTTTCTAGCCAATGCTCTTGGCTTGGTATTTTCCACATTGGAAAAGTCAGAAAACAGACAAGGAAGACCTCTAGTCCCTCTTCCTTGCCCCAACCCCAGCCAGCCTCAGCTAAAAGCCTGGTGACTATCTACTCACTACATGAGTCTCCTTAGAGGCCTTGGCCACAGCATCCCCGCGTTCTGAGAAGTACCTGCCAAAAGCAAGGGAATAAACACAGGAACGGGTAGTGAGAGAGAGATACTCCCTCAGATCCTTCCCAGAGCCCCCCATTGTCCTGATGGGACTGCCCAGCTTTGGGAATCCCAAAGAAATGTCCCTGCAGCACCCCCGTGCTGGCCCTCCAGCTGCCCTCACTTGGAAATGGTTGTCTGGAAGGCTTCTACTTTTGTCTTGACTGCATTTACCCTCTCCAGCACCTTCTCCTGTGATTAAAAAAAAAGAGAGAGAGAGAGATGGGAGGCAAGAAAAACACTTCATCTCCTCCCTCCTTCACCCACCATCTTCCTCCTCCTCCCAGGTCATATCTAGTTCCTATCTCTCACTCCCCAAGTCTCTCCCTGCTCTCAATGTCCTCATACACCCTTTTCTTACCTGGATTGCCACCCCAAAGTCATTTCCATCCTCAATCTTGGGGATCAGGTGCTGGATCCATGTGATCACCTAAATTATGATCATGGAGGAATCATTAAACAAACTTACTGGGTTTTTCCTTTTCTGCCACTTCCTAATAACAGCTATATTTATTTATTTATTTTTAAGGTTTATTTATTTGAGAGAAAGAGAGCGAGCACAAGCAGGGGGAGCAGCAGAGGGAGAGGGAGAAGAAGGCTCCCCACCGAGCAGGGAGCCCGACTCGGGGCTCAATCCCAGGACCCTGAGCCAAAGGCAGACGCTTTAGCCGACTGAGCCACCCAGGCGCCCCTAATTGAGGATTTATTAAGTGCCAGGCACTGTACTACATATATATATCTCATTTAATCTTCACAGTTTTTTAAGATACATATTTTTATTGTACCCACTCAATAGATGAAAAAACTGAGTCACAGAGTATCCAAGAAACTTATTTAAGGTAACCAACGAGGTAAGTGATGGAGTCAGAATTTGAGCCCAAGCAGTCTCTAGGGCCCAAGCTCTTAAACCAACTCATGATGGCACAACACCTGCACTGTGTACCTGGTACAGAGGTGGGTTCTGACACTATGGAGGTGGAAACAGCACAGTCTCTTGATTACACAGGGATACCATTGTGATATCAGAGGTCTAGCAGAATGAGAACACAAGGTATCGAAACCCAAAGCACAGAGGAAGTTTCCTATGTCAGGAATAGGTCCTTGAATGAAGGACTTGCATCTCTCAAGGAGACTAGGGCTGGGCCTGGCTAGTCTTCCCTTTCTCTTTCTCGCAGTTCTCAGGCTTACCAGAATGCATTTTTCTTTGAGAGTCCAGACTTCTGGCTTAACCAGGGCAAGGAGGACAAGAACCTTCTCATTTCCAGGGAGAAAGCCACACTTGGGAACTGTGAAAAAGAGGGCATTCAGGCCCCTTCTCATCCAGCAGACAATGTGTCGTTTCCTCTTCCCTAGCCACCCCTTCCTCTCTTACCTTCTTTCTTTTCCTGCTTGTCTGTTTCCATCTAAGGTAAAAAGGGGGACAGTGGCTTTAGAAAAGTCTTGGAGGCTGGAGAGCCATCATCTCCACCTGGTTTATAGTCTAAGCCCTGCACCCCGAGTGTCTCACCTCATCATCCTTGGGTGGGGGGTCTGGGATGGGGATGTCCAGTGGGGCCCGGAGAGAGGTCAGGTCAGCAACATTGAGGGAGTCCTCCTGCACAGAGCTCACTGTCAGTGGCTGCCCAGCCTATTCCCCTCATTCTGAGTCACAGCCTTCCCTCCACACAGCCCACCCAACCCTCTGCCTAGGCTCAGGCCTCACGCCACCCCAACGGTTCCAGTCCACCACTCATAACTGTTCTCTGCATGCTGAGCCCAGTTGTTATCTAGAGGGGGGTGGGTGGAGAGGACAGAGGCCTTGGGATGGGGTGGGAGGGGGCCATACTACTCACTTGCAAGAGCTGATTCAGGTGTATGATTTTCTGTGGCAAGAAACTGTAGAGGAACTCCTCTGCCTGTGGGTTACATTGCAAGGGTGGGGAATCTCAGAAGATGCTCCAGAGGTGTCTGAGAAGTAGGACTGGAAGGGCCCTTGTAAATCATTGACTCCAATACTTACAAATAAGGAAATTGAAGCCATGAGAAGTGAAGGGACTTGCCCAAGCTGGGAAGTGGCAGAACCATGGTTAGGACTTTGGGGCCACAGCTTTTCCCTCCACACCAAAAGAGGGGAGAGGAAGCAGCAGAGGTGGAGAGAATATTAAGAGGAGGCAAATTAAAGGTAGAGATCAATAATTAGGAGCCTTGGGTGAAGGTTTGATTAGGGAAGTAGGGCCCAGGGTGGGTTTGGGGGTCACTCTGAGAGGTTGCTGCCCTCAAGTACTGGTCTAAGATTCCGAGTCAAATCGCTTGAATCTAGAAGACTTACCTCCTGGAAAAGATTTTGCCTGAAGACATCCACCTGCACAGAGAGCAGTACCCGGATGTTGGTTAAGGGTCTCAGTAGTCAAGAGTAAGATCCCACCCACAAAGGGATGCCCTCCAACTTGGCTCAGGCCTTTCCTACCACAAGCCAGATTTCCCTGGAAGCTCAGGCTCAGTATAGACACTGGCCAGAGGGCAGGAATCTGGGAATCCCCCGGCAGAAGTGAAAGCACTAAGGAGAGGTTGGGGGAGTTCTCTGGCACGGCCTTGGTCCCCTGGAGTACCCAGCCTGGCCTCCCGATCCCCCATTACCTGTTTGCGGGCTTCCCCGCTCAGGCGCACCCCACTAGGCTTGGCCATGCTGCTCCAGTTGCAAGATCTCCGGTCTCCCGGCTCGCCGCCTGGCCTTTCGCTTTCACTCCCCGCGTCCAGGCCCGCCCCCCTCAGCCCCGCCCCCTTCCTTCTTTGCCCCCTCCCTCTGGCAGGCCGCAAACCGTAGGCAGCCCCTCAGTCATTCTCGGCCTGCTGCTACTAGTAGAGGCGGTGCGGACTCGGTCACAGGCCCAGGGGCTGTCCGAGGGAGGGGCTAGGATAAAAGTGGGACCGCGGCTACCGAACAGGGGCTGTCCCTCGGAGAAGGGGGGGCTCCCAGGGAGGGGTCAGGGCGGTCCCAGGAAAGTCCAGGGTTGGGTGGGAGGGGTAGGAAAGTGGGAAAGGGGGTGTTCAGTGGTGGGGCTCCCCCTAGAAGGCTCGACTGTAGGGAGGGGCTCGAGAGGGATCAGAGTGGAAGTGGGAGGGAGGGCCGGGGGCTGAGAAGGTCTAGTAGGAATATGGAAGGGAGCAGTCTTGGGGGGATCCCTCTGGGAGGGCGCCCTGCCTTCAAGACCGACGAGGGAAGGGGCAGGACTCGCTTGAGGGGCCCAGACCGGCCAAAGCTGAGTCCCGGCAGAGTGGAGATTCCCCGGTGGGGACCGGAGCGAGGCCGACTGATCTAAATAGAGAAGGCTTTGAGGGAAATAAGGTAACCCCGCGCCTAGGGCCATCCGGAAAGGGGCGGAACCAGACTAGAGAAAGGCGGGGAAGAGCGCTAGTTCGGCGTTTAAGGCCCAGATGCTCTCTGGGGGAGGAGCCAGGGACCATTTGTCCTTCTCATTGGCTGGGCCCTGGCTTCCTCTTGGCCACGCCTCCTAGTTTCCTGACCCCACCCTGTCCTAACCTTAAAGCCCTCCCCTTCCCCTGAAACCAGGTCGCAATCCCGCCCTCTTTGCTAGTGCTTCCTGTTCCCGGCTAATCCTGGCGCGGGGCCCGGGGCCTAAGACTGACCGTGGCCTGAGTGACCTGGGGCGGCTTCGCCGACCGAGTCGGGCCGCGAAGCCGGACACCAGGCGGGAGGGGTGGCGCTCAGGCCGCGCACAGCCTGCGCCAGGTCCCGGCGGGCGACGGGGCTGGGGTTGACTCCTGTCTCAGGATGCCGGGGGAGGAGGAGGAGCGGGCCTTCCTGGCGGCCCGCGAGGAGCTGGCGAGCGCCCTGAGGAAGGATTCCGGGCAGGTGTTTTCCATGGAGCAACTCCGGCCGCTATTGGTCACATCCCTGCCTCCAGCAGCCCGCTACCTGCAGCTGGACGCCGCACGCCTGGTCCGCTGCAATGCTCATGGGGAGGTGAGGCCCGGCCCCGCTCGGGAGGGGGACAGAGGACCTGAGCCCAGGGCGGGGCTCACAGCTCTGCGCTCTCTGCCTGCTCTCAGCCCCGAAACTACCTCAACACCCTGTCCACGGCCCTGAACATCCTGGAGAAATATGGCCGCAACCTCCTCAGCCCCCAGCGGCCCCGGTACTGGCGCGGGGTCAAGTTTAATAACCCTGTCTTTCGCAGTACGGTGGATGCTGTGCAGGTGAAGTCCCTGGGCCCCTTATGGGAGGAGGGGACTTGGCCTGGCCTGGGGGGTTGGTTAGAAAGGGCCGGAGGCTGTGCTTAATGGGAAGGGGTCCAGCCCTTTTGGGAAGGGGGCCTGGTGGATGGTGACTGGTTTGAATGTGTGGTAGGGGGGCCGGGACGTTCTGCGATTGTATGGCTACACAGAAGAGCAACCAGATGGGTTGAGTTTCCCTGAGGGGCAGGAAGAGCCAGATGAGCACCAAGTAGCTACAGTCACACTGGAAGTACTGCTGCTTCGGACAGAGCTCAGCCTGCTGTTACAGGTGAGATGCTGAAGTGTCTCTAGTCCTGAGGACTTAAATACCAGGTCTGGGGAGCCCACCCTCACTCCCACAGGCAGTCTGGGGACCGTCATGCTGCTGAACCGTGGGCATAGTACCCATAGCAACCTGGGAACTGCCCATGCTGGTTTTCCTGTGGATGTTGGGAGACCAGGGTTTTGAGGGAGGGCCTTGTCCTAGGACTCCAGGTGGGAACTTTTCTTACCTTGTTTGCAGAATACTCACCCAAGACAACAAGCCCTAGAGCAGCTGCTGGAAGACAAGGTTGAGGATAATGTAAGGAAGGTAGGGATGGGGCTCTAAGACCTGATGACCAAAGGGGACAGGGGTTGTGGGACTGTGTCCCCAAACCCTTGCCCTGACCTTTTCTTCTCAGATACTGCAGCTCTCAGAGTTTGCCCCCTTACTGAGAGAGATTGCTCCTGGCCCCCTCACCACACCCTCTGCCCCAGGTATTATTCATCCTGTAATGGGGGGTGGGGCGGTTTCTAGTAGACCATATTGATGGACATTTGGGGCCCTCCTCTGTTTATCTTCTTGTCTTAAAAGAAATTAAAATTGTTTCCTTGGGTCTGGATATGTTGAAAAGTAGTCTGTGATTTGTACCCTCCCACCGCAAATTCAGATGGAACGTGGTCTTTTTCAGAAAGATGTTCAATTTTTTTCTCTCCTGTTCTCCAGGCTCCACTCCTGGGCCCTGCTTCCTCTGTGGCTCTGCCCCTGGCACACTGCACTGTTCAACCTGTAAACAGGCCTTATGCCCAGCTTGTGATCGCCTATTCCATGGACACCCATCCCGTTCCCATCACCTCCGCCAGACCCTGCCTGGGGCCCCCCAGGCCACCCGCCTGACCCCCAGGTGAGAGATCTTCTCTTCTGGAGTGAAGTTGAGAGAACTTACAGTGGTTTGAGTATCTACTGGATGTCAGTTTCTATGCTAAAGACTGTTTCATGTAAGACAAGCAGCCAGTTATTGCCCTCCACAAGGTCACAGACATACATATCAAGCAAGTGTCAGTCACAGCAAGATATATTATTATGTTGTGCAAATAGATAGGAACAGGAGGAACCTAGCCTAAAGGATCAGCTCAATTGGTAGGACTTTTTCTTTTTTTTAAGATTTTATTTATTTAAGGGGAGGGGGGTGGGGGGATGCGTTAGCCTGGTGATGGGTATTGAGGATGGCTCGTGTTGTAATGAGCACTGGGTGTTATACACAAACAATGAATCAGGGAACAGTACATCAAAAACTAATGAAGTACTGGGGCGCCTGGGTGGCTCAGTCATTAAGCGTCTGCCGTCGGCTCAGGTCATGATCCCAGGGTCCTGGGATTGAGCCCTGCGTCAGGCTCCCTCTTCGGCGGGAAGCGTGCTTCTCCCTCTCCCACTCCCTGTGCTTGTGTTCCCTCTTCTGCTGTGTCTCTCTCTGTCAAATAAATAAAAAGTAAAATCTTAAAAAAAAAAAGGGGGGGGGCGCCTGGGTGGCTCAGTTGGTGAAGCGTCTGCCTTCGGCTCAGGTCGTGGTCCCAGGGTCCTGGGATCGAGCCCCGCGTCGGGCTCCCTGCTCAGTGGAGAGCCTGCTTCTCCCTCTCCCTCTGCCTGCCTCTCTGCCTACTTGTACTCTCTCTCTATCTCTCTGTCAAATAAATAAATAAAATCTTAAAAAAAAAAAAAAAAAAACCTAATGAAGTACTGTATGGTGACTAACATAATAAATAAATTAATTGATTAATTAAAAATAAATATCTGCATGATAGGTAACATGGTATGAACTAATTTGATACTAAATCAAACTCATGTAGAAAAAGGGCAGTAGGATTAATAATAAATCGCTTAATGATAATAAACAACAAAAAAAGAAATTTTATTTATTTAGTTGAGCGAGAGAGAGATTGAGAGAACCAGTGGGAGGAGGGGCAGAGGGAGAAGCTGACTCTCTGAGGAGCAGGGAGCCTGATGCAGGGACTCGATCCCAGGACCCTGGGATCATGACCTGAGCCGGAGGCAGATGCTTAACCGACTAAGCCACCCAGGCACCCAATCAGTAGGATTTCTAAGCACCTAGTATGGGTCAGGCCACATTAGGGATATCTATCAGCAAGATGTGAACTTTAAGATAATAATTAAACGTTGAACAGGTTATGGGTATGAAGTGTTCCAGACAGAACAACATATACGAAGGACAGGGTCTGTGTTGTCCCACAGAGAATGAGGGATGCCCGGGAATAAGGGACCCAGGCACCAGGGCTCCTTCAGCAGACCATCTCTACTCTTTTGTTACAGCTTACCTGCCTCAGTTCCATCACGGACCCAGTCAACCTCTGTGCTGACCTTGGGAGACAGCTCTCTTGTGCTTCCCCTGAAAGCTTCCCCTGATCCTACAAATGCCCGTCTGCCCTGGCACTGTGCTGCCTGTGCCATGCTAAATGAATCTTGGGCAGTGCTCTGTGTGGCCTGTGATCGGCCCCGAGGCTGTAAGGGGTTGGGGCTAGGGATTGAGGGTTCCCAAGGAGCTGGGGGCCTAGAATCTGAGCTTGCACGGGGTCGCTGGGCCTGCCAGAGCTGCACCTTTGAGAACGAGGCAGCAGCTGTGCTATGTGCCATCTGTGAGCGACCTCGGCTGGCTCAGCCTCCTAGCTTGGTGGTGGATTCTCGGGATACTGGCATTTGCCTGCAGCCCCTTCAGGTAACCTATTCCTGGCCTTCCCGGCTCTTTATTTGTACCTGTTACCACAGGCCATTCTCTACTTCCTCATTTCCTGTTTCCTTCAGTTCCTCTGTGTCTTCCCCCCAGCTCCCTATCTTTCCATCTTGAGCCTCAGCCAGCTTTCAATCGGATCATTCTTTTGCCTTCCCAGCAGGGGGATACTTTGCTCTCCTCTGCCCAGACTCCAGTCTGGTACTGTATTCACTGTACCTTCTGCAACTCGGGCCCTGGCTGGGTGTGTGCTATGTGCAACCGGACCAGCAGCCCCAACCCAGTGCAGCATGCCCCCCGGCCCCATGCCAGCTCTCTGGAAGAGCGACTCCCTGAGCCAGGGCCTCCACGACGCCTCAGTGCCCCCCTGCCCAGTTCCTGCGGGGACCCTGAGAAGCAGCGCCAAGACAAGATGCGGGAGGAAGGTCTCCAACTAGTGACCAAGATCCGGGTGAGGATTTAGGCCTGGGATGAGGTAGGGTTGAGCTAGTCGGGGAAGGGAAAGGCCACCATGGATTAATACAAGTTCTTGTAAAACTTGATGTTGTTAGTGGCAGCTGCCTCTTAATGAACGCTTCCCACCTGACAAGTATCATACCGTGCGCTGCTCACGTGATCCATACGTCTAACCACTGTCAGCATTTTGGTTCGGGCGGAGGGTGGGCGGAGGGTGCCCTTCCTGATAGGCCATCTGTCTGGGTGCGACTGTGCCTTAGGAAGGGGAAGCTGCAGGTGCCTGTCCAGAGGAGGTCTTCTCGGCTCTACAGTACTCAGGCACCGAGGTGCCCCTGCAGTGGTTGCGCTCAGAGCTGCCCTACGTGCTGGAGATGGTGGCCGAGCTGGCCGGACAGCAGGACCCAGGGCTGGGTGCCTTTTCCTGTCAGGAGGCCCGGAAAGCCTGGCTGGATCGTCATGGCAATGTTGATGAAGCTGTGGAAGAGTGTGTGAGGGCCCGGCGGAGGAAGGTACCAGCTGTGTTGGCCGGGGCAGGGGCGGGGGGGGGACAGGGTTGAGGACTGTGGATCTCAGAGCCTCTCACACTGTCTTTTGCTTGCCATTTCCCTCTCCGCTACTCTCCACCCCCACCTCTCAGGTGCAGGAGCTCCGGTCCCTGGGCTTTGGGCCTGAAGAGGGGTCTCTTCAAGCATTGTTCCAACATGGAGGTGATGTGGCCCGGGCCCTGACAGAGCTCCAGCGCCAGCGCCTGGAGCCCTTCCATCAGCGCCTCTGGGACAAGGGCCCTGATCCCACCCCTTCTTGGGATGGGCCAGATAAGCAGGTGCCGGGAGGAGAATCCACTTGGCGGAGCAGGGGGAAGGCTGAGGGGTAGGATTCTTGGGGTCTGACAGCCACTCCTCCCCCCGAATCACGTTGTAGAGTCTGGTCAGACGGCTTTTGGCAGTCTATGCGCTCCCCAGCTGGGGCCGGGCGGAGCTGGCGCTGGCCCTGCTGCAGGAGACACCCAGGAATTATGAACTGGGGGACGTGGTGGAAGCTGTGAGGCACAGCCAGGACCGGGCCTTCCTGCGCCGCTTGCTTGCTCAGGAGTGTGCTGTGTGTGGCTGGGCCCTGCCACGCAACCGGGTAAGCCCGCCCCCCCTGCACCTGGCCTCAGGATGACTCTCTTCCCTTTGGGCCCTGCTCCGCCCCAGCCCCCCGTCGGCCCTGTCTTTTGAACCCTGCAGTTACCCATGTGCCCCGGACGGTGTCTGAGAAGGGGAGGGCAGGAATAGGCCACCTCCTCCCCCACCTTATTTTTACTGTTCCACTATGGAACATTTCAAACACAAAACGTCAGCTTTCCTTGTCCAATTTCTCCCAACTCCCATGTATTCATCAGCATGCTTCTGCAGTCATCAGTGCTTCACCAGTTTTTATTCCAGCTACACACACACAGAATTATTTTAAAGCAAATCTTAGGCATCATATAGTCAGTCTGTAAATAGTTGAGTATGTATCTCTGAAAGGTAAAAGTCTTTGAAAACATAACCACAAATACCATTAGCGCACCAAAAAAATGACCAGGAATTCTTGAACGTCATCATCAAATATCCAGTTGGCAGGAGCAGGCTCCTCTTATCTCCTGAGCCTCTGCTTACTCTAGGCCAGAAATAGCAGTTCTTGGGCCAAATACAGTCCAGTTTAGTTAGGCTGGCTCTGGACATGTTGTGTTTTGTTTTGTTCTCTACTTTTTATTTTAAAATAATTGTAGATTCTCAGGAAGTTGTAAAAATAGTATAGAGTCCTGTGTGCTCTTTACCCACCTTCTCCCAGTGGTGGCATCTTCTGTAATTACTGTACAATATCAAGACCAGGAAATAAACACTGGGGGCGCCTGGGTGGCTCAGACGATTAAGCGTCTGCCTTCAACTCAGGTCATGATCCCAGGGTCCTGGGATCGAGCCCCACATCAGACTCCCTGCTCCCTGGGGAACCTGCTTCTCCCTCTGCCTCTCTCTCTCTCTCTCTCTCATGAATAAATAAATAAAATCTTTAAAAAAAAAAAAAGAAACACTCGTACAATGTGAGCTAGACTGCAGACCTTGTTCATTTTTCACATGGATGTGTGCGTGGCTCTGTGCCGTTTTATCCCGCGTGTAGGCCCACGGAACCACCAAGATACGGATTGTTCCATCACCACAAAGGAACCCCCTGGTGCAGCCCCTTTATAGTTGCAACTTTCTTTCTTTTTAAGATGTTTATTTGACAAGAGACAGAGAGCAAGAGAGCACAAGCAAGGGGAACTGCAGAGGGAGAGGGAGAAGCAGACTGCCGAGCAGGGAGCCCGATGCGGGGCTCTATCCCAGGACCCTGGGATCATGACCCGAGCCGAAGGCAGATGCTTAACTGACTGAGCCACCCAGGCGCCCCTAGTTGCAACTTTCTTCCCTTCCTCCTGTCACCTGACAACAACTAGTCTGTTCTCCATCTCTATAGTATCGTCAGTTCAGAGATATTATTTGTTTGTTTGCTTTTAGTTGAATGTGAGTGCCTTCAGAGGGTGCTCTTCTGTTCACTTTAGGCCTCACCGTTGTCTGTTTTCTCCCGTGACTGTCTTCAGACATTTAGATTGCCTGCCAGGCACTTGTTGGAGGTTGCTGCCTTGGCCAGTCATTAATTAGACCCGGGTTTCTTGGTGGACCCCTGGCTACTGCCCCTTCCCCAGGCTGGCAGCTGTGGCTTCAGACCCGCTCCTCTCCCTGCCTCACCCTGTAGATGCAGGCCCTGACTTCCTGTGAGTGCACCATCTGCCCTGACTGCTTCCGCCAGCACTTCACTATCGCCTTGAAGGAGAAGCACATCACCGACATGGTGTGCCCCGCCTGTGGCCGCCCCGACCTCACCGATGACACACAGCTGCTCAGCTACTTCTCTACCCTTGACATCCAGGTACTGCAGTCCCTAGGACTCGGGGTGCCCTGGGCTTTGAACAGGAACCCTGCCCACCCACCGCTTCTGCATCCTGTCCCCAGCTTCGGGAGAGTCTGGAGCCAGATGCCTATGCACTGTTTCACAAGAAGCTGACTGAGGGTGTGCTCATGCGGGACCCCAAGTTCTTGTGGTGTGCCCAGGTAAGTGGCCTGCGCAGGGGAGCTGACTGGAGGGGGTGGGGGGAGGGCAGGGTGCCAGACCAGGCCTCAGATAGCTTTATGCTCTTGCACCCACAGTGCTCTTTTGGCTTCATATATGAACGGGAGCAGCTGGAGGCAACGTGTCCCCAGTGTCACCAGACCTTCTGTGTGCGCTGTAAGCGCCAGGTGAGGCACATTCATCCTTTCAGAAAGAACTCGCTAAGCTACTGGCAGGTACTATGTCAGACTCGGGGTATGCCGAAGCACGGAACAGACGTGAGCTCTGGGCTCGAGGAGCTTGCAGACTAGTCAGGAAAGGAGGGAGGGACGGAGGGAGACAGGGAGGCTGAGGGGGAGGGAGTGTGAAAGGTAAGGTAACGGAGGAAGGAATGGGGAGGGAGGGAGGGAAGGAAGGAAAGGTGAGGAGGAAGGAGGGAAAGGTGGTGCAGGAGGGAGAGAGCCTAAGTACACATGGCATAAGTTCTATAAAGAAAACACAGGAATCGGAGATTAGGAATAACAGAACAGACCTACTTAGGATAGAGAAGTCAGACAAGTCTTCTCTAAAATGGTTTAATTTAAGCTCAGGCCTGAAAGTTAAGAAGAAGCCAACTTTGCAAAGGATATTCGGGACAGAAAGAACAACACATGGAAAGGCCAAAGTCAGAAAAAGTGTTGTGTGGCTGGAGCCCCAAGAGCAAGGGTGAGAGTGGCAGGCGGTCGGAGAGGAGCTAGCTGCCAGATCAGGAGAGGCCTTGAGGCCAAGTGAGGAAGGTATTTGCCTTTTATTCTAAGACTAAGCAAGGGGTGATACTGTCTCATTTGCCTTTTAAGAAGTTTAATATTTGAGTGCTCGCTTTGGCAGCACATATTCTAAAAAGTTTAACGTCAGATACCAAAAAGTGACATCTCTATTACAAAACACAATAGTAATAAAATGACCACCTGAGACCCTACCACTAAATCTCGAAACTAGAACACTCCCAGTGCTCTTGAAGCCGCCCGCCTTACGTTCTCCAAGGCTCCTTGGCCGCGGGGTGGAGCGTGCACTGCAGGCGAGCAGGTGCGGAGGCAGACACACCAGGACCTGAGGCAAGACCTGACCTGGCCTGGAGTAGCGGGGCCATAGTAGGGATGAAGAAAAGGGACAGGGCTGAGATAGGCTTGGGGGGTGGACAGAAGACCTGCTAGTGAATATGTGCCGGTATGAGGAAGCGAAAGAACCCAGGCTAGCCCCTTGGTTTGAGATGGGAGCCAATGGTGAAGGACAGTGCCACAAACTAAGCCAGGGACCACTAGGTAGGAGAGGCGGGGCCCTCAGGAAGGGCCCAGGGTGGAGTTTTCAGGTGAAGCTTGCTTTCCCTCCTGCAGTGGGAGGAGCAGCACCGAGGCCGGAGCTGTGAGGATTTCCAGAACTGGAAACGCACCAATGACCCAGAATACCAGGCCCAGGGCCTGGCCATGTATCTCCAGGAGAATGGCATTGGTAAGGGTGGCCCTCCAGGCCTGTTTGCCGGGTCATTTGTCACTGCCCGCGGCTCTCTTCCTAAGGGCCTTGTGGAGCGGTGGCAGCCCCAGCCCTGACCTGCTGTCCTTTGCAGACTGCCCCAAGTGCAAGTTCTCGTACGCACTGGCCCGAGGAGGCTGCATGCACTTTCACTGCACCCAGTGCCGCCACCAGTTCTGCAGTGGCTGTTACAATGCCTTTTACGCCAAGAATGTGAGCCCGGAGAATGGGGATGGAAGGGACAGGAGGGTGGGCGGCTGCCATAGGGTGGGGGGGGGGGGGGGCAAAGGCATGGAGGAGTAGCCTAGGGGAAGAGAAGGGGAGGCCAGTGGGGTGTAAAGCACCTCTCTCTGTCCCCCTTCTGCCTGCTCCAGACCCTCCAATATCTCCATCTTCCCCCATCCCTAGACCCCTCATGCAGGGGTTCTGAGAAGCCAGGACCCCAACCGTCTCCAACTTCCCCTCTCCCATCTGGGTTTCCGCCAGAAATGTCCAGACCCTAACTGCAGGGTGAAAAAGTCCCTGCATGGCCACCACCCACGAGACTGCCTCTTCTACCTGCGGGACTGGACTGCTCTCCGGCTCCAGAAGCTACTACAGGTCAGGGGTGGCCAGCCTGGCTGGGTTTGCAGATTGCCCAGGGTAGGAGGCAGGGCCCCGGGTGGCAAGAAAGGAAAGGCTCCCTGCTGGGCAATTCAGCGGGGCTGGCATCAAGGGGAATCTAATGCCCATCCTTCTGCCCCTCCTCAGGACAATAATGTCATGTTCAACACAGAGCCCCCAGCAGGGGCCCGGGCGGTTCCTGGCGGTGAGTGTCGGGACAAGCCTGGGAGAAGGGGTGAGGGCGGGCTGGGCTCCCACTGTGTTGTGGGTAAGGGGGAGGCTTGGGTGTGTGGTCAGAGCTCGGCCTGTGCTGACTTATGTGTTTCTGGGCAAATTAACCTCTCTGGGCCTACTTTCTTCCTCTGTGATGTGGGAGTAATACGCCTACTTTGCAGCTCAGCTGTTTTACATGAGGCCACATTGAAGCACCTGGTGCTTGATCCTAATTTCCTTCTCCCATTCCCGAAGGATAATGACTCGTTAACTCAATAACGAGACTTGCTAGTTGCACTGTTTTAGATTCTATGAGGGCAACAGGGAGAGGTTATCTGTGGTTCTAATCTGCCCCACCCCTTATTACCATAAGGTAAGACCTTCCCAGAGTAAGTTAACTAGGCACGAGCTAAATCACAGCCAAAAGAGTTGTCTCAAGAGAGTATGTGACGATAAACCAAAGAGAAAGAGTAGTGATTACGGACCAAAAGCAAGCTTGGATAAAAACAGGGCCAGCAAGGCCCCTGCTTGTGTGTCAGAGCTGGGCTGCCGCGGCGGTCTCTCTCAGCTCCCACGGCCCTCTGGCCCCCAGCACCGTTAGGGCAGTCCCCTCCCTGGAGGCTGCCTCCCCTGCCTCCGTTGATACCCCAGCTCTCCGGGGGCTTCGTGGTTAGTGACCTCCTCCCAACACAAGGGTCCCTTCTTCCCTTATCCTTAGGTGGCTGCCGAGTGATGGAGCAGAAGGAGGTTCCTAATGGGTTCCGGGATGAAGCCTGTGGCAAGGAGACCCCGGCCGGCCATGCTGGGCTCTGCCAGTGAGTATCAGGCACGGCCCGGAGCTCAGTGGTGGGGAGGGTGCGCCTGGGGAGTACCGGGGGGCTGCGGGAGTGGTGGGTCCTGCAGGGAAGTGGTGGGGGGGGCTGTCTGGGCAAGGGCGTGGCTAGGTGGTGCACAGGGAGTGTGTGCCTACCGGGGCAAGCGGCAGGAGTTGTCAGTCTTGTTCGCCTGAGTAGGCGAGTGCCCGGCAAGGTGCTGGGCACACTAGCTTAATGTTAGCCGGCCGGAAGAACAAATACCCTGTCGTCTCCCCAGGGCACACTACAAAGAATATCTTGTGAGCCTCATTAATGCCCACTCACTGGACCCAGCCACCCTGTATGAGGTAGAGGAGCTGGAAACAGCTGCTGAGCGCTACCTGCACGCACGCCCTCAGCCAGTGGCCGGGGAGGACGCCCATGCCTACCACGCCCGCCTATTACAGGTAAAGCACCCCCCCAGCCTCACCTCTGACCCACACCCTAGAAGTCCCCTGTCCAGCCTGTGTCTGAGCTCTAGGCTTCCAGTGTGATCATTTTCTCTCTCCTTCTGCAGAAGCTGATGGAAGAGGTGCCCTTGGGACAGAGTATCCCTCGCAGGAGGAAGTAGCTGAGGGCAAGGATCCTCTTGAGGGTCTCAAGGCCCAACCTCCTCAGGAACAGCTCCAGCACCAATAAAGAGGCATCTCCTTGCCCAGGCTTTTTGGTGGTCCTTCTTCTGGCCCCACCATCTGGGGCACCAGGGAGAGAGGGGGGTGAACTGAGAGCTTTGCTGAAAGGGTCGCCTGCAGCCCACCACCTGACCCTCCTTGGACTCAGGGCCAGGAAGGAATTGACACCATGGATGGCCAAGGAGCCCCTCCCCAGCCAGCCACCTGGCCTGGGCTTTCTCCTCCCCTGCCTCCTTTGTTCCTTCCTGGAATTCGGCTGATATTTGAGGTCACCTACTAGGCACCAGGCAGGCACGAGGGGGAAAACACAGATGCACGGGTGCTATAGGGCCAGCCAGAGGACTCAGGCCAGACTCCAGGACCCTGGCCTCCCTGGGAAGCAGCAGAGTCACAGAGATCAGGGAGTAGCTAAGGGGGTTAGGCGGGGGGGGGGGGGGTTGGAAATGAGCCTGAGCGGGGAGGAGCCCTCCTGTGTCCGACCGTGGGATTCCAACAGCGAGGTCCTCAGGTGCTGCTGCTGCCCCCTGGTGGCGCGCGGTTGCCCTGCAGCTCGGGCCACGTGATTTCTGAGAAGAGGCCCTGCCTGGAGGAGAACTGAAACTTAGGGTGGGGACTGTAGGAAGGGGCGGAGAGATCAGGACGCTGCCTGGACGGCTGCTGAGCCGAGGGCAGCTGCATCCTGGGACAGCCAGCGAGCCGCGCAGGTAAGACCGGCCGAGAGTGGACGTCAGCCTGGGTCTAGAGCTGGAAGGCCCGGCCGGATTGGAGGCGGAGGGCGGGGGCTCCCGGGGCCCCTCCGCGGAACAGGAATATACAGGTGGCTCGTGAGCCAGGACGGGGTGGTTTGGCCTGAGTGAGAGACTGACCACGGGCCAGAGTCCCCAGCCCTAGAGGCAAAGGACAGGAGGCCCTGCTGATAGGTTGTTGGAAGTCTCAGCCCCGGCTCCAGCTGCCCCTGTTTATTTTCTTGCCTTCTGGCCCTGCCCACTTCCGCTGCAGCCCTGCCCCACCTACCCCAGAGGCAAGCAGAGGGGAAGGGTTGGTGGGATCAAACCTAGATTATGGGGGTGGTGGGTGAGGGACCTATGGGGCATCTCAGAAGCCCATACTACCTCTGCAAATGCTTGGGGTAGAGAGCGGGCCTCTCCCCACGAGCCACACCAAGGGAGTTCTCTGCTAGACAGCAGATTCCTGAAAAGTCTTAAAACTAAGACCAATGTCTAAGGTTTCCTTCCAGATATCACAGCTTGGGATGTTAAAAGGAATGTATTTGTCATTATTAATAAAAGGAGAAACGACACAATTTGGCCCCAGAATTTTGAGAAATGTCTACAGGCAAAAGATGGATGGGATCACTGGGGGCCCTTGCCGGGATCCAACCCCAGGGGCAGATGTTCCCTCCCACGGTGTCGATTCCACTGATGCTACCTGCGACTCTTGTCCCCAGGATGGCATCAGGCAGGGCACGCTGCACCCGAAAGCTGCGGAACTGGGTGGTGGAGCAAGTGGAGAGCGGGCAGTTCCCCGGGGTGTGCTGGGACGATGCAGCCAAGACCATGTTCCGGATCCCCTGGAAGCACGCGGGCAAGCAGGACTTCCGGGAGGACCAGGATGCCGCCTTCTTCAAGGTGAAAGAGCCCGGAAAGCAGCCCCTCCGAGGGAAGGGTGGCGTATACACTGAAGCTCTCGCCCTCCAGGGGTTGTGTCGGCCTGGGTTTCAGAGAAAGAGGAGATGGGAGGGTAGAACCAGCTGCATTTTGGATACAGCCCGATACAAAGTGAAAGTGCAAAAATTGTGAAGGGTTTCGAGACAGCGGTGGCAGAGCATAAACCCGAGCGCTGGGCCTTCTGTGCACGCACTCAGGTGGTGGGACCTCGAAGCTGGCCGGGGTGTGTGACATGCTGCCTCTGCTTTACTTCCTGTGTTTTGAAGGCCTGGGCGATATTTAAAGGGAAGTACAAGGAAGGGGACACGGAAGGCCCTGCTATCTGGAAGACTCGTCTGCGCTGTGCCCTCAACAAGAGTCCTGAATTTGAGGAGGTTCCTGAGAATGGCCATAGGGACGGAGCTGAGCCCTACAAGGTGTATCGGCTACTGCCGCCGTCAGGGACCCTCCCCGGTGGGTGTCCCCTTGCCCAGCCACTCCTAGAAGCAGCACACTGGGGACGGAGGGAGGATGGAGATGGGAGCCTTCTGGGAGGGTGCTGGGCCTCTCCCCAGGTTCCTCATTCAGAGTTCTACCCTGTCCCTGTCCTTGGGGAGCTGCTGCCCACGTTCCCTTGCCTGGTCATGTCCATCCTTTCACTGCCCTGCTGTCCTACCCTCTGTCCCCAATTAAGGCTCTGACCTTTCTCCCCCTCCACAATAATTCACAGCCCAGCTGGGGACCCAGAAATCACCATCAAAGCAACGTCACAGTTCTGTGTTCTCTGAGAAGGAGGATGAGGGTACCACAAAGAACGGCAAGCTCAGTCCCTCCTTGCTTGAGGACCCCCTCAGAAATGTAAGAGCTGGGGAGGGACTGGGGGTGGGGGGCCCAAGGGCAGGACGGTCACTAGGGGAGAGGTGGGCCAACGATAGTCACTGTGTCTGCAGGAGGAGGTGGAGGCCAATGGGGGAGCAGGCCATTCAAACTTTGGGAGCGGCGGCAGCAGCAGCCCCGAGCCTCAGGAAGGTACCACCCGCCCTGCCTCTGTTCGTTGCCCCCATGCCGCAGCCTCTGGCCCTTGGACTCCCCGTTCCCATTCCGAACTGTACGCCTCTGCTTCCCCTGTAGGGACAGACACAACTGAAGCCCCTTTCCAAGGAGATCCGGTGTCACTGGAGTTTCTGCCCCCTCCAGACTCAGGTGTGTGGCGTTTCTGACTCATCCCTGTTCCCTGTGCCCCTAGCTTGTCTCCCTGTCATCGTGCATGCGTTATTGGATCAGTCAGGGTTTGCAGCAAACTGGGCCCACCTTACCCAGGCAGAGGCACCAGTTTCTCGGCAGTACACCCGGCCAGACTCCAGACTCCAAACAGCTCAATTCTCAAAAATACCCCCTATGCACTCTATTCCCTGGAAATCCACTTTGAGACATTAATTCCTGTCGGTCAAGCAGAGACCCAGTCTCTGGGACCTTCTTATAAACTGTAAGACCCTGGGCAATAAGCACTGAGACCTCAGGGGGCATTTGTGTATCAGCTCCTCTCCTGAGTGACGGGAAAGTCTGACAGGAAGCTCCTTGGCTGGTGAGGGTGGCCGGAGGGCGGATGAGGAGGGAGGTGCCTTCTCTAACCTCAGGAGGTGAAGCCGCTACCCCCGCCCTCGCTTGGTTTCCCTCTTGGACCTCCTGTTTCTCACCAGCCAAATGAGGATGTGGGATTTGCAAGGAGCCCCTCCTCATTTCCTCAGGCCCTGGTGCTGACCAGGCGGACCCCTCGGGTGAAGTCCAGGTGCAGCTGGTGGTTCTCTGTCCGCAGACTACTCGCTGCTGCTCACCTTCATCTACGGCGGGCGCGTGGTGGGTGAAGCCCAGGTGCAGAGCCTGGACTGCCGCCTCGTGGCCGAGCCCTCGGGCTCCCAGTACGGAATGGAGCAGGTGGTCTTTCCCAAGCCTGACCCACGAGAGCCCACCCAACGCCTGCTGAGCCAGATCGAGAGGGGCGTCCTGGTAGCCAGCAACTCCCGGGGCCTCTTCGTGCAGCGCCTCTGCCCCATCCCCGTCTCCTGGAGTGCGCCCCAGGCACCACCCGGTCCGGGCCCGCATCTGCTGCCCAGCAATGAGTGCGTGGAGCTCTTCAGAACCAACTACTTCTGCAGAGGTGAGGCTGTTCCAGCTGAGCGGAGCCCATGCCCCCACCTCTTAGTCCCCCCGGGACCTGCTAGGCTCTGCCACCACCCTGTTTCCTCCAGTAGATCCTTCCTTACAGCTCATGTGCGTGTGCACAGCCTGTGGGGCCCTGGGCTCAGCCCCACAGCTGCCTGGCAGCCGCCCGTCCCCGGCGCAGGCCTCGGAAGATGAGGCTCAGGGGGAGCTCAGCACACGAGTCCCATCTCCGGGACTGCCCCCGCGTGGCAGCAGACAGTAACGGGAAGGTGCGCCCCCGGGGCCTCCCCAGCATCTACACTTACGCACACGCCATCGACATATTTGGGAGAGCTGGTGCACATTACCCACACCAGCCCTGCCACACCCCAGGCAGCTCCCCTGATTGTCCTTCTCCCGTCCACTTCTCCAGCTCCACTTCTGCCTCCATTCACCTCTAAATCTGACCTTAGGAGTTAGGGGCCAGGAGTATAGGGGACGCAGGGTAGGAACGTGCCGGGGCCATGGGTGCCCTTGGTAGGGAGGGTGCGAGCAGGCAACAGGGGGTGGGGGGCACCTCTGTGTTAGCAGCCCAGACTGCTGCCATGAGGACTCCAGGCTCTTCCAGCAGAGAGCTTTGCAGGTTGTATAAAAATCAGTTACCTTAAAACACTTCTTACTTGGAGAAGGGGCACCCTTTCGTATTTGCACACGGGTGAGAAGCAGCAGAGTTGCTGGCATTTCTCCTGACGTGAGGGAACAGCCTCGTGACCCTGCAGCTCCTGTTCTGGCTCTGGTCTCCAATTGGCCCCACAATCACCCCTCTTTGTCCAGGATGGGCCCCTCTCTATTCCCACCTTCCCTGTGACCTCTCTCTTCTCTTTTCTTTCTTCCAACCATTTACCCTTTCTCTTTCATCAGACTTGGCCAGGTACTTCCAGGGCCTTGGCCCCCCACCCAAGTTCCAGGTGACACTGAATTTCTGGGAGGAGAGCCCCAGCCCCAACCATACCCCAAAGAGTCTTATCACAGTGCAGGTGAGTTCAGGGTGGGGGAAGGCCAGCCTCCCTGTGTGGGTGGGGTGGGGGTGGGTTCCAGGAGGAGAAGGGGCCTCGGGGGGAAAGGAACTCCTAGGGGTAGTGTCTGCCCCAGCTGTGCTCATGATCATCTCTTCCCCACCTTTTTTGGCACAGATGGAGCAGGCCTTTGCCCGACATTTATTGGAGGAGACTCCAGAGGAGCAGTCAGCCACTCTGTCCCCGCCCCTGCTGGGGGACCCATCTTCCTCCTCTCCTCTCTTTTCCTCCTATCTCCTTTGAAAGAGGCTCATTCTCCACACTGTTGACCTGCCTCCCTCGGTGATAATTCTCAGTGGTTGTCCCTGATGGTTACGTCCTTGAACTGACGATGTACCTGGCTGGCAGAGAACTCAGGGGTGATTTTTATCCACCCCACCACCTTTTTGTTTTGTTTTGTTTTTTTGAGATATGCCTTCTTTCATCTCTGAGGAACCGACCTGGGAAAGTACAAATGGTGTGAACTCAGGGGACCTTTCCTCTTCCCCCACCCCTAAAGCCAAGCACTTTATATTTTCTTCTTAGATGTTCACTAGGGATTTAAAATAAAACTTTATTGAAAGAGGAGTCAGTATCTGCTTTGTTGGGTTGAAAAGGTAGCAGGGGTCACAGGGAAGTGCTAAAGATGTAATTTGAGAGCGAAATACTTGGGTTTTCTTCCTGCTGACCTCTCTGGGCCCCTTTCCTCTCCTCCACCCGCAGGCTCTGGCTAGGAAGCTGTCTGGGCTCTGTGGGTTCCGGGCCTGGGGAGAGGATCGAGGTTCACCACCACGAAGAGCACAACCCACGGCTGCTATTGCCACCAACTTCACATGGAAAAATCTGGGCTCCGCTCTTCTTGGCTAGAGGCCTCTGATTCGGGCCTTACAACAGGCTTAGAGTTGGACTCTGGGCTGGAGGTCTAAATGAACAGGGGAACTTGAAGTTGCCCTCAAACTATGGGCTAGAGGCACTGGAGCCTGGGAAGGGAGGGGGGACCGGAGGGAAGAGCTGCTGAGCCTCCTATGCTGAGGGAGGCCAGGCCCCGGTGCCTCTTCTCCCAGCACTGTCACCCCAACAGAAGGGGACTCCCAGCCTGGTTTCCTTGCTCTACCTAAGCCTCACAAAAGACCATCTGGCCTAGACTGCCATGTCACCAACACTCTGTTGGCTGAGATTTGAGGGCTCCAAATCAGCTGACACTCCTCTCCCTTACCCCTGTGTTTATTTTGCCACCAAACTGAAAGTTCTCCCTTCACAGGTCACTTGTCATCTTACCTCTCCACTCACGTCCCGCAGACCAGTTCAGACCTAAGTCACCACTTAGCTGATGCCGCAGCCTCCAGCTTCCCCCTTCCTGCAGGGGACACCAGCTTGGAGGAGAGGGGCCTCCCAGATCAAACTCTTCCCTGTCATGTCGCTCTTATAAGCCTCCCTGGTTCATCTACTTGATCAAAACCAACACGCCTAGATCCTCAAGGATCTTACTGTCGCATTTGACAAACTTCAGTGCTGCCTTCGAGCCTTTCTGCCTCCTTGGACCTTCCTTCTCTTCAGTCTTGCCCATCATCCTCCTGAGAAGCCAAGAGCCCAGACAGGCATCTGCATTAGCAGGGAAGAAAGCAGGTACTGAGTGCGCGGGTACACGAACTCTGTTGTGCCGTTGATTTGCTAAAATCCCTCCTGGCCCTTGTTTGCACTTGCTCCCTCCTTGACTTCCATCTTCTTTCTTTTCCTTTCTTTTTAATTTTAATTCCAGTATAGTTAACATACAGTATAGTTAACACATGTACAATTCTTTACCCATTTATCTATCGATGGATACCTAGCCATAGTTTGGCTGTTGTAGATAAGGCTGCTATAAACACAGGGGGGCATGTATCCTTTTGAATTAGTGCTTTCATATTCAGAGTATTTACTCAGTAGTGGAATTACTGAATCATATAGTAGTTCTATTTTTATTTTTATTATTTTTTTAAAGATTTTATTTATTTATTTGAGAGAGAGAGAGGGAACACAAGCAGGGGGGAGGGGTAGAGGGAGAAGCAGACTCCCCACTGAGCAGGGAGCCCGATGCGGGACTTGATCCCAGGACCCTGGAATCATGACCTGAGCCGAAGGCAGACACTTAATGACTGAACCACCCAGGTGCCCCAGTAGTTCTATTTTTAATTTATTAAGGAACCGCCATACTGTTGTCCACAGTGGCTGCACCAGTTTGCTTTCCCACCCACAGTGCACAGGGTTGCTTTTTCTCCACATCCTCTCTGACACCTGTTGTTTCTTGTATTTTTGATTTTAGCCATTCTGAGAGGCGTGAGGTGATAACTCATTGTGGTTTTGATTTGCATTTCCTTGAGGATGAGTGATGTTGAGCATCTCTTCATCTGTCTGTTGGCTGCCATCTGTATGCTTTCTTTGGAGAAATGTCTGTTCATGTCTTCTGTCCATTTTTTAATTGGACTATTTGTTTTTCTGGTGTTGAGTTGTATAAGTTCTTTATATTTTTTGGATACTAACCCTTTATGAGATATGTCGTTTGCAAATATCTTCTCCCATTCAGTAGGTTGCCTTTTAGTTTTGTTGATGGTCTCCTTCGCTATGCAGAAGCTTTTTATTTTGTTGTAGTCCCAATAGCTTATTTTTGCTTTTGTTTCCCTTGCCTCAGGAGACATATCTAGAAAAATGGTACAGCTGATGTCAGAGAAATTACCACCTGTGCTCTCTTCTAAGATTTTTATGTTTTTTTTTTTAAAAGATTTTATTTATTGACAGAGAGAGACACAGTGAGAGAGGGAACACAAGCATGGGGAGTGGTAGAGGGAGAAGCAGGCTTCCTGCTGAGCAGGGAGCCCGATGTGGGGCTCGATCCCAATACCGCGGGAACATGACCTGAGCCGAAGGCAGACGCCTAACGACTGAGCCACCCAGGCGCCCCGATTTTTATGGTTTTAAGTCTCACTTTCAGGTCCTTAATCTGCGTTCAGTTTATTTTTATGTATGGTGTAAGAAAGTGGTCCAGATGCATTCTTTTTCATGTTGCTGTCCAGTTTTCCCACCACCATTTGTTGAAGAGACTCTCTCTTTCCCATTGCACAATTCTTGCCACCTTTGTTGAAGATTCATTGACCATATAGTTGTGCATTTAATTCTGGGCTCTCTATTCTGTTCCATTGATCAGTGTGTATTTTGTAAATATTTATTTATTTATTTTAGAAGGAGAGCGAGCACAAGTGGGAGGGGCAGAGAGAGAGGGAGAGAGACTCTCAAGCAGACCCTGCACTGAGCACAGAGCCAGATGCGGGGCTTGATCCCAGGACCCTGAGATCATGACCTGAGCCAAACCCGAGAGTCAGACACTCAACTGACACACCACCCAGGCGCCCCTCTCTGTGGCTATTTTCATGCCAGTACTATACAGTTTTTATTACTACAGCTATGACCTGAAGTCTGGAATTACGATGCCTCCAGCTTTGCTTTTCTTTCTCATAATTGCTTTGGCTATTCGAGGTTTTTTTGTGGTTGCATACAAATTTTAGGATTGTTTGTTCTAGTTCTTTGAAAAATACGGTTGCTATTTTGATAGGGATTGCATTAAATCTGTAGATTGCTTTGGGTAGTATAGACGTTTTAACAATATTTGTTCATCCAGTTCATGAGCATGGAATGTCTTTCCATTTCTTTGTGTCATATTCAATTTCTTTCATCAGGGTTTTATAGTTTTTAGAGTACAGATCTTTTACCTCTTTGATTAAGTTTATTCCTAGGTATTTTATTATTTTGGGTACAATTGTAAATGGGATTGTTTTCTTAATTTCTCTTTCTGCTGCTTCATTATTAGTGTATAGAAATGCAATGGATTTCTGTACATTAATTTTGTATCCTGTGGCCTTATTGAATTCATTGATCAGTTCTAGTAGTTTCTTGGTGGAGTTTTTAGGGTTTTCTATATATAGTATCGTGTCATTTGCAAATAGTGAAAATTTTACTCCTTCCTTACCAATTTGGATGCCTTTTATTCCTTTTTCTTGTCTGATTGCTGTAGCTAATACTTCTAGTACTATGTTGAATAAAAGTGGTGAGAGTGGACATCCTTACCTTGTTCTTGACCTTAGGGGAAAAGCTTTCAGTTTTTCCCCATTGAGAATGCTGTTAGCTTTGGGTTTTTCATATATGGCCTTTATAATGTTGAGGTATGTTCCCTCTAAACCTGCGTTGTTGAGCGTTTTTATCATGAATGAATGTACTTCGTCAAATGTTTTTTTCTGCATTTATTGAAATGATCATATCTTTTTTATCCTTTCTCTTATTGATATGATGTATTGTGATTGATTTGCAAATATTGAACCACACTTGCAACCCAGGAGTAAATCCCACTTGAACGTGATGAATGATTTTTTTAGTGTATTGTTGGATTCAGTTTGCTAATATTTTGTTGAAGACTTTTGCATCTCTTCATCAGAACTACTGGCCTATAGTTTTCTTTTTTTGTGGGGTCTTTGTCTGGTTTTGGTATCAGGGCAGTGCTGGCCTCCTACAATGAATTTGGAAGCATTCCTTCCTCTTCTATTTTTTTTTTTTTTTAAGATTTTATTTACTTATTTGACAGAGAGAGAGAACAAGCAGGGGAGTGGGAGAGGGAGAAGCAGGCTCCCCACTGTGCAGGGAGCCCAATGTGGGGCTCCATCCCAGGACTCTGGGATCACGACCTGATCCGAAGGCAGACACTTAACCAACTGAGCCACCCAGGTACCCCTATTTTTTGGAATAGTTTGAAAAGAATAGGTATTAATTCTTTTTTTTAAAAAGATTTTATTTATTTATTTGACAGAGAAAGACACAGCAAGAGAGGGAACACAAGCAGGGAGAGTGGGAGAGGGAGAGGGAGAGGGAGAAGCAGGCTTCCCGCGGAGCAGGGAGCCTGATGTGGGGCTCAATCCCGGGACCCTGGGATCATGACCTGAGCCAAAGGCGGCCGCTTAATGACTGAACCACCCAAGCGCCCCTAACGCCTTTTTAAATGTTTGGTAGAATTCCCCTGTGAAGCCATCCAGTCCTGGACTTTTGTTGGGAGTTTTTTGATCACGGATTCAATTCCATTGCTGCTAATCAGTCTGTTCAAATTTTCTATTTCTCTCTAATTCAGTTATGTTTCCAGGAATTTACCCATTTCTTCTAGGTTGTCCAATTTGTTGGCATATAATTCTCCATAATATTCTTTGATAATCTTTTGTATTTCTGTGGTGTTGTTATTTCTCCTCTTTCATTTCTGATTTTACTTGATTCCTCTTTTTTCTTATGAGTCTAGCTAAAGATTTATCAATTTTGTTGATCTTTTCAAAGAACCAGCTCCTAGTTTCATTGATCATCCTTTTTTTAAAATTTAATTTTACTTTCTATTTCATTTATTTCTGCTCTAATCTTTATTATTTCCTTCCTCCTTTCCTTCCATTAGTTTTGGGTTTTGTTCTTCTTTTTCTAGCTCTAGCTTTAGGTGTAAGGTTTATTTGAGATTTTTCTTGAAGTAGGCCTGTATTGCTATCAGTCTCCCTCTTAGAACAGCTTTTGTTGTATCCCAACAATTTTGGACCGTTGTGGGTTTCTTTGTTTTGTTTTGTTTTTTTAATATTTTATTTATTTGTTTGTGAGAGAAAGAGCAAGCACAAGCAGGGGGAGTGGCAAGCAGAGGGAGAGGGAGGTAGAGGGAGAAGCCTGATAAGAAGGCTCTTATCCTCCAGCTCCTTCCTGCTGAGCAAGGAGCCCAATTCGGGACTCGATCTCAGGACCCTGGGATCATGACCTGAGCCGAAGGCAGACGCTGAACCGACGGAGCCACCCAGGCGTCCCTGGACCATTGTGTTTTAATTTTCATTTGTCTCTGTGTATTCTTTGATATCCTTTTTGATTTCTTGGTTGACCCATTCATTGATTAGTAGCATGTTATTTAATCTCCATATATTTGTGATCTTTCCAGACTTTTTCTTGTGGTTGATTTCTAGTTTCATAGTGTTGTGGTTAGAAAAGATACTTCGATGCTTTTGAATTTGTTGAGACTGGTTTTGTGGCCTAGTATGTAATCTATTCTGGAGAATGTTCCATGTGCACGTGAAAAGAATGTGTATTCTGCTGTTTTAGGATGGAATGTTCTGAATATATCTGTTAAATCCATCTGGTCCAATGTGTCATTCAAAGCCACTGTAAGGATACTGACTTTCTGTTTAGATGATCTGTCCATTGATGTGAGGGTTAAAGTCCCCTACTATTATTGTATTACTATTTATTACTTCCTTCATGTTTGTTATTAACTGCTTTATGTATTTGGGTGCTCCCATGTTGGGTGCATAAATATTTACAATTGTTTTATCTTCTTGTTGGATTGTTCCATTTATGATTATATAGTGTCCTCTTCCATTTTCTGTCATACCCCATATCCAATCCATCAGCAGATCCCATCATTATTCCTACAGAACCGATCCAGAATCTGACCAGTTTTCTCTGCTTCCACCACTAACACTTTGGAACAACCTATTGTCATCTCTCACATCTCTTTCTGTTTCCTTTACATTTTTTCTACCTCCACTATTGTCCACCTTCTATCTATTCTGAACACAGTAGAGATCCTCTTAACGTATAAATCTTATTATGTCATTCCTCTGCTCAAAACCCTCCATTGGCTCTTGACTCATTCAGAGTAAAAGCCCAGATCCTTACAGTGACCTCCACAGTCCTTGTGATGTGGCTCTTATCCTCCTCTCTAACCTCACCCCTTACCATTCTTGCTCCAGGCTCCTTGAACTCACCACATTTCTGCTTCAGGACCTTTGTACTTGCTGGTTCTTTTATGTAAAATATTCTTCCTTCGGGTAGGTGCGTTTTGCCTCCTCTCTTCAGAGGCTTCCCTGAGCACCGTACCTAGATAGCAGCCCTCACTACTCTCCATTCTCCTATGCCGCCTCGTTGTTCTCCTAGCACTGATCACCGCTTAACATATTTTTTTTTAAAGATTTTATTTATTTATTTGACAGAGAGAGACACAGTGAGAGAGGGAACACAAGCAGGGGGAGTGGGAGAGGGAGAAGCAGGCCTCCCACCGAGCAAGGAGCCCGATGCAGGGCTCGATCCCAGGACCCTGGGATCATGACCTGAGCCGAAGGCAGACGCTTAACGACTGAGCCACCCAGGCGCCCCTACCTATTTCTCTTTGTCTACTTACTTATCGTCTCTCCTTCCCTACTCCATGAGAACAGGGACTTGTTTTGTTCATTGCTCCATCTCCAGTGCCTAGAGTGCATGGCACATAGCAGGCATGTCGTAAATGCTGGTTGGACAGAGGGATGGAGGAACAAGTTACTCTATTATCTCCTACCCTACGTTCTAAGTACCTTAAGGGTAGATGCCCTCACTTTATGATCTTTGTGCCCCAATATGAACTTGTTAACAGTGACAACATATGTACAGTGATTGAAACAGTTTGTATTAGAAACTCATTTAGCCAAGCACAGTGGAATAGGTACTAGAAACACTAGAATTCAAGAGAGCAGAGTTTCCAACCAGGCTGTCATTAGGGAGCTTTGTGGTCTGGGAAAAACTGTCACATGGGCCTCCCTGTTTTCTCATCGGTAAAAGCAAGTCCTGTAAAGCTTACAAGGACTAGATTTTGAAATCTCTGTCAGCCTTGACTGTGGTTGTAAATTTGGGGTAATTGCATATTCATTTGACAAATGTTTAGTGTGCTAGTTTCCAGGAACTAGTTGAAAAAGAAAAAAAAAAGATCTTAATCTTAAGAGCTAGTAGACTGAAGGAACAAAATAAAATAGGGTCAGCTCAGCTGCAGTAAGAGCTGTGTTAAAGGGGCAGAAGCATGCCCTGGGGTCAAGGCTGGGAAGGGCATTCTAGGCCAAACCGGCGGTTGTACAAAGGCAGGAGGCTTGGGGACCAAGAATTGTTTGGGCCAAATGGCTTTTGTATGTGGAGAGGTATGCCTTGCATCCCACAAAGCTGAGGTCTCTTTCAGCTGGGAGAACATTCACAATTGGAAAACAACCATTCACAACTGGAAAACTTAGCCCACAGCCTAAGTTGTTCAAGTTTAGGAAATGACTGAGCATGTTTCCTGTGAGATCTGACTTCTTCCTCATCCATCTGCGGCCCCCAGGCCACCTCACACCGTCTCCACCTGCCCCCACCTGCCCAGCTGACGACAGGCCCAAGGCGGGGCACCGAGGCAGACCGATCTTTGATACTTGATGGGTTTCAGGGGAAAGGGCAAGGTCTAACCTCAGGTCAGGCGCCTGGAAACGGGCAGGGCAGTTGCCCCCGCCATGACCCGACCTTCTCTAGTGGGCGAAATGCCCTTGTTGCCAAGCTTGCTGCGGGGCGAGGCTGGGACTGGCTCCTCCCTCATTGGTCGGCAGAGAAGTGCCACCGAGGAACCCTTGTTACCAGAGGCGAGAACGAGAGCCCATTGGTCAGGACACCTCACAATGGCCCCCGCAGCACGCGGGCTTCTTCTGATTGGTTCGCTGCCTGCCTCGGGAGATCCCTGTTGCCTCAACCCCAGGCGGGCTAGTTGGCGCCCTGGAACGGAGCGCTCCCCAGCCCAGCCCTGTTCCCCATTGGCTGTTGTGGGGGCCGCCGCCATCTAATGACGAGGGAGGCGCCCAGCCCCGGAGCGCGCGCCCCCTGCGGCGGGGTCTAGTGCTGCGGGGACCGCAGGTGCCCAAGCAGGGCTCAAGGCCCGGGAGCCCGGTACCTACCCCTGCGGAGGACCCCCCGACCCCCGCGCTCTCCCCTCGGGACCTGGCCTGGGGCCCAGCCGGGGCCTGCCCTCGGGGAGCTCTGCCTCTCCAACCTGGAACCCGACCCGGAAGGCCCCAGTAAGTTCGAAGCAGCCACGCGGCGTGGGAACCCACTCCGGGCGGCGGAGAGGGGCGACCCAACTGCTTGCTGTGTGTGCAGTCCGCGCCTCCGGTTACTTCTCGCCCTAATTGTTTACCCACACCTGAGTGTTTATCCGTTCCTTTACCTGGCGTGCTGGGGCCGCGCCCAGCCCCGGGGCCGCCTCTCCGAGCCCTTCGCCCCGACGGGGACGAGGGTGAAAGCCCGGCGGGACAATGTTCTACTATCCCAACGTGCTTCAGCGCCACACCGGCTGCTTCGCCACCATCTGGTAAGGGCCGGGCCGTGCGCGCCGGGAGGGGCACCCAGGGGCCCCAGCCTGACGCCCCCCACCCCCACCCCCTCCAGGCTGGCAGCGACCCGCGGCAGCCGGTTGGTGAAGCGGGAGTACCTGAAGGTGAACGTGGTGAAGACCTGGTAAGGCCGGGAAGGGGCGGAGCGGCCGGACCTGAGCGGGCAGGGGGCGGGGCGGGGGGCGGGGGCCGCTGGATGGCGTGGGCCAGGCTGTGGGGCTGCGCCTTGGCGCAGTGGTGATCAGGGCGCGTTGTCCCCCCAGTGAGGAGATCCTCGATTACGTGCTGGTCCGAGTTCAGCCCCCGATGCCCGGCCTGCCCCGGCCCCGCTTCTCCCTCTATCTGTCAGCCCAGCTGCAGATCGGCGTGATCCGGGTCTACTCTCAACAATGCCAGTACCTTGTAGGTAAGGCGGGGAAGGCTCGGAGATGGGGCAGAGCCGCGTGGCCCGCGGCGAGGGGAAGCGTGCTCAGGACCTTGCCCTACCTGCCCGCCCTGCCCGCAGAGGACATCCAGCACATCCTGGAGCGCCTGCACCGCGCCCAGCTGCAGATCCGCATTGATATGGTGGAGACTGAAGTGTGAGTGCCCACCCTGGGCCTGGGCCACTCCGCCTTCGGTGGGCATCCTCCCTGCTTGGCGTCAGCCCTCTGCCTCAGTGCTTGACAGCCCACATTCTCTGTCTCAGACCCAGCCTGCTGCTCCCTAACCGCCTGGCCATGATGGAGACCCTGGAAGATGCTCCAGACCCCTTTTTTGGGATGATGTCTGTGGATCCCGTACTTCCCAGCCCCCTCAATATCCCTCAGGTAGGGCTCATTCCCCACAGAAGCCTCCGGCTGATGAGCTGAGAGTGCAGGAGGGGAGCGCTGTGTCTGTGCGGGTCTGACACTGGGGCTAGGGAAGGGGGCGAGCCACAGCTCTCCCCTGCAGGAGTCCGTGCTGGGGGACTGTCATGGTGGACCCCTCCAGACAGAGCCATTCCACTTGTCTGTTCAAGGCCAACCTCGAGGCAGCTCTTGTCCCAACTTCTCTCCACACAGTTCCCACTGCCAAGGCCCTAAGCCAGGCCCTTGTCATCCCTTAGCCTTAGGTTTCCCTGCGCATGTTCTCCTTTATCCACGTCCTGACACGTCCACAGCTTTAGACAGTGCTGCTTCTTCTTTCAAAGACACCCCCGGTCCCCCACTGCACACAGCCCTCCATGCCCATAATGGCTACCCTCGTTCTGTACTAGTTAAGTCCTACATACCCTTAGCAGACCTGGCTCAAATGTTACCTCTTTCTGAGAGGCTTTATCCTGGGCCAGAAGCAAATGTTGCTTTGGAACTGAGCACGTTGCTAGGGCCTTGTTTCACCCTTTGTGTTGCCTCTTGCTGGGGTCCTATTCACACTGGTCTTCCTGTTAGACCATAGGCTCCCTAAGATCAAGAATCTTTTCTGTCCCCCCCAACACTTGACATAAGGGTGCAGTGCTTCCTGCACAGAAAAATGGACAAGGTCTAGATAATGGGGGCAGGGATGGGAGGAAAGGAGAGCAGATGGCAAGTGAGTTCACCGCATGCTGGTGTCACAAGGCCGCAGCGTGAAGGAATATTTTCGTCTGTTGTCTGAATAAGGTTGTGGAAGCGGGAAAACAGGGGCGGAGGATGAATCCTTCCTTTTGTCCCCAATCCCCAAAGATTCGACAGCTCCTAGAGGCTGCAAGCCCAGAGAGAGTTCTTGAGGAAGCCCCTCCTGAAGTCCCCATGGAGCCTAGGAAGCCTGGTGAGCAGAGAGCCTCTTTCCCGGAAGAGGCCTAGGAAGGCCCAAGAACTGGGCCTCTTTGAGCTTCTCTTAAGAGCCAGGCCCTGTGAGGGGCACTTTGTGTCACCTCCTCTCTGCCTCACAAGAGTCCTCTGAGATCAGAATTCTTATCCCCATTCTCCAGAGGAGGAAAGTGAGGCCCGTAGTGGTTAAGCAACCTAGCCAGGTCAGTTTGCCCGTGACTGGCCAGGGCCTGACCGGAAGCAGGTTGACTTGATTCCAGAGTCCGTGCTTTCACCTCACCACGTGGGTGTGGGAAGCTGGAAAGCAGCAGAGAGGCTGATGTGACTCTCCTGCCCCTCCAGAAAGGATCCCTGTCACTGTGCTGCCTCCAGAGGCCATCACCCTCAAGGAGGCGGAGCCCATCCGCATGCTG
Organism: Phoca vitulina; assembly: GCF_004348235.1. Lineage (NCBI taxonomy): Eukaryota > Metazoa > Chordata > Mammalia > Carnivora > Phocidae > Phoca > Phoca vitulina. The sequence continues at coordinate 1,646,944 of NW_022589710.1, forward strand.
CCAGTCGAGGTGAGCTGTCCCCTCGCAGGAGAGCATGAGGCCCGAGTCCTGCCTCTGGCGGCCCAGCCCGCCTCACGTGCCCCCCCCCCCCCCCCCCCCCCCCCCCCGTCTTGCAGCGCTCCCTGCGCCTGGCGCCTGAGTGCCCCGTGGGCCTCCTAGAGCCCCTTGCCTTTTTCAGAACTGGAATTGCGTCCCCTCTCCTTACTCCTCCTCTCTTGCCAGGGTGAACTGGAGCTCCCAGAGGTCAGCCGCCGAGAGCTGGACCTGCTGATTGCTGAGGAAGAAGCAGCTATCCTGTTAGAGGAACGGCCGGCACTGGAGGGTCAGCGCGCTGGCACGGGCATGCTGGGCCTGGGCAGTGCCCCCGTCTCCTCTCTCCTGCGCTCTGAGCCCCGATCTTCTCTCTGCAGAGTTTGAGGAGCCCCGGGCTCTGGAGGAGGAGAGAGCTGTACCCCCGCTCTCACCACCAGCTCTCGTACCGTAAGGGCAGGACCCCCTGGGCCAGGTAGGCAGCCAGTGCTGCGAGGGGTGGCCTCATTTCTCTTGCCCGTTTTCCCCTCAGGGTGGAACTGCCCGCAGAGCTACTTCCGGTCCCGGCCCCTGAGGAGGTGAAGCCAGTAGGCTGGGAGCCCGAGGCCCTGGTTGCTGGTGAGTACCCATCGTGCCTGGGCCCTTCCTGGGGGTCCTTGCACAGCTACTGCAGTCAAGGGCCCCGTATTCCAACTTGCTGCAGGGAGGCCTTCTAGCTTCTTGCGTGGGTGGCTGCCAGGGTGAAGGGGGGTGGCAGAGCCGGGACCTAGAGTGTTGTTGCAGAGGTGACCCCCCTCCCGGAGCTGCGCCTGCCAGCCCCGCCCAGCCCAGAGGTGAGTCGTGCCCCTGCTAAGCCTTCTCCTCCCCTTTGCCCTCCTCTCCCAGAGCTGCTCATCCGTCTTGTTTCCCCCAGCCCTGGGCCACTGCTAGCCTTCCCCGGGCCTTGGCACAAGTTGGTAAAAGGTGGCCTTGCCCACCCTCCATTTTATCCAGCCTGCACTCCCGGATGGGCCCCCCCGACCACATGAGGTCAGAGCTGCACCTGGAGGCCCTGCCCAAGCTCTTTCCCGGGGTGCCTCTGGAGTGGGGATGCGGGGCCTGTTTTGCAGCCCACCAAGGTGACAGGAAAAGGAGTAATGGGTAGCCTTGCCCCCACGTCCCCTCCCCAATCAGAGGCTGCGGCCCCCAGTGCCCCCCTATCCCCGGGGTCCACCTGCTCGCCGCCGCCGCCGCCAGTTACTGTTCTGGGACAAGGAGACTCAGATCTCCCGGGAGAAATTCCAGGAACAACTGCAAACCAGAGCCCACTGCTGGGAGTGTGTGAGTGCAGCCCCAGGCTCTGCGGGCCACAGAGGGAGGCAGGGAGGGCCCGAGGCCACACGTGCTGGGCCGTCTAAACTCTGGGGAGGCACCGGGAATGATCCCCAAAGTGCACGTGCTCCAGGTTTGCACAGACACAACTCTCCACGTTCTTTTAGTGACCCTACATAGCACATGGCTGGGCACCCCCTGGCAGTGGGCGGGGCCAGGCAGGGGCAGGAGCCTGAGAGTTGGACGGTCGGAGGCCTTGGAACAAAGCATTGCAAAGAAGTAGAGAAGGGGCAGGGAGGAGTGCCTCCCTCCTAACTGGGCTTCTGCCCCCCCATCCCCCCCCCGCAGCCAAAGGTGCAGCCTCCCGAGAGGACCACCAGGAGCCCCACGGAGCTATTCCGAACCCCAACTCAATGTAAGGAGTGGTGGGAGTTGCCATGTGGGGTCTTCTGAACCCATAGTCCTCCGTCTTGGTGTTCCTCACACGTCCAACCCCACCCCTGCCGCCCCTCCCTCCCCAGCTGGCTGGCTCCCCCCGGAACTGCTGACCCTGTGGACCCACTGTGCCCAGCCACCCCCAGAAGCACTCAGGCGAAGGCCACCCCTGGAGCCTGAGAGGGAGGTGGCAGCTGAGGAGGAAAGGATGGAAATTGTCAGCGATATCGAGGTAACTGCACCCCCTTCCTCCTCCCTCGGGGGCCGGCACGCTTCGCCTGAGCTCCGGCAGGCTGCCTGCTGCCCACCTGGGCCTGTGCTGCCACGTCCCATCCCCGAGCGTGGGCCGGGGCAGGCCGGGACCGCGTCACCCCGCCCCGGGTGCTTCTGTGGCGCTCGGGGCCTTAGTTCTCACTCTCCCTTCCCCAGGTCCTGAGAGAGGCCCTGGAGCCCAGCGGGCCCCTCGTGCTGTCTTTAGGTAGGCCCCTGGAGAAGGGAGAGGGCCCCCACCGCCCCAGGGCCCGGCTACCCTAACTGCTGCTGGTGTTTACTAGAGGAAGCAGTTCACATAAGGAAGCCTAGACCTCTTCGGTTCTCCTCCCGGGGTCCCTCTTACAAGTCACTGCACAGCGGCAGCATCTAGTTTGACCGGTGGGGGGGGGGGTGGGACCCAAGGTCCCAACCGCTCCGATCTAAGCGGGCGCACTCGGGCCCTTCGCCTCCCCCCAACAGAGCTCTCTCTCGAGGCGGCCGAGGAAGAGAAGACCCGCATCAGCCTCATCCCCCCAGAAGAACGGTGGTAAGCCGCCAGCCTGGGTGCACTCGGGCCGTGGCCCCCATCGGTGTCGCAGCCGCCCCCTTCCCTGCTTGCCCTGACTCCCGCGTCCTCCTAGGGCCTGGGCTGAGGCCGAGCAGCCGGAGCTCCCTGCGCTGCCTGCGGTGCCCGAGGTCCCGGAGCTGCCCCCGGGGCTGCCCCCGGAGCTCGAGCTGCTGTCGCCGGAGGCTGTGTACAGGTGCCGGGGTAAGGCCACCGCGGCGGGGTGGGCGCAGGCTGGGGCTCTGGCTGACCGCGTCCGCCCCCCACAGGGCAGTGGCCCAGGAGCTGCAGGCCAACAGGGAGCCCGACTTCAGCAGCCTGGTGGCCCCCGTCAGCCCTCGCCGGGTGGCCGCCCGGGTCTTCTACCTGCTCCTGGGTGAGTGTGGACGCATGTGGGCACGGGTGGGGGGCGAGGCCCCAGGCCGGAGGCCACCACAGGGCCTCCCCCCGACTGGCCCCGTCCTCTTCTCTTGACCAGTGCTTGCAGCACAACAGATCCTCCGCCTGGAACAAGAGAAGCCGTACGGGCGCATCCTGATCCTGCCGGGGCCCCGATTCCACCGCGGTTAGCCCTGACAGAGCTGCCCGGGAGCTGGCTCCATTAAACCCCGTCTTGCCTGCCTCGATTCCGAATGTGTATCTCTATGCTTCCGGCTCTCAGAGCTACCGTTCAAGCAGAGACTGAACTGCCTTTATTAGGGTAGGATGTCAAGACTCCATTTGCGCTGTCCCACAGCGTAACAGATCCAGCCCCAGAGACACCCCCGTAAGGCAGCAAGCGGGACTGAGACTCCGAGTGGGTACGAGGCCCAGAATCTTTGGTAAGGCGCAAGCTGAAACTGGGCTGAGAGGTGCTCTTGGGGCCTGCGCAGGCTCTGCTCTCTCTGGCCCGGCTGCAGCCGCCAGTCTAGGTGAGGCCCAGGGCGGCCTGGAGTTCCTGAGCTTTGTCACCAGGCAGTGAGCCCAGGGCCGAGTGGAAGCTGTCGGTGTGCTGTCTGGCCAGGAACGTCAGGAGCTGCAGCAGTGTGGCCTTGGTGTCTGGGTGGAGAGCAGAGAGGGAGAGATCGGGGAGGACTGACCCCCAAAATCCCTAGCTAGCTGCCTCCCACCTGCCCCTGGCCCTGCCCACGACCACCACCCTCACCTGGTGGGATCTTGTTCTCGGCCAGAATGAGGCTGCAGATGCGCAGGAGCTCAGGAGCCACGTCTACAACCTGTGCGGGGAGAAACGGCTGACTCAGGGCTGCCAGCACCCCAGGGCCCCAGGATCAAGGACAGGCAGGGTCTCCCACCGGGGACACTTTACGCGTGATACTGTTTCACATCCAAGACCGCTGGGAAACCCAAGAAGGACCCATGAAACATGGTGGGAATCATGTTTTTTTGAAGGAGACAGAACTTAAAACCAAAATAAGCCCAGACACTCGGGAGGTCCACCGACACAACGGTCTGTAAAGGTGCAGGACAGAGGCGGACGACACGGGAGCGCGGGTACCCGGGGCCAAACCTAGCCAGTTGGCGCAGACGAGTCTCATTCAGAAAGCAGAGCTGCTCTGAGTGGAAGAGAAGGGTGGGGGGGGCCGTGGAACACAGTGTGAAGGAGCCCGGCTGTAGGAAGTCAGCCCAGGGAAGCTCTGGCTTCTGGCCCACACCAGAGGGTGCACGTGGCCAGGGAGGACGGGGCTCCCTAGGGGAAAAAACGCTTCGTGGTGAGAGGGGCCCGCCCTCTGCCATGACAGGCCCAGCCGCCGACCCTCGCAGACCAATGACACACGAGTGTCCGCGGGCAGTTTCAGCTGTGACTGCGTCAGTTATGAGGGGGGCCAAGCTTGCCTCTTGAGCGGAGCGTCAAGCTCCCCTCCGAGTTACCTGGTCAGGGCTGCTCTGGTACAGGAAGCTGAAGAGGTGCCCGACGGTGACCCACTCCTCCAAGTCCTCCTTCAGCGGCAGGGCGTGCAGGAGGGCAGCCAGCACCTGGACGCAGAGACGCCTCAGGCTCCTTGTTCTGTCCCCTTGCCCGCCCCCACCCCCGCCCCCAACAGGCAGCTTCTGGGCCCTGCCCCCTGCCTCACCTGGGGCTCCGGTTTCCTCGTGGGACTGGCCATCAGCAGGCGGGCCAGCGCCCCACAGATGTTGTCACGGACGCGACCGTGGCGCTCCCGTGCCAGGAGGGGCAACAGAAGCCCCAGCAGCTTGGGGAAGTATCTGGTTCCACAGTCAAGGAACAGGCGCACGGACAGCCACCTCCCATCCTCGAGCCCCAGGGATACTCTGCCCCCGCCCCCGGCCCCCGGCCGCCCGCTGCGGATACTCCTGAGCAGGGCGGCCCCCGTGCTCGGCCAGCACGCCCAGCCCGAAGACGGCATTGCTCCGCACCTCGGGGTCGGCCTCCCGGGCGGCGCTCACCAGCACGGGGAGCAGCCGAGACACGAACTGCGCTGAGGCCCCACGCAGGCCCTGAATGGACTCTGCCAGCGTCCCCACGGCAAAGGACTTCTCGGCCACCGTGCAGCCCTGTTTCTGGTGGGGGGAGGACCGCGGGTCCGGCTGGGGCTGGGAACGCGGCGGCGGGGGCGCGCACAGGGTGCACGGGCAGGACGGGGCTCGAGGCCAGGGCGCGGGGCACTCACCGTCTTGCACAGCAGCAGTGGCAAGAAGCTGGCAAAGAAGGGGGCAAAGGCGTCTCCCCCCGCCGCGGCGGCCAGGGCAGGGATGGCGTCCCCGGCGTGCTCTAGCAACATGGCGTCGTATTCGGCCTGCGGGGCCGGGTCGGGGTAGAGCACCGCGGCTAGCCCTGCCACCGCCACGGGGGGTCCCCAGGGCTCGTCCTGGGCTGACAGGGCTGGCCCCTTCCAGGCTGGGCTCGTGTGAGGCCCAGCTTTTTCTCCCGGCGCGCCTACTCTCCGCTCTGGATCCCGGCCCCCGGGACCCCCACCCGCAGAAAGCCTTTCCTGAACTCCCGCTGCCTTCGTGGGAGCAGGGACGCACCATTCCGAGCCATCACCAACCTTCTAGCAGCCCTGGCCCCCCCCCCCCCCCGGCCAAGCCCAGGTACACTGCCCACCCCCGCCCTGCGGACAACCCCCCCGGCAGCCTGGCCGCACAGTGCGGCCCCGGCTCTCACCTGCTCCTCCTCCTCCTCCTCCTCGTTGTCGTTGTCGTCGTCGTCGCCGTCAGCGTCCTGACAGGCTGTCTGCAGGAGGGGAGTTCAGCTCAGCCTGGGCTCTCCCGCCCCTTCTCTCCGCGCCGGCCCCTCGCCCCGCAGCCCGCCCGCCCGCTCACCTGCCGCTGCAGCACGGCCCTGAGCACGCCGCAGAGCTCGGCGAGACGCCCGGGGGGCTGCAGCGCGAGGGGCCCGCAGCCGCGCAGCACCCCCGTCAGCGCCTCGAGCACGGCCATCACCACCTGGCGCTCCCGCTCCCTGCTCACCGCCTGCATGTAGGACGGCACCACCCGGGCCAGGGCGGCCTGCAGAGCTGGGGGCATCGTTGGCTGAGGCCCCGGTCAGGCCCTGGCCCCCACCCCCCACCCCCCACCCCCACCCCAGCACCGTCCCCGGCTTCCGGAGGCCCCGGCCTCCCCTGCTCACCCGCGGTGCTGGGTCCCGAGGGGCAGCTCTGACAGGCCTTGTGCAGCGCACAGCAGAACCGCCCCAGGGCCTCGTGGGCCGCCTTCCGCACGTTCAGGTGAGGGCACTGCGGGACGAGGACGGGCGGGACGGGCCTGTCGTGTTCCCGGCCAGCGCAGGGCCCCGCGCAGCCCACCCGCTCCGTCCACCTGGCCCTCTCACCTCCAGCAGCTTGAATACTTCTTCGAAGACGCTCTCCATGTACGGGAGGAAGGCCACACTGTGGACAGACACACAGCCGTGGGGAAGGAGCTCCCAGGCGGGGTTCCCAGGGCCGGGAAAGGGCCGAGGCTCACCTGCTGTTCACAGAGATCTCCCCCAGAGCAGCACAGGCGTCTTCCTTCTCGTCAAAGAAGGCATTCTCCACGCTGTACCTAGGGTAATGGGGGGAGGCACCGGTGGTCAGGCACCAGCGGGGGTGGGCCCGGCACAGGGCCCTCGCCCAAAGCCGGGGTTCCTCGGACCAGAACGGCACCCCTCCGCACCCTGAGATCTCGGAGTCATCCTCCTCTTCTTCATCCTTGTCCATGAGCTCCTCCTCTTCCTCCCCTTCACTCTCGTCGTCAAACAGAAGGAAGGAGCTGGTTCCGTCATACTGAGGCTGGCCAGACGAAGCACAGCAGGGACCCTGGCTCAGCCGCGCCCAGGTCTCGATGCCGCCCCAGGGCTGCCCTTCCCCAACCAACCCAGCCCACCCACTCTCCGCTCACCACAATGCCCTCAGTGGAGCGCAGGGACAGCAGCATGAGTGTGGTGATTTGTGGCAGGTGGGGCGCCAGGCCCTCACCCATGAGCCCCGATAAGGCTGCGAACAGGCTGTACCTGGGGGAGGCAGGTGGAAGCCGTACAGTCCCGGCCGCTGGAGCCAGACAGAACAGGGGAGCCCGGGGCAACCCACGGTCTGGAACCAGAGGACCGGGTTCCGGGCTCAGGGCTGGGGGTCCAGTGGGCGGGCAGGAGGCGCGGGGCAGGGGTGGGGGCTCACTCACGTGCAGCGCCGCAAGTCAGGGTCGTCTACCTGGTCACACAGGCCCAGCCCCAGCTGGCAGCACTCCTCAGCCAGGGGCCTCATGGGCTCCCCCACTGCTCGAGCCAGCACCCCCAGCGTCTCTGTGGGGGCAAGCGCTGGGTTAGTGCTAGGATGCGACGAGGAGCCAGAGAGGCACAAGGCCAAACCGTGGGGGACCGAAGACGGCAGCTGGGGGGCAATTCAGCAATCCCACTTTGCCGAGAAGATAGCTGTGCTGCCCTGGGGGAGAGCTCCATGAACACCTCGGCCCTTCCCCGGCCCTGGGAACCCTGCCTGAGCCCCTGACGCACCCAGGCTCTGGATCTGCACAGGCTGGAGGTCCTCGCGGGCTGGCAGCAAGAATCCCCGCAGGTGCTCCATGATGGTGGGGAAGTAGGGCAGCAGGGAGGCCTGGGCAGCTGTGGCTGGGAGACGGAAGGACAGGGACTCAGAGCTGGAGTGGGGACCACCGGGACCACCTGCCCCAGGCTACCTGGGGAAACCCGGGACCCTGCCTCCTTCTCCTCACCAATGGCCCCCAGGGCGCTCACGGCCAGCTCCTTGGCCCGGGGGCTGCTGGGATTCCTCAGAGGCTGCAGCATACACTCCATCAGCTCCGGAAGGTAGGGCTGCACCTTGGGCCCTGTGGGAAAGGGCAAGCCTCTAACACCCAGTCCAGGTGCTCCCACATTCTGGGGGGGCCCTCCCTGCCTCCAGGCTGACCTCTAACATCCAGCCCAGGGCTCCCTGGGGGCCTGCCACACTCCTCTCCGCCGCAGACAATGGTTCAGGGGGTTGCATGTCCCACCCCCTTCATCCAAAGCGACAGCTCTGTCCCCTCCCTCACACGCCCAAGGGCCATCACCTACCTAGGTTCTCCACGAAATTCTCCAGAGCATAGCAGGCCTTGGCGAGGTGGTTTGTGTGCCCGGGAGGCACCGACTTCAGGTAGGCGAGGAGCAGCGGCATCACCTCCCCTGAATAGTTGCTGATGTGGGGCTGGGGGAGGGGGAAAGGGGGCCCGAGTCAGCCCTCGGCGGCGGCGGCAGGGACCGCTGAAGACATGAAGCTGAGGGGAAGATGGCCCGGGCGATGGGTGGGGACTCTGCAACGGGGGCCGCCCACGCTCAGCCCCACTGACCTGGAGGTTCTCCGAGAACTGGCCCAGGGCAAAGAGTGCGGCGTTGCGAACGACTTGTGCCGGGTCCTCCAGGCCCTTGCACACAATCTGCAGCAGCGGGGGCAGCAGCCTGGGGGGAGGGCGGGCAGAAGCAGAGGATGCTGTCTGAGGGGCGGGGCCAGAAAGCCCTAGGCTGAGCCCTTCTCCTCTTTCCCCCGGGGAAACCAGGGAAATGTCACCAGACAGTAGGCACCACCCCCTGGTCTCTATAGCTGAGGTGGCCATTTCAATTATCTTCCAAACTGGGGCACTTGAGAGTGAGGGCAAACACTTCCGCTAATTAAGCTCCAACAGCAAGCAGAGACAAGGACCGTCATGGACCGTGTAGTGGTGCTCCTCATGGCCCACCCTCACTCTAGGACAAAGACACCTCTGTCTGATGTGGTCACCAGCTCCGTCGGACAGCACGGCCAGCACCAGGAGCCCAGCCTTGCGCTGGTACGGTCTCTCACTCCGCAAGGCTTCTTCCAGCATAGGCATCTAGGGGAACGGATGGTACTCTCCTGAAACCCTGGTCCAAGTCTGCCCATTCCTGCGGCAACCGGCCCTCCACACCTGCCATGGCCCAAACATCCTCAGCGGTGGGAGACTAGGCACACCGGGGGATAGGGGCACCAGGAGGACAGAGCCACACTTACCAGCAAGGGACAGAGCTTCTCGGGGGGCAAATGTAGTGCCAGCATGTCCACGACCTGAAAAATGACAGGAAGACTTTGCTGGACTCCATCTCTGCCCCACAGCGACCAAGCCCCTGCCCCCGCCCATTGCACATCCCACCTGTACAGCAAAGTGCTTGGGAGTCTCTCCCACCAGCCCAATCTCCGGCTCTTCCTCTTCTGAATCCTGGTCCTCGGGATCCAGCTGGCCCAGGGCAGGCTCGGCAGCCATAATGGGGAAAAGGGTGTGTAGTAAGGGTGGTAGGAGACGATTCTTCAGTAAGGCCTTGAGAGGGAAGGTGGAACCGTGTCCCTGAGAATCTATTCCCGAGATGGACTCACATTAAAAATTCCAGCCTTGGGCACCTGGGTGGCTCAGTAGGTTAGGCATCCGACTCTTGATTTCCACTTAGGTGATAATCTCAGGGTCGTGGGATCGAGCCCCGCATCGGGCTCCATACTCAGCAGGGAACCTGCTTGAGATTCTCTCTCCCTCTCCCTCTGTCCCTCCCCCTGCTCGTGTGTGCACAGCTCTCTCTCTAAAATAAATAAATAAGTCTTTAAAAAAAAAAAAATTCCAGTCTCCTAGGCCACAGAGGGTCTAGTAGGAGATTCCCAAACTCCCAGCCAGGAACTACGGTGAGGCCAGATCAAGTTTTGAATACTTAAAGATACCCCTGAGATGAACAGAATGTCCCAAGAGTGAGGCGAAGGATGGAAACGGGGGTGCAGTAATGTGCATCAGAGAGTACTCACCTTGCTCTTGACTTTGACCAAGAAAGTGAGGCAGCAGAGAATCCGTACACGTATCGCATCACCCAGAGCCACATTTCTAGCCACCTGCCCAGAGACTAACCTGAATCAGAAACAGGCAAGGAAACTCCCAGCAAAACAAGCAGCAGAGGCCGTGCCCATCCCCGGCTCACCTCTAGGCAGAATGTGAGAACCTCAGAGAGGTGGGAGGTGATGATGGGCACCTCTGACTCCAGCAATTCATCCAGGGCCTCCACAGCCTCACAGGCCTTTGCCTGTCGGACAAACAAGTCATAGGGTTACCATGCTCTTCTTCAGTGAACCAGGCTGTGGGCTCCTACGCCCTCCTCACAACAGAGCTCTTGCCCAAATGTTGTCCTCACCTCATCTATAGGGATCAGAGTCTGCACGGCCACAATGAGCTTGGGCACCAACATCCGTGCGAGAGGCTGGAGGGCAAAAAGCATAATGCATGCTCACTCATCTCAGGCCCCAGAAGCTGGCAGCTTCCTCAAAGCCTGGACACAGGACGAGCCCGGGTACAGCCGCCCACAGTATCTCCTCTCAAGTGTTCGGGACGACAAATGGGAGAGAGTCTGAGGTAGTTCTGCATCGTGCAGGGGTGAGGACACGGAAGGCCCAAGGACAGGGAGCCAGGGCAGGTGAGGACCCATGTCTCACCACGTCATCAGTGCTCAGGTAAGGGGCCGTGGTGGTCAGAGTGCGCAGGGAGTAGAAGAGGAGCCCCGGAGACCCCACCTCGCCAAGGGTCTCATTCAGAAGCCGAAGAAGCTCCCGGTGGTGGGGTTGGAAGGCCTCAGGCTGGGAGGTCACCACCACACTTAGCAGCAAAAGCCCCATCTGTCCAGGTGTAGGGGATGGGAAAGAAGAGCATATATGGTCTCTCCAGCCTCTCGGTTGCTCCCCTTCCTCCCTCCCTCCCACCCACCCACCATGTGCTAGTACCTCTCTCTCTGGGATGTGGAGGCTGTGGGTACTGTGCTGAAGAAGCTGCATGAGCTGAGGCCAGGCCTCCAGGCCTTCCTTTCGAAAAATGGTGGCTGAGAGCTGGGCCAGGCTAAGCCTCACAGAGTGCCTGCGAACAGGAGAGATTGCCCCCCCACTCCCAATCACCCTCCAACACCCTCCCCAGCACATGCTGGGCCTGCCTCCATGGGGTGGCCAGGACAGAAACCTCCGAGTGTGGGCAGAGGGTCTGCCAAGTTGGGACACATAAGACGGTGGCTCACAGGGAGCAGCAAGCTGGGTGTGTAATCTGATGAGCCTGGCCTCACGCAGACTGAATTTCGGTTCCACTTTTCTGATTCGGGTTTGGCAGACCACCACAGCCCATTCTCATGAAATTTAGCCTTCAACACAGTCTTAGAATTCTTGCTCCCCCTTGGTCTAGAACTGACATCATTCTCCCTCCCCGGCCCTGTCCGGAGCTGAAAGGCAAGGCAGAAACCCAGAGGGTCTCAGTCACAATCCCAAGAGGAGGCAGGGAGGCACTTACTCGGTCTCTCTCTGAAGGGCGGTCAGGACCAGGGACTTGAGGCTGGAACACAGGTGGCAGGTGTGGGTACTTGGCCCGCCCCGGAGCCGCCTCCGCCGGGCCCCGCCCCGCCCCTGGCCCCGCCCACCTCTCCCGATGTTCAGCCGCCAGCCGTCGCCAGCGGGTGCTCAGTCGTCTGCGGGTCAGCACGGCCGCGAACTGGCGGATCTGGGACGAGGAAGCACGCATATGAGGGTCCCGGCAGGAAGGTGCTGGGCGGGGCGCAGGGGACAAGCTGGGGCTAGACCGGTGGCGTACTATGGGACGCTCCGCGGGAAGGGGCAGGCGCCTCACCTGAGGGTCGGCCGCCGAGGCGAGCAGGTCGCAGAGGGCGGGCAGGGCGGCCGGGTCCCGAAGAGCGGTCTGGAGCTGCTCGGTGGCCTGGGAGGAGTCCCGGGGTCAGAGTCGGGCCTTTCCCACCACCTCCCGCTCGCCCCGGCCGGGTCCCCCCTGACCCGTACCCGGCGGATGCGCTCGGTGTCTGGCAGCAGCAGCTCCCGCAGGATCTGCTCCAGCCCGGCGGGCTCCATGGCAGCAGCCGAGCCGCCGCTACTGGGTCGGGAGGGGGGGGAGGGACTGCACGTGGAGGCCCTGAAACCCGCTTCCGGCGGAAAGGGCGGTGCTCCGCGCCCCGCCCGTCGCCAGGGTGATTCAACTCGCTTCCCACACGGAGCTGCGGCTTCGCCACTTCCGTCGGCCTGCGCGCCCGCCGAGCCGCGGAAACAGGGCCCCGGCAAGGCAGGTTCCCCCGGCCGAGAGTTCCCAAGCTCCGAGAACTCGCGTTCCGTGCGTTCCGCCGCCGACCCGGCTTTCTAACGGACAGTGCCCTTAACGGCAGGGCTCGAGTTCCTATATTCAGACCAAACCCTCCAACTACAGGATCCTTTTTTCTTAATAAATTTTATTTGGTAATTGTAAAAAGGAAAATCAGGACCCAAACTAAAGGCAACTTAAAAAGTTCAAATATATACTCCTTATAGAATAGAGATTTGTAATTTCCAGGCCCTCCGGGGGAAGAGAGGCCCCAAGGGCAAAGGGGAAGGCAGCAAGGCCATCACACAATTCAGTCAATCAGAAGAGACGTTGGTGAGAGAGCTCAATGGGCCTCTGGACGTGAAGAATGGGAGAGAAGAGCAATGGTTTTGCCACCCAAAACTCAGTCCATCTTGAGGTTAACATAGATGTAACGGATGAACTTTAGGGAAGAAAAAAAAGAGATGGTACCTAGCATGAGGAAGAAGACGTAACCTGTGAGTAAGGAGTAACCAAAAAACTCTACTGTCTGTACGGCCCCTGACATGTTGGAGCGCCGGGCATAGTAGAAAACGGAGTAGAGGAAGATGAAGAGCCCAGTGGAGCCAACGCTCAGCACAGACCGCCACCACCAGCGGTAATCCTCCCCAGACAGCTGGAAGTAGGTGAGCGCAATGGAGATGCACGCCCCCACGCTCAGCAGGATGGCGAAGACAAAGAAGAGGATGCCGTACAGAGTGTACTGTTCCCGACCCCAGACTGTGGCAAAGATGTAGTAGAGCTCCACGGAGATGGCACTGTGAAGAGAAGAGACGGTACACGGCATCAAACGGCTGTGCACCGCCAGCCCAGTGACCAGCTCCACACCCAGCCACCACCCCCCCGGTGGTACCGGTCCCCTCCGCTCCCTGCCCGGGAGTTCCCGGCTCCGCGGGGACTCTTCTACCCGCGACTAGCGGTGCTCATTTCAAAAGCATCTGCCCTCATTGGTTGGGAGCAAGGATCTTGTCTGTTTTCTTTTCTGCTGTCTTATCTGCCTGGCACTGGAGGTACTCAACAAACTGAATACTCAATCACATGGGCTTCAAGCCCCACGTGGTGCCTGTGGATGCTGAAGTCAGAAACCAGAAAGATGGTGAAAGGAACAAGGTCTCTGGAGAGCTTTTTAAGTGGGACACCCTCATCTGTGAACTGCTTCAAGCAGAGTCCTGCTTGGAGAAAGGAGGACCCATTTAATGATCTCTTAATGGTAAAGCTGAACCAGGGATTATCACTCTTACTGGGCTAGGGTACTGGGAAAGGAAAAATCAGGAACCTGAGAGTGATGGCCATGGCATAAAGGGAGGATACCTGAAAGGCAGGAAGCCTCCAACAGTCATGTGGATGAGCGTAGACTTGTACCAGGGCTGGGGTGGGATTTCCCGGGCGATGTTCTTGGTGCGACAAGGTGCGTCAAAGGGGCTAGCATTGTTCTTCCCGAAGATGCCTCCAATGACAGTGAGGGGGAAACCCACCAGCAGCCAAACCGTCAGAAGCAGCAAGATGGTGGTGGCCGGCAGAGCCTGTGTCGAACCATTAGCCCAATGCACCGAGTTCACCACACTCCACGTCAGGAAGAAAGGCACTGCAGGGATGGGCCCCCAGAAGAAGGGTCAGCAGGAGGAGCTACATCCCGGGGCCACCCACTCAGACTAGACCTAACAGGGAGAGGGGCGAAGCATCCTGCTCGCAGGTAGACCTCGCCATTCCACATCCCGTGGTTTCCTGTTCCTTATCTTACCAAATCCCCTCCCCCGTCATTATCATTAAAGAGCAAGGCCACTGTTACATAATGCTCTAGAGTAACACAATCCACCTGCCTCCAAGGCCCTATCCTGCTGTGGCATCTGTGATTCCTAGCATGAGACGTCCCTTTGGATTAAGGCCCTGTTTTCAGAAAGCTCTGGTTCAAACATAAATGTGATGAAATATAAATCAGACAGGATTGGGAACACAAAAGGCTTAGAATGCAGACTACTACGGCCTTTGAAATGACAAACCAGCTTGTAAGGCTAGAGTCCCGTAGCCACCTCCAAATAAAAAAAAAATTTTTTTTAAAGGGAGAGTACCAAAACATAAGTTTCAGAAAGAGTGTTATTTCACTCTTCATGTAATGGTCACGAATACGGGCTCTCGAGTCAGACTGCCTGGGTCTGAAACCTGCTCTACTCCCTCTTAGGAGTGTAATGTCGGGCAAATTACTTAAGCAGCCTGAAGTTCAACTTCCTCATCTATAAAATGGGGACAATATTACCTACCACATAGGGTTGCTGTGGGGATTTAATGAGATGAAGTGTGTCGAGTGCTTACCATGCTGCCTAGAACATTTTAAGGACTTACTTAATTTTTGACTATGCAAAAGAAATGCATTCTGGTCTTCTGAATGGTTTTGTTTCTTTTGCCTATTTTTATTCCCTTAAAGCCTTACTCTAACTCCATCCCAGGTTCCACAATGTATTCCAAGTTCCTCAAATCGGCCCACCAGGCCGGCCCACCAGGGAAAGGACAGTCCTCACCAGAGAAGAGGCTGGTGGTGAGAATGATGTTCCACACCCAACGCTCGCCTCCAATCTGCCGGTAGAAGTGGCTGGACACGTACCCAGAGATGCAGCAGGTCAGGGCATACAACAAGATGGCGGCCGAGTTAATGGCCCCATGACGGTGCACATTGAACATGCCCAGCAGCGCCATGACAATAATGCCTGCAGGGTGGTAGTGGAAAGCCTGTGTCAGGTCTCAACCTATCCCTTTTCTGGCAATTTCAGAGGAATCAGCCCCCTTCCACCCAGACCCAAGGTCTCCAGGAAAACAATATCCCCTAATTCTGTTGTCCAGCAAACCCACAACTGAATATACACATCCTTTCTTTTTCTTTTTTTCAAGTAGACTCCATGCCCAGCATGGAGCCCAACGCCGGGCTTGAACTCACGACCCTGAGATCAAGACCTGAGCTGAGATCAAGAGTTGGACGCTTAACCGACTAAGCCACCCAGGTGCCCCTATACACATCCCTTTTAAGGCCACCCCACCCCTTAGGTCTGCCCCTCGCCTGGACAGAAGAGAAGATCAGCAGATCTTTCCAGAACAAACCACCTGCTTAGTTCTACCCCTTGAGAGAAATCCCTGATTAATTTTTATCACCTCACCAGTGCCAAGGGCCAGGAATTGCGCACCCACACCAAGCACAGCACAGAGCAGACCACGGTATGGAGGGAAGCGGAAGACATCTGTATGGATAATCTTCCAGCCATTGTCACCTTGGTCAAAGTCATCACCAGAACCTGCAGACGTAGTCTCCTCATCCAAGTTGTATCGAGCCAGGTCGTTTCGAAGCACACGCATGAGAATGACAGCCACAAAACCCACCAGTAAAAACACAAGCACCATGGAATTGATGATGGACAACCAATGGATCTCCAGTGTTCTGGGAAAGAAACCACCATCATCGCCACGGCGCCTGTCACTCCGACGCTCCACTGAAGTCTCGGACCAGCGCACACTGTAGGTGTGGGTGAGGCCTAAGAACTCATCAGCTCGTAACCCATCTAAGCTGTGGGGCTTGACATCCCGCACCGAGACATTGGCAAATATAATTCGATCTCCATGGAATTCTAGGTGGAAATCCAAATGGGTCCAGAGCCCTATCTTGTGGCTGTGAGGCAGGAAGCCACTCTCCTCCATGTAGCCCACAAAGCCACGGATTGGCAAGTCGTCCACTACAAATTCAAAGTAGTACAGTTCCTCAATGGCCTGGCGCAGGTGCTCCACCTACAAAGAGCAAGTCAGGAGTCAGACAAGGCCTCCCCAGGCAGAGGGTCAGAGCAAGGCGTCACAGCCTGGACACTACTCACATTCTGGGCTGGACAGTTCTTTATTGTGGGCAGCTGTCCTGTGCACTGTAATAGGCACCATCCCTGGCTTCTTCCCACTAGATGTCAGTAGCACCCCCCATAGTGACAATCAAAATGATCTCCAGACATTGCCAAATGTCCCTTGAGAGACAAAACCGAACTGCCCCCTGTTGAGAACCACTGGGTTAGATCCTAGTATGCTGGGATTCTCCAAAAAGAGCAGTATGACTTGACGGGGGTTAAGGTGTAGAAAAAGGAGAAAGGCAAGGTGTAAGAAGGTCTAGGGTAGACTAAAGAAGAGCGCCCTAAGATAGGATTTGCTAGAGAAAAAAGCATCACAGGAAAGATAAGAGTGTAAAGGAGCTAGTTAAGAAACCAAGAGGTAGGTATGGAAGGAAACCATGCAGGAGTGACAGCTGGGCCCTTATTACCAACAGAGCGGCTTGGAGTCAGGAGCCCTGGGCTCTAGTATCACCTCTGCAATTCAATATCCATGTAGTCTTGGAAAAGTCACTTTTGAGCAAGTATGTTTCTTCCTCAACTGAATGCAAATAGTACCACCTGTCCTGCCTACCAGTGGGGTTGGCGTTATAATCAAGTCAGATCATTTCCACAGAGATGCTATAAAACCATGAATTAGAAGGCACTGTTATTAGTCCCCGGGAGGGAGGGCTAAGTGCTCGCCAGGGCTAAGTGCTCGCCAATGTGCAGAGGCTGACCTGTGCAGAACTGAGCTGCATGTGGCACAGAATTCTCTTCTCCACATTCTCCCGAAAGCGGATCTCGTACAAAGACTCTGCCATTCGGTCCCCATCCAGCACTTCACCCAGGCTAAGGCTTTTGTGACGGATCTTCTCAGGGCAGCAGACCGGAAGCTGATAGTAGTGGTAAGTCTCCTGAGGGTTGTGGTAGGGTCCCACTTTGTTGACATACAGAATGACGGGGTCACCGGCCTTGTAGTGTGTCACACCTTCCACCCCTGGCTCATGGCCTGTGCCCAGCAGCAGTATCAGGAATGGCAACCACTGGCAGCTCCAACTCGGCGGGTGCCCTAGGACTGTCATCCTTAAGGCAGTGGAACCTGTTTGGGGGAATCCTGCAGTTATGAAAACCAGGGATCAACTCCTGACGCCCCAGGTCAGGTCCTTCGAAACGAAGCCCCATAGCTCCAATTTCTCCCCTTGGCCTCTCGAACCCTCCCTCGGGAGGCCGCCCCCCGACCCCCACACAATACTGTCTCTATCCGCCTTTGCTCTCTCGTCCTCTGGATCTGGGGTCCCCGTCCCGCAGCCCGCCTGCCCGGGACCTCCCCGCGCGCCCCAGCCCGTTTCCATGGCAACGCCACGCGGCCTCGCACCTCGGGCACCTTCCCGCGGCACCCGCGGGGTCCTCACCGCTCGGGTAGGGCTGGCCGAGGCGGCGCCCGCGGCCTCTACGGCCCCGTAGCTGCCCTTGGGCTCCTGCCCGGGTCTCCCCCAGAGCGGCGCGCTAGCGGCGGCCCGGAGAGGACCTGACGCCCGACCTCCACGGGGTTGGCCGCCGCGGTGCCTGATCGCAGCGGCTGCGGCCGCACCACGCGGGACGCCGCACTCGGCTTAGTGAGGTGCTCCCCGACGAGCTCTCTCCAGCCGGGAGGCCGGCCCAGCTCCGGAGAGCCCGCAAGGCTCGGCTGGCCCGCCCCCTCCCCCCGGCGGGGGGCCCTCCCGGCGATCTGCAGAGCAGCCCAGGACACGTCAGTCTTACCACTTCCGCCTCACCCGCGGGGACCTCAGCCCGGCGGAAAGCTCCTCTCCTGGAGCCGAGCGGGGACCACGCCCCCGCCGCGGCGGCCGGGGCGCCGCTCCTCTGCCGTTTCTCTGGCCGCGGCTACGGCTGAGGCCTGGCTGCGAGGCCGCGGACGTCCCTTCAGGGTGAGAGGCGCCGGCCGCCGCCCCCGGGAAGACTTGGGGCACGGGCGGAAGCCGGGGAGCCGTGCCCGCCGCACGCGTCCAGTGACTGTCCAGGAGACGGAGCCCGGTTGGT
This sequence comes from Phoca vitulina, assembly GCF_004348235.1. NCBI lineage: Eukaryota > Metazoa > Chordata > Mammalia > Carnivora > Phocidae > Phoca > Phoca vitulina. The sequence continues at coordinate 1,664,983 of NW_022589710.1, forward strand.
GGCTGGGCCCACACCTAGTGGACGCCCCGGAGCATTTGCCGGCTGAACCAATGGGACTCGCCACCCACTGCAGAGGGCGAGCTCTGGGAGGCGGTCCATGGCCCCCAACCCGGGCGGGGGTGAGTGAGGCTTTGGGCGTCTCTGTGCTAGGACAGCGCGAGCAGTCCATGCAGGTCGGGATCTCACCTCACTGCTTCTCTTAACCCGTCACGAATGGTCTCCCGCCGAAAAATAAAAATATCTTCCGGAGGCTGCACTGGAGGCCTCCCTGGCCATATAATGACCGTCCCATGTTCGAACGTAGCAAGCCTGAGCCAGGTCTGGTGCAGAGGCACGCAGAGAGACAGGGTGTCTGCCCTTTTACTCCGTGAGTTGGGCAGCCTGACAGGGCTATCGTTACTTGCAGGTAAAGAATCTTGACATACGTTCGACTCTTTCGATGTTTTTGTTCGTATTTATCTGTATGTGTTCGGGCTTTTCTTAATTTTGTATTGCAGATTATTCTGGAAAAGTTTGCCCTTATTTGTCTCCGCTACTTTAAAGGAATCTGCCATTAGGGGAGTTTTAAAGATCAGACCCAGGGGCAGTGACTACCGTTTGGCCACCTGGGGGCAACATGTAAGGATGCAGACTTAAGGTTCCCTTTCCCCGGGGAAAGTAGTACAGGGGAAAATCTTAAGTGGCTTCTGGCCTGAAAAGTCCTCCATTTACCCTCTTCTGCCCTCTCTGACCCAGCCCTCCTCCCTACAGGAGGAGGAGGTGAGGTTCTGGGAAGTAGGGGATTGAGTTTTTTAGATAAATCAGTGAATTTTGTAATTAGAAAAGTAACTTAGAGAAGCCAGAAACCTGGGACTCTTTCTCACTTACTCCCGCGTCCCAACCCCCAGCCTCCTCAGATCAATGCCGTCAAGCCCCCCTGCTGCTTATTTCCTCAATATCTTCCAAATACTTGCCCTCCCTGGCTGCCTAGCTTCGGGTCTCATCCTCTTGCACCTAAATTACCATGACAACCACCTTGCTAGTCTCCTGGTCACCTCCCCTCTTGGATCCATTTTCCACTCTGCTGCTGATTCATACATATACATACTGTATATACTATTTCCTGCAACAGTGGTTCTCAGATCTTGGTGTGCATCAGATTCAGCTAGAAGCTTATTAAAAACATGGAGATCTGGGTCCACGAAATCAGGATCTTAGAGGAGGAGGTGACTAGGCATCATTTTTTAACAGGCTCTGACTTTGACTATTTCGACCAAAATTTGACCATGAGTACATAGGATAAACTCTAAAAACCTTGGTATATGAGGCCTGTCAGACCTGGATCTTTATTACTTCTCCAGGTGCATTAATTGTATTCAAATTAGAATCTCGAATGTCATGTTCTCTCAAGCCTGCAAGCTCATATAGTTGCTTTGGCCTAGACTGCCCATCTACCATTCCCTACTTACCTGCCTGGAGACTCCTCTTGAACAGTACAAATGCCTCCTCTATAAAGCCTGCCTCTACATCTTCCAGTCTTTGTTTATAGCAATTTATCTCACTGTACTGTTATTTTACTTATGTGTCTGTTTTCCTTGCTAATTACTAACTACTCACAGGAAGACTGTAATTTATCCATCTTGATATCCTCAGGACTTAGCAGTGCTTTTGTATAAAGTAGGCAGCTTAATACACGTTTTTTGAATAAACTGGTTTACCCGCTGGACATGATGAGGACAGAGCTGCCACCAAGCTACCTATCCAGAGGAGCAGAAGATGGGCGGGGCAGAGTGGGCCTCCTTACCACGGTGTGTCCTGGACAACTCATCTTGGCGGTTTGAGAATGTAGATCTAGCTTCCAACAAACTCTGGAACTACCCTGCCAGCAGGATCAGCAGGCTGTCAATAAACAGGAATTTACCAGTAGCCTACGGCACAATCTGTTGTTGGAGTTGTTTTTTTTGGAAGATAGAAAATAAATCTGATTCTTCTTTTGTCCTTTCCCCTGCATGCCACCCCCCACCCTGCACACACACAGTCTTAAATCTAGGTAACCCCTCTAGCAAGGTGAGCCCCACATGGGGCTCCCTGCTCAGCAGGGAGCCTGCTTCTCCCTCTCCCTCTGCTGCTACCCCTGCTGTGCTCTCTCCCTCTCTGTCAAATAAATAAATTGAAGCAGGCTCGCTGAGCAGAGAGCCTGATGCGGGGCTCAATCCCAGGACCCTGGGTTTATGACCTGAGCTGAAGGCAGATGCTTACCGACTGAGCCACCCAGGCACCCCCAATTGTATCTTTTAACATACATGCAGTGCTCCAGCCAAACAGAATTACTTTTCCTTCATTGTTCCCTCTGTCCTGGCAAACCCTTACTCTTCCTTGAGGACTTAGCTCATGAGCTGTTTTAAGGACACCTTTACTGACTGCTCAAGCCCAAACTGGATGTTCCTCCTTTCTGGGTGCTCCCAGAGCCCCAGTACTTTCTCTGTCACAGCATCTAACGTAGTGTCTGTAATTGTGTTTTTTCTGCTTGCATCTCCCATTAGGGCTGTAAGGGAGGTCAACTGACCAGAAGAGGGAGATGAAGTTATTAAGAGGTTTGAGAAGAATGGGTTGTGGAGAATGGAAGCGAGCTGATCCGGAAAATGAGCAGGATCACTGGGCAGCATTTGGGGGTCCAACTGAGGTTAAAAACACAATTTATAGACACATGATTTTAACACAGTGTTAAGATTTTTTTAGGATCTTGGGTACAGGTGCTTGAATATTTTTTTTTAAAGATTCTATTTAGGGGCGCCTGGGTGGCTCAATCGTCAGGCATCTGCCTTCGGCTTGGGTCATGATCCCAGGGTCCTGGGATAGAGTCCCGAATTGGGCTCCCTGCTCAGCAGGGAGCCTGCTTCTCCCTCTCCCTCTGCTCTGCCACTCCCCCTGCTGTGCTCTCTGTCAAATAAATAAAAATTAAAATCTTTAAAGATAAAATTGGAGAGCTAAGCAGGGTCAGATGTTGAAGCCATATAAAAGAATTTGGACTTGATCCTGAGGCAAATGGGGAGGCACTGAATTGTTTTTAAGTGGGAATCAAATCTGTGTTATGCCTTGGAGTTCAGGGTGAAGACAGACTGGAGGGGAGCAGAAGCCATGCTAGAGTGATCAGTTGATGGAGGCTTGACCTAAGGCGGTGGCAGCCGCTTCAAGAGCCTGGAGTGTATTATTAAAGATAGTTTTAAGAGGTAGAAGAGGTGACAGATTGGATGTAGGGGCTGAGGCAGAGGGAAGGGTCTAGGATGACTGGGTGTGTAAATTGAAGACGAGTATAGAATTCAACAGAGGGCGCCTGGGTGCCTCAGTCGGTTAAGCATCTGCCTTCGGCTCAGGTCATGATCCCAGGGTCCTGGGATGGAGCCCCACATTGGGCTCCTTGTTCAGCGGGGAGCCTGCTTCTCCCTCTCCCTCTGCCTGCCACTCCCCCTGCTTGTGCTCTCTCTCTCTGTCAAATAAATAAAATCTTAAAAAAAACAAAACAAAACAGAGGAAGTCTAGGGCAAGAACAGAAAGAATTGAATTTTGGACACGGTGAGTTTAAGATACCTGAGAGAGACATGTCCATGTGATGTCCAGTAAGCAACTGGATGCTGGATCTGGAACTCCAGAGGACATCTGGGATAGAGATGAGATTAGGAGGAGTCAGCATGGATGTAATAACTAAAGTGTTGGGAAATGGGTGAGATCCTAATGGGAGGACATAAAGCTCTGAGGAAATAAGGCCTGTGGTAGAACCTTCCAGATATGATTAAGGGACAGACAGAGAAGATAAGGCTCCAGTGAAGTCTGAGGAATGGCTAGAGGGATAGGAGGAAAAGTACAGAACTTAGGGTCATGGGAAGATAAGAATGCATTTCAGAGTTCCCAGGTGGAGTCTATTCCACCCCTTCAATCTGGGATCCTTGTAACCTTGAAACTGTCTTTACTTGTATAAAGGTATGGAAGTGATGCTCTGCAATTTTGGAGTCTGGGCTTAAACTGATCATGCAATTTCTGATTTTTTTTTTCCTCATGTAATTCTGTGCTACTATGTGAAGGAACTCTGGCTAGTCCGCTGGATAGTGAGACCATATGCAGCAGAAACAAACCACCCCAGCTAAGATGAGACCACCAGAAGAACCACCCAACTGAGCACAGCTCAACTTGCCAGAAAATAAGTGAATAAATAAAAGGGTGGTTGCTTTAAGCCAGACAAACAAACAAAAAACATTGTAAGGTTGAGATTCCTTAGAATAGGCTTCTACAACACCTTGCGATTCTCTGTCATATTCTCACACGCAGGTTTCTCATTCTGGATAATAAACTCTGAGTACAGGGTCTCTGTTGGCGTTATTAGCTGTTTTATCCCAGTACTCAGTGCACGGCCTGGCACACAGTGGGTGCTCTCAATGGACATGAATGGTTGAAGGGACTAGATCTATGTGGGGGGTCTCACCAGACTGCAGAAGCGGCCCCCAGGAATATGTTCCACCGTGCACTTCATTCTCAAGCCTTGTGGCCCAAGGTGGAAAGAAGGTGAATTGTGATGTATGCGGAACATGGGACCTTGGCGAATTCCGTAACCAGGAGGAGGAAGAAGTAACAACAGCCAGTGGAGACAAAAAGAACTGCTGCCCCCTTCTCCCCCCTCCACGTTCCCAGTGGGGAGGTGAGCCCAGCATCCCAGACTCGCGTGACTCTATAGGCAAGCATTTGGAGACTAACTTTACTTTGTTACCCCAGCCCTCGGTGGCTCAAGGTTGGCTTTCTGAGCAGATAATAGGCTTCGAAGTAGCACAGTTCCCCGCTCTCAGCAAGCCCAACACCATGGGGAAGGGAGACACCTCGGAGGTAGCACCACCTACCTCAGCCTACCGCTCTGTCATGGAGGACTATGGTTACGAGGTGGGCAAGGTCATTGGCAATGGCTCCTATGGGACGGTGTATGAGGCTTACTACACAAAGCAGAAGGTCATGGTGGCTGTCAAGATCATCTCAAAGAAGAAGGCCTCTGAGGACTATCTTAACAAGTTCCTGCCCCGTGAGATACAGGTTGGAAAGGGAACTGAGACCAAGCTGCTTAAAACTTCTCAGAAGGGGTGTGGTTAGGAGGGGGTGGAGTGAGAACACCCCCCCACACCCCCCGCAGGCCTGAATGTCTCACTAAGCAGCAGGAAAATGACTTGATGTAAATTCAACCTCTTTCCACCCACCCACTCACCTCCAGCCCCTCACAAAGTAGAAGTCCAAAGCCTAGGGTTTGCCCACAGATCACCCAGCCCTCTGGAGTTTAATCCGCTTGCAGAGTTCTAAGTTAAGTTAGCCGTGGGACAGCAGGAGGCCTGGGAGCACAGCCCGGGTTCTCCCTTCCCAGGTTTGATGGGTCCCTCTTCCGGGGCCAGGTCATGAAGGTCCTGCGGCACAAGTACCTCATCAACTTCTACCAGGCCATCGAAACCACATCCCGAGTATACATCATTCTGGAGCTGGCTCAGGGCGGTGATGTCCTTGAGTGGATCCAGCGATACGGGGCTTGCTCTGAGCCCCTTGCTGGCAAGTGGTTCTCCCAGATGACCCTGGGCATCGCCTACCTGCACAGCAAGGGCATCGTGCACCGGTGAGGGCGCTGCCAGCCAGGCTGGGGCCTTTGGGCTCTCGAGGGGGTTTTATGCATGTTTCCCATTTTCTGCCCTCTTCCTCCCTTGACCTTCCTCAATTATCTAGGCCCATTCATCCCCTCTATTTTAATTCTCTGCTCAAGAACGTTTCTGTAGCGCCCACTGTGAGCACGGCACTCTGAACTACAATGACGAGCCCCCTGTGGTCCTCAGGTACCATCCTCTCTCACCTTTGGGCTCTGCTCACAACTCCATGGCTCCTTCCTCTCTACCTTGTATCCTCATAAAGGCACCTCTCTCCCACCTTGCCTTTTCTCTAGCCTCTGACCCCTGGCCCTTCAGCTCCCGGTCTAATACTAAACCCTCTCCCCAGCCTGACCCCCAGCCTTTCTGCTGCTGGTAGGGACTTAAAGTTGGAGAACCTGTTGCTGGACAAGCGGGAGAATGTGAAGATATCGGACTTTGGCTTCGCCAAGATGGTGCCTTCTAACCAGACAGTGCATAGTAGCCCTTCTTACCGCCAAATGAACTGCTTTACAAACCACCTCAGCCAGACCTACTGTGGCAGCTTTGCTTATGCGTGCCCGGAGATCTTGCTGGGCTTGCCCTACAACCCTTTCCTGTCTGACACCTGGAGCATGGGCGTCATCCTCTACACTCTAGTGGTCGCCCGGCTGCCCTTTGATGACACCAATCTCAAGAAGCTGCTGAAAGAGACTCAAAAGGAGGTCACTTTTCCATCTAACTACTCCATCTCCCAGGAGTGCAAGGTGCTGGCTTCCCCAGGAGGGCTGAGGCCTCAGGGATGACCCACAGGGAGGGAAGACCCATCCTAGGCCTCCCCACCCCGGGGGAGGCTCTTCCCCACCAGACCCATCTCACACTTTAGCCCCTGCCCTAGAGTAGTTGGCGGGGAGGGACCTTAAAGGGCCACCCCTGGGCTCCGCACCTTACATGGGAGTCATAAGCAGGTTTCAGCCTCTGTCTCTTTAGGCCAGAAAGGGATTATGCAAGAGGTTTCCCCCAAGGTACCCTTCCTTTCTCTCTCCTCCAGGGAGTTAAATGCCTGGCTCTTCAGGACAAAATCAGGACCACACCCCCTTTCACCAGAGTGGTGTGATGGGCTATCCTGCTTCTCTCTTAGGTCCAACTGCTCACTGCCTGTGTGGCACAATGGGGGGAGAGCTCAGCCAAGACCTCTCTTTCCCCTGCCCTAGAACCTGGTCCTCCAGACGCTACGCCAAGCCACCAAGCGTGCCACCATCCTGGACATCATCAAGGATCCTTGGGTGCTCAAGTTCCAGCCTGAGCAACCCACCCAGGAGATCAGGCTGCTTGAGGCCATGTGCCAACCCCCCAGCACCACTAATCGGCACCAATCCTTGGAAATCAGTACCTAAAAATGGTTGAAGGAAGGGGTTGGGAGAGGAGCAAAGCAGGAGGGTCTGGGGCTAAAAATCCTTTATATCAAAAATAAATCTATTTCTGATTTAGTTTCATCAGCTGGGGTCAAAGACATTCTTTCTTCAGGGGAACCTTAGCAGGGAACCCTACTGAGACCAAGAGGTGGATTTCTACCCAGAGTCTGTAACCAGTCACCTTGATGTCTGTAAGTCAATAGGGTAATTCACAATGTAGCTCATACGCGGCTCACGGGGGAGAGGGTGCTAGCATAAACACCCACTTTGGGGAAGCTTCATTATTCTGGCTAAGTAAATGCTCATTATTTTACATCTCTGTGCACTCTAAATGTTCAAGCAGTGGGAAAGAGGCCCTGGTTGCTATTTGGTTATGGCTCTGCCTCTGTTTACAGTCCAAAGGGATGGCATTATTTGTTCTCTTTGAAATGGGCATCAGGATGTGTGAAATATCTTGGTTCCTTCTCCCTTCTCCAGATGCCACCTTAACCACTATTGGAACAATCCCAGTGAATCATGGTCCCTCATCGATTGCTCTTAGAAATGGCAAGGGCGCCTGGGTGGCGCAGTTGGTTGAGCGTCTCGCTCTTGGTTTCAGCTTGGGTCATGATCTCGGGGTCGTGGGACTGAGCCCCGAATCAGGCTCTGCGCTCAACAGGGAGTCAGCTTGGGGTTCTCTCTCCTTCTCTCTCTGCCCTTCCTGCTTGTGTGCACATGCTCTCTCAAAATAAGTAAACAAATCTTAAAAAAAAAAAAAAAAGAAAGAAAGAAACCGAAATGACAGTTCAAACAAGCCTATTTACTGTGGGTTCTGAATAAAGGAAAGCTACTTGCTCCTTCATCCCTATATTCTCCCTCCCTGTCCTTGAAAATGGGCTTTGCAAAAGGAAAATGAGTAGTAAATCATGGGGCTGTCTGGGCAGAGGCATGATTGGGGGAAAGCAATGAGAGAAGACTCAGAGACAGCTCCATATGGGTCTAAGATAACTAGTACTTGTGCTGAACCTCAGCACTAGGCAACTCTAGGACAAACCAACTTGAAAGATGAAATAGTACCTACCTAGAACATAGTAGGTCAAGATACTGTCAACTCCCATTTGTTCTCTGTTCCAATACTTCGTTATTCCCTTCATTACTCCCATTGTGATTCAACGCTTGAAACAAAGCTCCAAAGGCCAGGGAAGAGTCTCAGGTGTAGACAAGGCAGTATAAGCACTATGGTTCCATCTGCCCGATTTTATTGGGAACAAGGGCACTGTAACTGCTATCAGAGAAGGGAGCCCAGGGGCTCCTCTTGCACCAAGGTCCTTTTTCAGAGTTGAGCCAGGGAGGGGAGGGCGACAACCCCTTTTCAGGCAGGGTCACACTATCACCCTCAGCAGGACCTCCCCAAAAGGCTATGTTCCTTTAGCTTAGCACTTGGCACTTAAGGAAAAGAGACCAATGAAGGCAGCACTGGGAAAACAAGCCCAGACTTATCAGGATACCCACTCAGCCAACTGCTTTAGTGCTTCTTCATCTTCATCTGCTTCAGGAGCTTCAGGGACAAGGATACCCAGAGAAAGAAAGAAACGTTAGGGCGGTAGCAACTTCCAACAATCCCCTGCTAGAACACTGAAAGTCTGCTGAATTTTCTTTCCCCAGCAAAGAACCTAAAGGTGTGGTCCTTCTGCTTGCTGGGCTGCTGCTAACTCCCAGGGCACCCTTGTACAAATTAAGAAAATGTGCTTCTCTCTCCCAGAACTTGCAGCCCTACACCAGGGTACCCAGCTTGCTGAATGAGGCACAAGCTGGACTTTAGTCTTCATTCTTGTTCAGCCAGGTGCCCTTATGCAGTCAACAACCTGTGCAACGGTAGCAGCAGCCCTCTCTGCCTGGTTCCTTTGAAGCAGGATGTAAGAGGAATAATCTTTCCCCGTATCTATCCCACCTCCTCAAGTCCTTAAGACAACAGAATAGCCCTGAGTACCTGGTCCTGCAGGCAGATGTGTAGAGGGTACACTGGGCAGTTCAAGGGGGGGTTCTTTCTCCTTGTCACCCACAGTTAACAAGTCCCGGGCCAATTCCTCCTGCTCCAGCTCCTCTAGCTCTTCCAACAGTTCATCCTGGATATGGAACAATAAAACTGTTTAAGATGAAGAAATGAGGGGCGCCTAGGTGGCACAGCTGGTTAAGCGTGCGACTCTTGATTTCAGCTCAGGTTGTGATCTCAGGGCCCTGATCTCAGGGTTGTGAGATCGAGCCCCATGTTGGGCTCCAAGCTCAGCAGAGTCCGCTTAGGACTCTGCCCTCTCTCTCTGCCCTTCCCCTCCCGTGATCTCATGCTCTCTCTCTCAAATAAATAAATATAATCTTTAAAAAAAAAAAAAGATGAAGAAAGGGAACTTCTACTTCCAAAAACATACCACTTTTGGAGTCCCTCTCCTGCCCCAAACTTGCCCCATGATTCTCTTGGGCATTCCTTCTGGCTGGTCTCCTGCTTTCTCCCATATTCCCTGACCCCTCAGTCCCAATCACCTCATCCACAATGTCTCCAAAGCCCACAGGCCGAGATATGGCATCCGAGATCTGCTGGGCCACCTCCTGTTGTTCTGTAATGTCAGCCATCAGTTCATCCACCTTGTCAATGTCCCTGAGAACAAGATATACAGCCAAGAAATCAGGCAACAACCCTCCTGACTCTCCTGTCTTGCCTGAGTGAAGCCCCTCCTGTCTGTGGCCTCAGGCTGATAAATCCACAGCTATCAGGTAGAAGAGGTCCCTGGGAAATTGTACAGAGGCAAGGGGGCCTGAGGATTGGTAAGAAGCCACACCGGGGAGGATAGGCTGCACTTCCCTCTCTGAAGCGTCTTAAATCATCTTTCTTCCTTATAATGCTTTAGCCAGCAAAGAGATCTTACAGGAAGCAAGGAGACCGACAGAGGTCTAGCTGTCATAGGCATGTCTATAATGTAAATTCACATTCTGAGAGGTTTTAACATTCAAAGTACAATACCAAGCTACTTTCCCCAGCGCCTGGGCCCCCTGCTTCCCTCCCCCCGTACCCACATGTCCTGGTAGGCCTTCTTCATGCCTTGGGCAGCAAGCTCCATGGTACGAAGCACTTCTGCATTGGTGGTGGCATTCTCGATGGCCTCACGCTGAAACTCCAGGGTGGATAATGTCCCATCGGTTTGTGCCAGCTGTTGTTCCAATCTTTTCTTCCTCCGCAAAGCCTGCAGGGCGGCTGACCCAGCACACACCCTGAACATCAGAGCCAGAAGCCCTCGCTTCCCACCTGGGCCCACCCTACCGGCGCCTCTCCCCCATTACCTCTCTTATTCTTGATCCCATGCTTCTTGGCCATTTGTAGCTCCTGTTGAATCTTCTGCTCCAGAAACTCCTGTTTCTTGATCAGTATCTTCTCTGTCTCCTTCAGTTTCTGTATTGCCTCTTCAGGGGTTGGCCCCTTCTCCTTCTTCCCTGGAGTCCAATCAAGCAGGCCCATATTGTGCGGAGGAAAAATATTAGCCACCAGTTACTAAGTGCATAGTTTGTGCTAGGCGCTTGACTGCATTATTGTTAATCCCAAAAGGACTCTCTGCAGTGAATGTACTATTTTCACTTTACAAATATGGAAAAGGGCACAAAGATGTTAAATTGTTTTTGTTTAAAATCACAACTAGGGGCACGTGGGTGGCTCAGTCGTTGGGTGTCTGCCTTTGGCTCAGGTCATGATCCCAGGGTCCTGGGATCAAGCCCCGCATCGGGCTCCCTGCTCCATGGGAGGCCCGCTTCTCCCTCTCCCACTCCCCCTGCTTGTGCTCCCTCTCTCGCTGTGTCTCAGTCTGTCAAATAAATAAATAAATAAAATCACAGCTAGTAAGAATAGAGGAGTAATCGAAATGTGGCAGTATGACTTTCAAATCCAGTATTCGTTTGCTATTCCCAGCTGCCGTTTAAGTCATTTCCAGGCCTTTTTTTTTAAATAATAGACTTCGTTTTTCGGAGCAGTTTTAGGTTCACAGCAAACTTGAGTGTCAGGTACAGAGTTCCCATACACCCCCTGCCCCCACACATGCACAGCCGCCCCACTATTACATCCCCACCATAGTTTGGTCACTTTTTATAATCACTGTTGCACTTGCTGTCCTAGCAGATGCTCAAGGTCCTGACTCCACAGGATCAAACTGAATGAAGTACAGGGGCTAGAGAAAAAAAAAATCTGATCTCAATTTTCCCCTTCATCTTCTGCACTCCTAAAAAAAAGATGGCCCTTGCCTGCTTAAAATCCTTCCACACTCTCTATTGCCTACAGGATAAAATCCAAAACTTGAATAAGACATACAAGGCCCTTCTTGATCTGGCCTTTGTTACCTCTACACACACACACACACACACACACACACACACTCCGTTCCCCTAAACACACCATACTCTTTCCTGCCTGTTTTGCACACAGTTACGTCTTCCTGGACAACCTCAATTCTCCACCCGGCATACCTCCAGCCTTCTGGCTCACAACCCCCCCGCGCTGCTTCTGTGCTTCCCTGGGTGGTAGGTCCATCTCCGGCATGGAGTTGCTACATGACACTGGATATGTCAGTTTTGGCTTGTCTTGCCCCACCAGATAGGCGCTTTAAGTAGGCAATCTTTCTTCATCACCTCAGATGCCCTCTTGGCCAGCATAAAGGAAGCACCAGTGTTTTGGAAAGGACTAGATGAGGACGAGCAGAAACTCATCCCCTCCCCCCCGCCTGAACAGTGGGGACCCTCCGCTCCCGTCCCGGCCGGCCCCCAGCTCTTCTCTCTGGGGCGGGGGAGGGGAGGCAGCCGGAGCCTGGCTCCCTAACAAGGCGGGGCCTCCTGGCACGTGAGGAGGCCTCGCTGGGCCGCGCATGGGGTTCTCGGGACAGCCCGCGGCCACGGCCTTCCCCCACACCCCCGCGGCCAGCCTCGCCCCGGCTCACCCCTCCCGAAGAGTCTGCCGAACCCACTCATCGCCACCCTCGCCTCTCCCGCCTCCGCCCCACGGCGTCGGGCAACTTCCGCCTTGCTCGGGGAGGGTGCGGCCTCGGCGCTCCGAGACCCGCCTGGGCCAATCCCTCGTTGGGGCACCGCCGCGACATCATCAACTGGAGCCGACGAGGCCACTTCTACCACGTGACCCGAGCCACCAGCCCCCAACCCACTCGCTCCACTTAAAGCGGCCGCTTCACTTTGGGCTATAAAAAGGCCGCCGCACGCCCACCCCAAAACACAGTATTTGTTTTCCTGGAAGGGAGTGTGCAGGGTCGCGCGTCCCACTGCTTGGGGCCAGTGGAAGAGTTCTTCGGGCCCTTGGCAGAGCTCAGGAAACGGAGTGCGGATGGGGCGAGCACAAGGGGGGGGTCACAGTCGGGTGTGCCACAAGTTTCTATGGCCCAACCTGATGAAGACTAATGCCGCGCGCTCTGCTCTTGGCGCCTCCGGATAGGCGAGGCCGGCTACAACGCTAGACGAATAGAAACATGCCGCAGGACTTCTTCTGTCACACACAAACATGCTTTAATAATTTACAAATACATCTGAGAATGCCTTCCTGATTTCCTTTAAGTTTTATGCCTCAAATGAGGCTCATCCACAAGACTGGACCTCAGGGCCCAGCTTGGACCTTTGCAAATGTCTCTAGTCCTTCAGTTAGGGTTTGAAGACTCATTCCATTCTGGACATGAATGCAGGTAACTCCTAGAAAGGAAAGAAAAAAAAAAAAAAGCCACATTTCATCAGGCCTGTTGTTCCTCTCACCTTTTTTGGGTGTCACCCAAATATTGTCATGCAAATTATCCATCCCGTACATACCTACCTAACCCCGCATCCGAACCCTTTCTCCTCATTCCCCAAAGGGCTAATCTTACCACTCAGTACCCAGTTTGCTGACGTCTACGATATTCCGCTTCTCATCATCAAAGAAGATCATCTGGGAGAAAAGAACTCCAGTCTTCCGCTGCAACCTGTGCAAGGAGGGGCAGGGAGCGGCCCCGCTGGCTTCTTAGCTCCTTCAGCCTCTCTGGTCTCCCCACTTCTACCCTTATCTCCACCTACCTCTCAAAGTGGGTGACCTTGCTGCCTGGATAGATTTCCCGATGAGCAAAGTATCTGTCAAGGTCAAAGAGCTCCAGAAGCTGGTTGGCCCCTTCGATCTCCCCTGTCCTGCAAGAAGGTGTCATAGCTGGGATCCGGAGGGCCAGAGCTGCAAGCCAAGTTATATTTAACCAGGGGGGAAATCAACTTGCTAGTTTTCCAGGATAGGGAGGCATCCTCGGTCCTCATTCAACTCCCTATGCTTCCCGTCTGACACAGGCGGCGGCTGAGCTAATGTTTAATAAATTAAAGGCACAGGAGAGGGTCCAATGACAACGATATGCAAATACATGCAAATCTGCCCCGCCGAAGTTTTTGTAGCCCCGGGGTTACGCGAGACGTCTCCTGCCTGCGTCTCTCAGCGTGAGACCGGCAGCGTTTTCCAGTCGCTCTCCTCACCGTGAAGCGGCCGCCATGGGCACGTCAAGGTCCCGCAACCGCTGCAGGACGTCGGGCACCTCTGGGTACAGTCGGACGGCCTGGCCCCGCCGGTCCCGGACGGCCCCATCGCTGCGGGGCGAGAGCGCGCTCAGCTGCGGCCCGCCCCGCCCGGCGCCGGCCTCCCCAGCGCCGCCTCACCTGCTCCTGTGGAACGGGGGGTCTACGTGCGTGTCCACCCAGAACGGCCAGAGCGTGTAATCTGCGGGAGGACGGAGGGAGGGCTCAGGCTCGGAGCGCGCAGGCCTCGGGAGCTGCCGCTGCCGTTTGGGAAAGGAGAGCGCCCTGCGAAGCTCCCCAGGCCCGTCCCCTCACCCAGATCGAAGACCGCCAGCTTCGGGAGCCGCGCCATGGCGGGCAAGCGAGGCTTTCTTCGCGGCTGCAAGCCGCCCCGCCTGCCTTAGAGAAACGGCGACTAGAGCGTCGCCGCGCGGGGCTGCGGCCGTCTGCCTGGAGACCGCGCAAGAGCGCCTTCTGATGGTGGAGCGGGGGAAGGACTGCAGTAAAGTGCCACCGCCACCGCCGGGGGGACCACAGTGCTCCAGCCTCTCCAAGACACCTTCTTCCCTTACTCCTCCACTCCACCCAGCCCGGCCGGAGTCGGCTAAACTAGAGAAGCCGGGGAAGGGAGCCCTTTCGCCTGGCACCGCTCTCATTTTCTCTTACCAGTTGAGACCTAAGTGATCCATAGCTTGTCACTCCTCAACCTTTCTCCAAATCGGCCTGCCTTCTGTTCAGTATAGAACCCAGAGCCCCGAGCAGCATTTTAGCCACAATGTAGTGTCCGTAAAGCCCTTGAGGCCTTTCTGGAACCAGGCCCAAATGTCCAGGAGGGCTACAATGGGAGAGAATTCACTGTCCTGGTTTCTACCACCCCCATCAGTAGTATACTGGTAAATGTGTAACAACCAGTTTGGGGAGAGGGACTGATTTGCTACTTGAGGCCAATTTCAAGCTACCAGCATGAAATCACTTAAGGGGTTGGTAAGAGATGCCAATAATTAGATCTCCTGAGCTGGTAAGAACTGGCTCCACACCACCTTGGGTAGACTTTCCTAGAGTCTGATAATCCCCCACCCCAAGGGCACATTCCCTCCCATTGCCCTACTTCTTCAGAGGTGTAAATGAGTGTGTACTGGGTCCATTTCAACTTCAGTCACATTTGTGCAATACAAGAAAGATTCCAGGAGGTCAGGAAATATTTTATTGACAACTAGGGACGTGGCCATAAGAGAGGGAAGCACACAGGACTGCAAACTAAAACCCAACAGGCAGCAAGGGCCCTTTGGGCCAGGAACCCTGCATCCTGGCATCCTCACGGTCTCCCACCAAACAAGACTTGGCATCCAGGAGAAGGGGCAGTGGCTCTGGTGTCCCACAGAGTGAGAGGATATATGATGCCTCATTACGAGCGACAGGGTAAGGAGGTAAAATGGAGGGAGGGTCCATCACTGCCTAAGACCACCTCCTCCTCTCAGAGCCAACACGAGGTGCAGGACTGAACCACCTAGGATCTTGTAATCAGCTGCTGTCTTCTCATCATTCCTGCAGGAAAAGAAGGCAAAAAAAAAAAAAAAAAAGGCCTTAGAAATACCATCTAGAACAGGATTCTTACACTGGGTTTCTTGAGTCTTTCCTGGTCTATGAACTCAGATGAAAAAAAAATTACATCTTTATTTTTACTGACCCTTAACTGAAATGTGATATTTCTTTTAATTTTGAAAACAAGCAAAAAACCCACAGTGGTATTAGCAACATGGGTAACCTGTTAACAGAAATTGGATATTTTCATATCATATTACAACTGTTTGCAAGTATTTTGAAAATATGTCAAAATTATGGTAAATTAAACCCATTAGATCTTAACGTATTAATAAACCATATATATTATCACAAATTTGTTTTTAGTATTTTGAGAACTATATTTCAATATAGTTGCTCTTGTTAATCTATGTATTTTATGTCTGCAAAAATCTTATTCTGAGAAGGAATTCACAGGCTTCACCAAATCACCAAAGGATCTGAGGCTCCTCCTCCAGTATTTGCTCCCTCAACGTCACGTAAGATTGCCACACCTCATATCCATGTCAAACTCACATCTGTTTTCCACTGTAGATGAGCCGCTGCTGCTGTGGGGGGATGCCCTCTTTCTCCTCCACACGCTCCTTGATTCGCTCCACCTTTAAGGGTACAAGTAGTCAGGGACTGCTATGGGGTAAAACCATGGAAGTGGAAAGAACAAGAGCTATGCAGACAGCATGAGAGCGAAAAGGACTAAGTTCATCAGCATTTCCAAATGAATGTGCATGTAGGGAGACAGGCATGAAGTACTGGCCATACATTACCTTGTCTGTGGGTTCAATGTCAATCTCAATCTCCTTTCCGGTCAGGGTCTGAAACAGGCAAGGGTTTCATGAGTCCTGCAGCCTAATACACAATTTGTCTTCTAGATAAAACACCCTGTCCTGGTCCCTGGGGATCTACAACTTCCAAGAGAAGCTCATTCTCAGCAAAGCTGCTTTGAAGAATCAGAAGGCTTTGACCCAAACCTGTATTTATCAAACACTTTTAGGCTGTAGAAAGCTCTGATAGGGCAAGATGCTATGAATCATTTGACCCTCCTCATCCTACAGGTCATTTTACCCCCCATCTTCCCACCCCCACCCCATTAGAATCCATGAGAATACTGGCATTCCTTTGGATGAGACAGCAATAAGAGATGTCCTAAGGAAAGCATGCCTTTGAATCAGGATGCCCTTGTTTCCTGTATCAAAGCTAGAAACTGACATTCATATAATTCAAAGAATTCTCAAAGACACCAGGGACCACCTCTGACCAGCTTTTTTTTTTTTAAAGATTTTATTTATTTGAGAGAGTACACAAGCAGGGGGAGGCGCAGAGGAACAAGCAGACTCCCCACTGAGTGGGGAACCCAATGCAGGGCTCGATCCCAGGACCGTGAGATCATGACTTGAGCCAAAGTCAGACGCGTAACTGACTGAGCCACCCAGGCACCCCCAGCTTTTTAAGTAACACTAAAATTAACATTCTATTCTCCTCTTTCTCCAGACTTCTACTAAAGTGCAGCTCTAGTCTTCTTGACTTCTTCCACAGCCTACGGGCTGCTGATAATACATACAATAATTACACTGATTATACATTTATAAATGTTGTGCTTCATCTAATCTAATCTCCCATTCATCCTTGCTCTTAAAACTCTATCTGCACCATTCTACAGTAATCCAGACCACAAACACACCAAGCACAATCTGATTTAAGAGCATTTCTTTGTTTCTCCTGTTTTCCTTGTTGCCATACCCTCTCTCACTCTTTCCCAAATGTTCAAGGACTCTTTAAAATTGATAACTGGTCCCTAGTGCACTTTTTTTTTTTTTAATTTTATTTATTTATTTGACAGAGACAGCGAGAGCAGGAACACAAGCAGGGGGAGTGGGAGAGGGAGAAGCAGGTTCCCGCTGAGCAGGGAGCCTGATGTGGGACTCGATCCCAGGACTCTGAGATCATGACCTGAGCCGAAGGCAGCCGCTCAATGACTGAGCCACCCAGGCGCCGCCTAGTGCACTTTAATACCTACTGCTAGTTGCTTAAGTGTCAAACTCTCTAATTTACACTCCAACTTCCTAAAAAACAGAAATTCATCTTCTTAATCTAAGCACAAAGCAGTTTGACATATAAGCAGTCAATGAATATTTGTGAAAGGGCTAAATACACCAATGATTATGTCATGATTATAGCCCACATTTAACGAACACTTTCCAACAGTCAGAAACTCCACTGAGCATCAATACATTGAATCCTTGTAAGTATCCATGAGATATATACTATTACTATCACCATTTTATAAAAGAGGAAAATGGGGCCTGGATAGGTTAAACACCATGCCTATGAAGTCAAAAGGAGCGTGTGGACCCAAACACAGACTCTCTGACCCCAGAGCCTGAGCCTTTTTTTAAAACAACAACAACAACAACAAAAAACCCCAAAACTCTGTACTCAGTACTGCCTCAGTCTCAATGGTCTGGCATTGGGACCCGATGTATGCTCTTGTGATAGGTTCACAAAATAAGTTTCGACTTATGGTATTCAGTACTTAGGACCTAATTTCTCAACCTGAGAATCAGTTCAGTACTAAGAATATTTTTTAAGGGGCACCTGGGTGGCTCAGTTGTTAAGCATCTGCCTTCAGCTCAGGTCATGATCCCAGGGTCCTGGGATCGAGCCCCGCATCGGGCTCCCTGCTCAGCGGGAAGCCTGCTTCTCCCTCTCTCACTCCCCTTGCTTGTGTTCCTTTTCTCGCTGTGTCTCTGTCAAATAAATAAATAAAACCTTTAAAAAAAAATTTTTTTTTTTTTTAAATGCAAGAGTAACTCCTTTAGATTTATCTGTTTGGGTGCAAAAGAATAAATTACAACAGTGATTCTCAAGATTCATTGGCCCAATCCAAGCTGGTCTGTGTGAAAATTTATGGTAAAATGGGAAAAATAATGACAACAGTGAGATTTTCGTAAAACAAACATATTCAGGAGTGCCTGGGTGGCTCAGTCGGTTAAACTTCCGACTTGATTTTGGCTCAGGTCATGATCTCAGGGTCGTGAGGTCGAGGCCTGAGTCAGGCTCTGCACTCAGCAGAGTCTGCTTGAGATTCTCTCTCCCTCTGCCCCTCCCTGCTGTCTAAAACAAATAAATAAAACCTTTAAAAAAATTAATAAAAATTTTTTTTAAATGTCCTTTTATGAAATGATAGAAACAATATATGGTGGGGGTTTTTTTCCTGACAAAATGAAAAGTTTGCAATTCTGTGTCATCCATAAATTACTTCACTTTATTGATCTTAATACTTTATTTTTTTAAATTTATTTTAAAGATTTTATTTATTTGACAGAGAGAGACAGCGAGAGAGGAAAGACAAGCAGGCAGAGTGGGAGAGGGAGAAGCAGGCTTCCCACAGACCAGGGAGCCCGACGCGGGGCTCAATCCCAGGACCCTGGGATCATGACCTAAGCTGAAGGCAGACGCTTAATGACTGAGCCACCCACGCACCCTGATCTTAATATTTTAAATGCAAAGATTCTTCAAGCAGATAATCTATTTCTAGACTAACTAACTTGAAGGAAAAACTTGAAACTTGAGCACATATTCCAAGAGGAACGTGATTACTAAACAGAACAGTTTTACTGTAAAACACCAGGAACAGCCTAATACCTATTAATAAGAGAACTATTAAACTATGGTTACATCCACAGAATGATATATTTATTATGCAATGGTTTATACATTAACATGGAAAGATCTAAAGAATGTATGATTAAGTATCATTTTCCGTATGTAGCTATACACACACACACACACATAGAAGAAAGGATTAAAAGCACACATACCTCCTATAACAGTAATTATCTTTGAGGAGGGGCGCCTGGGTGGCTCAGTTGGTTAAGCGACTGCCTTCGGCTCAGGTCATGATCCTGGAGTCCCTGGATCGAGTCCCGCATCGGGCTCCCTGCTCGGCAGGGAGTCTGCTTCTCCCTCTGACCCTCCCCCCTCTCATGTACTCACTCTGTCTCATTCTCTCTCTCTCAAATAAATAAATAAAATCTTTAAAAAAAAAAAAAAAATTATCTTTGAGGAGAGTAGGACTGAGAGGAGGGTTTATCAAGGGTAACTATCCCTTTATCTGCACTAATAAAATTTCTAGTAAAAATATACTTCATCACACAAATAATAATAAACAAATATTCATTCTGACTTAAAAAAATTTTAAAGAGTAAAAAGGACCCTAAGAGGGGCACCTGGGTGGCTCGGTTAAGTGTTTGCCTTTGGCTCAGGTTGTGGTCCCAGGGTCCTGGAATGGAGCTCCGCTTCTGCTGGGCTCCCTGCTCAGCGGGAGTCTGCTTCTTCTTCTCCCTCTCCCCCTCCTGCTCATGCTCTCTCTCTCAAGTAAATAAATAAAATCTTAAAAAAAAAAAAAAAAAAGGACCCTAAGAGAACTGCTCTCCCAAGGGTAAGATGCTTGGACCTAATGACATTAAAAAAATAATAATAATTATATATATATATATATATAGTTTGTAAAATTTAAAACTCTAAGACTGGGGGCGGCTGGGTGGCTCAGTCATTAAGCATCTGCCTTCGGCTCAGGTCATGATCCAGGGTCCTGGGATCGAGCAAAAAAAAAGAAAAAAAGAAGAGTCCTTTTTTACAGATAAATACTGAAATACATACAAATAACACATGCTATGCTATTTGGGATTTGCTTCTTATGACATCAGGTAAGGAGAGTTGGTGAGTATAATTAAGATTGGCCATGGGATGACAGGTTTTTGTTTTGTCTTTTTAAAAGATTTTATTTATTTATTTGACAGAGAGATAGCGAGAGCAGGAACACAAGCAGGGGGAGTGGGAGAGGGAGAAGCAGGTTCCCCGCTGAGCAGGGAACCCTATGCAGGGCTTGATCCCAGGACCCTGGGATCATGACCTGAGCTGAAGGCAGACGCTTAACGACTGAGCCACCCAGGCGCCCCTGAGATGATAGGTTTTGAAGCTGAGGTGCATTATATCCTTCTCTCTCCTGCTGAATATGTTTGAAATTGTCCATAATTAAAATTCAAAGTAACAACGTGAACAATTTTAAAAAGATACTCTTGATACTGCATTTCTTCCTCCAAATCTGGTCACTGTGGAATACATTGGATGCTGTTTAGCAAGTCAATGATGAACCTAAGCCCAACATACTGCTTTAGGCACTGGAGGGGATATAAAAGAAATAAGTGATGCAACCCTTGCAAACCATCTTTTTCAAGTGAAGATTTATGACCAAGAAACAATGAGACATAAAATTAATAGAACAAACCAATATAAACAGAAATGCCATATTGAATATTACTATCCAAACACAAGGTATGATGACAAAGTGCTATGGTGGGTGAAAATCACATCAATTTAAACCTGAATGAAATTAACATTTCACACCCACTATAAATAATATATAAGTGTATATATATATATATATATATATAAATAATATATAAATAAATATAAAAGCTAAAATAGAAATGATGGACATGACTAAAAGTTAGCTAGGGTACAGAGCAGCTGAAATGCTTATTCATTGCAAGTGGGAATGTAAAACGGTAAAACCCCTTGGAGAACTGTTTGGCAGTTTGTTTTAAACTTACATATATTTACCACATGACCCAGTAATTCCATTAATAGGTATTTATCGAGGGGAAATGAGAACATATGTCTACAAAAAGACTTGTACAGGGCTCCTGGGTGGCTCAGTCAGTTAAGCATCTGCCTTCAGCTCAGATCATGATCCCAGCATCCTGGGATCAAGCCCGCATTGGGCTCCCTCATCAGCGGGGAGCCTGCTTCTCTCTCTCCCTCTGCCACTCCCCCTGCTCATTCTCTCAAATAAATAAAAATCTAAAAAAAAAAAGACTTGTATAACAATGTTGTTCATAGAAACCTTCTTCCTAATAGCCAGAAACTGGAAACAACCCAAACATCCATCAACAGGAAAATGGATAAACAAATTGTGATATAGTCATCCAACGTTAATACTACACAGTAATAAGAAGGAACTACACAGATATGACAACTAAACACAATGCTGAGTGAAGGAACCCAGACACAGAATTATATATTCTATAACTCCTTTTATATGAAATTCAAAAAACAAGCAAAACTAACCTATGGAATTGTAACAGGGTAGGGATGAAAATGTTCTAGATCTTGATGCCGGATGTGGGGTCAGGGCATACTATGATGACAAAGAAATTTAAAGAGGACGTGTACACTATGATTTTTTGTATGCCGTGTCTCAAGCTTAGACTAAAAGTTAGGGGGGTACGTGGTAGGAAAACCTGGTTGGAGGTATTACAGAGAAATAAAGATATCAATTAATGAGACCCTAGACCAGAATAAGGGTAATGAGAATGGAAAGAAAATCAAGTAAAAAAGAGGTTATCAAAGGAAAAATTAGGTTCAAAAGTGAACAATGACTCTAAAGAACTGAGTTCCAGATACCTGGTAGATTGACGGGATCAGTATATGAGATGAATACTGGGACGATGGCCTAAGGCAGAAGATGATGTATTTAATTTTAGAAAGACAGAGATGAGGCATCAAGAGAAGATTTAAATCAGGAGAGATTTTGTTGTAAAGGACTGCAGAAAGAGATATGGAAAAAGTCAGCTACATGAAGATGACAGTTGAAGAATTCACAAAGAAACCCTAATAAAACCTATCATTTGTATAGTAACGGAAGAGCTAATTGTTTTCATACGTACTTAACATCATAAAACAATGCAGCCTACAAAAGAGAGAAAGATGAAGGACACAGAAACCTGTTTGCGGAGGCACAAAGGAAAGTGTTTCAGGAAAGGAGACTGACAATTTTAGAGAAATACCAAACGAAAATGGATTCAAAGAGACAAAATCTAGAACCTTGCTAGTCAGTGTAGTCCCCAGACAAGCAGCATCAGCATCACCCGGGAGCAGGTTAGAACTACAGAATCTCAGGTCTCATCCCAGACCCACCGAATTAGAATCAGCATTACAAGATCCCCAGGTGATTCTTTTTTTTTTTTTTAAAGATTTTATTTATTTATTTGAGACAGAGAGAATGAGAGAGAGAGAGAGCACATGAGAGGGGGGAGGGTCAGAGGGAGAAGCAGGCTCCCTGCCGAGCAGGGAGCCCGATGCGGGACTCGATCCAGGGACTCCAGGATCATGACCTGAGCCGAAGGCAGTCGCTTAACCAACTGAGCCACCCAGGCGCCCTAGATCCCCAGGTGATTCTTAAAAGTGCTTTCAAACTGAGAAGTCCAACCACAACACACTGTTTTTTTAAACTGTAAGTCTCAACCCATCAGTGGGTTATGAAATCGACTTAGAACAGAACTGGAAATATCAGAGCACATCACACATGGTAAGTTTTTTGAGATTTTTTTTTTTTAAAGTTTACAAAACCCAGCACCTGCATGGCTCAGTCGGTTAAGCGTCTGCGTTCAGCTCAGGTCATGATCTCAGGGTCCTGGGATGGAGCCCCAAGTCTGTCTCCCTGCTCAGCGAGGAGCCTCCTTCTCCTTCTGCTCCTTCCCCTGCTGTGCTCATGCTCTCTCAAATAGATAAAATCTTTTTTTTAAAAAAAGTTTACAAAACCCTGAACTCAGAGTAAAAACCTCCTCTTTGACTAAGAGGATGTGAGAATCCATATCCAAAAGCATTCTAGTGTTTCTCAGACTTTGACAGTGACCCACACTAAGAAATACATATGTACTAATAACACATACATGTGTTTAATACATATAAAATGAAAACAAAAATTTCGTGAAACAATACCCTGATATTTCTATTTTATTTCTTTTAATATTGCTTGCGACCCATTCAATTGATTTTACAATTAGTGACTCTCTTAGTCACTACTCAAAGTTTGAAAAACCATGATTTTTAACATGCTCTTTGGCCTCAATCCTCAGCTAGGGAAGTGGTCTGGAAAGACTGAAGAGGTTAAGAATGGCTGTTAACCACGGTAAACACACTAAAGAGCTGATGAAATAACAACAAACTGAGCAGCAAAAAGGCCAAACTAGCGTTGCACTGCGTCAATTTTTAGTTTCTGTCTCTCTGTCCGAAGGTACGAAAGAAGCAATAGCAGATAGGACTAATGAGGGTTGGGAATCGGTGAGGAACCGCGGGAGACTTGGAGATGAAGGAAACGCTGCTAGTACCAAGAACCAGGGCACGGATAACTAACCTGCCTCAGCCAAGGAAGTGAGCCTAGTCCAGGAGGCCCGGCTCAGAAAGGCAGGTGCTGACTGAACACACTCCCAGCTCTGGTTCCTGAAGCCTGGCTGAGATACCGCACACTGGCGACAACCAGCAAAGGCTCACAGTCTAGCTCCTCAGAGGCCCCCGGTTCCCCAGGCTAAAGTTTTTGTGTTGTGCTTGGAAGCAGCTGCATTACGGGCTGGGAGAAGCAGGTAAGGAGGGCAATGCAGAATGGAGATTACAGCTTATTCCAAGATTCCGAGAAAGAGAGCCAAACTGCTGCTTGGCCTTCTCTATGACTGCGGGGGTTCGAGCACAGCGAGACCCCGGACAAAGGCGGCCTCCTTCTGGGTCATGGCACAGTCCTGGCGAGAAAGCAGGACCCGCAGAGGCCCCGGGGTCGTCTGGCGGGGCCAGTACCCAGCCCTCAAAGCCTTCTTGGGCCCCCCTACTTCCCATCACCCCTCGCGCGGAGCCCTGAGGCTGTCAGCACCCTCCAGGCTCGGGAAAGGCGTGGTTTTCCTTCCCCGCTTCTCCCGCAAGGCACAGCGGCCAGCCCAGTACCACAGCGTCTTGGCAAGGCTGGAGGTGCTCCCACCTTCACTTTAATTAGCATCTTCTTCCCAGTTTGGAGCTGCACGCAGATAATTTGCTGCTTCTACCGCTGTGGTCGCCGCGGCCGCTCCCCAGCAATCCGCTTGTGGGAGTCACTTCTGCTTCCGGGTCACTGCCTGGCTCCACCCCTCCCTCCCCCCACCTTCTTTCCACCGGGTTCCCGAAAGGCTCAGGAATGCTCCTGCGTTTCGTTTTGGTGGCGTCGTAAATAAAAAGAAGGCGGCGGTTTAGTTACAGCGGAGATGACGCCTCCGCGATTCTTAGAGTCCCTAGCGAGCCGGCGCTTGGAAAGCAGGGTCGGAACGAACTACTTCTCCCATCATGCCAGGGGACAGCTCCGCGCGTTCCACCCTGGGAGTCGTAGTCTTCCGCCCCTCGGATCCAACTGCAACCTCGGTGTGTGAACTCTGTTACCCAGAAGGCCTCGCACGGCCGCTGCCGAAACTGGGATTTTCCGTTTATCCTTTTCGCCCGCAATTGGCGGAACCTGTTGGTGTGGCCCACAAGGCTCAGCGGGGCTGCACGAGGCTAGTTGCTAAGCAAGGGTGACGGTAGTCAACTGCCACCTGGGCCACGGCGACAGGAAGTGAGTACCGCTATTCCGGAAACTAGTTGTGGGAATCTCCCCCATTCCTCCTCACCCCCAAATCAGCCTTACTTACCCCAAATTGCTCTTTGCAAGGGTGGGAGAAGGAAGAGTAGTGAGGTTAAGTTAAGGAGTACACATTTTGGGGGTCATTCACGACTCCAGTCCAGTTCTTCTCCCCATCAGATAGTACCTGGGATGGAGATACTACAGGTCATTGCAACCATAGGACGGATCGGAGGTGACAGTCTTCAGTGACCATGCCTCAGCTAATGCCCGACCTTCCATAATTTAAGCAAGGCGAGAGATGAGCCATGCCTTTAGCTGTAACAGGGCATTAAGGCCTACGGGGAGATTGGTTCAGATCCTGCCACCTTTTTCTACCTTCCAGTTCTCAGATTTGTTGCTACCCCAAGGTCCCCGCCATGCCTCACATCGACAGTGACATCAAACTGGACTTCAAGGATGTCTTGTTGAGGCCCAAACGCAGTACCCTTAAATCTCGAAGTGAGGTGAGCCTACTTTCCTAATTCTACTTTCCTGACCCCAAGCTCCTGGTGGGGCAGGACTGAGAGGGATTTCTGGTTCTTGTCCTCGTTCAATACTCATTTATTTGATGAATGAAATGCTGTTTCCTGTTCGTATCTCAGGTGGAGCTCACAAGATCCTTTTCATTTCGGAACTCAAAGCAGATGTACACTGGGATCCCCATCATTGCTGCCAATATGGATACTGTGGGCACCTTTGAGATGGCCAAGGTTATCTGTAAGGTAGGATTTCCCTTATGCAGGTTCCCCACTGGGACCAGTTATGTGGGCTGACTGCAGAGGTAATTTGCATCACCACCCCCACCCCAGGTCAGCTGCCTGGCTAGTTAACAGTCAGGATGTTCCAATTTACTATTTTATCCATTTTCTCCAATACTAATGCCCTTTATCTGGTAAGTTCAAAGGCACATCTGAATTAGTAAGATTCAAAACTAAGTTTTACCCCATTTTTCTGATACATAAACGTAACTTTCCCTTTTCTCCTGTCCAGCAGTTTACATACCCTGCCAACTTTTCCCACCTCCCAGGTCATCCCCTCCAAATCACATTCATCCCTCCAGTTACACCATTGTTCAGGACACTAAATATCCACTGTTTCAGTCTAGAAACTAAATATAGTTTGAGCATTCAAAAATTCCTACCTAGGAAGAGAAGCAGCTTATTAATTTTCTTTCATGTCTGCTACCCTTTTTTTATTTTTATTTTTTTGACCTTCCTCTTCTTTAAGTCCTAGGTTTCTGGGAGTTTCTGGGATATGCCCAAAATGGAATGTGTTTTTCTTATGCACAGGTTATTGTTCACTTTGAAAATAGAACATGCTGCTCCTGTCAGTAATATTACCCTGCCTCTATACTTATAGCTGAGAAGGTAGTTACTCTGGGCACTCAAAGAACATATGCATTCTTCTGGTTAATCCATGTAGCCCTGGTTGATGGATTCTGCTGCTGCTTGTGGCTCTATTAGCCTTAAAGACTTCATCTCCCTTTCTCTTCTTTCGATTGCTGTAAGTCTTTGTGGAATGTCTGTTGTCAACTTCTCTAAGGTTGATAGTTAAACAGTTTTAGTACTTTATTGCTGTTGCCATTCACTAACTGCTTAGGAATCTTCTTGTTGCCCACTGTCCACCTGCTCTGCCCAGTAGAGTTAAGGAATAGTGAATCTGACTTTAGCATTAACAAACGTGCTAGAATAGTGGCCCTTGTGGGGACTGTCTTAATGCTTTATGTCTGTGGCCCTTGTGGGGACTGTCTTAATGCCTTATGTTGAGACTGGCTTTTCAGTACTGCTGCTGAGTGCTAAAGAGATCAGATTTTAGAGATAGAGCCAAGTTTCACAGTAATAATAAAGTTGGATACAAGCATCTTTTTCTAGGTCTCTAGCTTGGTATGTAATTGGATGTGCTTATCACATCACACTATACCAGTATATCTCCAAGGTCTACTGACCTCATGGAATGATTTTTGTGTATCAGCACATTGATGGCAGAGTGTTGCTGAGGAAGTAGAACTCAATACCAGCTTTAGCTAGGTAGTGTTGATGAGTGAGTATAGCAATAGCACCTCCTTACTGCTGGCTGATACATGACTTCTTTGGATTTCTTGTCACTTGCAAGATTTGGGCTGTCTCCGTCAACTGCTCTCTTGTCTATTTGCATGTCTGCACTTTTAAAGCAGCAGCACTGTGGCGCCTGGCTGGCTCAGTCAGTGGAACACGGGACTCTTGATCTCGGGGTTGTGAGTTCAAGCCCCACGTTGGGTGTAGAGATTAAAGTCTTTTAAAAAAATAAATAAAATAAAAATAAGGCACAAGCACCAGCATTCACACCGGCCTCCGAGTGCCTTTCTCAAAGTATTGGGATATTGTTTTGCAATTTGTTGACCTATGGAATACAAGTCTGATGAGTTCACTGTATCCTTGAACTTGGTTGACTGAAACGGAAGGAAATGGACTTTTTAGGTTGGTCTGTGTCTCCAAAAAATCTGTCCTTTACTCCAGTGGAGATGGAGAAAGAATGGGGTAGCACCTTATTGGCTCCATTGAGACTCACTGAATTATTGCTGGTAAATGGACCAGAAGATACCCAAAAATAGGTTAGTTCAGTACTAGGCTACCGTAGGGGGAGGGGCTGAGTCAGTGCAGGCAGATAGTGGCTCTGTCCAGCCTCTTCATGGCTCTTTCTTGTCTGCTGCTTGTCCCACTGCACCAACAGCTTGTCTTTGTCACCTGTAGGTGCTGATTGGTGAAATCCAATCCGAATGACTTTGTACTTTGGTTGGAGTGTTGGACAAGCACTGGCTTATGGGAAAAAGCCCTACTGGTATTTGTAGGGAGAATAATGGTTACGTTAAAATCCCAGCTCAACCAGTGGTTTCTTCAAGTTGTTTTCCAAAGTTCAGTCCTTTTCTCCCTCAGATAGAATACTATAAATGTCTGTTTCTAGCAAAAGAGACAGACGCTTGTAAAGTTCTATTCTTTTTGATGGCTTTTTCTTCTCCCCAGTTCTCCCTCTTCACAGCTGTTCATAAACACTACAGCCTCCAGCAGTGGAAAGAGTTTGCTAGCCAGAATCCTGAGTGTCTTGAGGTAATGCTGGTCCTCCCCTGATCCCTTCCTTATCCCAGTTTTCCAGGTATCTCTTTTTGGCTTCCTGGGAACCAACCCTCACCTTCCCAGCCCCGCTGGCTCCTCACTGGGTCATTTGTGACATGCCAGTGGCCCTGTCTCTCTCACAGCATGTGGCTGCCAGCTCAGGCACAGGCTCTTCAGACTTTGAACAGCTGGAGCAGATCCTGGAAGCTATTCCCCAGGTGAAATATATATGCCTGGATGTGGCAAATGGCTACTCGGAACACTTTGTTGAGTTTGTAAAGGATGTGCGGAAGCGCTTCCCCAAGCACACCATTATGGTATGTTTCCAGTACCCTGTAGTTGGTACGTTCCTCTTCCTTCCACTCTTTCCAGACACTCCATTTTATGACGTCAGTTGATTTCTCCTCTGCTGATTTTCCTAGTCCACTGAATCTTGTCACTAGGTGATAATCCATGGTTCCATGCTTAAAATGTTCAGATTGGTTAGTGCAGTTACCTCTGTCCCTTGATACACGCCTTGTACATACCTATGGTATATATTCATCTGCCCACTGAAGTGGACGTGCACTAGAATCATATTAGAGGGGTCACGTGAAAGAGTTTTATTTTTTTTTTTTACAAGCTTAGGGGAGTGATGGCAAGGCCTCATTTTCTCTACAGCATCAAGGGGTCTCTCTGTACTGTCCATCGGAAGTAAATACAGATGGATATTTAGCTTACATGACCACATCTCCCCCTTTCCCTGAAGCCAGAGATTTTATGACGTAACAGCTTAATGACAGGATGTTTGGATCTCTTGGCAAGGACGGGAAGATAAATCTGTAAATCAGCTCTGGCCTTGGTCCAACTGGACCCCAGCTTTACCCTAGTGCAACAGTGATACTGGCCACTAACCCCCTTACCTCAGCTTGGGAAGTAGAGTCCTTGCCCAGTAGAGGAAATCTAGGTACCCTTCTTTGTAATAACACTGGAAGGTCACGGTCTAGGCATGCTGTGTATGAGAGCATGCAACCTCCTCTCTCGTTTCCGACCCTAAGAGTGCCGTTTTGTGCCTCAGGCAGGGAATGTGGTAACAGGAGAGATGGTGGAAGAGCTGATCCTCTCTGGGGCTGACATCATCAAAGTGGGAATTGGACCAGGTAAGCTGCTTCCCTGGGGGCCATGGGCTACCTCAACACTGGCAAATGCCTGTGGAGCACTTCACTGTTCTCATTACATTCTTCTCAGGCTCCGTGTGCACCACCCGGAAGAAAACTGGAGTGGGGTACCCACAGCTCAGTGCAGTGATGGAGTGTGCAGATGCTGCTCATGGCCTCAAAGGCCACATCATCTCAGTAAGGCCCAAGGGCAGGGTAGGGCATGAGGCTGCCAAACATCTG
Source organism: Phoca vitulina (assembly GCF_004348235.1). Lineage (NCBI taxonomy): Eukaryota > Metazoa > Chordata > Mammalia > Carnivora > Phocidae > Phoca > Phoca vitulina. The sequence goes on from NW_022589710.1 coordinate 1,694,068, forward strand.
TGTTTTCTGCTGGGTGTGGAGACTGTGGTAGCAGTGGATCAGGACTCCTGGGTTCCTGTCAGCTTTGAGGTGGGCCGTGGGGACATCGCTCAGAGTGCTTGGGCAATCCATGTTCTCTCTTCATAGTGCTCCTTACTTTGCAGGATGGAGGCTGCAGCTGTCCTGGGGATGTGGCCAAGGCTTTCGGTAAGGATGTTGGGAGAGCATGGAGGGAGGGTCCTGTAGAAGAGGATAAGTCACCTCTCAGGGTCAAGGATCAGGCTCGGAAAGGCTGAGAAAGCCATTCAAATTCTTTCACAATATGAACTAGTGACCCTGAAGCTGTGGTTGTCACCTGGGGCAAGCCAGCAAGAGAAATCCTGAGACTCTGATATGGACTGCCCAAGTGCAGGCCACGGCCACCTTTAGTATCCCCCGGACTGTGGGAGTACAGTTAGAGACTTTTGCCCTTGGGACACTTGGAGTGAGTCTTGTTTAGCTGCACACAATGAAAAGAAATGACCAGAAGATGGCAAAAGCAGCAAAAAACAAGAGAGAGCAGGCAGGGAATCTCCAGAGGCTCTTTTTAAGTTCTTGGGGAAATCAAGCCCACTGAGTAGAGGCCAGAGCAGAGCAGGCCTGTGTGGGTTGTGGGTCAGCTAGGGGAACAAAACCGGGAAGATGTTAGACTCATTGTCAGGACTGAGAATTTGACGTGAGTTGCTTCTCAGGGTGGGTATGTGGGGACCTGGGCCAAATTCACTTCTTTCCCCCCCTTGTGGATGCTGGCAGGGGCAGGAGCTGACTTTGTGATGCTGGGTGGCATGCTGGCTGGGCACAGTGAGTCAGGTGGTGAGCTCATCGAGAGGGATGGCAGGAAGTACAAGCTCTTCTATGGGATGAGTTCTGAAATGGCCATGAAGAAGTATGCCGGGGGCGTGGCTGAGTACAGGTATGTGCAGAGGTCCAGGAGCCGAGGGTTCCTGGAAAGGGTGACTAAGTAGGGTGGTGGCAGAACTCCTGGCTGCTGGAAGGTGCATGGTACAGTTCTTGGAGGAACAGTGGTGAGCTTGGGGCTCAATGCCATAGAGCAGGGGAGAGCCATCACTGGGCTTAAGGAACCCAAAAGGAAAAGGTAAGAAAGTTTTTCCTCCTCGAAGGGCCTCAGAGGGAAAGACAGTGGAGGTGCCCTTTAAAGGGGATGTGGAGCATACCATCCGAGACATCCTTGGAGGCATCCGCTCCACATGTACCTACGTGGGAGCAGCTAAACTGAAGGAACTGAGCCGGAGAACCACCTTCATCCGGGTCACCCAGCAGGTGACTCCAATCTTCAGTGATGACAGCTAGACCTGAGCAGCTATGCCTTCTCAAGGCTCTAGCACCCAGGCGCAGGGCCCCTCAGGTGGGCTCCTCAGCCATCCCAGCTACTCTGGCTATTTCTTAGTCATTTCCTGTTGCCTCGCTCCTGAGGGCGCCTGCAGTAATTCTGTCCTCTGTACACACAGAATGCCCAGGGCACTCACTGGGGAGCAAGCAAAGGCGGGCAGGCTGAGGAAATGAAGTCAGACAGGCAAATGTGAATCTGGGGATCCAGCATCCTGAAGATTATTAAAAGGAAAAGATGCTGATTCCTACCTAAGTATTTAATGGCCTTGGTCTGGAAGAGTGAGGCTCTTGAAATCATGTTTTGTTAATGAGCTTCATTAAATAGGATCTTTGAATACCTAAAAAACCCAAAAGTGTTGACATATTTTAAATATCTCAATAAAGGGGCGCCTGGGTGGCTCAGTCGTTAAGCGTCTGCCTTCGGCTCAGGTCATGATTCCAGGTCCTGGGATCGAGCCCCGCATCGGGCTCCCTGCTCGGTGGGAGCTTCTCCCTCTCCCACTCCCACTGCTTGTATTTCCTCTCTCGCTGTGTCTCTCTCTGTCAAATAAATATATAAAATCTTAAAAAAAAAAAAATCTCAATAAAGAGATCCCAAGGACTTTGAAGATTCTGGATCTTTCTGCACAAGGCTGGCACCTGGGTGCTGCTCCAGGGCAAGTGGCAGTAGAGTTGGCACTGACCCAGTAGAGCCAAGGACAGGAAATTACTTTTTCCATGAAGTATCTCCATTCCAGTGCCACCACCCCCACGCAACCCGACGGCATGAGAGTTTACGAAGTACAGTGTGCTGTCAGGACACACAGATATTTTTAGCATAGCGAAGGGAAATTTCCCTTCCAGGCTATCAACCCTTCTTGGCACATGTGAACACCATTTTCCAGGGGAAGTAAAAAGGCAAAGGGATTCCTCCAGCCCTGGTGAAGCCAGTTCTAAGGAATGACCTACACTGACTTGATAGAAGCCTTAATTCCCCTTCCTCACACCAAGGCAATGTTTTAACAAATCCAAATTTTAATTAACAAGGATTACAAGGTAATTTTAGCAAGGTAGTCAGGTCACCCAAGCCCGGGCTTCTGCTTTATTCCCACTAAACTGTAGAGCTGAGGAAGGAGACAGGCAGAGTGCAGAGGGAATCCCAGTCCTAAGTGTCTAGACCTGTCTCTATAGTCACGGGAGGGACAGACATGGCACTGGGGCCAGAAGTGGGGAGGTATTCATAGAAGGTGGGGATCAAGGTGTCAAACTTTGTCTTCTGATAGTTTTCCAGAGACTCCTGCAGAGAAGGGAGCAGGGAGATGCTATCATCCTCTCATTCCCTGAGCCCTCCATATTCTGGAGCATGTGGGTTTCTCTGTCTTGTTCTGCTCAGCCCCTTCCCCAGCTTTCTGTTCCTTCCTACTCACCCTTCCTTCCTTCTGGCCATTTTCTTCTTCATCAGAGTCCAAAACCAAGTCCCCTATGGTAATGACAGAGCTGCACAGAGATGGAGGACACACTGCAGGAAGGAAACCAGAGTCAAAGTACCCTTCTAGGCAAACAGGCCCTCAAGAGTCCCCGTGAGAGGAGGCTGTCTGACCCAGTCTGACTCAGAATACTTACATGGCTTCCTGGCTTTAGGAGGGGATAATGACAGTCTCAGGGGGTCCATGGGGCAAACCAGGCAACTCCTGCATTGGGAGCAAGCAAAAAAAATAAGGTGAGGGGAAAGCAGGCAAAGAATGTGCTGCTAGTAGGGAGAAGCAACTGTTCCACTCACTCTTCTTGCTCTGAAGCAAACACCTCAACTGGGTTCTCCTTCAGAGCCCTTCCCCCCAGGGTCTGGGATGGACTCTTTGACTTTCCAGTGGAAGCTGCTCTCGTGCCCCCAGCACCTGCTGGATCTGCCATGTCTGTCCCATGTTCTTCCCTGTTCTCAGGCTCAGATAGGACTTGGGTTGGTGAACCCAGATTCCTAAAGGGGAACAGCATGACTGTGGGGCGCTCCTTATGGCCTCCCTTAGTGGATGCCCATCGGGACTGGATTCTTCGCCGGCCTAGAGGGGCCAGATTGAAGTGGTGGCCAGCCGTAGGTTCTGGGTGCTTCCTTAAGGCTGGTCCCTGAGGTAGGTGTGGGCCAGGCCTAGCATTTGGCAAAGGATCATGAAGTGCTAGTTTTGGTTGCTGAGGAGGATTCTGCTCCGTGGTTTCTGTCACGCTCGCTGAATCGGGAACGGAGCACTCTGAAAAAGAAAATGCAGCTCCTCAGAACAGACAGAAACACAACTCAGTCTGGTTTCTTATGGCTCAGGTCCATGTAACCCTTCCAATAGCCCATCTCAAAAGGTCTCAGGCCAAACAATCCACCCCCAAGTTCCTAGTTCTCCCAGATGGTCCTCGTACCTGGAAGTGGCCACCCCATGTCCACACCATACTGGCTCAAGACAAAAGAAGAAGTGATAGAAACTCCAGGCTGCATCCAGCTCAGCACATCCTGAAGCTGTGGGCACAGGGAGAGAGGCATGAAGACCACAGTCCTTGCTACAGCCAGCCCCACTCTGCCCTTATCTTGTCCCAACAAAACCTGCTGTGTCTGCAGTGCAGGCAGGGCTTTTTCTAGCTGACACAAGTATTCAAAAAACAGCTTTTCCATGGCAGCCAGAAAGGGTTCCCCATACTCTTGTTCAAGTTCCTGCAGGGAGGTAGAAAGGCAGGTGAGAAGAGGACTAGCGAAATGTTAGCCACATAATAGCTTCCAAGCCAGCCAGTCTCACCTGCAGCCTGGAAGCCAGGTCCACTGGGGCTTCTCCTAGTTGCTTCACCTGTTGGCAAAAGGTCTCCTGTGCCTCCGAGACCTTCCTCAGATCCTGCTTTGTCTGTTGAGAGCAGGAAAAGCAGACAATTTAGGGTCACCAGGACCCAGGGGCCGGAAGGAGAATCAACTTTGTGGCACCCAGTATTAACTGGGGTATAGGGCTTGTTCCAGGGATTACTCACAGCTTTGGGGTCCCGCACTACAGGTCCAGACTCTGGGAAATGGTGATGCAGGGCATTCAGAACCTGGGCCCACGGCCGGCCCTGCAGGATCAACTCCACCACTACCTGTAAAGGGTACTAAACTCGCAATCTCCACTTTGGGGCAAGCTGCCCTTTCCCAATGAGTCCCAACCCCAAGCAGTCGGCCCTCGGCCCTCGCATCCCTCCCCTTTCCCGTCTTCCAGCTCCTACTGGCTCCAATACCTTGGCCTTTAGGCCCATACATAGGCGTTCGTGGTGGCGGAAGCGAACTAAACCAGGGGCAGCAGCGCGCAATGATCGCAGAAACTCTAATACTCGCGGAAAATGCTCCACGCAGCGTCCCCGCACGACTTGCCAGCTGGCGGCGGCGGCGAAGCGCAGAGCCGCGGGACCGGCCCCCGGGGGCGTGGCCATGGCCGCGGGCTCCGCCCCGGGGGCAGGCCCTCTGGGTTCCTTCCTCCACGGCGAGGCTTCTCGACTCCTCCTAGGGGCGAAGCTTCCGGCGGCTCTCAGTGGCTACGCTGTTTCGGTCTGCGCCGGATACTTCGCGATGCGATCCTTTCCATAGGCCACCGGAATCCTGGGGGTTTTCAACCCGGGCTGGAGTCTGAATGGAGAGGCTCGCCAGCTCCAATGGCACCAGGTTCTCTGTTTTCCACACCGCCGCCCCCTCAAGCCCGAGGGCTACCCCGCTTCCGGCTCTGCGGCCAGTTTCCCTGCCCCGGAAAAGGGCGGTAATGGAGAACCAATGGGCTACCGGGCAGGGAGACGTGACGTCGTGTCATAAGGCCACGCCCCAACAGATCGGGCGTCTCTCCCGCCCCCGCTCCCTCCGCCCAATAGCCCTAGGGCGACGGAAACTGCTGAGCGGGACTCTCGGGGCCCCCGCCTGTCTTCGCGGAGCCTACAAAGTCACGTCCTTCTCTAAGGCTGGACTTACTTGCCTGGAAAGCGAGGATCATGCCCTTCCCCCATCGTCTGCGCCACTGATGTACGATTCCTTAAATCCTAGCCTCGAAGCAGCCCCTGCAGAACCTTGCCTGGCGGCACGCCTGCTTCCAATAAGAATTCAACTGTCCCTTTTTAAAAACAGTAGAGGGCGCCCGCCTTTAAAAAATAAATACAAAGTTTGAAAAGCTAAGTCAGGTGGTTAACTTGGTTTTCTCAGAATGATGAGACTGTAGGTAATATTTTGTGCTTTTCGGTGTTCGATATCTTTTTTTTTTTTTTTGTATCCTGTAGTTTTAAAATAAATAAAAAATAAGTTTCCCTTTTCGGATTTCTGTCGCGTGCTTACTCCAGCCAGCCCCCAGATGTGATTGACTGACTTGTCTCTTTGTCACCCTTCCTGGTGTCTCTTCTTAATTTCATCACCAAGTACAGAGCCTGGCACACTGTATATTCTTTAAAACGTCGGTTGAATGAATTACCTTTCCTGACTACCTTACAGGGATGTAGTGGAACTACCCTTGTTGCGGACCATCTCCCTTCCTAGAGGTAGTGCCCCCAGGATCCCTCCTTGACTCACCCAAGATGAGTCTTGGGTGATCCACAGGGACTGCTGGACTGAAAACTGGAAGTTACCTTCCCTTATAAGTTCTGCTCTTCCTCCTGGGCTCTGTATTTCTGTGCAGGGTGCCTCTCCTCACCTGTGAGTGAGAAACCCAGACCACAGCCCTTAACTCAGTCCTCCCTCCTCTCCACATCTAATTGTCACCAAGTCTAATCAGTTCTACTTCCTATGGAACCTTGTTCCAACCCACCCCATTTTCATTCTCACTGCCTCTATGCTATTTCAGGTGTTCCTGTTTCTCACCCTCCCCACCTCCAGCCCAACTCCTTTCTAATTTCTTTATCACATTGCTTTCATCATGAATCTCATGAAATGCAAAACTGATCATGTCATTCCTAACTGAAAGCTCTCTCTTACTTTCAAAAGAAAGCCCAAACTCTGAAATAGGGCAAAAAGATTTTTAATCTGGTCAAGCTTTTCTTCATCCATATTCCTTGCCACTCTGCATGTATGCACCTAGATGCCAGACCTCAGCAAACGGGTTTCATTTTCCAAATACACTGTGTTGTCTTACATTTCTGTGCCTCGCACATACTAGATGATTCCTCTGTCCTCCTTGCCTCTTGGACTTGACTCTTTCTCATCTTTTGTGGTTCATCTGATAACCACCTCCATGAAGCTCATCAGAGTTCTCTTCTTGGGGTCCTCAGTACATCTTTTTATCACCACCTCTGTCGCAGAACCTATCTTGTAAGGTGGTTGTAAGAATTAAATAAATTAGTAACTATAGGGGCGCCTGGGTGGCTCAGTCGTTAAGCGTCTGCCTTTGGCTCAGGTCGTGATCCCAGGGTCCTGGGATCGAGCCCCGCATCGGGCTCCCTGCTCGGCGGGAAGCCTGCTTCTCCCTCTCCCACTCCCCCTGCTTGTGTTCCCTCTCTCGCTGTGTCTCTCTCTGTCAAATAAATAAATAAAATCTTAAAAAAAAAAAAAATTAGTAACTATAAAGCACTTGGAACAGTGCCTGGCTCATAGTAAGTACTACATATGTGTTGTATTTTCAATGTCTATGTGTCTGTCACCCCAATGGGCAGGAGCCTCTTGAAGGAAGAGCTGGTTCCTTTCTTGTATGTGCAGCACCTTGTTCATGTGTTTACAGCTAATACAACCAGCCCCCTTTTCAGTCTTCTTTTACGGCCTTAGGAGCCCCTTGTCTTCTTAAATTCAAAGGTTCAAGAAGACAAGTAGTCGGAGCTCAGAACTTTGGCCATGTAGTCTCATGGCCACTGCTGGCACAAGAAGGGTGTTGGGAGGGAGAACATGGGAAAGATACAGCTGAGAAGAAACATAGAAGGTGGTTGTCCTCAATCCTTACTGTGCATAGGAGTCCACCACTTAGCGAGCTTGTTAAAACACACTTTTTGGCCTCTGCTCCGGGGATTCTGGCTCGTGAGGTCTATGCTGGTGCCCAGAAATCTGTATTATTAACATCTCAGATGATTCTAATGTAAGTGTCTAGAGACTACGCTTGAAGAACCCTGGGGTAAGGGAACAGTTTCAGTCAAACCAAAACCAAATCCTCCAAGTCACCCAAAGGAAAATTTCCACATAGAAGAGAACTATACAAAGGGTATTGATTCTGTGTCTCTGAGCATCACCTTCCCCTGCAGTTTCCTCTCTCTGGTGAGGGACCCCTGTCCCTGTGGATGGCACCCAATTGGTGCAGCTCCACAAACCTGAAACCTGGGGGTTCTCCTATTACTGCTTCTCTCCACCCTCCACCCAGCCACACCCATCCCTCCCCAAGTCCTGTGAACTTTATCTCCTAGATATTCCTCCAAGCTTTCCACTTCTGTCTCCACACCACCGCTCTGGCCCAAACTACCATCTCCAGCATCAATGACTACAACTGCCTTCCAATCTGTGTCTGCATCCACTCCAACCCTGCTCCAATCTAGTCTTGACACTACAGGTGGAGTAATCTGTTCAAAACACAATCTGGTCACGTCATCTCCAATTCCTTAAAGCTTTCCAAGGCTTCCCACTGCCCTAGGGCAGACAAAAATCCTTAATCTGGCCTATGAGGCCCCACAGGCATGGGTGGCCCTGTGCCCCTCAACTCCACCTCCTCCACTCTGCCCTTTGCTCTCTCTGCCTTAGCCACATCATCTTTGTCTTGTTTACTCTTCCACACTCCCTTCCACCACAGGATCTTTGCACAGGCTATTCCTTTTGTCTGCAGTGATCTCCCTTCCCTCTCTGCCTAGATATCCTCCAGGGTCACCTATTTAAGGGAAAGCTTTCCTAACCACCACCACCGGGCCAGGTCAATGCCTTTACTGTATACTTCAGAGCTATTTATTTTATTTCATGCAGTTATTCTGTTTCTTTCTCAGACTGCAAGCTCCATAGGGTAAGAACTAGGTTGTCCTGTGCTCTGACACTTAGTCCACTGCTTGGCACACATCATTGACTATTTGTTAAATGGGTGAAGGAATGGGTCCATTAGCCACTGCCATGTCTGGACCCTGCCAGTCAGAGTTGCCTGTAAAATTCTGGTTCACCTGTGGGCAAAAATTCCCTTTCCAGAAAGAACCTTAGAATAGCTGAAGGTGGCCATTATTTTAAAAAATAACTTTATTTAAAATAAAGTACAACCACTGTAGTCTTATCCATAAATCTGGGAAACATTTATAAGTCACATCTTATAAATTTTTGTTTTTATATTTGTAATTAACTCCATCTGGCTTATTATCAGGAAAATAAAATCTTCCTTTTGATATTTTTGCTTCTTCCAGAATTTTCCAAGCACTCCGTCCAAAAGGGCCAGCCTTTCAGCTTCCATACTTATTTGGGGAGAACTTTGCTCTCCACAGGGTCTGTCATACTTCTTTCACCCATTCAGTGTCCTCTTAGAAAATCAGCCACAGAGGGATGCCTGGGTGGCTCAGTTGGTTAAGCCTCTGCCTTCGGCTCAGGTCAGGATCCTGTGGGCTCTCTGCTCAGTGGGGAGCCTGCTTCTCCCTCTGCCTGCTCTGCCTGCCGCTTCCCCTGCTTGTGCTCTCTCTCTCTCTCTAATAAATCAATAAATAAATACAGTCTTTAAAGAAAGAAAATCAGCCACAGAGGTTGGTACCTGAGGTCTCAGGCTTCAACACCCAGGTCCAGACTTTGCTCCCTGGGCCAAGGGGCTGCAGGAGCTTCGAGCATTAGCCACAGGCTTTGCCAAATCAAACCCACTCAGCTGGGGTGCAGGGACTCTCAGCCTACGATGGTCCTCTGAGCCTACGATGGTCCCCTTCCCTGCTGTTAGGCCTCAGTTGAAGCTACCACAGTCTACACGAATGTTCCCAATTTTAAATCTTGGGGCAGAAGGAATTAAAGGGAATACTGGTTCTTTACCCTCAGGAAACCCTGGGCTACCAATGCAAAGAGTCCACCTCCTCCCTAGTGTTCAACTTTGTATACCAGGTGTCCCAGGAGAAACAAAACAGGTCACCAAGACTCTCAGACAATGACTGCTTCATCAGTCCAGGGGCACCAGCTCAGAGGGCAAGCCTAGTGGATTTCCTAAAACCAAGACTAAGAATACCTTCTTTTTACTAAAAAAAAAGGGGGGGTGTTGCCTGGGTGGCTCAGTTGGTTGAGTGTTCAACTTTTTTTTTTAAGATTTTATTTATTTATTTGAGAGAGAGAGAGAGAGAACGAGCGGGGGGAGGGACAGAGGCAGAGGGAGAAGCAGACTCCCTGCTGAGCAGAGGGCCCGACAGGGGGCTCCATCCCAGGAGCCCGGGATCATGACCTGAACCAAAGGCAGACGCTTAACAAACTGAGCCACCCAGGCGCCCCAAGTGTGTGTTTGACTCTTGATTTTGGCTCAGGTCATGATCTCGGGGTCGTGGGATGGAGCCCTGCATCAGGTTTCAGGCTCAGCATGGATTCTGCTTATCTCTCTTCCTCCCTCTCTGCCCCTCCCCTTGCAAGATTAATTAATTAATTAATTAATTAATTAAATCTGTTTTTAAAAACCACTTTGTAATATAAAGGATGATGTCAAGGAAATAACCACATACATAAATATAAACAGGCATAAAATTGGTTTCCCTGGTATAGTTTTCTGAGGTACAGTCCCAGTAGGAGTCTGCACTGATAGTTATTAGCTCCCCAGGTGCCCATTTATCTATCTTTCCTAGAGCTGGTCTAGTCATCCATCATGCCTTCTTCCCACAAATGCTCCAAAACACAATCCTCCACTGCTCCCCCCGGCTCCCAGACTCCCCGTCACAATCCAACGTAGCTCATTGTCCATTCAACAGATACTTATGGAGCACCTGCTGCATGTCACCGACTGTGAATCAGCCCTAAGTAAGGTGGGGGGGGGGGCGGTCTCTGTCCTCAGGGGCTTACATTCTAGTCGAGGGGAACTAGAGGCCCGAGGCCAGAGCACAGTAGCCGTGACACCAGGGATTCTAACGCTCACCTCCACAGAATTAAAGGAGATGCCCCTCTCGAGCCCCCAGCCGGAACTTAACCCATAGTGGGAGCTCCATATATATTTGTTTCTTTCCCTCCAGCTGTTTGGAGAACAGCATTGCCTTCCTGTTTTTTGTGTTTCTGTTTTTCTTTTTGAGGATTTCAAGCATTTTGGAGCTCTAATAAACACAGGGGACCAGGGTAAAATGAAAAATGTGAAGCAAGTTACAAAGTTGTTAGAAATCTTAAGCTCTCACATTTTCTCCCAGGTGTTCAATTAAAAAAAGATACTGTTGTGTTGCTGCTCCATCTTTCTGGAAACTAATGAACAAAATGTATCAACCACCTTAAATATGCTCAATCCCTTTTCCCCAATAATTCTCACTCTAGGGGGTTTTCAGAGAAATAAGAAACAAGCACAAAGATATATGTGCTTGTATAAGGATATTTATGCATGTAATGGCAGAACATTGCAAAGACTTAAACTTCCAGGAAGAAAGGATTAATCAATTAAATCATGTCCTTCTATGGGACTGAATTTGTTCATCTGTTATTAAAAATGGGAAAATTTTAAAAATAAAATAAAATAAATAAAAACATAGGGAAACCACTGGAGTTTGCTCCATAAATTCAAGGAACAATTAAAAGTCACATCTTGCAAGCCGTTGCCTCTAAATCGTAAGGAGCAAACATCTCTTGCGCCGCTTGGTGCTAGGCCCTGTTCTGGGTCCTGGGACTGGGATGTGAACAAGACATAGAAGGTTTCAGTTCTTCCAGAACTCACATTTCAGAGAAAAGAGACAGAATTTAATAAGCAGGAAAACACCCCAATGTCAAACAATGAGTGCTAGGCAGGACATGAAATAAAATGGGATGATAGGCTAAAGAGACCAGGGGGCAGGAAAACAAATCAGATGGGGGGCCAGCGAAGAGTTCCCTGAGGAGGTGGTCTGTGAGCTGAGACTTGAATAACGGGGTGGGGCTGGCCTTGCAAGCTGGGGGCAGTACTCCTCCAGAAGGAAAAGCAGGGGCCGGGCCATAGAAGGTTTTGAGCAGAGGGCTGACTGGATTAGATTTACCCAGCCATCCCGGCTGCTGTGTGCAGAACAGAGGACCAGAGGGCAAGAGCGGAAGTGGGGGAAATGATCAAGAGGCTGGGGAACAATCCAGATGAGAGCTGAAGGCAGCTCTGGAGCCTGGGAAAGGAAGAGGGGATGAGGAGCAGTCAGATGCTGGACAGCTCTGTATGGGAGACAGACCATCAAGATTCGCGGACAGACTGGATGTGGGACGTGAGAGAAGGAAAGAAGCCAAGAATGACTCCAAAATTTGGGGCCCACGAAACTTGGAAAGATGGAGTTGCCATTTGCTGACAGAGGGGAGGCCATGGGAGGATTGGCTACAGGAGGTCCGCAGTTCAAGCTCAGACACATACTACGTGGGAAGTCTATGAGATATCCAGTAGACGCGCTGAGAAAGCAGGAGAGAAGCAAGTTTGAAGTTCAAGGGGGCCCAGTAGTCCTTACAACCACGGCACCGGCAGGGCTCACCGAGGCAGAGTGTAGCTGGCTGGAGGAGCACCTGGGTGGGGGCCTGAGTCACTCCAACACCCCAAGGCTGAGTGGGGGCCGCAGGAGGACCAGGAGATGGCCTGGAAGCCAAGACTACTGTCCAGGGTAAACACGATGTTTGGGGAGAATATTTAATGCTGTGGGAAAATGTGCACCCCAGTTACAGGGGGACGGGGACAGCATACGAAACACGACCTTAATAGCTATTTTCAGTACCTGGTTGTGGTTGAGGTTTCTTGGTTCCTTCTTTACAATCTTCTGTATTCTCTCAATTCTCCACGTTGAACATGTATTACTTTAGTAAAAATTCTTAGACGAGGACATTTGAAAATAAACACTGGAAAGTGGTTTTTGCCACTCAGGGAGAACTCCAGCCTATTTCTACCTCAAACATGTGCCTACAAAAGGCAGTTCAGATGCTTCTGCCCCACTGTAGCTGCCAGGGAAGGGAGGCAGTCCAACCCCACTCCAGCGGGCTTCCGAAGGGTTTTGGTCAGTAGACGTACCCTGGGGTCGGGGGGAGACGGGTCAAACGCTCAAGCTTCTCCAGACGCTAAGCAGGCCCTATCTCAAGAGCTGCTGAACTGGCACCGCTGCTGACCCCCAGCCAGCCTTCTCAGAACAAGGGGCGCCCGAAACGCCACATGCATCCCCGGGACAGGCTGTGAGTCCACACTCCCTGGCCTGGCACGAACTGACAAATGTACAGAACGGTTTCATGAAAAACAGTTCATTAAAAAACAGTTTATTAGCATTTGTGCTGCCCTGTGCAAGTGAAGCTTGGCTCCCTGCCCAGATGCCCTGGCCTCCCCACCTGAGCCTCTGGGGAGCAGCTCTGCAGTAGGCCCCTGGCTTGAGGCAATGTCCTTGCTCATCTGACTCCAGTCCCATTGCTCCTGGCCAGGGGCTAAGCCCCACCTCGAGATGCCATAGGGATGGTCTCCCCTGAGTGACTGTCGCCTCCAGCGTCTGAGAAGAAGCCCCCGCCCCCAGGGGCCGGAGCCACGTCCACCTGGATGACACCATGCACCTGGGAGAGCTGTGGGCTGTCCAAGCTGGCGATGAGCTGGCGGGGGCCTGGTCGCACAGGCACGAACTTCTGGTGCAATGTCACTGTCTCGTTGCCGCCAATGTCCCTGTGGGCAGAGACAGAGTCATGGGCCGTGGGTGGAGTCAGGAGGAAGGACTGATGGGGCAGCCAGGAAGGAAGGAGAAGGAGGCAGAGCGCTTCAGGCATTTCTGGGCTCAGCTGCAACCCCCATACCCATGGCCAGGATAAAGCCTGAGCCCCAAGGCCTCCTGGGCCTTTGCCTCCGCATAGTCAGGTCAGCGCCACCCTCCCAGCTGCCTGAGCTGGGAATCTTCCAGTTGTCCCAGGAGTCCTCCCTCCCCACTCCCACAAACACCTGGACAGAGACGGCTGCCTTGTCTCTCCCACCTCTCCATCACCAGTGCTCCTGCCCGAACCACACCATCTATACCTATCCCACCTGGGATTTCCGGGACTGAGGAAACTTCAAAACAAGACTTTGGGGGTGCCTGGGTGGCTCAGTCGGTTAAGGTCTGTCTTTGGCTGAGGTCATGTTCCCAGGGTCCTGGGATCAAGCCCTGCATCTTGCATCGGCTCCCTGTTCAGCCGGGAGTCAGCTTCTCCCTCTCCCTCTGCCCCTCCCCCTGCTTGTGTGCGTGCTCTCTCTCTCTCTCAAATAAATAAAATCTTAAAAAAAAAACAAAAAACAAGATGGGGCGCCTGGGTGGCTCAGATGTTAAGTGTCTGCCTTCGGCTCAGGTCATGGTCTCAGGGTCCTGGGATCGAGCCCCGCATCAGGCTCCCTGCTCAGCGGGAAGCCTGCTTCTCCCTCTCCCACTGCCTGCTGCTTCCCCTGCTTGTACACACTCTCTCTCTGTCAAAAATAAAATAGGGCGCCTGGGTGGCTCAGTCGTTAAGCGTCTGCCTTCGGCTCAGGTCATGATCCCGGGGTCCTGGGATCGAGCCCCACATCGGGCTCCCTGCTCGGCGGGAAGCCTGCTTCTCCCTCTCCCACTCCCCCTGCTTGTGTTCCCACTCTCGCTGTGTCTCTCTCTGTCAAATAAATAAATAAAATCTTTAAAAAAACAAACAAACCAAGAGACTTTGGGGCTCAACACAGTATTGCCAAATAATTTCAGTTTTGCCAAGAAAAAAAGTGGAAGAAAATTAATTATCCTCTGCCATGATCATCTTTCCAAACAGGAAGGAGCATTTTAAATACCCCCAAACATTGGAAGGATGTTATCTCAGAGAAAAAGGAAAGTTCTTCCCAAGAACAGACAACTGGCATCTTTAAAGTGACACTTTGTGTGTGTGTGTGTGTGTGTGAGAGAGAGAGAGAGAGACATACATACACGTGTTCGTGTGCACACACATACTAGTGTCTTCATTTTCTCCCTTCCTCACAGATATCTGGAAATTTAGTCCCAGACCATCCCTCTGGGAGTCACAGTTTCACCAGCCTTCTAACTGGCCTCCTTGCCTCCTAGGTCCTATCTCATTTTTCCACTCTAGTCTCTAGTCACTCGGAGGTGAGCTGAACCCTTTGAGGGCTGGGCTTCCTCGGTGCTATGAGACTGCAGCTCCCTAACCCGACACACAGCCTCCCTCTGACTCAGCCCTGCCTGCATGGCCTCATCAGCCCCCACCACTCCTCCTGCCCACCAGCCCTGACAGCCACTTCCTTCCCGTCCCTGAACTCACTCTGTTTTCACGCTCTGCTCCTGGGCTGGCTCCAGGCCCTGCTCACACCACCCCCTCAGTGAGGGCTCCCTTGAGCACCTCCTGCCCTCAGGGAAATGAGCCTTGTCCTGCTCTGAGCTCCCGCAGCAGCCTGTGTGTATGCTTTACACACTGACCACGACCGCATCTCCATCCCCCTCGCTTGTGCCTCTTAGCATCTGTCCTCTCCTGCCTCTGCCTGAACCCTTGCCTCTGGCCCCCTAGTCAACCCAAGCCTGCCCTGGGGATCTTCTTTTCTCTGGAGCCCGACTGTGCAGACAACTCAGTCCTCCAAGGGAATGAGCCAACACCCCAACTTCGAAGATGAGCTCTCCTTGGGACTAAACATTTAGTTAGCTTGGAGCCTGATTCCAAAGGGCTTCCCTGGACCAATTTGTACTCTTTCTTCTATCGCTGTGAGCTGTGTGGTTTAAGATAAGTTACTAAACTCTGATTCTTACCTTCTGGTCTGTAAAATGGGAGTGAATGCAAAATGAGGGGGTGGGATCAGACAGTCTTGTAGGTGCCTCTAAGCTCCATGAAGGAGGGAAGAAGTGGAAGGTGGGGACATATATATATGGTCTACCTGTTAAGTTATGGACCTAATTTCTAGACTTCTAATGAAAATATATAACTAGACATTAAGTCTACAACATAACAGATAGGCTATACTGTGGCTAGTTACAAATTTGTATTTTTAACTTCTGCCCACTTTTCCATAGATACAAGCTTCAAGTTGTTTAGGCTCAGACCAGACTTCAAAGCTCTAGGGGCGCCTCAGTGGCTCAGTTGGTTAAGCGTCTGCCTTCGGTTCAGGTCATGATCCCAGGGTCCTGGGATCGAGCCAGTGGGCAGCCTGCTTCTCCCTCTCCCTCTCCCCCTGCTTGTGCTCTCTCTCTCTCTGTGTCAAATAAATAAATATTTTTTTAAAAACCTTCTACTTAATTCATACTAGTACTATTTCAGAATATAGCCTTTATTTGTAACCTTATTTCCAAGAGAGGCTCCTTTCCAGCTTCCAGCTAGCAATGTCAAGATCTCTCCCAGCCCCGGCCTTCGTGTCAGCCGCCACCTTGCCACACCCACGCCTGCCTGTTCAAGTGCAGCACATCAGCTGCTACCGCTGGAATGTGCCTGAAACCCAGTGCAGGGAATGAAACCAACTCTCTGACAAGGACACCAGAAATTAGACATCCAAATGAGCACTGTCCTGCAATTACGTACTTGTTCAACCGTGTTGCCAAGGCTTGAAACATTTTTTAAAACTCGTCTCAGATTTCTCTTCAGAGCCACTGAAAACCACCAGCACATCAAGTGTGCCCAGTCTAGTCCCTCTCGCTGTCCCTCTCCCCACCCCCCGCCCCCCACAGACACCCTGTTCCTCCTTTACAGCCAAGCTTCATTCCTGTTGGAAAAGGGCATCCCCACCCATCTTGTTCATCTGCCTTATTAATTAGTCTTAGCTCTAAATGGCCTCGGGCTGTTTCTCCAAAGTCAAATCGGCCCCAGAAGGCCACCCTAAGGACATTCTAAAGACTATGATTCAGGCTGTGGGGGAAATTCCCCAGAAGGGTTTGGAACAGACTTCCAGCCTCCCTTGGTGACTGGTTTGGTGGTGACAACAAGCCATTTGGAGGAGTAAGTCTGGAATGTTTATTAAGTGGCCAGTCACCCCGCTGGGTGGCACACCTTATGCTTAATGGGGTTTCCATCCCACAGCCTTTGATGTACCAATGAGAGCAAAGTAACACCCGTCTTGGAATCTAATATATCTGAACCACCAACCCAGGGACTTCCCACTTGGAGTTCTCAATTGCTCTGTAGACCCCAGACTGGGCTTGAAGTAGCAAGGAGCCACAGAATGTCCAAGGAGGACCTGCCTTGAGAAACCATCATCCAACCCTCTCATTTACTGGAGGGAAGACTGGGGCCTTTAAAGGCAGGGCTGGGGGGAGGCTCATATAAGCCCCACAGCTAAAGATAGGGGCTGGATCTCCCTATGCTCAGCACAGGAGTCACCTCTTTACTTCTAGGCGGGGGCAAGAACCTAAGGTCTGGTGGAGGTGCTGAGGGGAGTCCAGCTCTGGGGAACCTCTCTCCATCATCTGTAGGTGAGAGATGCCTATAGGGTGAGCTACCTGGGAGCCCCAAGCTGCACTCTCTAAGGTGACAGAGACCCACGTAGGGTGAAATGGGGAAAAGCACTCCTTTGTGGCATATCACATCATCCATGGTCAAGGCTGGGGCAAAGATCAGGATAGCAACTATTCAGCTTCGGCCTGTTGGCAAAAGTGGCAGCCACCAGCTGGCAGAGCCTGCTCTGTGTCAGGGCAAGGGATGCACAGGGTGGGCAGGGACCCCCTGCATCCCCCACCCAGCTCCCCCACAGGGGCCACCCCTTTCCCTCAGGCACTCTTTGTCAAAAGAGGAAAACACCTGCCCCTGTCCCCGGAAGTCTGATCTTAAAGGTCAGCCTCTGGCCTTCTCTGCTTTCCCTCTGTGCTGTTCCGGGGAGGGAGACAGCAGCACGTGTGTCTATGTCAGAGAGGACAGCAGAGGCCCAGGGACACAGGCACTCGGTGTCCCCTCACTGGGTGCGGAGCCTCGCCTGGCCCGGGGTGAGGGCCAAGGGGGCTGGTGGAGGGCCTGAAGCACAGGGCCCTCGCCTTGAGAACTGCAGCTCAGCCCTCATGACGCAAAGAAAGCAACAGCCTTGAGAGCCTGTGTGTCAGGTGCGCCCAGGTGGGAAGAGCTCAGTCTGCCCCTTATGGAGTGGCTGCCAGCTTCCCTATCGTCAAGTGGGGGTGATGGTGGCCACAATCAAAATAAGAACGATCGGGGCACCTGGGTGGCTCAGTCATTAAGCATCTGCCTTTGGCTCAGGTCATGGTCCCAGGGTCCTGGGATCGAGCCCCGCATCGGGCTCCCTGCGCAGCAGGAAGCCTACTTCTCCCTCTCCCACTCCCCCTGCTTGTGTTCCCTCTCCTAATGTGTCCCTTTCTCTTAATGAATAAAATCTTAAAAAAAAAAAAAAAAAAAAGAACGACCAACAGAGGCTCACGTGGGGCCAAAGCCAACACTAAATGCTTTACGTGCATATCTCACCTAGCTCCCTGAACCACCCTCGGAACCGGGATGGTTGTCATCCCTACTTTCCAGGTGAGAAAACAGGCTTAAAGGAGATACGTCAGCTGCTCCAGGCACACAGCCAGTGAGTGTAGGAGCTGGGACCTGAACCTAAGTCTTCAGGATCCCAAAGCTTTGCTTTTAATCATATGATGGTCTCGAATGTACCTTGAAGGGTTTTTGTGGTCTGCGAATGAGATAATGATCCTGAAGTGCCCGGTCGGTTCCTGAGCACTGGGCATGTGTTAATGATGAGTTGCTAATGATTCCTAAGTGAAGTGTTGGCTCCCTAGTGAGACGGCGGGGCCAGACCAGCCCAGCACTAGGCACATGGCAGGTCTTCTTAACTGCTGCTGGCCCTGAACCGAGTCAGGAAGCACTGCTGGCTGGCTCTAGGCTGCTGTATTGGGTCCTGGCTGACCTGTCCTGACCAAGAGAGGAAGCAGTGTGGCACCCAGGGCAGTCTGGGAGGCAGAAAAGGGCAGGGGCGGGGGAGAGGCCAGACTCACCCCACATTAAGGATCTTGGGTCTCTGTAGCCCGGAGCCCTCAAGCCGGAAAACGACGTTGGTGAGGGTGACAGGCAGGGGGTTCTTGAAGACAATCTGTACTTCGCACTCCTGGCCAACCACAGCTGCCCCCAATAACTAGGAAAAGAAGAAGCCCACCTCCACATCAGAGACCCCGGCCAGATACAGCGGAACCATACACTCCACCAGAGGGAAAACTCCTTCTGCATCAAAATCTCCCCAAGTCCCACATTTCCACCCTTGAGAGACAAAGGGCTCCGCAAAAGCCAGAGAAGAAACTCCAACCCACTCCCCAACTGAAGATTCTGCAGAACCAGGAATATGAGATCTGACTTTACAGATGAGGACACGGAGGCCCAAGAGCCCAAAGCCAGTATCCGACCCCCTTCTCCTGGAACTGCTCGCCAGGCCAGCCCTCTCCCAGTTTCACGCCCTTGCCCCTTGCCCTCTGACTTCCCTCAGCCCCCGCTCATCCCTCCTGCCCAGCAAGCCGCACTCACTGTGAGGGAAAGGTCTGGGGTGCGCAGACGGAAGGTATGCTGCTTGGCCAGCACCTGCCCGCTCTCCTTGACGTGGCCTGAGACGTTGAGCAGCATGGACCCCTGGTCTACGAGGTGGGGCCGGTATTCCTCGTAGGCCACAGGCATGGACACGCGGTCCGCTGCGGAGAAGAGGCAAGGTGTCGCCAGGGCCCGCTTACCCAGACACGGCCTCCGGAGGGGGGTCTCTGGGCCCACAGCCGCAGGGTGCCTGGCCGTCCGTGGGGCAGGGCTGGGGAAGGAGCACTTACTGGCCCCTGGAGCTAGCACCACTTCCTTCTTGCTCTCCTTGAAGACAGGCCCCGTGACCCCGGTGTAGAAGGTGACCGAGAGGTAGAGGTGCAGCTTCACGGTGCGGGGGCTGCCGCCGCGATTGCTCAGCACCACACAGACCGCCAGGTCCTGCCCCATCACTGCATCCTGGGCCTCCACCTGCACGGCCACATCCTCCGCCACGTCGCGGCTGGAGTACACGTTGGGTTTGCTACCGTGTGCGGCTGCTGTCTCCACTGCCTTCCGCTCTGCGTCTGAGCCTGGGGGTTGAGGGTCAGGGGTGAGGTTATGGCTGCTGCCGGAGTGCGCAAGCGCTCAGCGGGAACCCCGGACGTGGGCCAGAGCCGACCAGGTTGGAGGAATGCTACCTTCTGGGTGTTTATAGATGTGGGTGACATCATCCCGCATGTTGGATCCAATGGCCTTTGTGATGATGAGCGTGCCAATGGCCTTCTCTTCCACATACACGATCTTGAAGCTGCCATCGTCCTGTCGCTGCCAGTAAACTTTGTCACTGTTGACCTGTGGGGGGTGGGTGTGAGCCAGGAATGAGCAAGCCTGAGGGTCTGAGGGCAGGCCTGACCCCCAGATGCAGGGAGGGCTGGATCCAAAGGTCGGGAACTTCCTGGCACAGCCAAACTGGGAGACTTTCCAAGCTGAGCCAGATGAAGGCCGAGAGCAGAGAAGAAGCTGGGCAGCTCCTTGCAGTACATTTTGGCATTAATAACAGTAATCTCTCATGCTTATTCGCTGACTTTACGACTTCTAAAGCAGTTTCACACCCATTATTTCTTTTGATCCTGAGCACAGGAAGCTCAGCAGCCATTATTATCCCCCTTTTACAGTGGAGGGAATCTAGACTCTAGGATGAATGACTTGCCCAAGGTCACACAGCTAGTCAGTCAGCGCGGAAGTCAGGACCAGAGAACCCAGGCCTGACTCCAGTGCTCTCGTCCCACCAGACTGCCCGAGAAGGCGCCTGGAGCACAGCCCTCACCTCGGCAAAAATGAAGGGCGTGTCATACTTCATGTAGACCAGGCCATTCTTGATGGACTCCACAGAGCAGGGGCCACAGCAGAAGATGCCTAGGGGAGCAGGACAGAGGTCAAAGGAGGCTGAGGGGACCCTCTGATCCTGGGGAGAGGCCCACCCATCCAGGCCCAGTGCCCAATGCCTCAGGGTCAGCTGCCACCTGGGGCAACCCATGGAAGGAACACAAAGAAGAGCTCAGTTCCATTTGGCCTCAGTCAACCAGGGTGGGTCCAAAAGTGGGACAAGCCTGCCCTGATAACCAAATCACTGGCACATCCTTCCTCCACTAGCCGAAGCTGGACTGGGCTATCTGTGACCCCCCGAGGTCAGGACTTCCGTTCTGCATCAGGACAAACCCAGAGCCCATGGTGGCTCTGCCTGTTGGCTGGGAAAAGAGCCACCCTTCCAGAAAGATCCAGAACAAACCCTCAGCTCTATAGCCTGCAGTGTGTCCTCTCTGTGGGGAGGTGGGAGGGGAGCTGGTGGGAAATAGAGTCTGTTCTCAGCGTGCTCAGGAGTTTTCTGGAGATGGGCTGACAAGGAAGAGGCTTGGCAAGAGAGGACACAAAATACGAAGTGAGGGCCATCCAACAGAAAAGAATCTTAGAGGGGTGCCTGGGTGGCTCGGTCAGTTAAGCATCTGCCTTTGGCTCAGGTCATGATCTCAGGGTCCTGGGATGGAGCCCCACGTCGGGCTCCCTGCTCAGCATGGAATCTGTTTCTCCCTCTCCCTCTGCTGCTCCCCCTGCTTATGCTTTCTCTTCTCTCTCTCTCAAATAAATAAAATCTTAAAAAATAAAGAAACAAAGAAACAAAGAAAAGAATCTTAGAAAACACCAGCACTATGCTTTCCTCTTCCAAATGGGGAAATAGGCCCAGGGAGGCCAAACAGATGTCAGGGTCTGACAAGACAATCAGATAAGTGAACGGAAGGAGCGGATATTTACAAAATAGCTGCTATGTTCCAGGCATGCTGCTAATCTCTCTAATGAATGACCTCATTTAATTCCCCCAACAACCCTATCTGGCATATATTATCCCCAAATTACAGACAACACCAAAGTGCAAAGGTGCAAGCAACTTGCCCAAGATGACATTATCTAAGAAGTGATCAAGCTGGATCAAGCCTGGGTCTGGCTGGCCTCAGAACCCTGTGAGCTACGCACCCCACCGCTCCCCAGAGTGGGGACAGGAGCTCAGATCTCCCAGGCTCCTGGGCCAGGCTGTTCCAGCATGGCAGGCATCACTGGGTTGCACAAGTCAGGGAGCACCATTCGAAGGGATGACTGAGAGGGAGTGGTTTGCCCAGAGAGGAGGAATGTAGGCTAGGCAAGAGCCATCTGACCTGGGGTGAGGAGGGGAGAGGTGCGGAAGAAGGCAGCAGGAGGGGCAGGCCCGGTTGCCTGGCGCTGGAATGTGAAGGTGGGAAGGGAGGCTGTTTGAGAACAGAGTGTGCAGCAGGTCCAGTTTGGGCAGAAACGTGTGTGCTGGGGAAAAGGAAATCAGTAGATGGTATCAGCAGTGGTCTCGGAGGGCTGGGTTATGGGGGTTATTTTCTTCTTCGAACCTATCTGAACCCTGCTTTTATTCTGTACCATACATACAACTCAAAATGAGCAACGGAACAGACAAGAGGGGAACTTGGTGAGTGAGAATGTGTGAAGGGAGGGAGTCAGGAACGGGAGAGGCTCGGCCCTGTGCCCTAGAGAAAGTCGCTCCACCTCTCTGGGCCACCACTGCCATGTGTCCCACAAGGGCTTGCGGTGGTCCCCAGCCCAGCTGATCTTCAGCATCACCAGAGGAACTTTCAAACTTTCAAACATATAGATTCTTAGCATCAATCTATCCCTGGGATGTCTGATGTGTCAGGTCTGGGGCAGGACCTAGACATTTACTCAAAACAAAACAAAAACGTCCAGAGAGAGAACTAGGGAACTTTTACATTTTAAGTTATTCAATTCTATACTTTCCCCCCTTCCAGGCATGTACTACTTACTATAATGGCCTTTTTAACTTTAAATACATATATAAATAAAAGGGCCCTTCAATTAATTATCTCCACAATGTGTGAGTAAAAAGGCAAATGAGAAGAGTGGGTGTGTTAGGGAGGAAAACCTCTCACTGAACTCTCTTCCATCTTTTGACTTTTGAGCCTGAATATATAAATCATATAAATCATAATAAATCATAAACAAAGGAAATCGAGGCTAATAGATAGTTACGCAAAAAGGTGACAATTGACTAAAGGCCGGGCGGTGATTCTGTTGGTAACCCCGTTTGAAGAAACATGGGGGTTAAAGGGCCCGAACCGGCCCTGACACTCGGGGTTTGTTACCCAGGTTGGGAGATGGGGATGGGGCCAAGGTGGGGCACAGGAGCCAGGCAGGGCCCCGCCTCACCGCTGCTGGTCTCCTGGGGTGTGGCGTCCACCACCTGCCACCCACTGAAGCCTGAGGGCAGATCTGGCCTCTTCATCCAGCAGTCGTTCCACACGTGGAAGTTCCTGGATGGACATGGAGGGAGGCCTGGGTCTGAGCAGCCTGCTCAGGGCCTCCCCAGTGTCCCCTCGACGTCCAGGTCTTGGTCATCATCCCTTCGCAGGGATGGGCAGCCCAGCCCCAGCCCCAGCCTCACCAAACAGAATCGTGGTTCAGGTGCTCCAGGGGCTTCATGTTCTCATCAAAGTAGATGTCCATGGTGAGGGATGTGTCTGTGTCGTGTGCTGAGTTGAAGTTGGTGACAGTGCGGGTAGCCAGGCCCAGGCAGCGCAGCACTGCGGAGGAGCCAGCGTTAGGGTTCAGGGCCCAGACTGGGATGCGGTAGGGGGCAAGTGAGGTATCAGGGGAGGAACAGCAGGGGGACAAGGGCCACTGGGGTTGCCAAGCTGGGTCAGGGGTCAGGAGGCCTTAGGGCCAGGGAGCGTTGAGGGTCAGAGGAAGCCAGGCCACCTGCCTGACCTTGGCGCTGCCTGGCCCTTCTCCCTCCTCTCCCCTAGGCCTCTCTAGGTAGTTAACACTAATTAATGATAATTAAGGCCAGCCTACCACCCAGCCCTCCACCTGTCCTTGCACTAGAGCCACAGCTGGGTGGGGCTCTGGTTTCCCTCCCTCTTTCTCGCAGGGCCCAGGCTGCTCCTGTCCCCAGTCCCTCCACTACCTGTGGTGGTCACGCCGGCAAAGACCCAGCACTGGCCATAGGGGACGGAACAGCCAGTGCGTAGGTAGCTGAGTAGGATCTCCACGCTGCCCACCCACGCTGAAGGGTTGGTGCCTCGAGAGTAATCACCAGACCAGTTTCCAGTCAGGACCCCATTGTCATCCAAGGAGTTCACCTGCCCAGGACAGGATGGAGTGGGGTGGAGTGGAGGGAGAGGCTCAGGACCTTCCATGTGGTCCCCAGCCCTGCCCCTGCCCCCCACCCCTTTCCCCTAAATGCCTCAGGATCTAGCCAGCAGCCTGAGCCCTGCCCACCCCTCCCAAAAACATCAGTCCCCCCCACCTCCCCACCCCCCACCCCTGCCGGATCTGACACAGTAATGTGAATCCTGGGTGTGCCAAGCTTTGGGTTTGGCCCTACATTCCACAAGAGCTGGGACTGAAGCCAGGAAGGGTGGGGTGGGGCCAGCCAAGGAGGAAAGAGAGGGAGTGAGACCCCTTCCACAATACCCTTTGCAAGAGCAGGATAGGGCTGAGTTCCTGGAGGAATCAGAAAGGGCAGGAGCGGGGGACAGGGGAGGCAGGAGGCAGACACAGAATAGCACTGAGAGACATGAGGGTGCTCACCATGGCAGAGATGACCCGGGAGACACTGACGGGGTCCCCACGGCCTCCATACGGCATGCCCCGCCGGTCCAGGATGTACAGGCAGGCATCCAGCACCCCATGATCAAACTGGAGGGAGGGAGGGCAGAGGTGACCCCTAGGCCAGCAGCACCTGCTCCCTCACTCCACCCCACCGGCCTCTTGCTCCCCCAAGCGCATGCGGCCCTTGGCCAGCCATACCTGCCCATAGTTCCAGGTCCGCTCACCAATCTGGGCTTCTGTCCCATAGTAAATTCTCCCGGACTCATTAAGCACATACTCCTGTCGCCAATCCTCATGGTCCACATACACGAGGTCCTCTGTGTCCCCAAAACACACATGCCTGGTCCCCTCTAGCCCTCTCCCTGTACCCCCCCCCCCGGGCCATTTCTGCAGGACTACTGTCCACAGAGGAGTGGGGACACCACTAGCCTGACGGCATTTCTCCCGGGAAGGATGGGGGGAGCATGACAGAGATGGTGGGAGGAAGGTGGCTGTAACCAAGGCCGTTCGCTAGCAGAAGCAAGGCTGCGTGTCCTTGGGCTGTTACCGTTCCACGCTGAACCTAGGTCGCCTCACCTGGACAATAGGAGGCTGGCTTCTCCTAGAGCCAGGCACCTAGGCACCTAGCCTCGGATTCTAGGACGAGAAGCTCTGACCGGCCCTCCTTCCTGTCCTTCCGCCCTGCTCCTGACTCCAGCAGGCTCACCTGGGCACCAGGGATTGAAGAGGATGTAGATCTCGTTGTGGGGGTCAAAGGGCAACTGGAACTCGCCAGCCTCGCAGCGTGTGCGGACGGTGAATTGGAATTTGCCGATGATGGCGTTGGGGGAGGTGTGGACCCGGAGGTTCAGATTCTGCCCGCTGGCCTTGGTCACCTGGGCTTTCCAGTCTCCACTGCCCCCCTTGCCCACTGGGATGATCACGTGGGTGCCCTTCCCCACCTCAGGGTTGTTTCCTGGAATAGGGGAAGTAGCAATTAGCTGGTGAGGCCTATCTGAGGGCAGATGGAGCCTTGGACTTCTCCCAGCCCCACCCAGAATATGTATGAGCCAGAGTGTGTGTGTGCCCCTGAGTTGGGCCATCACGTTAGTCTGTGACAGTCTCTGAGAGCAGCTCTGTCCCCACCCGATGTTTGCCCGCATGCCAGGGCAGAGCCCCAGTCCAACATCCCAAACCTGTTCCCCTGACACTGAACTCAGAGGTGGGTAGAAGAGACCAGGCCACCATCACCCTCTGCCTGCCTGACTGTCAGTGCCTGGGCTGGAGGAGCAGAGCTGCCCTGGCTGGGTCCAGATGCCCCGAGCCCATGTGAAAGGGCAGCCCAGATCCCGAAGGCCAACCCTGCCTAGTCCATGGGGCTGCAGCTTCCAGAGCCTAGAGCATCCCTGGTGGCAGTGGTGGGGGTACCTGGGAAATTAGAGGCTGAGGTGGGCAAGGCTAGGCTCTAATCAAAGGGTATGAGGAGTCGCCCGCCCCCGGCAGCAGCATAATCACCAGCCTGGGCAGTCAACGGCCACCAAGCAACGCGGTGAGGGAGGCACCTGCCCTGGGCCATGGGGACAGAGAAACAGAGATAGAGTTGGACAGAGAGGAGAGAGAGCCAGCCACACCCTGGGGAAGGACAACAGACCCACAAAGAAAGACACACAGAGGCAGCCACGGAGAAGCAGCAGCTGAAGCAAGCACCTGAAGAGAAAGTGTTTTGAGACAGATGCCTCTGGAGGCTCAAAGAGGGTGATCTTAGGAAAATGGGACACCAACACCCTCCCTGAAACACCCTCCTATGCTTGCACCTGTCTTATGTGGCAGAGGTGAGGAGTCGGGTGAGGGAGGAGCTTAAAGATGTCCCTCTGACCCTAATACCAGAGCTGGGAGGCCCTGTAGCCAGCACCACTGCCCCCCATTCTAGGACTTTCGCCCTCCCACTGCAGACCCCACTGACCGATAAGCAGCTCCAGGGCGACATGATCGGAGGACTCATAGGGCCGAGAGAAGTGGAGGACCATGTGGAAAGGCTGTCCACGGCGTATGATCAGCTCGTCGTATTCAAACTCATCTGTGTGGTGCTCTCGGCGATTCTGGTCTGACCGTGCACTCAGCAGATCCACACCGGTCACCACCAGCATGCCCTCTGCAAGGCCACAGCTCTGGGTCAGCGAAGCCCTATGGGAAGCCCAGGCCCCCATCCTAGGCCTCCCAGGCCCCAGAGACGTCAGGATGAGTCTCAGGCCCCATTAAGGCCTTGCAGCTGGCAGATAAGGTGGGCAGGAGGGCCTCACCTTGGATGGTGCCATCTCCAGCTGCGTTCACACCGCCAGTCCGGGAGTCGGGCCGGCGGGAATCTGAGGCCCGGGAGTCCGGTCTTCGACCCCTGGAGCCTCGGTCTCCATGGGGCTCCGGGCCCCAGTCACCATCTGTCCCATTTCGGCAGGAGCAGCAGGCACAGCAGCGAGCCCAGAAGGAACGGCCTCCTCGACGAGACCCTCTGTCTGGCTCCGGCTCTGGCTCCGGAGAAGGTGTGGGGGGCGGCTGCCAGGGGTTCCCGCCCCAGCGGCCCACATCCGACCGAGGACCGTCCATCATGCCTGTGTGGAAGAGGCAGGGAGGCTCTGATCACCCACTCAGACCTCCTGTACTTAGACCGCCCCCGCAGCACACACAGAAGCCCTCCATCTGGAGAACTGACTCAGTCCCATCCAGCTGACTGAGATGATCTGACCTTGCCCCAGAGACTCCCCCAGACACAACCCAAAGGGAACCCCCACCAAAGACCCTCCCCAAAGACTCCTCTCAGATTCACCTAGAGAAACTACCCACGTTGCAAAGAAATCTTCTCCCTTTTACCCCCAGTGACATCCACCAAAGCAGATGCCCCACTGAGAAACCTGCCCTCCAGAACCCACCCGGAAAGGAGTGGACTCTTGTCACAGCCTCAGGACCCGGAACACAGACCATCCTTGGGACCTGCTCCTGCCAGTTACTCAGTTTAGAGGTCCATGAGCTGCCTGCCTCTAGGACCCATTCTTAGCAGAGATCCCCCACCCCGTTCCTTAGCAGAGGCTCCTTGCAGAAGACAGGTGGGTGATACGCAGGACTTGGGGTTCTTGGCATTCCCCACGTTGGGTCAGACACCCACATGGAGCTGTGAGAGTGGCAGGGCGCTGCAGGTGCGGGAGCCCGCGGTCCAGAGGCACGGAGCCTCTGCGTCGGGGCAACCGGCCCCGGGGCTGGCAGGCTCAGGCTGGCCCGCGCCCCACGTTGCTAGGGCCCAACCTGGGTCCCCAGGGCTCAGCACCGCAGTCCCCGATGGAGCCTCACCTGGCGGCAGTGTTAGCGACAGCAGCGCTGAGTCCGGCAGCCGGGCTGGGACAGGTCGGGACTGTTGGGATGGAGCGAGTGCAAGGTGTGGGGCGGGTGGGTACGTGGTTTATGAGGGGGGAGGGCGGGGCCAAGCTGCGGAGAAGGGGAAGGCTGATTGCTCCATCCCCCCCCCACCCGAGAGGCCCATCCTCCGGGGGCTGTCTCTGGAGGTAGGGGCAGGAAATGAGACCTGGCCCTGTCCCCTTTCCCCTTTCGAGGAACTGCGGGGTGGGGCCGGGGTCTGTCAGGACTCAAAGCTGAGGTGAAAGTGGAAGGCCTTGGGAGACCGCCCCCACTGAGGGACCCCACTCCAGGCTGATTCCTCCCAGACTGGTGCAGAAGGGGCCCCCTCTCCTGGGCGAGAAACCCCGAGGGCAATGGGATAGGGTGCCCCTTCCACCCATGCCCCTATGCAGGGGACCCTGTTCCCAAGCTCAGGTGGCCTGCCTCTGCTCTCACAGGCCCCCCACTGCCAGGCTCCGGTGCTGCCCTGGCCAGGCTCAGCCCCGTGAAACTGGCCCATGGGCCTGGTCCTGCCCAGGGAGGTCCTAGGATCCTAAGCTGCAGACTGGTGACATCAGCAGCCAGGCCCTCAGACTGGCTCCACCAGCCAACCCCTGACCTGCCGGCTCTACCAGATTCTCTGATTTCCCCCCCACCCAACTGTCCTTCCTTCTTCCTCCAGCTGGGGGAAGCCTCCCTGGCATGAACGAACTGCCCCCAGCTTCCTGTGTCCCTACAAGTTAGAGATTGGGTTGGGGCGGGGGGTGAGGGTCAGGGTCAGGGTAGGAGCAACTTCTTGTTTTCTCCCCCCAGCCTGGGGGCTTGGTGAAGGCTTAGGCCCTGGCTCTGAGGCTCAGGGGAGAACTGAGGCCCTCTCCCTAGACTGCAGAGTACCCCCTTCTCTCATTGAGAGGGGTAGCTGGTCAGCTGGAGTCCAGGATTCTCCAGCCTGGAATTCTTCCCAGAAATCCTGACCAACCGGCTCCAGGCACTTGCCCTGTGTGTGCTTCCCAACTCCACCCTGGGACTGGAAAAACACCGGGGATGCCACTGAGAGAACCCTAAGGCGAAGTGGAGGTCAGGCATCTTTGGGGAAGCTCTCCTGAAAGTTCTTTGGGAACGTTGGGGCCCTTTTCTTGGGGTCTCTTCCTTTTATCCTGTTGTCCTAGCTCTGCCCATGGGCCATCAGAGAGAAGACAGTGAAAACGGGGTTGACAAGACACAAGGAAGCAAACCTGAGAAAAGGCCGAGTTTGGTGATGCATCAGGCAGGGTGGAGCCTCGGGGAGTGGGGACTGAGACTCCAGGACGTGGCAGGGAGCCCTTCACACCCACATTGACCTTTGCTTGCCTGGTTCCAAGCCCCACACCTGGCAGAGGGTCTGTGTCCACCTCCAACACTCTCAGGGGACACATAAGTAAAAATCAAAATTCCAGGCAGGTGTCAGGCAAGACAGCCAAGGGGCTTTGTTGAGGGCTGCCACTAAGAAGCTGGGGGGGGGGGGGGGGGGGGGGGGCAGGGCCCTGAGCACCCGGAAGTGTGTAAGCACTTGTGGGCCCCAGTAGATTCCCAGGGAGCCAGGGTAATGCCTTGTCACACTCTCTCCCTTTTGTTTCCCTTTCCCCGACCTAGCCAGGTTGACTCAGTGCTCTAGCCCCTGAGCCACTCCCTCTCCTCCCCCCAGGAGGCTCAAGTGCCTCAGGGCTTTTAAAGTCAGGACGAGGGGTGTGTGTGTGGGGGGCACCATGGGAGTAGACACCCAGCTCAGTACTTCGGGAGTGGAGGCCAGGCTCTGCCCATCACTCGCTATCAATACGGAAGCAAGAACACGAGTCTGGAATCCCTGACCAAGGTGCAGAGACAGCTGTGGCTCCCCCGTGAGAGCCCAGCAAACGTGGGCACGCCCTAAGAGCAGCTTCCTTGTCAGTACAGTGGGCCTGACCAGCTCATCCCTGAGCACTTGTGAGGGCCAGCTGAGACCTGGTATCGTCAAGGGCTCTTCAACCGCAGGATGCTACTCATGAGGACCGATGCTCGTTACAGAGGGTGGAGCTTGGACACCCTGGTTCCTCCCGGGAACAGCCTTCTCGGCTGTGGTGAATGAGCCAGGGCACGGAGGGCATCTGGAAAGAGCAGGAGTCCTGGGAGAACCTTTTATGAGTCCTTCTAGTTGGAGACTTCCAGCTGCTTTGCAGCCCAGCCCCAAACAGAACCTGAACCCAAACCCGATCCCCGCCCCAGCCCAAACCAGAAGGTGAACTCAGATTTTGCAGATGCTGCCCCAGTACCGAGACTTTGGTTCCTGGCGGTAAGAAACAGCAGAACTGAGCAAAAGATGAAAGCGCGAGGGAGCTGACACAGCCTCACTCTCTCCCCTTCTTGTCCAGAACAGGTAGCAGTGGTTATGGTGGTGGCAGTGGTTATGGTGGTGGCAGTGGTTATAGTGGCGGTGGCGGCGGCGGAGGGGGCGGGGGCGGTGTAGCAGCCCGAGGGGGCCTCTCCATTGTTTATTCAGTCCCAATAAGTTAAAGAGCAAGGGTGGGGAAGGGTCTCCTAGGTGAGGATGCTGTTAACTGAAGGCAACAGCTCAGCCAGGTGCTCAGAGGTGCCCACTGCTTGGCACAGGGGGTTGCCCTGCAGGTGGAGGAGGGCCAGCCTGGGGCAGGAGGCAAGAGGCTGGAGCAGTGTGGGCTGCCGGAGGCCTTGGGCAGGAGAGTCAAGGAAAGCGTGGCTGGTTCCCCCAGACCTATGTGCTCCTGGGTAGCCATCACGGTCTTCCCTCCACAACAGGGACTGCGGCCCAGCGGTCTGGCTGCCAGGCATCTTGCACGTGGCCCTGGCCTGGAGTAAAGCTGCAGACTGCGAACACCTGTCCCCGGGGCCAGGCAAGGAGCCCAAGCGGCAGGCTGGATGCAGTACCAGTTGTGGTGGACGATGGCCAAGGAGGAAGCCAGCTCTGACTACAGAGGCATCCGTGACTCGGCAATGGCCAAGGCTTACTGAGTGGAAATGCAGGCCAAAGGCTGCTTTAACTTTTCCAATTTTTTTTTTTTAAGCAGGCTCCACACCTGATGTGGGGCTTGAACTCACGACCCTGAGATTAAGTGTCACACACTCTACTGTGACTGTCTGACTCTATCAGGGGTCCCTAACCTCCAATTTTTAAGTACAATCAGAATTCTAGATTTTTTTAATACGAAACTTTCTGATTTTTAAAATACCATGTGGTACCCAAGAACATCTGCAGGCTGCTGGTCTATGAACTGGCTTGAGGAAGTCACTTCCACCCTGCAAAACCACCAGCGCAAGTCACCGATGCCCCATACGGCCCCAGGCTATCCTCCTTCCTTAGCCTACGCTGTCAGAGCCCCCTCTCCCAGCTTACTGTGTGTCCCTTCGAGTGTGGCACGTCACCCCCCTGCTGCCTGAAAGGCACCCGGAAGGAAGGATACGGTTGTTACACAGGGAGAGCTCCTGCAGCCGGGGCAGGCTGGTGACACCGTCCAGGGACTCTATGGCATTATCATTGGCCTGCAGGACCTGGGGAGCAGGGAGGGCAGGGAAGTCAAGGCAGGGCAGGCAGCTGGCAGCCTGGGACTGGTGCAAGCAAGCAGGGAGCCCGGGGTGATCAGCTTACAGTGCAGGGAAAAGCTGCTGGCGTCAGGCCAGGTGATGGAGGCAGAGATGGCAAGGGGTCATCTGCAGGGGCTGGGAGGATCTGGACACTTCTTTGTGGGGTGGGCAGACTTCTGACGGGGGGGAAAGGGAAAAGGGCCACCCGGGACAGTGATGGAGGAGTGCTTTACCTCAAGGCAGCGCAGGGCAGCCAGGGCAGGGGGCAAGGCTCGCAGACGATTGTGTGACAGGTCCAGATGAGTGACCAAGAGCAGCTGTTCCAGATGGCAGAGTACCGTAAGATCCTGAGGAGGGGGATGAGATACCCAGTGAGACTTAGGGGAGGGTCCACAGCCATGGCTCATGAGGCACTTACCCTCTGTGCCCCACACAGGCCCTTGGGGACCCTGGCCGAACACAGGACAGAGCAGGTGAGAAGCTTACCTTACGACCCCAAGCAGTCCACGCTCCAGAGCAAGGACAAGGGACAGATAGGGAGTGCTGGGGTGGGGTGGCGGGTGGGTGGAGGGGCGGAGGCAGCCTGGAGTGGGGGCAGGCACGGGGGTGGAGGAGGGCGCTGGGGAAAGTACAGACACCGGCAGGAGCAGGCCTGCTGAGTCCGGGGGACCAGTCTGGAGACAGTGGAGGTGGGCGGCAGTGATGTGACGGAACTGCTCTGTTGGGAAGATGGACTGGGAAAGACTACGAAGAGGGAAAACAGAGCCTGGGAAGTTTGTCAGACATCTCTGGAAACTACGCGGGCTGGGGGTGCTGGGGCCTGGTGGGGGGAGGGAAGCGGGGGGGGGGGGGGGGGGGGGGGGGGGGGCTCACTGTGAGGGAAGAATGAAGACATGACTGGCCCTGGAGAAGGGATGGCACGAGGGGGCCCTGGTGACTCAGGGTTTGAGACTGGGTAACCAGAATGATGGGGGAAGGTGACAGAAAGCAAGGCCAGGAAGAGGAGTAGTCCGGAAGGAAGATGAATTCAATCTTGGTTAGGAAGAAAGGCACCTGAGACTCAGGCCAAAGCCAGGGGCCCAGTGAGGCCAGAGTGCCTCAGCTCAAGCCCACAGAGCGGACACAAAAGCTGGCCAGGTCATGAGGAAGAAAGGAGGGCCCGAGGAAGGCGCCCATGGCAGTCCGTACCTTGTGACCCAGGTGCAGCACGCGCACCTCGGCATACTCCATCTTGAGCACGCTGTTCTCCAGCAGGAACTTGCTGCGCAGGTCATCCAGGTACGCTGCCCGCATCGGGTCCACGGCCTGGCAGGGATGGGCATGGCAAGGAAGCCCTGTCAGCTGTCTTCCTGCTGCCCACCGGGCCTCCCCCCTCCCCGCTTCCACAGGCCTGGCTTGCCTTGAGGGTCTGGAAATACTGCAGCGTCTCTTTCTCATACAGTAGGGGGTCCAGTGCCCGCATCAGCAGGATGATGGTGAGCAGGCACCCTGAGGAGAGGGTGAGGAAAAGGACTGTCTCTCCTAGAGCCTCCTCTGCTCCCATCTCTTGAGACCCTTCCTGCTCTCCCTGAGAGGCCCTCCTGGAAAAGGGCCTCCTCAGAAGAGCAGGATCTCAGGGAATGGGGCCTCACACTTATTCTCCGGCTCCAGCTCCTGCAGCTCCTTACAGGATTCAAGTTCAGACTGGAGCACCGTGGACTTCTCCACCGACAGCTCACACCTGAAGATGGACAGGGCGGGAGAGGGGATGTCGTCTCCTCGGGGTGCTGGTCGTCCCCAGTACCCAGTCTGAGACATCTGCCCAGGCCCCCAGCCTCCTGCCCCAGCTGCCTGGTGCCCAGAGCCCCGAGCCCCTCTCCTGGTCCGTATGCTTCCCTGCCATCACCTGAAGAGCTGCTCATCCGTGGCCGAGTCCCGGCACCAGCCCTCCTGGCGGCCTGAGAACAAGAACGGGTGGTAGAAGGGGACCGCTGTGAGAGCAGGGCAAGGATGAAGGTGCTGCCGCAAGGGGTAGAGATAGAGGCTATGTCACCTTTTAAAAGCACACACTCCTTCTGGGCATCGCCTGCTGTCCAAATGACACGAAATGTATGCTGGGGCAACTGGTCATTGAGGGAGGCTGCAGGCAAGTCACAGAGCTGGGAGCACCAGGTTAAGGAAACGCTTGAGCCTCACCACTTCTCTGACTGTCCCACTCCAGGACCGCCCCAGCCCCCCACCCTGCCCCACCGATCCTGGGATACCCAGACATGGCTGGGCCGGGTCCTGCCATCCGGGGTCCTCCACTCCACAGCCAGGGGTGACTTGTCCACTATGAGCAGCAAGGTCTCTGTCCCGGACCCCACCTGGCCCAGGGGACAAAGACAGACCTGTCAGCCCCAATGGCACCAGGCCCACACTCGTGATGCTCTCCGGTAAAAGCTGCAGGACTCACTAGGACGGGCCGAGAGAAGGAGACAGTCAGACAGGCCTCGTCCCGGCTCACGTGCAGGCAGCGCAGGGCATCCTGGGGGTCAGCTGGGGGGAGACACAATCTCAGGTCTCCTTAAATCCTCTTCCATTCCCTCCAAGCCTGAAATGCCCAGCCTCTTTCCCCATTGCTCACCTCGTCCCAGGAGCCAGCGGTGATAGAACCAGGCGCTCTGATCGTTGGGGTCAGTGAAGAAGGCGTTCTGTACCAGCTCCAGCTCTGCAGAGGCCAAGGCGGCGCGGGCTTTGGCCAGGACCCCGGTGGGCCCCAGGCCACCCCAGCATCCCACCCTCACCCTGGAGTACCGCCAGCCCTCAGTCCCATTCATCTGGTGGCCCTGCACAATGGCTGCATCTTTCCCACTGGATACTTGAGTGCCCTGCAGCCAGGCGTTGAATCTTAGGCACCCCCAAAGCCAGGCACAAAGTGGGTGCTCAATGAGCCCAGGCAGCAGGTTCAGGAACAGGCTT
Source organism: Phoca vitulina (assembly GCF_004348235.1). NCBI lineage: Eukaryota > Metazoa > Chordata > Mammalia > Carnivora > Phocidae > Phoca > Phoca vitulina. Next base: position 1,727,918 of record NW_022589710.1, read on the forward strand.
AGGTAACAGGGCTGGGAAGGCAGCACTGTGGGCTTCCCCAGCACCCTCTGACCCTGCCGACCTTTGAGGAGCACATCCTCAGGGAGGCGTCCCTGTGGTCCAGAGTCTGGCTGGGGGTGCAGCTGGGGCAAGAGACACGAGCGGTAATGCCAGGAGGAGTAGTTGGAAAAGTTTCGGGTGATGAGGCTGTCGGTGAAGGCTAGCTCCTCTGCAGGGGGCACAGGGGCCTGTGCGGCCACAAAGCGCCGGTAGTCCCAGCAGTGAACTAGGGGAGGAGCGACAGCGCATGTCAGAAGTAGGGCAAGGGGCGCTCCATGGCTGGCAGCCCTGGAGTTCCCGTGGCGGCCCTCAGAAACACCTCTGTGTGCTCTACAGGGCATGTGTTTGTCTCCATCAGCCCTTGGCCAGCAGCTCAGTGGGCCTGTCCTGGCCATCCCTCCCAACTCTGGGCCTTACTGAGGCCCCAGGAACCAGGGTGTGGGGCACAGTCAGCAGGCAGGCACGTACAGTTCCGCTCATCGACCTCGAGGAAGCGGGCACATAACTCCAGCTCCCGGGCCCAGTTGGGCTCTGGTAGGCGGCCCAGCAGCCAGGAGCGGTGGTGCCAGGTACCATAGGACTTGGGGTTCACCCGCAGGCAGCTCTCCAGGAAGCCCAGTTCTGTCTTCACCAGGGCTGCCAACTCCTCGGGGGACCTGCACTCAGAGGGAAATGGGACTCAGGGCCCTCCAACACTCAACCTCAGCTCACCCCTGACTTTTTACACCCGGCCCTCTGCTCCCCTCTGCCTATGCCCCTGGCTGCCCCATTCTTTCTCTATCCCTGGACCCAGGCAGGGCAGGACCAGTGCCATCTTCCTGGGACCCTGAACTCCTACGCACTTTTGGGCCTCCAGCTGCTGAAGCACCTCGCGTCGACAGTTCCAGAGGGTGGCAAAGTCGGGGTTGGCTCCCAGAATCTGGCTTGTCAGTTCCAGCACTGATTCATCCAGCTCACCAGCCTGGCGCTTAGAAGATAGGTAGCAGGGTGAGAGATCATATCATTCTCCCACTGCAAGGCTAAATAACATAAATAGAACTACCGAATAGCCTGTAAACCCCACGCTACATGATAAGTACCACACAGAGCACTTTAGGGGTTTACGTTCTCACTGAATGTTCACAACAACCTTATGCAGTAAAGCCCATTTTACAGAAGAGCAAACTGAAATTTAAAGAGATTCAGTAACTTGCCCAAGGTCACACAGCTTGTAAGCAACGGAACCCCGATATGGATCCAGGCAGTCTGACTCTAAGGCCCAGCTCTTGGCCTCTGGGATATATTAAGAAGGCCATTTGGAGAAGGGGCTCCCTCTGAAGGCCCACCTTCTGGAAGACAGTCTGGGTGGCGGACTGGTATAGCTTCAGCTTCTGCTCCCGCTCTAGCCTTTTGGCCTCCGCCTGCTCTTCCGACGTCTTCACCTTCAGGCGCCCGTGCTACAGGGATGGGGGCGGGGGGGGGGTTGGAAGGGTGCAGGCTGCCTTGCAGGGGCAGACCCACCGAACCCCCCCCGCCCCGCGGAGCCCCAGGTTTATAGAGGGCAATGGAGGCAAGGCCTCGCGGGCCATGGGCATGCGGAGGTGAGGGGCTTGACTCAAAGGTCTCACCATGGTGCCGGCTCAGGGCTCAGGACAGGGGAGGGGTCCAGTGGAAGCCCGAGAAACCTGGGGAAAGAAGTGTCAATCACGGGAGCCCCGCCCCCGCTAACCCCGCCCCCAGCGAGTCCCCCGAAGCCGCACGCGAGCTTTGGCGGAGACCCCCGGCGTGTGAAAGGGTCCTTGGACAAGCGGCGCTTGTCCTGGAGGAGGCGCCCACCCAGACTGGGACTCGTACCCGTGCCGCCTCGCCCACAGCCCGACCCTCCGGGGCCGGAACCAAGCCGGGGCACCTAAGCAATGGGGACCACTCCGCGCCTGGAGACTACCGCTAGCCGCCCACCTCTCGGCTCCCAGACACTCCCGCCCCCCGCGGGCGGACCCACCTGCGCTGAGGGGAGGCGTGGGGCACGCTAAGCTGCGGCGCCCGCCACCGAGCTCAGGCGCAGGCTAGAGCGGCGCCACGCCCCGGCTCGCCAAGGGGCAGCGCCCTCTGCAGGCCTGGGGAGGGACCGGCGAGGGAGTAGGCGGGCTCGGGAGGCGCGTGGGCCGGTCCTCTCCGGAAATGCCAAGTCTCTATAATTAGCCCTCTGGTGCCTATGAGTGCGCATGCGCGACGGTGTAGCGCTCGTGAAAGCTGTGGGGCCAGCAATTTCGATCAGCTATTCAAACTACAGTTTTTTCAACAGCCGGGGACTCAACCAGTCACTCTCCCACTGACCTCACTCTGGCCGCGCGGGCCGCCTCCTAGTTGCCACATCTAACGGGTGGAGTTTCCTGTTATCTCCACTGATCTCTGTTAGCTTTTATGCAGCCGACTTCCGCTTGACACCCTTTCCTGGTTTCTCCTGCACCTCTGCCCGTCTCTTCTCATCTGTTCACCTTCTTCTCCCCTAAATGTTGGTGATCTCCAGGGCCCTTTCCTCACCCCTTTTCACATCACACACTATTCCTGGAAGAACATTCACAAATTCAAGCCTTCTCCTGCTTGGAGTTGGAGCTCCCCAGAGCTCTGTCCTGGCCCTACAGATTTTCTGGCCCCACACTTTCTCTGGGTGGCTTCATCCATACTCATGGTTTTAATTACTACCTGTGAGCTGATAACACTCGAACTTGTGTTTCCAGATGTCTTGTGAGCTGTAAAAACGAACATATATATGCACTCACGTATTCAAAAGCCTATTGGATATCACATGGGTGTTCCAGAGACATCTGAAACTCCAAAAGTAAAAAGGTATTGTGTCCCATCCATTATTTTTTATTTATTTATTTATTTATTTATTTATTTATTTATTTATTTTTGACAGAGAGAGAGACAGCGAGAGAGGGAACACAAGCAGGGGGAGTGGGAGAGGGAGAAGCAGGCTCCCACTGAGCAGGGAGCCCGATGCAGGGCTCCATCCCAGGACCCTGGGACCATGACCAGAGCTGAAGGCAGATGCCCAACGACTGAGCCTCCCAGACGTCCCACGTGTCTCATCCATTCTTAAACTTTGGCCTTTATGTTTCCTATTGTAGAGAATGGCACTATTCCCTCCCCACCTTTCCTTAGGAGCTCTTAAGTACTCTCTCCATTCCACTAGAAATTAAGCTCCTTTCTTCCCTGATTGTTAAAAGTCTTTTCAGTGTTCCCTCATCTCCACTCTATCCCCTCCATTATGAGTTCATCCTCTGTGCTGCTGGGTCAACTTTCCAAAAATGCAGATTTGATCTGTCACGTCTCTGCCTAAAAGCCTTCTATGGCTCCTGGACCAGCTCAGAAAGGTTTCCTGTGAGCCTTCATGGGGTTCAAGATGCCAGTGAGTGTGTATGAATGAATGAGCATATGTGATGTATTTGTGAGAAGTGTGTGTCCATGTGGCATGTGTTTATAGCTCACATTTTAGAAAGTATGGCTCTAAATTTTTTATAGTTCTTCCACATTTTTCTCAGGTCCTGAAAATGTATATAAAGTGCCCACTATATAGTCTGTCTTTCCTAGGCCCTGCAACAAATTACAGAGGAAAAGAGACCTTTTCCTGGCCTCTTGTGCTTGTGGTCCTAGTGAGGAAAGAGTCACACCACTTACTGGTTATCTTTATGTCAGGCGTTGTGACGGGGGCTTTGCGTGCACACAGAATTACCTGTGGAGGCAGGAAGCAGAGTGCTTGTGAGCATGGACTCTTGGGCACCTGGGTGCAGATCCCAGTTTTGCCACTTACTAGCTGTGAGATCTGGGGCAAGGGACTTAACCTCTGTGTTGTTTCCTTTGTGTCTCAGTTTCTTCAACAGTAACGTGGAAAAAATATTACCTACCTGGGAGAGTTGAAGTGAGGATTAAATAAAAGAATCTATGTAAAGTGCTTAGCTTAGAACAGTGCCTATACTGAGTAGGGGCTCAATAAATAGTAATGGTAGTAATATTATTATTATTTCTAATCTTCATGAAAAATATACAGGACATTGAGGTTCAGAAAGATTAAGTAACTTGCCATCCATGTAGTAAGTGGCCAAATGGGACCCGTGTCTGGTCTGGTCCAACTCTCCCACCTCACCAACTCTCTTTCTTTCTTCTTACTTTTTCTTTCTTTCTTTCTTCTCTTTCTTTTTTTTCTTTCTTTCTTTCTTTTCTTTTCTTTTCTTTTCTTTCTTTCTTTCTTTCTTTCTTTTCTTCTTTCTTTCTTCCTTCCTTCCTTCCTTCCTTCCTTCCTTCCTTTCTTTCTTTCCTGTTTCTTTCTTTTTTTTTTGTCACCACCTGCTCTTGCTTCCTGCTCTATACACACTCACATGTACAACCAGATACCTGGGAACACAGATGCCCACAGATGCAGATTTTCCAAGTACTATCTTATATCTTAATCACTAAGGGAGAAGGAAAGGGGCTGGTTGAAGGCCAAAGTAGGCATGAAATAATTTTTAGTGATTAGCAATCTTGAAACTGGAAAGGTTGAATCAAGTAGTCTTAAAAGAGGAAGTGAGTCTCAGGAAAGAATCTGCTTCTGAGAAGATAGGGCCCAGTTTAGGAAAGAGAGGGCGAGAAGGGCATTTCAGGTATGTACGGGGACGTGAAGGTGGGGGAGAGAACACACCTGGCTGGCTGGCAGATACCAGGTATCTTTGGAGGTAAGAACAATGGAATGAATGATAGGCATCTTGCTTTAAGGCAAAGGGAGCTATCAGGAGTTATATTTGGTCTCCTGTGTGGGAGAAGTGGGAACCACACAGGTGTCTGAGGGCCGTGATCTGAATGATGTTTAAGGAAGAGATCTTACTGCCCTCTATGTGGAGAAAGGAACAAGCAATAATTGAGTACCAACTGAACCCCACAGATCGTCTTTAATGTACTCACTACCTATATCAAGTTGGTATTATTATCCATATTTAAAATGAGAAAACAATGCATACAGTGACTTCACAGAGGTTAAGTGGCTTCCCAGGGTCATACAGCCAGGAGGAAACACAGCCAGAATTCAAACCAAAGCCTGGGTGGCTGCCCCCCACATAGGTGGGATCAGCCATTGCTAGAGGCTCAAATTTGAGCTTCTTGAGGCCTGGAACCCTGGTTCTCTTCATGCTGACCACCTCTTCCCCTGCCAATTATTTCTCTGCAACCACTCCCCAGCGCGCGCGCGCGCACACACACACACACACACACACACACACACAGTTTACAATGTTCTTAGAACCATAAGCCAGTCATGGACCAGAGATGGTTTGGAGGGGGGAAGGAAACCATGAGCCCTGGGTCAGGGCCCCAGTCAAAGCTTGGCTAGAAGTCATGGTCTGGAGGCAAGGAGAGTAAGGGAAATATGGGTACTGGCGCTGGTGCTGGGCCTTGTGCAAAGTGAGGCAGTGTGTGAAATCTGTTGATATTTGTTTAGTATCAGAGTTGGGCTTGATAGTGTGCTGGGTGCCAGGGATACAGTGCAGGACCAGAAAGACTTGGTCTCTGTCTTCCTGGAGCTAGACTTAATGCAGTGCTGTGCTAGACTAGAACTTTCTGCAATGTGGAAATATTCAATGTCTGTGCCATGCAGTATGGTCACCACTAGCCCCATGTGGCTGTTGAGCACCTGAAATGTGCCCAGCGCAATGGATCTAATATAATCTAATTTTAGTTTATTTATGTTTGAACAGCTACATGGGGCTAGTGGCTGGTATTGAACAGAACAGTCTCATGGGTGAGACGGACATGTCAGCATGTAAGCTAGAGTAGGACAGGGGCCCATGAGGAAGGGGCACTGACCCAGACTGAGGTCAGGGGGAGTTCGTTCTAGATCTGGTGATAGATAATGGTTTACAATTTCTTTTCTTAAACACCTAATGTTTCTTTTTTCTTCCTGTAAAACTTGTCAATGAAGAGCAACATATATACTGAAAGTGTACAGCTTTGATCCTCCTACTTTAAACTCCCCAGCCACAGGTATGGGGAAGGGGGTTATCGTCTCCTAGAAATACAAGGAATAGAGAGCAATGTGAGGAGGGGGGGCCAGTGAGTGGATACAGACCCATTATTAGGTAAGACCTTCTAATAATTAAAGCTGTCTAAAGATGGGATGAGTGGGTTGTGAGCTTACCATCATGGGAGGTAATCAAGCATGTGTTGTTCAACCACTTTTTGACAATGTGGTCGAGGACATTGAAGGACCCACCCCAAAGTTCTGAAAGGTTCTGATCCTTGGGTTGGACCAGGGGACCAGAATGACTCAAAGCCCAAGAAGATCCTCTGCACCGCCCATTCCCCCAGAGTCCTGGAGTTCCTTGGGTGCTTGGTCTGAGTGCTTGGATTTTTTTCTCTTCTACCTGCTCCCCAGTTTCTTCTGCCAGTCTGGGAAAATTCCTCGATGGCCCGCGGTGCCACCATATGCCCATAGCACACTTCCTGGCTGGGGAAAAGGAAGGAACACGTTCACTGATGATATGGGGAGGACAGGCCCAAAAGACGGAAGGACTCCAAAGGGAAGGTCCCTGCAATAGAGCATCGTATTTCACCCAGGGCGCAGTCGGTGCTGATTCATGCTGGCGTTTCTGGGGGAAGAGATGCAGGGAAAGCATCCAGGATATGGGGCTGAAAAGCTGGAAAATCTCCCTGAGCCAGAAGCAGAGCTTCTGTTACAGAGAGCCAGGCACCTCACGTGGCGGGGGCGTGGGGGGTGACGATGACAGCATTGCCTTACAATTGCTCAGAGTGAGATAAGGAAGCTGAACAGACTCCATTCTAGACAGGCTCCACTTCTGCTGTTGCTCTGCTAGGCCCCATTTACTCATGCTCTGTATTTCCCCTTGCACCCAAGTACACCCAAGAAGGACTCCTTTGTTCCTACTCCAAGAGGGAGGCAAGAAAGTGAATCATTCTCTGAGTTTCATCCCAGGCCCCCGTATACCTGATAACATCTAAGGAGAACCAGATCCTGAGCGTGTCCAGGACATTTGCTTCAAACAAACCTCGGTCAGCATTGGTGTCAATACCCCTACCTTCAGTGATTTGTGGACTAACACCCAACACTTGCCTTTGATCAGACTCTACCCTGGATGCCTGGAAGAACATGTGCCCTGGACCCCTTCCCAATACAAACCCCGAACCCCCAGCGATGGAGAGACTCACTCCTTTTCTGAGTGTTCCAGATACTCTGTCTGCTAGACTCTATCACTTACGCTATTCAGTAAACTCTGCTCTCACCTCCTCCTGGCTCGAGTTTGAATTCTATCCTATGTGAAGCCAAGGACCCTCTTGGCTGGTCCTGTGGCACCCCCTCTAGGTCCTTGGACCCAGCCTGCCCACACATCAAGAGCATGGTGGAGGTGGGAATGTGGCCAAGAAGCTCACTGCCTGGCAGGGCCTGAGTAGCAACCACCCCTGAACAACTCCAGGGGGCGCTTTGGGTTCAGGGCATATAAAATGTGAGTAGTGCCAGGAGGCAGCAGCCCTGAGGTTCTGCGCCCATGTGAGAAACGGAAGCCTTGGAACAAGGTGAGACTGTGGGTGTCTGGAGCAGGAAGGGTAGATGCTCTGGTTGATAGATAAACATGGGGGATGAACAACTAGCTCTGAAAGGAGGAACTGCTTCCTTAGGGGTAGACCCAGCCCTTACCCCTTCCTTGTCCCCTACATTCATTCAACAGATAAGCAACTAAGTGTCCTCTGTGCTGGACACAGTGACAGGCGTGGGGGCCATAGTGGTAAGGAAAACACAGATACAGCCCCTGCCCTCATGGAGCTTCTGGCCCAGAGGAGGGCTGTCCAGTAAAACTTTCTGGATGATGGAAATAGTGTAGAGAGGCAGTCAAAGAACTGTATAAGCAAGTGTAAGGTTGTAGTCATGCCCTTACAGAGAGGGGTGTAGTGCTGGGTGTGTCCTATGGGTGGGGGGAGCTGCCCTGTCGGGGGTGGGGGAGATTTCCCAGGGAAGTGAGCTTAGAACTGGGGCTGTCGGTGTGGGGCGGGAGCCTTGGTTTGAGGCCAGCCGCACACCTCTGTGCCACTCCAACAGTGGGGCCTGCGGGGCCTGCATTTTAGCTCATTCTGTGGGGTATAGCACCCCCATTTCCACTCTCACTGTGAACTACCCAAGGAGGCTCCTTTGATCACCTCGTCCCCTCGTCCCCTCACCTAGCCTGGTGCCACAGTGGTTGCTCAACAAACATTTATATAATCCAGCCAATCATCAAGCAACAATCATTGAGCCCCAGAACAGCTCACCCTGCAGCAGTGACCGAGACTGCCAAGGCCCCTGCTGTCATTGAGCTTATACTTGAGTCGGGGAGACACACTCTGTAGAAACAAATACAAACAAAAGGTGATTTTAGCCAATTCTAAGTGCCCCAGGCAAAATTAAAGAAAGGATTGACATGGAGTTGGCAACGGTGGTGGGAGTCCTAGGAAAGAATGGATGAGTGAATGAATGAATGGTGAGCACTGACGGTCAGAGCACGCACACTGCACCCCACTGGGCTGGGGCAGGGATTAGGAGGGGAGTCAAGACTCTCAGATCCCAGGGCAGGGAGCTGGTGGCAAGGGAAGGAGGGGTGGTCAGGGTGGCTGCACTCCAGGCCTCATGGGCAGACCTGAGCGCTAGGGGAGGAAACGGACGGGAGTGCCGTGGAAACTCAGAATCCCGAGTAAGGCAGGAGTACACCCGGAAGTGCTGACGGGAGCAGCACTGTGTGCCGGCCGCCATGCCCCCATTCATGCCTGAGGTGTGAGCTTGGAGAGGAGGGCTGGGGCACGGAGGGCCTGGCGTTGAGGTTCAGGGAACTTGCCTTGGGTTGGTCAGCCTCCCCAGGGCCTGGCCCTGGCAGAGGTTCACGGGGGAGGTGCGGGCAGGGGCATAACTGGCAGCCTTCCTGGGCAGTCCTCTCCCAGGCCCAGGCCCCTGAGCAGGGGTTGTGGAGGCTGAGATGTGTGTGGTGAGTGGGACCGAGGCCAAGGACTGAGGAAAACTAGAGAGCGGCAGTCTGGGGACGGTCAGTCCTGGGCACGTAGGCTGGCCCACCCTATCTGACTCCAGGTAGGGAAGTGGGACCCTCTCCAGGAGCTCCCATCAGGCTTGGGAGCTCAGCCACGCTCTGGGTGGTATGGACACTCCAGGTACTGTTCTGTTCTGTCCCCAGGGTTCAAAGGTTCTGTGAATGTGTGTGTGTGTGTGTGTGTGTGTGTGTGTGTGTGTGTGTGTGTGTAGGGGGGGTGTCCAAGACCCAACCCCTGACCTGGGGAGATTGTCAACCTTATTTAGGGGATGGAGTGAGGACATCTATAGCTCGGATACTAGTCAAGAGCCAAGTGAGTGTCAGAGGTTCCCCAGAAAGGGGCAGGAGCAATGGAAGAAGGCAGAAGTTTGTAGGAGTTTGAGATGGGCCTTGTGAGAACAGTTCTGGCAGGTAGAAATGGGGCTGGAGTTGGGAGGGGGTGGCACCTCAGGGAACAGAACAGCTGGATCAAAGGCACGGAAGGGAGTGTGGTCAAGTTGAAAGAAGAGCAACTCTGAACTTGGCCAGGGCATCCTTGGGTTGAGTGAACTTCGGAACACTTTCACAATCCTGCCCAATTGCCAACGCTCTCTGCTAAAAAGAAAAGATCCTCCCAGACGAAAACCAAACAAGGGGCACCTGGGTGGCTCAGTTGTTGGGTGTCTGCCTTCAGCTCGGGTCATGATCCCAGGGTCCTGGGATGGAGCCCCGCATTGGGCTCCCTGCTCAGTGGGAAGCCTGCTTCTCCCTCTCCCACTCCCCCTGCTTGTGTTCCCTCTCTCACTGTGTCTCTCTGTCAAATAAATAAATAAAATCTTTAAAAAAAAAAGAAAAGAAAACCAAACAATACCCCCAAAAACCAAGCAGCAGAGGCAGGGGGATGCTTGGGAAAGAGCCCGTGTTCTGGAGTCATACGTTGAAGCTAGACTCCTTTTTTTTTTTTTTAAGATTTTTATTTATTTATTTATTTATTTATTTATTTATTTATTTATTTGACAGAGAGAGACACAGCGAGAGAGGGAACACAAGAAAGGGGAGTGGGAGAGGGAGAAGCAGGCTTCCCGCGGAGCAGGGAGCCCGATGCGGGGCTCGATCCCAGGACCCTGGGATCATGCCCTGAGCTGAAGGCAGACGCCCAACAACTGAGCCACCCAGGCGCCCCAAAGCTAGAATCTTTTGCTATAAAGACTTGCAACCTGGACAAGTACTTCAACTTTTCTGAGCCTCAGTTTCCAAAGCTGTAAGAGAGTACTTACCTCATGTGGCAGATGTGAAAAGATTAAGTAAGACCTCAGCGGAGGTAGATGCTCAATAGATGCTAATTCCCTCAGCCTCTACTATAACACAAGTCTCTGGCTGGCTCAGCTGTGTTCAAGTGACAGTGAAAAGTCCAAAGCTGAGTCACCTTTGCTCCCTCCTGCATGAGTCCCTCTGGGGATGCCAGGCGTTGTCTGTGGAGTTCTGGCTTTGCTTGTTTCTTCTGGAACCACCTCTCCAAGAAGTGCGAAGCTAAGACCTGCTCACTGGAGGACAGGTGCACATGTGTACCTGCTAACAGAGATTGTTCTAGCTGACCCTGCGTCCTCCCTCTGCCTCTTTCCCAGCATTTCTCACAGGCTCCTCCATTTCCAAGGGCTTAGAAATGGGTCCCTTTCCCTCCTAGATTCCCTCATCATCCAGTCAAGCACAAGCAGCTTCCTGTTCCTCTGCTCTTCTGGCACACAAGTCCAGGCAGGCCCTTGACCCCTTGACCTTGCTCCAAGCAAGTTGACCCACTTCTAAGCTCCCCGAGGCACCTCAGTACAGAGGGCCTCGGCATTCACCCAGAGAAGGTCCAGCCCATGCCTGTCCTTCGCCCCAGCTCAGGGCGGGCTCTGTCTCTGCAGCTCAACATGAGCTCAACATGGGCCAGCTCGGCCTGGTCAAATGGGAAGCCCCAGGGCTCTGTGAATGGTCCCTGGGCAGGGGCACCCATGGTTGCGTGTGGGGTGGGGCGGCTGGCCAAGGCGCGTGTCAGGGAGGGATCAGGACAGACTGAGATGAACAAGAGCTGGACGGAGGGGTATAGATTCCAGCTTTCAGGACAAGTCACTGAGAAGTTCCCATCAGTTCCTGAAGGCCCTTTTGGGTGCTGTGAGTGAAAGGGGGTTGGGGATTCAGGCGAGGGGAAAGAAAAGCCCACAGAGGGCCCCACAGGAGCCCAAGCCCAATGGGCAAATCAAGATGAGGTGGTTGGGCCCAGGCCTGCCCCTTTTCCTTCCTCATTCTGGTTCCTACCCACCCATAATCCTCAGAGGCCTTTACTCTCTCTGAGTTCTTTTCTGAGGCCCCTCCAGCTCTTGGTCTCCCCACCCCTGGGCAGAGCCCCCTACAGCCTGCCCCCCCATCCCATCTGGTCCCTGGTCCTCGCCCCCTTGGTTGGTCCACCCCTCCACAAAACCCCTCTCTCTGGACCCTTCTGCCTATGCCCTCTCAGGCTCTCCATCCTTCCACTGCTCCTCCTGGCCCCACGGCCCATCCTCGCCTGCTCTTTCCCTGGCCCCGGTGCTGAACGTTCTCCCTGCCCTTCCATCTCCCGGTCAGCTGGCGGTCAGTGGCAGCCTCCTCCGTGCCCAGCCCTGGGCAGGGAAATGGGGAGGGGTGCAGGCAGGCCTCGTGACACAAAGGTCTGGCTCTCGAAGTGCTTTCAGTTATCATCATGAGACAGTTAGACAACCATGGGGAGACCCAGGGTGGGGACTCAAAGAAGCGGGAGGGGTCAGCATAGCCAGGCTGCCTCCCAGGCCGCACACAATGGTCATTGCTTTCAGGTTTCTCTTTCCTGGGCATGTCACAACATTCTCATGCCTGCCTTTCCCTGCAAAACCTCATCTCTATCTCATTTCCTGCCTCCAGGCATCCAGGGGCACCCTTGCTCACCTCGGTCTGTCCTGATCCCTCCCTGACACACGCCTTGGCCAGCCGCCCCACCCCACACGCAACCATGGGTGCCCCTGCCCAGGGACCATTCACAGAGCCCTGGGGCTTCCCATTTGACCAGGCCGAGCTGGCCCATGTTGAGCTCATGTTGAGCTGCAGAGACAGAGCCCGCCCTGAGCTGGGGCGAAGGACAGGCATGGGCTGGACCTTCTCTGGGTGAATGCCGAGGCCCTCTGTACTGAGGTGCCTCGGGGAGCTTAGAAGTGGGTCAACTTGCTTGGAGCAAGGTCAAGGGGTCAAGGGCCTGCCTGGACTTGTGTGCCAGAAGAGCAGAGGAACAGGAAGCTGCTTGTGCTTGACTTGATGATGAGGGAATCTAGGAGGGAAAGGGACCCGTTTCATGCCTCAGTATGTGCCCTTTATTTTCTTAATTAGAAATCGTTAAACCTCCCCACTCCTCCTCTCTCTCCATTCTTTAAGTCTCTGGCCAGTATCCCTTCGTTCAGTTCTCTAATGGAGCTAGCTGCTTCCTCCTGTATTCTCAGGGTACCCTGTGTGAACTTGGCTATGGCACCCATCTCGAAAACTTAACTAGTCTTCCCTGGGCCTGCCATGGTGCTGGGAAGAGTGTAGGCATAAATAAACATTTTTTGGAACGAACATTGATCCACGCCCCCCCCCCCCCAGTGTCCTGCGACTCTGCTATTGGGTTTCTTAGATCTTGAATCTCTTCATCTCCAATCAAAACTCACTGTCCACGTTTCATTCCCTCAGAGCTCTGTTACTCTATTGTTTGTTTTTTTTTTTAAGATTTTTATTTATTTATTTGACAGAGACACGGCAAGGGAGGGAACACAAGCAAGGGGAGTGGGAGAGGGAGAAGCAGGCTTCCCGCCGAGCAAGGAGCCCGATGCGGGGCTCGATCCCAGGACACTGGGATCATGACCTGAGCCGAAGGCAGAGGCTTAACGACTGAGCCACCCAGGCACCCTCTATTGCTTGTTTTGAAGAGGGACTGACGCTTGTTGGAGGGAAGCGAGGTGGTGTGCCAGAAAGAACACTGCCCCTCTGGTTCCTTGGGATACCAGGACTGAGGTTTCATTCCACGTGCTGTGGACCCTGGGGGCCTCGGTTCACTCACTTCCTCCAGTCAGTAGAAAGTCTAGATGGCTTCTGAGGTCTTCCAGGGCTGAAGTGAAAATCCTTTGTGGGCCAGGGCCTGCTTTGTCTTGTGCTCTGCGTTCCCAAAGCCAAGAATGGTGCCTGGTGCAGAGCGTGTTCTTGAACACTTGTCAAGAGAAGGAACTGACAACTTCGACGGCTACATACTGCCTGGGGATTTATACGTGTTACTTCATTTCATTCCCAAAGTGGTGGAGCCAAAATTCGTATGTAGATTTGCCTGCCTCTGAAACCCATGTTCTTCCCAAGTCCCTTGGGGCCTTCAGGCGGCCACGCCGTCACGCCAGGATTCCCTCTGATGACGGCTGTGGAAGGCTGCAGGTCTAGAGGCCCGTACTGTGGCGCAGCATGTAGGCGATGCCTCTGCCTCTCGCCGACCTTAGGACATAATAGGAACTGAGGGGGGCAGGCGGAAGGGGTCAGAGGGTGCTGAGGACACCTGATCACTGTGATCTACATGCGGTGCTTGGCCAAACGCTGGGATTTAGGACATAGTTCCAGCCACGTGCTAAGTCAGCGCTCTCTAAATAAGTAAGTAAATCGAAGCCCTGATTAGTAGCCTGTCTTGGTTTCTGTGGCGTGTATACTCTCGCTGAGGCTAACTTCAAGCAGCAAACGTGCAGTCACCACGGACTGCGGAGCCGGAGGAGAAGCACCGAGGCGGCGCGCACCAGCCACCCTCTCACACAGCACTGGCACGGTAAGCGGTGCCGTCCCCGAAGCCACGGGGAGCTCACAGCCCCTGCCATGCTACGGCCTCAGCTCTCACTCTGCCTTTTGCAAAGATTAGAAATGGTCTTTGCCCCTCTGACTGACAGCAGCCGTCCCGTTATGTTGATGGCCATCTAGGCTGCTGCTGGGGAGGCTCCCTCAGAGGGGCCCTGGGCTCACAGCCCGGGCTGCCTTGCCTCAGGCTGGGACAGCCCCCAGAGCAGGCCAGGCAGCCCGACAGGGCTCGGGCAGTCAATTCCTCGGGTACCGTCCCGAGAGAAGGAGCCTGCAGCTAGTCTTCTGCCTCTCACCTGGATTTGGACAGTACTGTCCTCCCAGATGCCAGGAAATCATAAACACCGAGGAATCTGCCCTTGCCGCCCTGAGATCAGGCCCAGCTAGAAGGCAGCAGGCATCCCTGAGGAGGTGGTGGACTGTGGGGGCGGGAAAGTACCGCAAGACAGGGCTGGGCCTGCTTCTGGTCGTGGAGGGACCCTGTCCCCCAGTGAGGCGTGGAAACAGGCCTCGTGACCTGAGATGGGCAGCCCTACAGGGAAGAGCAGGAACACGTCTGGAGGAAAGGGGCTTTGTCCTGGCAAGGGAACTCCTTGAGGACCTAAACATTTTTTTTTTTTTTAAAGATTTTATTTATTTATTTGACAGAGAGAGACATAGCGAGAGAGGGAACACAAGCAGGGGGAGTAGGAGAGGGAGAAGCAGGCTTCCCTGCGGAGCAGGGAGCCCGATGTGGGGCTCGATCCCAGGGTCCTGGGATCACGACCTGAGCCGAAGGCAGACGCTTAACGACTGAGCCACCCAGGCGCCCCGAGGACCTAAACATTTTGTGTGTCTTGGCGTCTTTCTCTCAAGCACTTAACACTTTGCTGAGCACACAATCAACAGTCAAAACTCGCTGAAAGAGAAATGAGACTTTTATTAGCCCCCAGGGTGTTTTTCAATACTAAGGCAAAAAGTGAAATGTAGGGGCAAGTAAAATTAAGGCATAAAGGAGGATCCGTAAGGGCCCGCAGGGCTCACCCAGGACGCAGAGTGGAGGCCTTCTCTTCCTCTCAAGGGTATGAGGTAGGCAGGAGAGGCTGCCTTGCTTCACTGAGACAGGCCTTACCACGGAGCCCAAGGGAGGGCAGAGGCATGACATCAGGCCAGGAGGGTTAGAACTTGCTAGCGTAGAGGGTCATAATCCACTTGGGCATACGGAGGAAGCCAGGCAAGTAGGAGGCCAGCCAGCCCAGGCTGGAGCCACGGGAGAGGACCGAGCTCAAAGCCAAGTAGTCTTGCACGGGGCGGCCTGCGGACCACAGGAAGAAGAGGAGGGTTAGGTCTCCATTTCCCACTCCTTAGACACCTCCACCTTGGCCGAAGAGCCTGAGTGGGATGTGAGGGAAGAAGGAATGGGGAGAGAGTGTGGGAGGAGGAGGAGTGAGCAGGCAACGGAGGACAGGAGGTCCAGCTTGGCTGTGTGGCCAGAGCTCTCACCGTCCACATCCTGAAGGCTGTAGCGCCGGGCAAGGTCACAAGATGGCAGCACCTTCCCGCTCAGGCTCAGGACATTGGGATCTGTGGGCACAAACACAGCTGAGAAGGCACAGAAGTGACGCAGTGTGACAAGGTTTGGGCCCAGTGGCACAGGGCACCACTGAGACAGGCTTAGGTGCCCAGAATTATTTGTGTTCCTAGGAAGGTTCTCAGACCTCTGGCTCCCGGCTGCACTTCCTGTAAGCCAGTCCCTGGGCCGCTTTGGGCCTCCAGAAGCCAGAGAAAAGAAGGGCATTTTCCTCAACCATCTCCTGAGCCAGGACTCAGGACTGGATACCACCACCCTGCAGATTCTCCAGGCCCGCCCGCCCTCCCTCTCTCTCTCTTTCTTCTTGTTTTTAATTTATTTGAGAAAGAGAAAGAGAGAGAGTGAGCACACAGAGGGAGAGGGAGAAGCAGACTCCCCACTGAACAGGGAGCCCGATGCGGAGCTCAATCCCAGGACCCTGGGATCATGACCTGAGCCGAAGGCAGACGCTTAACTAAATGAGCCACCTGGGTGCCCCATCTCCAGGCCCTTTCTTGTTACCACCTGCCCCCAACCTCTTTACCTGTTGCCAGAGCCACGACACATTTGCCACTCATTTCTGTGGTCTCCGCAGAGAAGAAATTAGATCTCAACTAAAACACAAGGACAGAGAAGTGAAGGGTTAATCTCCAAGAGAACTGCCCACATTTCTTCCCCACTTTCAGCTCCTATTCCAGGAGAGATAGGCCCTCATCACTGCACCTGCGGGACTCAGAAGGTGCTGGAGCCACTCTTCCCTACATTCAGGTGAGCCCTGTACTCTGGCACCAGGACCCACTGCCTCTCCTAAGTGGAAACATCTTGGAATGTCAACTATGTCTGGACCTCCCAGGCTAGTTCAGTGCAGGGGTCAAGAGCATGGGCTTCGGGGCACGAAGCCTTTCCACTTATGGCATACATGACCTTGAACAAGTTCCTAACGTTTCCAGGTTTCGGTTTTGCCATCTGTAAAATGGAGATAATACCTCCCTTACAGCATAAAAGGGCATAACGTGTGTCCAGTGCTCGGCCCCGCGCCTGCCACAGTAGGCACCGGCGGATTGGCTCTCTGTTGTTGTTACTGTCTTGTCACTGAGGATGGAGAGGCTGAGTCCTCTGCGTCCTCTGCCTCCCTCGCCCTCCCCTTGCCCACCTGCTTCAACAGGGGATCGTCAGTATTGTCGTTTTTCACCATGACCTCCTTCATTAGTTCTGTCTGCACCAATCCTGGCCACAGAGACACGTAGCTGACCCCGTGGCGCCGCAGCTCCTGGGCACAGTCCACAGCCAGCCTGTCGCACTGTAGAAGGACAGAAGGCAGGGTGAGAGCCAGGGCACCTGGCCACATCGCCTTCCTCCCCTACCTTCCCTGCTTCTGCTGGGTACACCCAGCCCCCTAACCCTTCCCGGGAGCCCTGTCTCAGCTGCCTACCTCCCCAGTGCACTGCCTAGTCTGGCCAGCCAAGGGGAGCCCAGGCAGAGGAGCTGTCTATGGAGGGGCAGAGGGGGACGAGTGGACAGGTCGGCCTTACTACTCTGAGCACTGGGAATTCTGTCTCCTGATGCCTCCCTAACCCCCGTGCTCTTGGGTCCTCACCGCAGCTTTGCCCACGCCATAGGGGACACTGAAGAGATACTGCAGCCCCCCAATGGAGGAGATGACCACGATGAGCCCCCGACCAGCTGGAACCATGAGCCGTGCTCCGTACACCGAGCACAAGTAGTGGCCTCTAGAGGGTGGGCAAGGAAGGAGAAGGAATAAATGATGTTCGCCGCTGGCCTGGCTGCTGTAGCCCCGGCAACTTCCTCTGCCTTCTAGTGGCTGGGACAGAAGACAGAAGGCCACATAGGGGCGGCCACAGACCTGGGGAATCCGGGGCTAGAGGCCACTTTCTGAGAGGAACACCAGTAAAACGAACTATCAATGGATGAGCGTAAAGGAAAAACTCAGTTTTCCACCTTTCTATGTAGAGAAAACCCAGTGCACATATACTCGGTAACCAAAAAAACATTTCATTTGCATGGGAAACAGGACCCTCCAAGTGGAAACAAGGAGAAAGAATTATAGTTTCAAAAGGAAAGCCCAATCTAAGGTAATGCAGAGGAAAGGCACAGTAAATGTATACCTGAATGTGTGTGTGGGGGGAGGTGAGGATGTGCTGCTGGGCTTTCAAGAGGCTCACCAAGTGGCCTTTATTTTGGAAAATTCATCAGGGCTCAGGGGCCAAGGTCTGGACCTCTCTGCTTTATAGGCTCATAACCCTGACTTGAAAGAGATGAGAGTGTGGAGGGCCTTTCCCTTTGGAAGGCTAAGCATGTGGGCATTGCCAATTACCAGTCTTTGGGCTTTCTTTTCTTGCCTCTTAGCTGACCATCGTTCCCTGTCCTCATCATCTTTCTTCTACCTTGGAAATCACAACTGGATTCTAATCCTGCTTCCTTGGGATTGCCACTAGAAGCTGTGGGTGTTCTCAAATGCTTTAGTCACAGATTTTCAGATAACCTCTTAGTTACTCCCACAGGTGGCTGATCACACCCACAGAGTGCAGTTTCTGAGAGGGCACCATCGTTCCAACAATAAAAAAAAAGAGACACAACTGGTGTATCATGCTAGGAGGACTCTACATGCTGTGTTTCATCTCACTCCCATGCCAGATGTATGTGTAACTCTGACATGGGAGTGCCCTGGCCTGCGGATCTGGAGTGAGGATATGGAGGCTAAAATGGCAGGTGCTCACTCTCATTGACCTTCTCTTGATCTAAAACAAAAGAATTTCTTCCTCTAACCATCTTTGCCAATGCCAGCTACAGGCGGTGTGCCTTACCGAGGAAAGGAGGCGCCCTTCTGGGCCATGCATTTGGATGTGCAGAGTAAGGCAGGAGAGAGGACAAGAGCAAGTTCAGACGAAAATTACTGACAGAAACAAGGTAAAACTCAATGTTCCCAGGTACAGATCCCCCTGGATGGAAATTCTCCAGAGGTGTAAGACAAATGGGACAAGAAGGAGAAGAAAGAGATGGGGAGGTCAGAGAGACAAGGAGAGGGCACATGGGGAAAGGTCCAGGCCCACCCAGCCCTTGTGGTGGGACAAAGGGAACACTCACCTGAGTCCAACATTGTTGATATCATCCCAGATGGAGGCAGGGATTTCCCAGAATGCCTTGTTAATGTTCTTCATAATTGCCTGGAAAGCACAGGGACTGTGGTGAGTTGGATGATCTGAAGGCAGGAAGGTATGAGGGGCTGGATAATGAAAGGGACAGTGAGTGGGGATGAGGACTCCAGGGTCAGAGGGGGAGGTTAGGAATGTGGAGCTGGAATCAAGTTTAAAGGGTACCGGGACTCCGGCATAGGCGTTGTTGACCAGCACATCCAGACGCCCCTGCTGTTCCCGATCCACTTGCTCAAACAAGCTTTGCACTTCACTCTCCTGGCTCGAATCACACACCACAGGCACACACTGGCCTCCTCGAGATTGTGCCTGATGAGGGATAGAGGGGTATGAATTTATAGTCGTCCGTGAGTGTGAGACAGGAGGCAACTCTCTTCAACTCCCAGCTTGGGAGGCTGAGAGGGCAAGAGTAGGAATCAAAGCCAGCAGCTGAGGGAAGACGGTGAGCAATACCGCCCTCTGGTGTCTGTTTGAGGATCTTCAGGAATGCTAGGTCCTTTCCCTACAGACCCAAAAGGACTGGGATTTCAGGTTTAAAATCTACATTTACGGGGCGCCTGAGTGGCTCAGTCATTAGGCGTCTGCCTTCAGCTCGCGTCACGATCCCAGAGTTCTGGGATCAAGCCCCACATCGGGCTCTCTGCTCAGCGGGAAGCCTGTTTCTCCCTCTCACACTCCCCCTGCTTGTGTTCCCTCTCTCGCTATCTCTCTCTCTGTCAAATAAATAAATAAAATCTTTAAAAAAATAAATAAATAAAAATAAAATAAAATCTACATTTACTGAGGCCTACCATGGGCAAGGCATTGTACTCTGCTAGTAGAAGGCAAGGGACAAATAAGGCAGGAGGGCTGCTCCTGAGAAAGGAGTATCTCTCTTTTTCCTCGTCCTTGGTCATTCCCATCTCTCATGCTCTGAGCTCCCACCCTTCACCACTCACGTGTAACCCCTACTCAGTCCCAGCCCTCTGACCGTCACCTCACCAACGCTCCCGCCTAGTAACTGACAAACCAAAACTCTCAGCTATGAACTATTTCTACTTTCTGTTCTATCTCACCCGCCATAAATGTGTCCCCATCCTCTAACTTCACAGGAAGAAAAATACCTTATTCAAGACCAATCCTCCTATTCTCCAGATCCATGCTCTGGGTCCTACCCTCTTACCTCCTTGCTTCCTAACTGCTCACCCATGCTCCTAGAGCATTCTGTGTCTGCCTCTGATTTCCTGCTGGGCCCTATCTTTTAAAAGCAGAAGTGACATCTTACTGCTCTTGGTTAACCTCCGTGCTTCATGCAATGTCTGGCAAACCAAATATTTAACTGAAATCCAGTAGAAAAGTCAACCATAAGTGTACAGCTCGGTAGAGTCTTGCCTAAAATAGAGAGAAGCACAGGTCCACAACCCTTCAGTTGCAATTCCAAAACCCCTGAAGGTCTCAAACAGAAAGTTTTTTCATAAAACTCAGTGGCAAACTTTGACCTGATCTGAAGTTATTTATGGACTTTATTTATTCTAGTTTGAGTAAATATTCACATTGTGTTGAGAAATATTATGGCTTTAGGTAAGGGATTAGTGGAAGGAGTGGTCAATGGGAAGGGCTACCTCAGGTGTTTTCTGCCCCTGTGGTTCCAGAGGAAGCACCCACCTCCTCAGCAGTGGCCCGCAGGGTGTCCATATGGCGGCCGGTGATGTAAACTGTGGCACCCGCTTGGCAGAGTTGCAAGGCGATGCCGCGGCCAATACCCCTGGAAGCACCAGTCACCACGCACACTTGGCCCTTCATGGGAGCTGCCATGACTCACAGGCAAAAGGGGGGAATCTGTGGAAGCAAAGACTTGCTCTAGGGAAGCCTGCAAACTGTGTATGTGGAAGGGTGATCGGTATAGTGGTAGGAGAGGGAGCCAAGGTTGGGATCCTTTGAGCAAAGAGGAGTTTCAGAGCGGGACAATCGTGCAGGCTGCAGGGTAAGGCTGTTGGTCCTTTTTGGGAGGCGAACGAGTTGGCCATTGCCCCCTGGCTAGGAGCCATCGAGCGACTATGACCCCAGGGGCTGGGTAGGACTGTCCAGGGACTCTGAAAGAGGCTGACCGGGTGGGGTTCTGGCGCGGCAGGCCCTCACGGCGGGTCCACGCAGGCTGCTGGGCTATCAGGAGCTCTGGCCTCTGGCCTGGCCCTGTCGGGGGTGAGCGCGAGGCCCAGGGACCCTGAGTCCTCAGTAGTGGGAGCTCGCGCCCCTTACCTGCCTGCCACCCGTGCGGTCTTGGGGTCCCGGCGCCGTCTAGCTCGCAAAGTCCTTGGACTTCGAGAACTTCAATTCCGGCCGCGGGGGCAGGATGGGGTGAGTGCAATTGAGTCACAGTGTGAGGCTGGGGAGGCAGTCTGCGTTCTGGTCCGGGGTCAGCGGGGGGCGTGGAGCACAGGGTCTGCGCTGATCCTCAGCTGGGACAGGGACTAAGGAGCGTAGGCGGGGCGACCGGGGAGGAGGTGCGCTGCCGCTCGGCTAGGGGCCGTCGCGGAACTATGACGTAATGCTGCGTCCCGAGCGCGCCGGCGTTTCTAGACTCTATCCGGTCCCTGCGCGCGCCTGGCTGCTTGTTCGCCTGTGGCTGGGGAAGCTTTGGCGGACGGGCACGGGCTTTAGCATCCATGGGGCTGGGTCCGCGCTCCCCGCACAAGGCGGGGCGCCGGTTCCCAGCAGGTGGCAAACGAGGGCGCGGGGCCAAGGGGTCGGGGCGCCCCCCACCAGGCCGCCGGCGGCCACCCTGCCCGCCTCCCGACCGGAGCTCGGAGCCGGCCCTAGATGCGCACCCTCACCTGAGCCCCGAAGCTCTGGGGTATTTCCGCCGGGCGCTGTCCGCGCTGAAAGAGGCTCCCGAGACCGGAGAAGAACGAGGTGGGGAGCAACCGCAGGGCGGGACTAAGAGGGATTCGTTGGGCATAAATTCCAGGACAGGCAGGGAAATTTTCATGGGTCTGCAGGGCGTAGGGACTTAGTCTCGTCTCCCATATCCTCTTCATCGCTCCCCCCTCTCTCCCTCACTCGGTTAACTGATGGAACATAACCTTATTCTCTTCTCAGTCTCTAAAATATTTCTTTTCTGGGGCGCCTGGGTGGCTCAGTCGTTAAGCGTCTGCCTTCGGCTCAGGTCATGATCCCAGAGTCCTGGGATCGAGCCCCGCATCGGGCTCCCTGCTCTGCGGGAAGCCTGCTTCTCCCTCTCCCACTCCCCCTGCTTGTGTTCTCTCTCGCTGTGTCTCTCTCTGTCAAATAAATAAATAAAAT
This sequence comes from Phoca vitulina, assembly GCF_004348235.1. Lineage (NCBI taxonomy): Eukaryota > Metazoa > Chordata > Mammalia > Carnivora > Phocidae > Phoca > Phoca vitulina. The sequence continues at coordinate 1,749,829 of NW_022589710.1, forward strand.
CTTTAAAAAAAAAAAATAAAATAAAATATTTCTTTTCTTGTCTATCCAGAACTGATGGTGCACAATGTTTTGAAGGAAGTGGAGGCTCAGGCCCTGGCCTTGGCCACAAACAAGACTGGCAGTGAGATTATGCAGGAACTGTTGGGATTCAGTCCCCTGAAACCGCTGTGTCGAGTCTGGGCTGCTTTGCGCTCCAGCTTGCGCTCTGTGGCCTGTCATCGATGCGGGGTGCATGTATTGCAAAGTGCTTTGCTGCAGCTGCCTCGATTGCTGGGGAGCCCGGCAGAGAAAGAGGAGGACGTGGAGGAGGAGGAGAATGGCAAGGATGGTCCCTTGGAGACCCTGGAGGAGCTGGTTTTGGGACTAGCCTCTGAGGTGTGTGATGATTTTCTTTTCTACTCTGGAGACACACATGGCAGCTTCGTGGTCAGAACTCTGCTGCAGGTGTTGGGAGGGACTCTTCTGGAGTCTGAGAGAGCCAGGCACCGTGGCTCTCAGTCACCTGGTAAGTACTACAAGATAGGGAAGTGGACCTAGAAGAGAGGAGAGTTTGGGAAGTCCAGAAGGAAAGAGTAAGCAGAAGAGTAATTCCTCATGACTTTGAAGAATTAGCAGAGAAATGAGGACAAGGCTTAACAAACCAAAGATTAGTGCAGAGGCCCAGAGGTGAGGATGTGTCAGTGTGTTTGAGGGACAGCTAGTAGAATGGGCCAGGGGGAAGAGGTGATTTATTTGAGCAATGGATGTCAATTTTTTTTTAACCACAACTTACAGAATTTTTTTTTTTTAAACATCACCGAACCTGCCTATGTGTATGTATACAGATATTGGACTCAAAACAGAACTTCGAGAGACGATATTCTTAATATATGCAGTCCACTTTGATATTTTCTTCTCTGGTTTATTTTATTCTGTTCTATTCCATTGAAAAAGGCCTGGTTAAGATCCACTAAAATGATTTCATGATGCACTCATAGGCAGTGACCTACATTTTGAAAAACTCTGGGAAATAAGGTTAGAGAGTTTAGATGAGGCCTGATTTTGGAATACCTTGAATTCCTGACTGAGAGTTTGGCCTGTCTCCTATGGACCACTGGGAAGCTGGTTGAAATTTCTTAGAAAAATTAAAACAGAAACATAGTCTCAGTTCAGTCATCCAGATGAGAAGAGATATTCATGCGTGTTCTGCATCTCCAAGCTGAATCCTTGATCATCTATGGAATCATTCTCCCTCTTGAATGGTAGTTTGTGATCCCAGCACTGCACATGTTTTTGATCTTTCAGATGCACAAAGGGCCCCAGCTCGGGAGTGTAAGCCAACTGATTTTGAGGTCCCTGAAACTTTCTTGAATTGCCTTCAGGACCTGAGCTCTTGCTTTCTGAAGGACATTGCCGGTAAGGAGGGTGATAGAAGGAGGGTCTAGGACCATTTTTCTGGAGGTGATTGTCATTATGCAAAGCTCTTACTTAGATCAGTCATATTCCTCTTCAAATCTGATCTGGTTTGATATTGCAAAGACTCTGTATAGAGCCTTTATGTCCATAGTCCCTGGTACCTTATTGCTTGAGGTTTGAGGTTGTACAGGTTGTCTGGATTTTGGAAGAGCTGCTTTGATTATTTCTGCTCTCTCCCACAGTATTTATCACTGACAAGATCTCCAGCTTCTGCCTTCAAGTGGCCTTACAAATCTTACACCGCAAACTGCCCCAGTTTTGTGCTCATCTCTGCAATGCTGTGATCAGCTATCTGAGTAGCCGCAACTCCTCAGCAGATGGCAGGTACGGTCAAGCTGTGTGAAGTGAATGAAGTGATGTGGGTATTTTAGATGAAGTAGAATAAAGGCTGCCTGATCACGTTCTCCTTGTCCCTAGCCCCCTGCTGCTATTTCTGCGGGATCAGACGAGCTCCAGACTCCTGGAGCAGGTCCTGCTGGTGTTGGAGCCCCTGAGGCTCCAGAGCCTCTTTGAGGATCACTTCCAAGGGCAGCTGCAGGCCCTGGCTGCACACCCTATTGCCAACTTCCCTTTGCAGCGTTTACTGGATGCTATTACTACCACTGAGCTGGTGAGTTGAGAATGGGGCTAGATCTCTTTCTGTACTCTGTTGTTTCTGCTAGTTCTTGTTCATTGGGCCTTATTTTATTGTGTGCCTGCCTCGGTGTCTCTGACAGTGTGCTGGCCACTCCCCTTGAAAGGTTATTCCTGGGGGTTTCTCAGAGCTTAGGACAAAAGTGCCTTCTTCCCAGAAAGGATTTTTGTTAGCTTCTCAGGTGCCTGGCAGGAGACTGGCTTGATCCAGATTTGCAGCTTGAGGTTCCATGGTCCATTCAGACTCTGGGTACTTAGCTACAAATCTGTGTGAGTGCTGGGGCTATTGCTGTAGCTTCTTTTTGCCTTTGCTGCTTAGCACCAAGGCATGCTTGCCTGTGATCTCATGGGTTGGGAGTTGGGGTAAGAAGGGCGGATTTAATTCTAGTATCCCTTTATCTTGAGAGTGTGGCCATTTAAAGTACCCTGCTCCCCGCAAGTGAGGCGGCACCTCTAGAACTGTCCCCTGGTCCTGGACTTTATGTGGCCAAACCAAAACCCTGATATTGGCAATGCTTATCTAGCGTTTTTAGTTGTTTTCAGTAGGAAGATTTCTCTGAATAACTTAGTCCACTGTTACAGAATGCCAAAGATTCTTCATTCTGTGTCTCTCCTCAGCTGTCCCCTGTGTTTGAGGAGCTGAGCCCTGCCCTGGAAGCTGTGCTGGCTCAAGGTCACCCAGGGGTGGTCATTGCCCTGGTGGGGGCATGCCGCAGAGTTGGGGCCCACCAAGCCCAGGTCCTGCAGCTGTTGTTGGAGGTGATATTACCCGCCACCCGTTTATGCTCTCAGTTCAAATTCTACCAGTTAGGACTTCTCTGACCTTCGGTGGTTGTATCTCTGGACTCGAAGAGGTCTCATGCCCGAGGAGTTCGCAGATACAGGGAGAAATGACACCAAACCCATCTCCTAGCCCTGGAATGAAAATTGTCTCCCAGGACTAAGAGAGCAGTTTATTTAAGGACTAAATGTTTATTCAACCCCTGTCATGTGTATAGAGGCTGGGGATACAGCAAGGCAGAGGAGATCCTGCCCTTGTGCCCCTTAAACTCTCACATCTCCTGAATGCTTTCCCTTGTCTAGAGAGTCGGGGTTAGGGATGAGGTAGTTCTCAGATTCATCATGTTTTGTCCTCTCCTGTAGGCATTCCACTGTGCAGAGCCCTCTTCCCGGCAAGTGGCCTGTGTGCCTCTCTTTGCCACTTTGATGGCTTATGAGGTGTACTATGGACTGCTGGAGGAGGAGGGGGCAGTGCTTGCAGAGCACCAGGTGAGGTAGGAGAGGGGCCAAGCCAGTGACTAGTTGGGGGCCAGGGTTTAAAAAGTCCTTCACCCTTGTGGTGAGGGCGGTGAGGTCTCTGGCTTCATCCAGGCAGAGGTGCAGTTTGGTGGCTGCCTCCTAACGCCCTCTCTCTGTCCTTCCAGGTGGACATGGCCATGGCCAGGGCCCTGGGGGACGTGACAGTCCTGGGGTCTCTCCTGCTCCAGCATCTGTTGCATTTCTCTAGTCCTGGTATTATACTTCAAAGTCTGGGTGCTTTGACAGGACCACAACTTCTGACTCTAGCCCAGAGCCCTGCTGGCTCGCACGTGCTCGATGCCATCCTGACCAGCCCCTCCGTGACGCGCAAGCAGCGCCGCCGTGTGCTGAAGACCCTAAAGGTTCTAGTTTCTGCTTTGATGCCCCCACCAACATCCATTTAAGAGAACATGAGCTTGCCCTGGTACTGTCCTTCAGAGTCAAAGAGAGAATATGTAGTTCCCAGATTCTCTTGACTCCACCTATAAACTTTGGAAACTTCACTTCACCCTTGCCCTCCCCAGCACACCTTTTGTGGATTGCCCTAGGGGGACCTACCTTGCCTGTCTCACTGCAGGGACAATATGTGGCTCTGGCCTGTAGTCGCCATGGCAGCCGTGTACTAGATGCCATCTGGAGTGGAGCAGCCTTGGGGGCCCGGAAGGAAATTGCTGCTGAGCTGGGTGAGTATCGGCACCTCTCTCTGACCTTTCCAAACTTCCCTCACTTCAGATGGCTGGGTGGCTGGAGAGGGTACTTAAATTCAGCAGAGACTTCGGTTCTAAAGGATGGTGTTGGCCATGGGTTCTTAGCAGTCTGCTCTCCTCCCCTTCTCCTCTGCTGATTATGCAGCGCTGTGCTCCCACCCTGCCCCTAGCTTCTCCTCTTTGGAGAGTGAGGTATTCATGATCCCGAGACCAACTCAGGGCCCAGGGAAAATGGAAGGGCTTTCACTCAGGGGGAGTCCCTTTGAGCATGGTGGGTGACTGCATGATGATACTGAATATGAGTGTTTCCATTTGCAGGGGAGCGGAACCAGGAGCTGATAAGAGACCCTTTTGGCCACCATGTGGCTCGAAACGTGGCCCTGACTACTTTCCTGAAGCGCCGAGAGGCTTGGGAACAGCAGCAGGGGGCAGTAGCCAAGAGGAGGCGGGCTTTGAACTCAATACTTGAAGACTGAGGCCTTTGGATCTGGGACTGGGTGTTGATGGGGGAGGGGTAAAGGGCATACCTGTCCTGTCCCCTTTGTAGTTTAAGTTGGAGTCAGAAGTCTTAATAATAAATATTTTTATATTTTTATTGGAAATGTTTTTGTTATTTTGGGGAGAAGGGTATAAAGAAATCGAGACAAAGTCAAAGAGGGCTGAATTCAGTGCATTGGGAAGCTTAGGGACAGGAGGAGGTGCAAAGAATCTAGATGGAGCAATGATCAGGGTGGAATTGAGATGCTTCGGGATGGGCTTGTGGCCTTTCAGGGTAAGTGGGAGGCCGGAAAGCTGGCTGGGAAGGGAACAGCATTCTTCAGGAAAGGGTATAGGCTAGGGCTGGAAGGCGTTATGCTGATGGGGCCTGTAACAATGGGGTCAGAAGACAGTGGGGGAAATCAGGTGAGTCATCTCATCTACACTGTCCTCACATCTCTAAAGCCGATGCCCTCACAGTCCTCACAGTATGTCTCTTGCAATGAGTCTAGGGGCAGAAAGCAGCTCAGAGCCCCTTCTCAGTAGGGATGGAGGCGACCCTGCCGCTGCCAGTGCCACTGCTCGGCCCCTTCCGCTACATGGCGAAGGCTGGAGGCAATTCCCAGCAGCATATGGCCCAGGCCTTGCAGCAGTGCAGAGGTCCAACGGAGGAGCTCCCTGAAGGGCAGAGACAAGATGGAGTCGGATGGGTGGGGGAACCTGGGAGGAAGCCATCGAGGGGGTTTTCCACAAGGGAGAGCTAATGGGGTAGGTGAGTGCAGAAGGAATGAGGGGGGCTGCAACTGTAGGGGGATGGGGAAACATGACCTGTTGGTCTCTGACCTGAGTACTTTCTTTGGGCCGAGTCCTTGAAAGTCACAACTCATGGAGTAGAGCCCGTAGAATGTGGCTTTGATATTGAGGCTGCCAAAGAGGTCTCGAGGGTTTTGCTTGTATACGTCGAAGGTGATGCGGGCGATGTCCTTGCTGTGCTTGGGCTTCTCCCGGCCCAGGCCATATGACAGCATGCCACTCTGTAGGGCACTTCCATCAGTGCAGTGCACCCTCCCACCCAGGCACCCACCACTATTCCCCATCAGCACTAGGTCAGACCCACTCTTGCCTGGACCATTTGTCCCCTATAAGGTATCCTTGGCAACTCCTTGCCTCTCCCAGTGTGTCTGCCCCCAAGATCATGGTTGGGCTAGAGAAGCTCGAGAGAGACTGGTGGCCGACGACAGCCCCACTGTGGCCTCTCACCCTGCTGGGGCTCCAGCTCTGCCCGCACTCCAGCACCATCAGGCATGTGTCATCCTCCAAAAGCTGGAAGAAGTCCTCACTCTCCACAGCGGTCCCATCCTCCTCCAGCACCAGTGTTAGCATCCCTCTCAGCAGCAGGGCCTCCAGTGCCTGCCCAGCCACAGGAAGCAGGAGGGAAGGGGCAGAGCTTAGCCATGCCCCTCCCTCCCCAGCTACCCCACATCCATTGGTTGGCCCTAGATGCTGGCTGATACCCCAACTCTACTTCCTGGAAAATTGCCATCCCTTCAAATGGCTCCAGCGCTCGGTGTTCTTCAGTTGCTGGGGGACCCTCACTAAGGGCTGACTTCTTTTCCTCTTTGCTCCTATGTCATTGTCCACGTCACTGTCTTCTCCCCTGTACCCCTTTGAACCATTCCTACTGGCTTGTAATTGAAAACCTCGCTTGCTTCTGTTGAGGTCCATCCTTCGGTCTTATCTCCAGTGTCCTACCTCACTGTCCCCACCCTCAGAGAGTCCTCCAGAACTGTTTTCAGTAATAAGGATGCTTAACCTTTTTGAGTCTTCATTAGTGTCAGGCATCTATGTAGTACTTTACATACATTGTCCTCTTTGACTGATTTCAACAACTCTAGGAGGAAGGTGTGTCATTATTCCCTTTCTGTGGATGAAGAAACTGAAGTTTTGATAGACTGAACAACTTCCTACAGTTTGACACTAGCAAACCAGTAAGTCCTGATAGAATCAGGACTTGAACTTGATTTGTCATACAAATCGACACTCCATACTGACTTCTGAATGCCATCCCTCCAACCCTCCCTATCTACTCCTTCCTCTACCCCCTGGAAAAGAAATGAATCGACCTAAATACAGCATTGGTCATTGGGCTGACCGTCCCCCTCCCCCCCGTCTTTAGCCCTTAGAGGGAGGGGCAGCCATGTAACTAACCTCAGACTTTCTGTTCACTCCAAGTTCTCACTCTTCTCTAGCGCCCTGGCTGCCCCTGCAATAGGAACTTAGGGATTTGGCTCACTTACCTTGTCTAGCAGTTCCTGGCGGGTGGCAGCTGTCAGACCTTTCCGGGTGGTCCGCTTGTGATCACAGACTCGGAAAGGTCGCTGGGGTGGTGGAGCTGAAGTCCAGACTTTCCGGCCAAACTCAGAGCTCATATTGGATACCGACCTGGTAGTTGGCAAGAAAGGTCAAGAACTGAGGAGTTTGGTGACTGCAGTGGGGATGACTGGGGGTGGGGTGCTTGGAGAGTTAGGGAGGGATCTAGGTTTGGAGATCAGAGTAGCCTAGGGAGAGAGGGAGAGACCACGGAGGAGGGGTGGTCAGTGGTGATTCCATAGCTGGACAAGTCCACTGTGGAAAGTTGGGGCGGGGAAGGGAAGGGGTACGTTAGTCTCTGAGTCTCCTAGGGGCTGAGTGGAATTTTGTTGCCGTGCACTATCCTCAGTGTTGGAGGGTAGAGAGGAGGGTTAGAAATCACCTGAGCAGACCGCTGGGGTTTAGGGATGAGAGGTACTCCATGGTGGAGGGAAGGAGCAGGAGGAGAGTTGCCTCTCCCAGTGAGTTCTAGGCTGGGTGGTTCTCTGCTGTGCTGGGGCCGAAGTGGTGGTGTTTTCTGTTACAGAGCTGGGATCTCAGCCCCAGTGAGGTGGGGGATGAGTCACCCCGGACTCTGGCCCCGCCTGCCAGGCCGGTAAGAAGGGCAAAGTCCAAGGGGAGGGAAAGGGGAGGGGCCTAGATGGGATCGTGGAGGAGGGATTGAGGCCCAGAGTTGCCGCAAAAGTCACAGAAGCTTGGGGGTGTGTGTGTGTGTGTGTCTCTGGTGGCGGTGTGTGCTGAGGATAAATGGGAACGGTGTAAGAGGATGGGATGTGATCTCTGGTCTTTTTCTTTCTACAGAGAGAATTTCTAGGGATAGTTTCGGGCTCCCATCCTTGAGAAGTTGCATTATATGGGATTTGCGCTGGACTTGCCGCCACCTACTGTGAAAGCCACAAACTGCAGCTTTAGGAAAAGGGAGGCCAGGCTGAGGGTGGGATTGTGGGCAGGGCTTGGACACAATGAGGGGTAAGGCAGAGGATGGATCCTGCTGCACGGATCCAGGATTACCAGGATCCTGGCAGGGACCATGGCCTTCCTGCTTCCCTGCTTCTTCCTCCCTGATCTAGGGGAGGAACCGGCTTCGTTCTCCAGAACTGCTCGCTTTAGCCACACTGGATTGGTCACTTTCTCTCTCACCTTTCTCTTTTGGCCACTTAATGGGCACGAAGGAGATGTGAAGGGGGGTGTGTCCTTTGAAGACACTGAGACTAGCTTTTGGTACCCTGAGTCTGCTCTGATTTCAGCGACAGTTGTGGTGGACATTTGTCTGGAAGCTCAGATCTCACTAAGGCTGAACCCGTCACATGAGTGTGAATCTCTGCTTTCCTGCCTCGGTGTCCGAAGCTGTGGCAGCCCACTAAGACCCCTGACAAGAACAGGCTGCAAATGTGTATAATACCTCTGGGACAGCCCTCAGACCATGGGGAATACAAGCTGGGCACCAGTGTCCCAGTCTTCTGTCTTTCTGGAAGGTGTTCTGTGTAATTCTGAGAGCTTCCTGATCCCTACTGAAGAGACCCAACAACATACTCTTCCTGGCTCTCTTTTTCCCTCTTCTGCCCTGCTCCCTCCCTCCTGCTTCCAGAGCTGACCTGCCAGATGCAGGATTACCTGTACCCAAGCCCTTAATTCAGGCTGTGCTTTGGAAGTAACCCAAACTGAGACAATACTGGTGTCCTGGCTCCTTGGGAGCCTCCAGTTCCAGCTGTTGACTGGACAGGGATCTTTCCCTTTACCTCCACCTTATCAGTGTACTGGGTCCCCCTAGAATTTCTTCATTTCCAGGCTTTGCCTGACTTCTTCACCCAGAGAAGCCTTCTTGTCGGTATGTCTCTACCAATGCACCGATTCTTTTCTTCTTATCTTGTATCCTGGTGCAGCTCGGTAGTAGGGTCTCTTGGAGGTTGTGTGTTATGATTCCTCAAGGAGGGTATAAGCTGGGGCGTCTGGGTGGCTCAGTTGTTAAGCGTCTGCCTTCGGCTCAGGTCATGATCTCAGGGTCCTGGGATCGAGCCCTGCATCGGACTCCCTGCTCAATGGGAAGCCTGCTTCTCTCTCTCCCACTCCCCCTGCTTGTGTTCCCTCTCTCGCTGTGTCTCGCTCTCTGTCAAATAAATAAATAAAATCTTTAAAAAAAAAAAAAAAGGAGGGTATAAGCCCCTTGTACCTCCATGCATCTTCCAGAACTCAGCACCGTGACTGGAGGCTGTCAATGACAGCCCAGTGAGAGCCCCCCCCCCCCGGAGGGGGGAACAACTGGGGCAGGGCCTAAGGTAAGAGATAAGAGGAGCAGGTAGGAAACTGAGGGAAAAGGGGGCTCAGCTGGATCAGAAGTCTGGAAATGGGCCAAGATAGAGCAACTGGGGAAATGAGTAGTTTGGGTCACCTTCTCTGCTGAGTGCCGGCCAGGGAAGCCTGAGAGCATATAACAGGCGGGTGGCAGGGATGGGACAACTGGGGCCAGAACTGGGGGGAGGCATGAGTGCAGATGCAGGACCCAGAGTCAGGACTCAGCAGTGTCCCTACTCACCTACATGATCTGGGAACCTCATCTGTACCCTGCAGCTTATCCTGTTTCCTAGGGAGGCGGACTCTCACACGCCTGGGCCTGTTAGTGATGGGAAAGAGTAGAGTGCCGGAGGGGCCCCAGTGAGAGGCCAGAGAAGAGCCCCACCTTGTCCCTCCCCATTCTCGTCTCACACTGCAAACCTGACAGGCACAGGGCATGAGTAGGCACCTCTCCCACTGCTGCTGTGCCTTTCAGCTTCCCAGGCTCCTCGTGGGCCCACCATCCTTCTAGCTCCCGGCTGGGTAAGTAGCTCTGCTCATCCACGCTGACTTCCCACCACTCACGTTGCGCTGAGGTAGAAGGAATGGGGCTGGGCAAAGGAGGGGCCCAGCTAAAGGGGGTGGAGATGGAGGTCGTGAGAGTGGGAACCAGGAGTCAGGCCTGGGGAGGTCAGCTGACTGACAGCAGGGCATTTGGGTTCCAAGAAGTAGTGTTTGAGTTGGGGCTAGGGTCCGCCAAGAAGTTGTGTTTGAGTCAAGGCTCCGAGACGGAGGGCAGGGAGGTGGGAGGAGACAGAGTCCCTAAATGCCTTCTATGGCCCTTTCCGTCTCCCCCCCCCCCCCCCCCCCCCCCCCCCCCCCCCCCCCCCCCCCCCCCGGTAGGCGCAGAAGAATGTCGGCCTGCTACGGGCCCCCGGGGAACGAGACGCTGCTGAGCTGGAAGGCCTCGCGGGTCACGGGCACGGCTTTCCTACTGCTGGCGGCGCTGCTGGGGCTGCCCGGCAATGGCTTCGTCGTGTGGAGCTTGGCGGGCTGGCGGCCCGCACGGGGGCGACCGCTGGCGGCCACGCTCGTGCTGCACCTGGCGCTGGCCGACGGCGCGGTGCTGCTGCTCACGCCTCTCTTCGTGGCCTTCCTGGCGGGGCAGACGTGGCCGCTGGGCCAGGCGGGCTGCAAGGCCGTGTACTACGCGTGCGCGCTCAGCATGTACGCCAGCGTCCTGCTCACCAGCCTGCTCAGCCTGCAGCGCTGCCTGGCCGTCACCCGGCCGTTCCTGGCGCCCTGGCTGCGCAGTCCGGCCCTGGCCCGCCGCCTGCTGCTGGCCGTCTGGCTGGCCGCGCTGCTGCTCGCCGCCCCGGCCGCCGTCTACCGGCACGTGTGGGGAGACCGCGTGTGCCAGCTGTGCCACCCGTCGCCGGCCCACGCCGCCGCCCACCTGAGCCTGGAGACGCTGACGGCCTTCGTGCTCCCCTTCGGGCTGGTGCTCGGCTGCTACGGCCTGACGCTGGCGCGGCTGCGGGGCGCCCGCTGGGGCGCCGGGCGGCACGGGACGCGGGTGGGCCGGCTGGTGAGCGCCATCGTGCTCGCCTTCGGCTTGCTCTGGGCCCCCTACCACGCGGTCAACATTCTGCAGGTGGCGGCCGCGCTGGCTCCGCCCGGAGGGGCCCTGGCGAGGCTGGGCGGGGCGGGCCAGGCGGCGCGGGCTGGAACTACCGCTTTGGCCTTCTTCAGCTCCAGCGTCAACCCGGTGCTCTACGTCTTCACCGCCGGTGATCTGCTGCCCCGGGCAGGCCCCGGCTTCCTCACGCGGCTCTTTGAGGGCTCGGGAGAGGCCCGAGGGGGCGGCCGCTCTAGGGAGGGGACCATGGAGCTCCGAGCTACCCCTCGGCTCAAAGTCGTGGCGCAGGGCCAGGGCGATGGAGACCCCGGGGGCGGGGTGAAGAAGGACAGTCAGGGATGGGAACCTTGACACCAAACCCTACAAGCGGGCCTGCCTCTTCCCTGTCCCCTTCCATCGTCCCTCCCCCAGAACTCAGGGAACCACTCTGGAGCGTTTGGGGACCCTTCTCTGGCCACAGTTTGGATCTTTCTGGGCAGAATTATTATACCCCTGGGGCAGGCCCAGGTACCTCCAAACAGAGGGACTGCAAGCGGTGATGGTACTGTGTGCTTGCAGGTTGGCATGTGCCTCTGTGCCAGAGCTGCTGACTTGCTGCCAAGAGCTACTGTGAAATACACTGGCGGCGGGGGGGAGGGGGGGGGGCATTACATGATGGTGTAAGCATGCCCCCACTGGTAGTTCATCATGCCTGAGTTGTACCGAAGCCACCTGGTTCTCTCCTGGGTCAGCCCAAGGCTGGACACTGCCAGCCTTCAGTGGCATCTTGACTTGTCCTCCCCAGCCCAGGTGGCCTGGGTCCCCCAGGCCAACCTATTGAACCACTCTGGAAATAAAGGGAGAAAGAGGAAGGAAAGGTATGGGTGCTTGAATGAGGGATGGGGATGGGATCCATTCTCTGGGGTCTGCAAGAGCCGAGTGGAGAAAAACCTGGCTCTGGAAGGGGAAAGACAACCTGTGGTGTTTGAAAGGAAAGTTTTCCTGTCTTGCGGTTGGTATAGCGGGGGAAGGAGCCCTGGGCGTCAGATTTGTCTTCCCCTCTGAATCCAACTCTTCCCCCAAAGGTCAACTGACTCAAAAAGGAGCCCAGGAGCAGGCACATGCTCACCCCTGGGGACGTTTGGGGCTTGGAGCTGAGCAGGTATGGGGAATGGTGTGGATGGCTGGAGGACAGGAAGAATTTTTCAGGGAGGCGCCCCCTCTCCTTTGTCTCCTTTTTCTTTCTGCCAAATCTTGACTCCTCCCAAGACTGCTAGCTGTTGCTCAGCACCCTCCAGTACTTCTTGGCCTCCATCTTTTGGAGTCTGTCCATCTCTAGGTCCTAAAGCTGTTCTGGATCCTGACACTTTTGAGTTTGAGGATGTAGGATAGGATTCTTTATTAGAGGGTGTCCACGTGCACACACATGTGGTCACTAGTGTGACCGACTCGTCCTGGTTTGCCCAAGGCTTTCCCAGTTTTAGTGCTGAACATCTCTTGTCCCAGTCCTCTCAGTCCCTGGCAAACTTTGATGGCTGTTTATGTGAGTGCTCCCTTGGGACCATCACCCCAGGTTCTGCATTAGTGACTGTTTACACCACCCAGGCTGAGGCCAAGAAACAACAGGAAATTCAGTCCTCAGGGTCACGCCAGGGCCACCCAAACTGGGGCGGATTTGGGGAGCAGGAAGTATGCTTAGAGTATCTAGTCTGGGGTGGAGGAAGAAAGGCCTTGAGAGACATGGAGGTGGGGAGTAGTTTGGGAGAGGAAGCAAAGACAACCCAGCTTCTGCCAGAAGGAGCCTCTGGTTGACCCTGGAGCTCTGAGCCAGAACCTTCTCCCCAAACACCGACGGCAGGGGCTTCTTCCTGTTCTCATGTGCCGGGGCAGAGGCTCCCTTACTCTCTTCCATAGTCCCCGTCTCACAACATCTGTGGTCAGAAAGCCCTTCCTCAACTCTGCCTTCTTGCTGCGGTTTCAGCCCATTTCTTTGCATCACATCCTCTGCCTCACAGCCGCTGGGTCTGCTCTGCACTGGCCTTTTCTCAAAGCAGAAGGGTAAGGGACCTCAGTGAGCACCATCACATGCCACATCTTCCCTGACAAGTGACAGAGTTGGCAGGGAAGCAGGAAGGCTCACGGTCAGACTGAAGGAAAGACTTCTCAGATCTCAGCCCCTGCAGGAGACGTCACGGGGGGAGACTGCCCTCCCTCCAGGAAGGGAGAAGAGTGACCACTTGGGGAGGCTGTTCCTGTCTGCACGTTCCTGGTTGCCCCCCCCCCCCCCCCGGCAGGGCAGTTATGAGGCATCACTGCCCCCACCTCTTCTCCCTGGGCTCAGGCTCGGCCTTTTCTGTGGGTCTGAGGTGGGACTGGACAGCCGACCATGGGAAGGTAGGAGAGAGAGGGGGCCGACCTCTTTGCCCAGTGCCCAGATCTTAAATCCAAATTCATGTGGCAGGCAAGCCACACAGGCGAGTGTAAGGCAAGTGGCTGGGGAAGGGCGGAGAAACTGGCATTCTGTGCGATACTAAGGAGGTCCTTTGGACTTTGGCTTCTGCCAAAGGGAAGGGAGAACTGACTGACCTAGAGCTGAAGCAACCCTTTTAAATGAGGGAATAGATTTGGGTGCTGAAAGAGGGCCCTCCCCCTCCAACTCCACTCATGGCTTGAATCCAAGCCAAAGACAGGGTGCTGTCCTCTTTAAGTCCTGATGTTACCTAAACCCAAACCCATGACCTAGCCACAGGTCTAACCTACACTTCCTATTAATCTAAAAATCTACATTATCTACACAACGTATAAAGATACCCAACATTCTGGCCTCTCCATCTGAGCCCATTTTCCTTCTCTGGCTTCCCTCCTTCCTTCTCCTGTATGACAGTTTATTACTCTGTCCAATTCTCCAGTCTAGACCTGCATCTGAGGACACACCCCAGCATACTCACTCCCCTCACCCCCCTTTCCTCTCATTGCACCTTCCTGGGCTCTTCTCATCTGGTCCCACCCATGAGAAGCCTTCCTCCCTGCTAGGCTCTTCTGGAACACAAAGACTATTCCCCCCCCCCCCTCCCGTGAAGGGAGGGCTAGGAGTTTCAGCCCCACCCTCAGGAAGATGTGCCTTCCCCCTCCTCTGCTTCTTGGTACTTCCTCTCTGGCGGACTTAGCTGACAGCACCCAGACCTGGCGCTGGGACCCTGGAACTGGGGCTGACCTGGGGATAGGCTGCGCCACTCTGCCCTGACCTTGGGATTGGCACCAGCTTCCGGCCGGTACCTGGCAAAGCCTGGAAGTAAGTATCCTGGGAGCAGGGGAGGTAGGGATGGGGCAGGATACAACTGTGAGAGAAGATGCAAAGGAACTTCCAAAGAAAGCCTGACCAGTGGTAAAAGGACCGGGGAGGACTTGTTCTTGTCTCCTATCCACAAACTCCTCCCCATCCCTGTTATTCCTGCTGCGCCCTGGGCAGCTCTGAAGAGAGTCAGTAGATGACTGGAGGAAGTCGACGGGACTGAGGGGGCTAAGGGCCTGGCAGGTGACAGAGGAGCTAGGCCTTTGAGGGGTGCAGCTTTGGTAAGGAAGGCCCCCCTCCCCCGTTTGGTTCTGGGTCTCAGAAGGGAAGGAGGCAGAAAGGGTATGGAAATACTGCTGCTGCTGTAGCTCTGTATTTGGCAATTGGGTCTGTGGGCAGGAAGGAGCCCCATGGTCCAGTTAGAAACCGGTCTTTGTGCTCTGCCAGATCCCCTGAAGCCAGGTCCGTTGGTGAAGGGGTGAAGGCGGTATCCTGCAGAGGTGCATCTCCTGCTGCGGATCTTGGAGACGGACCAGAGTGCTCAGGCTAGCTGTGTCCAGGGCGGCAGGAAGCCTCGGCCCCCTACCCTCATGCCTGTGTTCGCCCTCACTCTCCAGGTCCTTGCAGTGGCCACGGACACTACATCTGGGGCAGTACCTCCTCCCTAGGGGTCATGTTCATCGTTCCGTTGACTATCGTCATACTGTCAGTGGCGCTGGCTGTGGGGCTTCCCGGCAACAGCTTTGTGGTGTGGAGCATCCTGGTGAGGATGCGGAAGCGCTCCGTCACGGCCTTGCTGGTGCTGAACCTGGCCCTGGCGGACTTGGCTGTCTTGCTCACTGCCCCCTTTTTCCTGTACTCTGTGGCGCGCCGCACCTGGGTGTTTGGGCTGGTTGGCTGCCGCCTGTTTCACTATACCTGCGGAGTCAGCATGTACGCCAGCGTCCTGCTGATCATGGCCATGAGTCTGGACCGCTCGCTGGCCGTGGCCCTCCCCTTTGTGTCCCAGAAGTTTCGTACCAAGGCCGTTGCCTGGTGGGTGCTAGCAAGCATCTGGGTGATGTCCCTTCTGCTGGCCACACCCGTCATCATGTACCGCACCCTGACGAAACAGAACAACCAGACCCTGTGCTTCCCGACGTACTCCAGCGAACGAGTCAAGGCATTCCATCTGCTCTTCGAGGCCTTTACCGGCTTCCTGCTGCCCTTCCTGCTGGTGGTGGCCAGCTATTCGGACATCAGGCGCAGGCTGCGGGCCCGGCGCTTCCGCCGCAGCCGCCGCACCGGCCGCCTGGTGGCGCTCATCATCCTGGCCTTCGCCGCCTTCTGGCTGCCCTACCACGCGGTGAACCTGGCCGAGGCGGGCCGGGCCCTGGCGGGCAGGGAGCTGGGGCCGGGGCCGGGGCGGATGGGAGACCCGCTGCTGCTGGCGCGCCACGTGTTCATCGCGCTGGCCTTCCTGAGCAGCAGCGTGAACCCCGTGCTGTACGCGTGCGCCGGCGGCGGCCTGCTGCGCTCGGCCGGCGTGGGCTTCGTCGCCAAGCTGTTGGAGGGCACCGGTTCCGAGGCGTCCAGCGCGCGCCGCGGGGACACCCTGGGCCAGACGGTGAGGGGCGCCCCCGCCCCTTCCGAGCCCGGCCCCTCCGAGAGCCTCGCGGACTCCATCGACGCTCTGCAGTGAAGCGAACTGAACTAGGCCTGGGGGTTGCTGGTGGAAGGACTCTGGCTGTCCTCGCGGCGGAATGCTCCCCACGTTGGCCTGACCCAGTTTACCCCGAGGCGGAGGCGGAGGAGAACGCGAGGAGGGTGGAGCGGAAGAGGAGGGAGGGGTGGGGCAGGTAAGGGCAGAGGGAAAGCCCGGAGCAGCTTTGCAATTAAAACTGGTCTCACGTTGGGTCAGCCCTGTGTGTGCGGCGCGTGCATTAGGGGCGAGAGGCGTGCTCCTGGGCGCTCTTGCGGCGGTGGGGGGGTGGGGTCCTTCTCAACAGTTGAGAGGCACATCCTTTAGTTTCCCGTGATTTTCAGTTTGGGAAGGGACACAAAAGATACAGAACCCAGAACCCCCTCTCCTGCCCCATTCTGAGGCAGGTGCTCTGCAGGTCATACTTAGAACAACACAGGGCTACAGACCCCTGAAGGAGCTGACCAAGGAAGACCACTCATGTGGGCTTATCACTCCAGACTCCCTGAATCAGCAGATGTTTTGAGTACACTTAGCACTGCTGTGGGACCTCTACCCTGAAGCTTGTGATAGG
This sequence comes from Phoca vitulina, assembly GCF_004348235.1. Lineage (NCBI taxonomy): Eukaryota > Metazoa > Chordata > Mammalia > Carnivora > Phocidae > Phoca > Phoca vitulina. Next base: position 1,766,206 of record NW_022589710.1, read on the forward strand.
TATCACTGTTACCATGACTCCAACTTCCTGCTACTCATCTTTGCCCTTTCAGTGGGCAATGTTCTAGGGCACTGCCTTCCTTCCCTCCATCTCCCAAGGAGGTCTCCCTTGAAAACAAAGTCATCAGGTCTTGGGCCCTGGAATTCTGCAGGTCAGCTTTCTGCCAGCACCCAAAATACACTCTGATGCCCTCTGTGACCCTGGTCACTCTTACGAAATTAAGATTCCCACAAATGAGAGGGTTAAGTCATTCTTTCTGAGGGATGACTGTTTTAGAGAGCCTCAGACTGGCTCTGTTCCAACAGCATTTTAGGAGGATGGTAGCAGAAGTGGCTGCGGAGTACTTTTTGAATCTCTCCCATAAAGAAAGAGCAACTAGGAGAAAAACCAAGAATCCATGTGCAACATCTGTAACAAACCTAGGGTGTCAAGATATCGCTCACAGACCCCCAAATTTGAGCAACTAGGAATGAACCAGGGATGCTTCAAGACCCCCATAATATCAGCACCTGCACAGGAGGATGCAGAAGGAAGCAAGGGGGCATCTGAGGGACCTGAGAACAAGAGAATCCCAAAACTGTCTACAGGTCTTGGCTGGAAAGCATGGGTCAATCTGACAGCAGCAGCTGAAAAGAGGGAGGGACCCGACAGATCATTTCCCAGGCCTCTCGCACCCATGCTGCTTAGGAAGCACAGAGTAGGTGCTTACTTAGTGTTTATGGAATGAATAAAGGTCAAATGACATTTTCCTAGCCATTCCTTCCCAATATTTGTGGGTGGGGAGCAGGAAAGGACAAATCCTTATTTTGAGTCACGTGGCTAAAATTCTTTACGCTTCCAAGGTGTACAAAATACTGGAACCAGGCAGGGAGGCTGAGGCAGTCCTCTGCCTGAGCTTGTGAAGAATCACTCCTTTCTAACATATTCATGATCACACTTGCATACACACAGACACTCAGTTTAGCTTGGGAAGAAGCATCCTGTTGAGAGGCAAGGAGAAGGTGATCTGCAGCTATACCAGAAGCTTCGACATCGCTTGGCTCCAGTCATACCAGAGTCTTTTTTTTTCAGAGAGAGAGGAGAGAGAGAGAGCGAAGGGGCAGAGGGAGAGAGAGAATCTTAAGCAGGTTCCACGCTCAGTGCGGAGCCCAAAGCAGGGTTCAATCTCACAACCCTGAGATCATGACCTGAGCCTAAATCAAGAGTCGGACACTCAACCCACTGAGCCAGCCAGGTGCCCCCAGAGTCTTTTTATTGAGGATCTTAGAATAGAGAGGATGGGGGTCTCAGCCTAGGGTGGCCGAAGGAGGGCCAGTTCGTGTCAAATCTGTGTTCAGGAAGTAGGTGCAGAGCTGCCCTTTGCCTTTGACCTTGATGATGCCCCGGCTGTAGCAGGTATAGCCTAAGGCCTGCAGCACCCGGGCTGTCTCTTCAGTCACCTGGGATTGAAAGGGTGTGAGCCTGGAGTGTGGGGGTGGCCCTGTCCTATCCCCCCACCCCATGCCTCCAATGTGGCCTCCTCACTTGGATCTTGCCCAGGACTCCAGTGCTCTCCATGCGGCTGGCCACGTTCACCGTGTTGCCCCAGATGTCGTACTGAGGCTTCTGGGCCCCAATCACTCCAGCTACTACAGGTCCGTGGTTCAACCCTGACAAGAGGTGTGGTCAGGAGGAGCCCTGGGAGGTGGGCGGGGCGTAGTTTAAGGAGGGCGAGGGGAGGATGAAGCTCCAGGACTCAGGGGGAAGGCCTGGAGGTCTTAGAGGAAAGGAGGATGGATCTGGAGGGGTCTGGCTTAGGGAAGGGGTGGCTGAGCCCCAGAGCTCCTGGCCCAGCAGCTTCATGCTCCACCCCCAGGGATGAGGCTGGTGGGGGGGGGGGGGTCCGGGGGTGAGCGGGGGAGTAGCTAACAAAGGACTTGGGGGGGAGGAAGAGCCTGAGAAGGTGAAGAGGAAGTCCCAGACTGCCCCAGCAAGGGAGGGCGCTCACCCACACGCAGGCGGAAGTTGTTGAAAGAGTGCTTATTGATGACATCCAGCTTCGATCCAAGGGCCACTGCAAACTCCACCATGGTGCCCAGGTGGCTGCAGCTTCGCTCAGCGTCCTAGCAACGGGCCGGCCCACCAGCGTGGGTCAGTGAGGGCCCGCGAGCGCAAGCCCAGATGGGGGCTGGTGGGTAAGGAAGGGATGCTGTACCTGCTGTGTGTCCTGTCCGGAGGTGGCATTTAAGCCTGTGGCTGCCATGTAGGTGCTGCCGATGGTTTTGATCTTCTCCACCCCACTAAACTTGGGCTTTGAGAGCAGCTGTACAGAAAGGAGGCTGTGTCCCCGGTCTTTCTTGCTCTCTCCCTCCTCCCTCTCAGAAGCCCAGCCCCAGGCCTTTGAAGACGAAAGGACTAGGTTGTGGGGTCAGGGAGCGTGGCAGGAGGGAGAGTGGATTGTGGGAAGAGTTGCTGGAAAGCTGGGGGATCAGAGGAGGAGCGGCAGGGCCAGGGAGAGGAGGATGGGCCCCTGGCTGGAGAGTAAGCGGGCAGGAGGGACTGGTGGGAAATTCTAGCATCCAAGACAAAGGGTCTGGGGGACCCTTGGAGTTGTCACCTCGTCAAAATCAGCAATGATCTCATTAAGCAGCCGCAGACACTCTAGACCCTCGTGGTTGATGTTGGATTCAGAGTAAAACTCCTTAAAGTCTGGAACTGAGGCGAAGAGGACACAGACACACTCGTAGGACTGGTGGTAGAGGTCCTGGAGGGTGGGAGGCTGGGATGAGGGAGCAAGCCACGTTCTTCCCCCCTACGGGTCTGCATGGGCCCTCCTCCCTGTGTCCATACTCTTACCCCTCCATTTAAGAAGGACTGGAAAGGAGGGAGAGGGGTAGGGCCAGGTTACCCCAGGGATGTGTGACTCAGGAGTCAAAGATTGGGTCTCATTATGATTCCAGGAGAGACAGGGGTTTGGAGTCAGGATCACCTCATAGCAACGTGAAGGGAGTCTCTTCAAGAACTGGGATCATGTCTGTGGAGATGGTCTTTCTAACCTATCTTACTGCTGAATGATGGTCTGACTAGAGCACATGTGAGGATAGAGATGAACATCTACCAATGGAAATTCCTGTGGTGTTGGAAAGTTCTATGTATGTGATGTCCGATACGGCAGCCACTGGCCATAAGCAGCTCTTAGACACTTGAAGTGTGGCCAGTGAGGCTGAGGCCCTGAACGTTCTATTTTAATTAATTTAAATGTAAATGGCCACACATGGCTACTGGCTACCATCCTGGATAGTGCAGGTCCAGAGGGCTGGGTGGACTGCGTGTCTTCCACACAACTCCCATCAACACTCGAAGAAGCTTCTGGGAGGTCTGGAGTGGCCATGGGTTGGAGAAGACACTCCTTCTAAGTAAGAACTTGGAACACAGGGGTTCTGTGCTCAGCAGACGAAGCCTAAGAGCTTATGAAGATGGAGGCACCTACCTGACAGGGACAGGGACCCGGGTGGCCACCCAACCCACTGTGGGGGGATCCAGAGACAATGGCCGAGGGCCAAGATTTCCATCCGAAATTAGTGCCCATGGCATCTGGGGCTCAGGAGTCGGGGGGGGAGTCACCTCGTTGCGCCGGTTCTGGCCAATGAACTGGGGGGCCACGTGCGCAGGGAGCACATTCTCCAGCAGTAGCCGCGTCAGGTTCTCCATTGTCTCTGTCTCCTCCTGCTCCTGCCGCAGCTTCTTCTGCCACAGGAAGTCCAGGCGGCAGTAATACTCATTCTGGCAGGGTCACCAGGGGCCCAAGGGGAGACACAATGCAGGGGGAGCCTCAGCTCCTGAGGGTTCACCCTCCCCCCCCCGCCCCCCCGAACTCCATGATGCCTCAAACCACACCACTCCCCAGTCTGGACAGAAGGCTCAAGGGCCAACTTTCCCTGGGGAGGCTACCTTGAAACTAGATTCAAACTAGGGTAGACAGAATTGGCAGCAGATTCTTTCTTGAGGGTGGTTTTCCTGGACGTGGGGTGGGAGGGACGAGGGAGGGAGAATTTGAGGGCCCCTCCCTTGGGGAGTGAAGGAGAAAGAAAGGGAGCTGGAAGGTTCACTTAGGAGCTTCCAATGGGCACACCATTTGGGCTCAACCCTGGAGATGTAGGATTGAGGGAAAGGGTGAGAGAGACCAAGTCACAAATATGGGGACCCCCCGCCTCCCTCTTCAAAGGGAAGCTCTGGACAGTTGAGCTGGGTGACTTACCTGCCGAGCCAGGACAAGGAGGGTGAAGAAGAAGATGAAGAAGGAGATAGCTCCCATCAGTTTGGGCTCCTTCAGCACCCCTGGCCTGAGGAGGCCACACATCAGGGTTGCCCCTTGCCCTGCCCCTTCCTGATGGCCTCCTCCCTACCCCAAGGGCCCATGTAGCCCTCAGCCACCCTCCCCCTTTCAGGTCAGTGAGGCGAGGACAGCTCTGCTCTGCTCCAAGAGGCCCCGGGCCCCTCTGTCCAGCGGCTGTGCGCACCTGGAGTCCGAGGGAGCCGGATAGAGGCGGGCGAGGACACAGTCAGACAGCCAGGCATGGGAGTGCAGGAAGAGGGAGCAGGAGGTCCCCAGCCAGAGCAGGAGCAGCAGTAACTTCAGCTCGAAGCTCATGTGCAGAAAAAGGGAGCAGGACAGGAACCCCAGCACGCAGCAGTGCATAGAGTACTGTGGGGCCGGGTGGGGTGGTCAAGGGGCGGGGCATATGCCACGGGCAGGGGTGGGAGAATATCCCAGGGCTCCTGTCCTGCCCCTCCCAGGGCCCAGGGGGGTGTCATACACACAAACACACACCGAGTGTGTTTTATGTCCATCCCAATCCATAGGATGGAATGCTTCTCAAGTAAGGGGGTGGGGGACGGGCCAAGGAAGGCTCTGGAGAAAGAAGTTAAGGGCTGTGAGGAACACTCACTGGGACGCTGATGAGAGGCAGGGACCCAGGGAGCTCCCAGGAGAGGCTGGAAGCCATGGAGGACACATTGGCAGCCCGGGAAGTGCAGTTTGATGCTGCCGGCAAGAAGAACTGCAGAAGGAGGTGAAGAGCTGAGGTGGGCAGGCAGCTCCTGGGGCACAATGGTGGCTTGTGCTGGGTTTCAGCTGACCTAGGGATGAGTGAGGGCCAGACTCCTCCAAAGGGGTGGATCCTGCTATTTCTGGGCTGGTGAGGGAGCCTTAGCACTGGGGTCCTCGCTGGGCGGTCAGGGATGGGAGGAGTGGGTGTCCTGAGCACTAGCCTGCCAATGGATCCACTGTGTGATCTCTTGCCAGCCACATTACCTCTCTGGGCCTCAGCTTCCTCTTCTGTGACTTGGCTGGGGGAGGATTCCTAAGGTGTCTTTCAGGGATAGAATTCTAGGAGTGATTCTAAGTTCTGAAAAACCCGCCAGGCTCAGCTACAAAATCATAGTGAGTGAGCTAAGCAATGAAGATCTGCCTACATAGAAAAGATAGGAACGATGTCCACCAGAGTGTTATAAACAATTACGCAGGTGGCAGATTAATTTTTTTCTTTATGCTTGTCCGACATTGCCAGGATCCTCTGGCCTTGGTCCAGCTGCTCTCCCAAATCCAGGGGCCCCCTCTCAGCCTCTGATGGGTCCAACAGGCCCTGATGGGGGTGCACAGGGCCCCCTCTGCCCTCACCAGGCTGGTAATAGCCATGACAAAAACGAGGAGGATGGTGGCCGTGCCCAGGGCAACTCGCAGGCCGGGCCGTGTGGCCACCAGGCTAGACAGTGCGGGCAGCCAGTGCAGCATCTTGGGGCCTTTCAAGACACACTTCTGTGGAAGGAGCACAAGAATCTTAGCCATGGGGCTGGGGCACACCCCCCTCAGGCCAGGTCATGGTCAGGGCCCAACTGACCACTTCCACCCCCCAGCCCACCTCACCGTCAGGTGCTCTGAGAAGCAGACGAAGAGGAGGAGGAAGAAGAGGAGGAAGGTGACGCTATAAGTGATGGCCAGAGCTGGGGGCCTAGGGAGACAAGAGTGAGTGAGGCCTTGAAGGGTCAGAGGACGGTCTGTGTGCCGCGAGGGTGCTGTGCACCCTGGTTGGGAGATGTGGGGAGGAGCAGTCCTGGGGATCTGAACTGGCCCCCAGTGGGGTCTGGGCCAATACAAGGCATTGCATGCCAATGATCCGGGAAAGCTGAGGGGGTCTAGGGCAGTGGTGGTGGGGGGCAGGGGCTAATAAAGTAGGGACAGTACTGGAAGGGGGCAGGGGGCTCACGAAGGGGCCGAGGCCCCATCAGGCCAGTCTCTGGGCCTTCAGGCCAAAGCTCTTGCACCTGGCTGAGTTTTGGACAAGTCCTTGCAGCCCCTCCTAGCCATGGACTAAAAACAAGGACCTCCTTTCTAAGCTCATTTGCTGTGAGATTTGGGCTTCTCAATGAAAACAGAACCTGTTTCATGGAAAAGTTGTCAGGACCCAGAGACAGGCATGTGAAAGTGCTTGGATTATGTAGACAGTCCACAGGGTGTAAGATAGTAAAATGAAGGCTGTGATTATCACTGCTTCCTCAGAACACATACTTCCTCTGTGGCTCAGTGTCTGAAGCCAAGAGGAAGTGGGTAAAGGAAGAAAGTGTGGGTCAAGGATCAGCAGGAGCCTGGCGGTCCCTGTACGAGACTCAGGGCCGCCCTTGCATGGGGCTCTCACCTGTTGGTCACCAGCATCTGGATGATGAAATTGGAGAGGAAGACCAGGAAGGTGCAGGCTGCATAGTATTTGAAGGCGGGGAGGGCAGAGAGTCGATACTGGAAGGACAGGGGTCAGTGTGGCGACAGGGGCCACCAGGGCTGCCCATCACCTTGGAGGTGTCCATTGCAGGCAAGAAGCGGGTGCCCCAGACTCACGCGCCCCCCCCCCCCCAGTTCAGTCTCAGGTACCCCCTACCGGTTCTCTGAGGAGCCGCCCTCCTCCCTCCTATCCCCACCTAGGGACCCAATCGACAGGGTGACGTCCATTTGGAGAGAGGCCCAAGCCCCTCACCCCCAGGATCACAAACTGAGCAGACCTGGGAGGTGAGGTGCGACCATGGGGCTTGCCCGCTCCCCAAGGCCAAGGAACTAAGGTTAGAAAATTCTCCGCTATCACCCCCCACACCCACCTCTTTCTCCAGCTCCTTCTCTCTGAAGTACAGTGTCAGTGGGTTGAAGTCCTTTGACTGCTTCCACTGTCTGGTGGGAGGTGGAGGGCAGTGAGCCCCAGAGAGGAAAGGGCAGGGCAGGGTGGGTGGGGGGTGGTGACCAGGTGTGTGTTTCCCTGGGCTGGAGCAGGGAAGCCGCTCCCTTCCTGCCGGGTCCTCAGGGGAACACATCCGTCCCATACCGCGGGGGCCCAGCCCCGAAACCCTCCCGGCCGCCTTCTGTTCTCCATACTTCTGAGAGTTGAGCTGTTCGATGACCTGGAAGAACTTGGCATCCCCAGTGTCCAGGTCCTCATCTAGTCCCCGGGGGGTACGGCTCCTGCACGGTGAGAGCCCAGCCTGTCACCACAGGAGACCCTCCATAGCATGTGGGCGAAGCGGGAGCAGCCCCCCTAGGGAGGATGGAGGCAGGTCACTCAGACAGAGTTGCTGGGGCCTCCTCACCGGTCCAGGCTCCACTGGGGGCTGAAGGAGGCCAGGGCCTTCTCCTGTCGGGAGTACACAGCAAAGGGGGGAGATGAGGCAATGCTGAGCATCCTTGAAGCCTCTCTGCAGTGAGGCATTCCATGTCTATACATGTCCTTGGCTGTGAGCATCTGATGTGTTTCCCCTGCCTCTGATGGCTTCCTCTTTCCATCAAATCCCACCTGTCCTTAAGGGAAGGGTCAAACCACATTTATGCCTTAAAAGTTCTTCCAGACTCTTCAGACACCCAGGGGTCCTTATGCTCTCATTTCCTCAGTTTTATACCACTTATGAGACAACTCTGTAGGCTTGAGGGGTGGTCATCTTCCCTAAGGACTGAACAAACCCCAAAGACGGGGACTTGCCCATCCCCCCAGCGTGCCAAAAAATCCTCGTTCGTTTAAACTGAAGTGATGACGCCGAACATTCTGGCTCCTTTGTGGTCAGGCTGAGCTGGGAGGTGGTGGGAGCAGAAAACAAAAAACAAGAAGAAAGGGAAAGAGGAAGGAAGAGAAACAAACCTGGTCACAGTCATTCTTTTCTGCAGTAAAAGGAAAGCATGCTGTGTGTAAAGATATGAAAGCAAGCAGACAAGTAAAGCAGGTGAGACAAGCCCCAAGAAAGAGAGTGAAGTGCAGCGGCCCCTGCCCAGGGCCAGGCGTCTGGTGACTGTTCTTTCGTTCTCCCCTGGCTCATGTGAAGGCAGCAGGATCACAGGGGGCTACCTCATCCCCCCAAACCCAAACCCGGTGTATGGGAGAGGGAGAGGAGAGGAAAAGGGAGATTAAGAGGGATGTTCTAGGTAGGAGCCCATCTACGCATCTTGGTCTGGGCCTAACTTTTTTCAAACTACCCACCTGCCTCTCCACCTTGCTCAATGCCTGTATGTTATTCGAAGGCAGGGAAAACGTTTTATTCATTTCTGTCTTCTCAAGAACTAGCCTCGTGCCTGCCACATAGTAGGTGCTTTAAGATTGTGGAAAGGATGGATGGATGGACGGACAGACGGATGGTAGGTACACACTAGCACCAACAACGCACTGCCACCCCAGAGGTCCCCATTGTTTAAGGATAAGCTGATGTCATTCTTAGGGTTCCTGACATTTGGCTGAGGGCTTGGCACTTCAGGGGCTGGGAAGTGAATTTCTGGGCTGGTGAGGTCCTGCCTTGGGAGATATCCTTGAACTAGGGGTTCCAACTTCTCCACCCTGACACTTGTTAGCCTGCACACTAGTGGGGTCTTGGGGAGGTCTGGCATGGGTTCTGGGGGGGCATCTCACCATGGGCATTGCACCCAACACTGTCTCACAGTCCCTGGGCTCCCACCAAAGCCCACCCTCTACTCTACCTCCTCCCCCTGGGGAGTGGGGGGCTCCATCCTGCAAGAGTGAGCAGGGTCTTGGATTCTTTCTTCCTCTCCTTCCTGCCTGCTTAGCCCTTCTGACCTTTCCCCTACCCTATGTTAAGTCTTCGAATTAGGTATTCTCCTGAACCACTGCTGCCAAGGTCCCCCCACTCCACAGTGCTCACTGATCTCTGGCCTGCTTTCCTGCTGGGTGGGTGGGGAGGGGAACCAGAACACAGAAAGTGTCCTCTGAAGTCATCCCATATACCCAACTGGGTCTACGTAGTAGAGAAGATTCTGAGCGGAAGATCTGCAGAAAGGTGGCTGGGAAAGTTCTGGGAAGATCAGATCAAATGGAGGAGGGCAGGCTGAGGAAGTTGCTCCTGGGGCAAGCCTTTGGGGACATGGCCTCAGTCCCTGCAAGAGGGGGTTCTGGCTGCTTGTCACCAAGCACCAAACCTAAGAGCCTGCTGGTGGGGGAGATGAAGACTCCTGCACCAGCTAGTGGGTCACCGATGAGCTGAGGGTGCCAAGCACAGGATCAGCCAGTAATCCACCGTCCCCTTGTGTCCTCTCTTCCCTCCCTCCCTGACCCCTGCCTGCTCAGGGTGACGTCCTTTAAGGCCATGTGAGATTTTCACTGTCACCTCATTTTATTCTCATACACATGCTGGAGAGTCGGGGCAACAACTGATTCGCCCCCACCTTCCCAGTCCTGGTGGGGATTAAAAGAGAGTGTGCAGTCTCAGGAATGGAGTTGGACAGAGACATTTCCCCGCGGGAATGGCTGTGAGCACTGGCTTCGGAGCTAGGAGAAGTGTGGCCTATACCTCTGTGGTGCTGATGGAAGGGGGTTCCCGAGTGGAGGTTGGGGAATAATGGCCATAGATCTGATGTCTATAGGATTCTGCATCTCAGGTGAGCCCAGAGGGCGGTGATCTTTGCCCTGTCTCTGGAAGGAAGGACAAGGAAAGGCCTGAACCAGTAACTGGGGCAACCAGACAGTTCAGGACCTCGGGATGTCATCAAGTGACTCACTGGTGGTGAGGGCAGGGAAGTCGGGAGGGGTTCGTAAGTGCTCGGGCTCACGACGGAGGTGCACTTACCGGGAGAGGGGTGGAGGTGGACACAGGGCTCTCTAGGTGGCTCAGGTGGGCAAAAGGCTTGGCTGCGCCCCAGGACTCCAGGTAGCGGGTCATCAGCAGTGACGGCCGCATCTTGGGACCCTCGAGAGAGGACAGCAGCCCTCCCGCAGTGCCCTTCTCATCCTCCTCCTCAGCCTGGGGCATATGAGTGCTGAGAGTCAAGATCACAAATGCTTTCTACATTCTCCCCACACCCCTTAGAAGGTTGGCTCTCCTCCCCCTTGACAGACACCCTGGGACCCAGGAATTCAATGTCTGGCGAAGGAGAAGAGATCAGGCCTGGTGGCTGTGGGTGGTTAGGATGGGCCAGCCCATGGGGTCCAGGCTGGGCTTTTACCCGGGGATCGATGACTAGGTAGGTGGGCTCCCCTAGCTCCCGAAGGTATGGGTCCCGGTGTTCCATGGATGCATCCTCCACAGCATAAGCCCCTGCCAGCAGGGCCAGGGTAGCCCCTGTAATATGTACTCGTCTGGAAAGAGGGGGCAGTGAGAATCAGGAGGGAGGGCCTGCAAACCTCTCATTTTTTCCCAGGATCCTTCCTGGAGGTCTGACTTTAAGCAAGGCCTTGTGTTCCAGGAGGTGTCTCCCAGCACCCCTCCCTGCATGCCAGGATCTCCCTGAGCCCCAGGTAGGACTGTGCTCATTTTAGGAAACTATGAATAGGGTGGCAGCATGTGGGAGGCCCGGCTGGTTTCTTCCTGTGGCCTCCTGCAGCCCCACATCTCACCCTGGCACGCCGCCCGCCTCCATGTGGTTGGCCAGTGTGACATCATGGGACCAGACGTCATACTGCCACTTCTGTAGGCCGATGACCCCGCAGAGCACACTGCCCGAATGCACACCCACACGCATGTTGATGTCCACGCCAGTGGCTGCCCGGAGTTTCCTGAGCAGGGTATGCAGGGGACAGTCTGAATGCCGCCTTCGCCTCTACGCATGCCACACCCCTCCCTCTCTCCAAGAGGACCTCCACTACCCTGCCTGCTCCTCGCCCACATCCATCCCTCGGTACCGCTCCCGCCCGCCCCCCCGAGCTGACCTGATGGCCCGGCACATGTCCAGCCCCATGCGCACGCAGTTGATGGCGTGGTCTGGCAGGGAGAGCGGAAGCCCAGAGACACAGTAGTAACAGTCTCCCAGGATCTTGATCCGCATGCATTCATGCTCCTGGGAGTGTGTGTGTGTGTGTGCGGGGGGGGGGGGGGGGGGCACCTGGTTAGAGGTCAGAGGAGGCACGAGGGGGCTGGGACAAGTGGGAGCAAATGTGGTATTCCTGAAGAACTTTTGAGGTTGGGAGTCTCTGGGTCAGATCTAGGGATTCCCTTAACTGGATATGGGGCTGGCTGAGGTCTGTGGCTCTCCCCCAGCTTCGGCACGTGTAGGGTGTATTCAGATTTGAGCATATGAGAGTAGCCTCAAGACTGCGGTTTTCTGGGGGAGACCTAATTAGGTTTGTTGGGGGCAACCCTGGGGTCTGAACAGGTGGCTGGGCTGGCTTGGGCTGATGTTGCACAGGGCAGAGAGTTCCCTTGGAAGGGCTCCCTAAGGTTAGAACATCTGAAGATCTCTCTAGATCTGGTTGTGGTGTCCAGAGACCCCTACGCCGGGCGCTCTGAGCATATTTGGGGGGTGTTGTTGTTGGGGTATTTGTGGGGCCTTGTTGAGAAGTCTCTCCAGGTTTGAGGTGTGTGGTGAGCAGCTCCATACCTAGGGTTGTTTGAGAGGGTTTCCTACTTCCGTTGGAATACATGGGCTCTGAAATGGGACTGGGATCTTAGGTGGCAGGAGTTTCCCTCGGGAGGGGCTCTCCAGGGTGGGGCATTTGAAGGTCCCTGGGTAGGGAGGGAGGTCCCCTCTGACCTTGGCAATCTGGTCGAACTTGCCAAAGAGCTCGTTGAGCATGAGCACCAACTCCTTAGGGGAGCACTCACTGGCCAGCCTCGTGAAGCCCACGATGTCAGCATACAGCACGCTGGGCAGGGCAAATGGCATCAGTGGGGCCAAGATCTCAGCCCACACCCCCCGCCCCTCTGGCCATCCCCTCTCATACCTGACTCCCTGGTGCCTCTTGACATAGAGGCTGTGGAAGTTGTTGGTGCTCTCTGGCCGTGACCCCTGTCCAGCCTGCAGCCGTGCCATGATCTCTGCCTTCATCTCTCGGGCCAAGTAGGCAGGAAGGATGGACAAGAGAAGGTGTTCCTGGAGGAGATCACGATGAACACCCACCCTCTTGCAACCTAAAGCCAGGAGTCCCAGCCTCCCAATGACCTAGGAGCTCACCCACTTCCCCAGCCCCGCCAGGTGGGCCCCAGGCTACTCCCCCAGATCCTCCCCATCACATAGAGCTGGGCTTCAGCACCCCATCCTGCGCTAATCACCTTTAGGGACTGAACTCCCAGCACCGATGCCAGAATTAGGGTTCTTCGTTTAGTATCATAAAAGTGCTTTTAGAAGCTTCAGGGTTTTCGAGACTTAACACAACTTTCCAAGGTGGGCGGTAGCCACGTTTTACAAAGGAGGAGAGAGAAGGGCAAGTAACCTGCCCAAAGTCATTCGGCTTGCAAAGGAGCCCTGTTGTGTGATATAAACAACTCCTTTCTCAAACTCCGGTCCCGCCCAGCCTCCCAGGCCCAGCGGACCTGGTGCTTCTTTTCGGTGTCCAGCCGGCGGCGCGAGTGCAGGGAGCGAAGAGCCTCCCGGAACGTGGCGCGCAGCGCGCGCTCCATCAGCGCCTTGTGGTACGCCCCGGCCACGTTCCCGCACAGGAACAACACGGCGTTTGCTGCCAGCTGGGGGAGCGGAGAGGGTCAGCCTCAGAGCGCGCCGGCCGCAGCTGGCGGGGGGAGTGGCTACGTGTGTAGCTGGAGTTGGTCCCCAGGAGGGTTGAGGAGGACTCCACAGTGAGAGACCGGAGTATTTCCAGGCCATCGGTGCCACACTGCCCAGTCCCTCGGGGGCGCTTCTCCTGCCCCAGTGTCCCTGCTCTAGACTCAGTTGAGCACCAACAAGGCCTCTTAGGTCTAGAAACCCTTGCACGCACATTTCCTCTGCCTGGAACACCACCCCACCATCTACGCCCCTCTGTGTCCCCCGCAGCACAAAACTACTCAAGCTCCAATTTTTACATTTGCTGTGAAGGTTCCATCATCCACATCTGTCCCCACAACTCTGGTCCCCTGGGGAAGTCCCTTCCCCGTGGGCCCAGAGGGGTCTTCTGGGGTCTGCAGCATCATGCAGCAGTGGTGTACCAGCTCCACCAGGGCACCGTCTAGGTGTATGTGTTTGTACCCTGTGCTTAGCGTGGCGCCCTGCCATGGAGTCCCAGCTCAGCAAGCGGTTGGTGCATGCTCAGAAAAACCAGCGGCATGCCGCCCAGCGGGCCCTGGGCGCAGTGGGGGCCCGGGGGCGCGGCCTGGGCTACGTGCGTGTGTTCTCACCTGCGGCAGCAGCGCTGGCCGGGAGTCCGGCTGAGGCCCCAGGTACAGCCCAAGGACCAGCAGGTGGGAGAGTGATGAGGCAAGGCCCGCAGCGGCGGCATCCCGCATGCCCAAGGGCAACATGGCATACACGGTGAAGATGATGAAGAGGAAAAAGGACACCTGGGGGAGAGGCGCACGGGAAGCTGCTGGCTGCTCTTGGCCCGGGCGTCCTCCTGCCCCCTGCTCCACCTGCCGCTCCTCTCACCTGGTCCCAGGCGCTCACCAGGCCCCCAGTGAACTGGAAGCCGTGGCCTAGCCCGAGTAGCGCGGCCCACACCAGGACCGACAGGGGGCGTGTCCAGCGCTGCAGTCGTTGCTCACGGGAAGCCAGGCCCAGGAGCAGCGAGAAGCCACCCAGTGCGCACAGCACAGTGGTCAGGAAGCCCCGGTCTGAAGCTAGATCCTGTGGGGAGGGGGTGCTTGCGGCAAGACTGGAGTGCGGAGTTTGGGGAGCTCCTCCAAGTTGAAGAACAGGCAGCCCTCAGGCCACTTCTGAAAAGTGTCTCAAACTCAAGTCGGAAAAGGAGACAGGGCACCTGGGCTGGCCATTCAGATTAGGTTGAACCATAGGAAGTTGCCAAGAATCTGTTTTTAATCTACAGAGCCGGGGCGGGGGGGGGGGGGGCGCCTGGGTGGCTCAGTCGTTAAGCGTCTGCCTTCGGCTCAGGTCTTGGTCCCAGGGTCCTGGGATCGAGCCCTGCATCGGGGCTCCCTGATCAGCTGGAAGCCTGCTTCTCATTCTCCCACTCACCCTGCTTGCGTTCCTGCTCTCACTCTCTCTCTCTCTTGTCAAATAAATAAATAAAATCTTAAAAAACAAAATCTACAGAGCCTGCAATGGTTCAACCTCATATCTCACTGGCAGGGTGCTAGAGCCTTGGGCCATCTACCCAGAGCCTACCCATATGGCACATTTGTGAACCTATGACCTTTCTGAGCTCGTTTTCTCATCTGTCAAATAGGAATTGGAGCACCATCCTGGGGTCCTGACGCAAGTGAAAAAGCCTACCTCACAGAAGGCACTTAGGAATGAGTGTATCCAAATCTGGCCAATTTGCTCAGGAGATTCCCTGCCCTGGGCACAAGCGTGGGAGTAGCTGCCCCCCCCAGCTCCAAAAAGTGCTCCAGCAGCAGGGGGCACCTGGAACCTCCCTCGTGGCAGGGCAGGGGGGAGCGCTACACTTTCACCACCGTCTGGGCGTCGACCTCCTGCCGCTGTCCCTGCCCTGTGTCCCCACCTCTTCCTGGACTTCAAGGTGGCCCAGCAAGAATTGGTCAGTTTAGTGGCTTCCCCAACTCGCCTCCAAAAAGTGAAAAGAAAACTTGGAGCAAGATATTCCCAGAAATGGAATTGAAGACCCTCTTTCTCCTAAAAAAAAAAAAAAAAAGGAAACTGGAAATGGCTTTATTTGGGGACTAAATGTGAGTGGGATGGAGGATGCCTTCTGGGAGTCTATGGGTACAGCTGCCCCACAGCCCCCATGAGAGAAAGAAAACCAGGAAACAGATTCCCACGGGGCCCCATGTAATTTCCCTTCTGGAAAACTGGAAAACCCGGTGTTGAATTTACTCTAGAACCAGTAGATCACAGAAGCTCAGAAGGTCTGTCAGTACCCTGAGAGAAATTAAAAGCACCCAGGGCTCAGCTTTCTCCCAGCGGCCCAGCGACTGTGGCCCGGAGAGGTGCAGTGACTTGTCCAGGATCACTACATTTCCTAGCAAGGCTCGGTGCTTCTTTCCTGGGTTCCAGCAAAGAACGCATGTCAAAAAGAAGACCCCTCCCTAAGTCCCTACCCCGAAAACACCCTCTAGACGGTGACCCTCCTGCCACCCTCGGGAAGGAGCTCCCCACCCCCAACAGAAGCAGCCCCGCTCACCCTGCCGCTGGCGGAGGCGACAGCTAGCATCGCCAGGAGCGCGCAGAGCACAATCACCAGCAGCAGAAGCAGGAGCGGGTACTGCTGGCTCAGGCTGTAGTAGGTCTCGTAGAAGAGGTCTTCGCTGGGGGGCGGCCGGGGACTGAAGAGGCGGGCCATGGTCCCCCCTGCCTGGGCTGCGTGGCCTCGGGGGTGGAGGGCGGACCCCCGGGCTGGGGAGGGCCAGGGGCCGCGTTACTGCCTGTAGCCGCTCGGGGCCCCAACTGTGCCTCTCTCACTGGGTCCAAGCCACTTCCACCCCGTTTCCCCAACCTGGTGGCAATCCCAGCTGCCAGGCACTCCCCGGCGCCTCCCAGCCTTTTCCCAGTTGGCTGTGAGAAGACTGCCCCATCCTTCACTCCTCCTCCCTCAAACCCAGACTGCAGAGATGCCCTAGCAAAAGCCTCGGCTGCGGGTGGGGCAGGATTTGGGGTTGAAGCAAAGGAGCCTCGGGTTCCTCTTTTACCCCCAAACTCACTGCCGGGATGCTGCCGCAGCTTGAATGGGCGAGGCCCGAGGAGGGAGCCCGGGGCAGCCGGTGGCCGAGTCCCGATCGATCGCCGAGAAGCTAGTGGCTCAGAGCCCCGGGCGGCGGGCTCTTCCCTCCCTGCGCCGGGGCCCCCTCCCACTTCCCCGACGGGACTGCCCTGCCCGGCCCCTTCCCGTGCCGAGGCGGACTCCCCAGGCCTCCTCCCTCCCTCATTGTCTCCTCTAACACTGTCGTTGCCTCCCTCCTCCAGCCCCCTCAAGCAAGGGGAATGCGAACCGTGGGAGAAGCGAGGGGGTGGGGTGGGCCAGGCTGAGCAGCAAGTGTCAAAATGGGGGTGGGCCCTTGGCCACCGGGAGAGTGAAGGAGCGCTGGAGTGAAGGCTGGTGAGAATGTAGGGAAGGATGTGGGGCCAAATCGGGGCTAGGATTTAGGTCGGGATGGGGAGGGGGCGGCGGGTGGGCCCGTTCTGCTCCCCTCCTGCCTGGATGCAGCTGCTGTGGAGTCTGAACTGTTCCTGTCCCACCGGGTCCAGCTCCATGGGAGGGGGCATGTCTGTGTGTAGCTCTGTGGAGCCAAAGCTTTCCACCGCAGACACCAGCTGAGGGTCAAAGGGCTCCGCCTGGGCAGCAACACGCGCGGGAGCGAAGGCGGTGAGCGCTTGCGGTGGAGGGGAATAAGAAATCAGGCTGACCTCAGAGAGGCTGGGGGCATTGTGCAGGGCAAGAGATGTGCCGGGGTCTTCCAATGCCCGTGGAGAGCCCTCTCCCCAGCACCCCACTGCGGCGTCTCCGTAGCCCAGAGGAAAAGGGGGGCCCAGAGGAAAAGGGAGACTATCCCCAGAATTTTGGTATAGGGTGGGGTCTCAGCCGATCTAGAGGAAGTGGTCCGCCCAGAGATTAGAGCGGCCCCTGGAGCCAAGGCCTCAGGGATTCCTTCCTGCCGCCAGCTGGGCCCTGACCTTGTGTGCCACGCCGCCGCCCACCCCCAGCCCGGAGCATCCCGCTTCCGGCCTCAGCTAGAGGGCAGGGCCTCCCTCCGGATCAGCTCCGACCGCAGTCTCCCATCCGCGTCTCCACCGCCAGCCCCTGGCCTAAGCCTTAGCCTCCCAAGTGTGGCGCTTTGGTTTTCAAAACCCATCACGTTTATTGACTTCTTTGTGCACAAATCAGTTGGCCTTCAAAGAAAGCCTCAGCTAATTGCCTCACATCCAAGAGGTAGCTCAGAAGGTGCGTCATACCAGCCCTGCAGCCGGCTCCGGGCTTCTTGGTTCTTGCGGCCCTCCTTTCCAACCTACTTGTGGGGGGCACGCGGCCTGCCTCGACCCTGGCCCCAAGGCGCCAGGCCTGGCGTGGGCAAGGCAGTTCCTTCTTGTATAACCAAGTAGTTGTTGTCTCCCACCTGCACCGCATGGCTGTCACGTATGGTAACAGGATTCCCTTTAAGAGAAATTGTACTGGTGGGGCGGTGAAGCAGTCGGGGAAACGGACTCAAAATTAGGAGGAGCGGCGGGGTGGAGGGGCAGCGGCACCTTGTGTCCATCCCGGGGAAATGCCAAGTATGGGGTCTCTAGGGCAGCCTGCGACTGTGTAAATGTGCCCTTGGGCGTTGTGCTGCCCCTTCGGACCTGGGTTTGCAGCAGCTCAGAAGGAGTGGCAGCTGATGTCTGAGACCCTGAAATTTGGGTTTTTTTTCTTCTAGGAGCCCCTCTGAGCCAACAGAGCAACAGCAGAAGTTAGGGGTTCACAGAGCTGGTTCTGGGGAAAGTCAGAAGGCCCAGGGCAAATCCAGGCTTTGCTGTGTGACCTCAGCAGGACCCAGGCCCAGTGGGTGTCAGTTTCTTCATTTATGACATGAGAAGTTTGGGGTAGTTGGCCCCTAGCCCTTTCTCCCGCTACCCAAGGTAACCTGGATCTCTAGACAGTCTTGAGGAAGAAGCCATTGGGAGAACTGAGTAGGAGAAAGGAAGGAGTGAGGAGCAGGTACCTGGTTTTGGATTGGGCCGTGGTGCCCTGGGAGACCAGTTGGTGCCATGTCTCTTAGCCCCCTGCAAACAACACAGCTCTCTTAGGCTCTCCGTCTCGGGACCGGTTCCCCTGCCGCATCCCCCTCAGCCCCAGGTTCTCCCTGGCAAGGGGGACAGGATTCACAGGAGTCCTAGCGCATCCTCTAGTCCCGCCAGTGTCTCACCTGATTCCCTTCGGGTCCAGGACCTGGGGTCCAAGCCAAGTTGGGGCTGGGCGTCTGATTTCTGAAAAGTGAGGTCTCTGGAGTTTGGGGAGATGGGGCTGTTGAATCGGAAGATATCCCTGCTACCTGGGCGGGCTGAACTTTGTCTCCCCGTGCCCTGATCCTCTCAGGAAGGTTTGTGCATTTTTTAGGAACAGAGCTGGGGGACTCCTTCAGATTTAGTTTGTTTAGCATCTCAGTGGCTATGATGTCATGGCTTCCTGTGGTTCCCCTAGGGCCTTCCGTTTCTGTCCCTCCTGGGCCTGGCTTAGGCGCAGACGACATCCTGTTGCTGCCCCGGTTTTCACACAGGAATTTCTTCACCTGCAAGGACACGGGGAGCTTTCTGGGCATGGAGGTGGGAGAGCCAGCCTAAACCCAAGGGAGGAGTCTCTTGGTCCATAATCTATTACCTGGGAACTCAGTGGTGAGGTGGGGAGAGTGAGGACAAAGATTAAGGCACAAAGAACAGTGGTCAGTGGGGAGTCATTGAGTGGCCAAGGGAGCCATGTTGTGCCATCCTTGCCCAGCTCCTGGGTTGGGGGTATGGCACTGGACACTCACCGTGGAGACTGCGGCATCCATCTCCTTGGTTACCAGACTGAGGGCTTGCTCGGTGTTTCGTCGGCATTCTGGAGACACGACAGAGTGGGTGGCAGACAGGTGAGCCAAACCTTCCCAGGGAGAAGCCCTCTGCTGACAGATCCAGGCTTACCCTGGCCGCCAGCTCACTGGCCAGTTCACCTTGGAAGGAGGGCCTGTCCTTGGGCTCCTGGCCCCAGCAGTGCTGCATTAAGTCCGTCAGTCCTTCCAAGCCAGGAGTCTTAGGGCTGGGCTGGGGCAGCTTGGTCAGCGGGGGCCGGATCCACCTCTCACACCCTGCTTCCTGCTCCAGCGATGTCTGGGCCACTACAGGGGTAGGGGTGAGGGAATGTAAAGAGAAGACATTCAGGGTATGAGGGGCCACTTGCTCCATCATGGAAGGGGGAAAGGAGTGTAGTCCAAGGGGAGGTGAGGAGAAGGTTGGGTGGCCTGAGTGGGTAAGCTGGAAGAAAGAAGGTATGGAGGCTTGCAGGAGGAGGGCACCCGGAGTTAAGGATCCCAGTGTCTGCCCACAGTCTTACTCTCAGCTTCTCTTCCAGCTAGCACTGCCCACATTAGGATCCCGAAGCTGCAGGAGACACAAAGCTGAGGCCTGGCCCAACTGCTGGCAAAGATTCCTTTCCCATATACGGTCCCCAGAAGGGCCCAGAGAGGTGTAGAAATGTGGAATGTGTGTTTGGAGTGGGTACCTTACCTGTAGACATCGCTAGCCATGGAGGCGTTCCGGTTTACATCAGCCAACAGTTCTGGGGCCAAGTAGGCTGGGGCTGACTCCCCAGAGCCAGCTCCTGACCTTGAACCTCTCTGAAACGTGGACAGGCCAAAATCTGCCAGCTGTAAGGGAAGGAAGAGGGGGAAGGTAGAGGATGGACAGGGCCAGGCAGCTTCCAGAATCCCCTCTCCCACCACAAGGTACAGGTCCAGCCTTATAAAGGGGGTTTTGAGGGTTAGGGGAATGGCAGGACCAGTGGGGCCCTTGGGTTGGAGGTCTGGGTCCCCTCTTCAGGGGGCTGGGTCAAGGTCTGAGTCTCCTGAGCTAGGTCAGCCATGGGTCTTTGGACGGACTGGTGGGTGGGCCTGTGGAACTGACCATATGGGTCAGGGTCGCTCCCACCTGGTAGGGTAGGGGCTAAAGCTCCTGGCTGGGCTTTGATCCTCGGGCAGCCCTGTGTCCGGAGGGAGATGCTGAGGGTATGGAGTAGAGAGGGCTGCAACAAGTTCTGTGTCCAGGGGCTGGGCTGGGCTATGGATAGGCTGACCTTGGCGTGCAGGTCTGAGTCCAGCAGGACGTTGGAGGGCTTGATGTCCCGGTGCAGAAGCACGGGGTTCTGGCTATGCAGGTAACACATCCCCAGCACCAACTCCTGCAGCAGGCGGCAGAGGAGAGGCCAGGGACGAGGACAGCCGGGCTGCAGCAGCCCTGCCAGGGAACCGTTTTCCAGGAACTGAGTCACCAGAGCCGGCCCGCAGGTGGATTCCCACTGTAGCTCCTGGGTGACCCCCAGCAGGAGCAGTAGGTGCTGGTTACGCAGACTTGCCATGGCCTTCACCTCCCTGGATATCACCTGCCTACACTCCAGGAAAGAATGGAGCGGCGCCCTTTACTCCTGGATGATCCCTCCCCTCCCCATTCAGGCCCAGCAGTGGCCCCTCCTCCTTGGGCAGACCCTGGGAGGCCCGTGGCTCAGGTCACTCACCCCTTCAAGATCTTGACCGCCACATCTAAATCCCACGTCCTGTGTCGCGCCCGGAACACCACCCCGAACCTGCCTGCGCCGATGAACTCTGGGTTCTCCAAGTCTTCGACAGACACCAGGGAGGCTGGGGTACCGCCGAGCCTGAAAGAGGGGGTCTTCCAGCTCCTCCCCGTACCGCCCCCACCTCCGTGACCCTGGTGACTCCATGTGGTCAGTTCAAACTCTAGCTTCCCCGGCCCCCTGCCCCCCCGGGAGGGCGGGGGGCCCACGGTGCTTGTATCCCGCCCTCCACTGACCATAACTTGCCGCCAGACATCCGGCTGGAAGGTGCAAGTCCGCACGGAAGGAGGGACTTCTGGGAGCGGGGTTTGTGGCAGAGAAGGGCAGGGGGTCGTGAGAGGGATCAACCTCTAGGTTTGCTCCCCTACCCAGGGTGACTAAACCACTTCCTTCTTGGGCGGGTGCGTCTACGGTCCCGCCCCAGCGGGGAGGGAGACAGAACGGAAGCCTTGAAGCCTCGGCTCAGCCAAGGTCGTCTGACGACGCGGCGGACACTGGAGGCAGAACGGAAGTGAGCGCTTTTCTTTTGTAACTCAGGGTTCCTGAGCACCTGCCGCGGATCACAGCCCTGGGCACTTGGGTGCCACAGAAAGAGTCCTCATCTGCCGGGAGCCCACGATCCACTCCGGCAGCTGGGGTCTCTGCCTTCTCCCACAGGATTTCTGGCTCCACCACCTACCCGGGGTGGGGTGGGGAGGGGATGGTGCTGAGGAATGTTTTATGTTGCTAACGCTCAGCAATCCCCCAAATGCCCCTACGATCATAGCGGACAATTCTATAAAGCTTGAATGTGCCAGGTACCCGTATTAGTTTATTTGATGCTCACGTCAACCCTAAGGGGATTGGTACTGCCTTTATTACTTCTTTATGGATGAGGAAACAGGCACTTAAGTACCTTGCCCAAGTCAGTATGGAGCTGGCTTTAAGCCTAGCTCAGAACCATCAAAGGGTTCCTGTTTTCAGATAGGCTTCTGGGACTCCACCTCCCAGCTGGCCCTGAATGTGGCTAAAGAAGGTGTGAATAGTGTAGTGAAGGGTCCCCGTCTGTATTCCTGCCCGGTCCCTGACAGCTGTTCTTGCTGAGGCAAGCCCTTGGCATTGGTAGTGACTTAACTCCCAGGGCACGGTGGTCAGCTAGATGAATTGGCCAAGCCCAGTGTGTCTGCCATTGTGGTGGACACTGGAGGGGAAATGCATCCCTGCCCTCTCCCCCAACACCAACTCGTCCATGCAAATTCCCTGGTTAACACATGTTCCCAAACAGGCATATACTCTGGACAAGGGCCTTTGGAAACTCAGGAGCTTGGGGAGCCTTAAGGATTTAGGGTAGACAAAAGGTGTCTATGTTTTACCCACTCCCTACTCTCCACTCTTGGGCTGGCTACCCAAGGCCTGACCGTGGCTGGACATTGTGGAAACTCTTATGTGGCCAGTCCTAGGCACTCAGTCCTTCATGAGGAGACCCGACTCTCACTGGAAGGTGATCACCTTGGTATGCACTTTCCATTCTGTCCGGTGGTCCGTGGGCTCTGCTGGATGGAGCAAAAGTGGCCAGCAGTTAACTGTGGTTTCTGGAGGCTGAGAACTCCAGGAGCCATCCCATGAATTCTGATGGAGTCAGTTTGTGCTATTTTGGAGCTATTTAGGGAATTCTAAGACTGTAGTGTCTTTTAAAAGCCAGTACCTGGTAGGTACCCAATAAATATTTGTTGAATTGAATTAATACATGAACAACCAAGACTTTGGGGGCTTCCTTACAACTTAGATCACTCCAGCTGGAGCTCCATACTCATTGGGAGGAAAAAAGGAGGTTGAGCTTCTCTAAGGTGTGGGAGCTCTCGCCTGTACCCGCATGGTTGACAGAACCCACCTGAAGTTGACTTTATTGTAGAGACAAGGTGGTATCTCACAAACCATAAAGGCAAGTGCGGCAGGTCCTCAAGTCTAGTCCGGAGTCAAGAGCCACCAGAGAGGGCAGCCATCCTTTTCATGATTCTCTTTTGGGAGAAGACCCTGGGCTCCTCTTGAGGGGGAACAGGCAGAAAGGCATGAGAAGGGTGCTTACTGACCTTTTTGTGGCTAAATAGCTTCACATTGGAATAAGGACCTGAGCATCAGGCGTAAGCAGCTATAAAGCACGGGGTTGGGGAGAGTGTCAGAGCCTGTACTACTTTTTGACTCAAAATAAATCAAACCCATTTAAAAGAACGACGGGCAGCGAGAGGAGCCTGGAGTGAGTGCCTGAGAAGACCCTCTGCTTCTGGGTGGGGGAACCACCTGGCGAAACAGAGTTGATCCCTGGGTTTTGGAACTGCGGCCTTACCTGAGGCCTAGTGCCCCTGATCCCTAGCAGAGCCTCTGCCCCTGTCCCTGTCCCAGGCTTTTGGAGTCTATTTAGGTGTCTCTCATCCCTTCAGTTCTTTGCTCCTGATTGTCTTTGGTTACCTTCAGCCCATCCCTAGTACCTGCTCTGGTTCCCTGTCCTTGGTTGTGGGGGTGGGAGGGCAGAGGATGTGGTTTCTCTTCTTACATATTCTAGCCCGAACTAATTCTTATCTGTTGTTTGATGAAGAGATTCCAATTATAGATCAAATGGTATTAATTGAGGTGATGGTAAAAAGGATTATGGAGAATTTTCATCTTCCTTAGTGTTTGGATAGTTTATATTAGCATATATTACTTTTTTTTTTTTAAGATTTTATTTATTTGTCAGAGAGAGAGAGAGCACAACCAGGGGGAGTAGCAGACAGAGGGAGAAGCAGGCTCCCCGCTAAGCAAGGAGCCCGATGTGGGACTCGATTCCAGGACCCCAGGACCATGACCCAAGCCAAAAGCAGATGCTTAACCAACTGAGCCACCCAGGCATCCCAGCATATATTACTTTTATAAACAGTTAAAGAAAGAAGAAGATCATATGTATGCAATAATTTAGCTGTAAGGATATTCACTGAAGTGTTGTTTAACACAGGCAAAAAAATAGAACCCTAAATATCCAATAATAGGAAAAAGATTATACATAAATAAATATATATTACAAAGATTATAAATAAATTATGTAGTGGATAACTATGTAGCCTTTAAAATGATGCTCTAAACCTATGTTTATTAATATGACAGGTGTTTATCATATATGAAGTGGGAAAAAAGCAAGTTATAAAGCAATATGTACCATATAATCACATTTTTGTTTGTTTCAAAAATTCTCTTCCAGTAGCATGACAGAGTTCTCAAAAGCCTCCCATAGCAGGATACCTAAATGCTACATAAAACATAACCAACACATTAAAAAAATGCCTTAGTGAGCTCCCAAGAAAAGAAAGGTAATCTCCCCAGGGCATTCCCCTGAAACTAATAAAATAAAACAATACAAAATAAAAAGTAAATAGTAAGTAAACAGCAGGTCAACTAACTAGAAGCGTAGAGTTTGGGGGACTGGGAAAGGGATATAGAAGGTTGGGGGAGAACCACAGAGTGAGCCAGTCATAGGGTCTAGGAAGATGGAAGAACTAAATGTAAGACACCCTATTCCCTAAAAAGCTGGGATCCTCAAATGGGCTACCTTCTCAGTGGAAAGGAAAAAGTCCACCTGCTTACAAAGGGAACCTACAAGGAAGCCTGTCTAGGCTGCAGCACTAGATGTTAAAATTAATAAAAAATGTTGGTTTCCATGTGAGCTCTGCTCTCACAAGGATCTGTGGTTGCAATGTTTACTCTTCCTTTGATCAGCAAACCATAAGCTGAAAAATTTAAGTGGCCTAGATTATTAACGCCCTCTGGAATCTGGCAGAAGCAAACTGAATCCTCCTTAGAGGAAAGCATGATCAACCCAAGCTTCTGGATTAAATTCTGCCAAATATAGACTCACACAAAAAATTTCTAAATATGTAAGGATTCAAAGCACCATGAGGGAGAATCAGCAAGAACAAAAATCAACAGGGTTGGATCTTTAAGGACTGCAGAATTTGGAATAATCAGATGAAGAATCCAAAGAAGCTTCTGGGAAATGTTTAAAGAGATAGAAGATGGAATAGAAAAAAAAATGAGCAAGGAATAAGAGAGTATAAAAAATGCCCAGATAGATTTAGAAAAAAAAATAGAACATCAAGAAATTTTAAAAAGTATGTACCATTAAAATTGAAGTTGCAATGCTTGGTTAAATAGAAAACACAGCTGAGGGGTGCCTGGGTGGCTCAGTTGTTGGGCGTCTGCCTTCAGCTCAGGTCATGATCCCAGGGTCCTGGGATTGAGCCCCATGTCAGCCTCCCTGCTTGGTAGGGAGCCGGCTTCTCCCTCTGCCTCTGCCTGATGCTCCTCCTGCTTGTGCTCGCTCTCTCTCTCTGTCAAATAAATAAATAAAATCTTAAAAAAAGGAAAAAGAAAAGAAAACACAGCTGAAGAGAGAAATAGTGTACCAAAAGATGGATCTGAAGAAATTCTCCAAAATGCAGCAAAAAAGACAAGCCGATAGAAAAATTGAGAGACAAAGAATGAAGAGGTCTCACAATTATCTAATTGGATTCCCATGAGGAGAGAAAAGAAAAGAAAAGTTGGGGCAAGGCAATATTTGAGGAGAAAATGGCCGAGATTTTTCAAGATTTGATGAAAGACGAGAATCCACAAATACGAAAAGCACGATCTATGTCGAGAAGGATTACTCTAAAGAAATCCATATCTAGATACATTTCAGCAAAACTGCAGAATCATGAAGACCAGGAAACAATCTCATAGGCTAGAGAGAAGACATAGATCATCTGCAAAGGAACACAACAGAACCAATAACACATTTCTTGGAAGCCACAGTGGAAACCAGAAGACACTGGAATGATTGAAAGTGGTAAAAGAGAGGAGGGAAAAGTCTGTCAACATAGAATGTATATCCAGAAAAATTATTTCTTTCAAGAACAAAGTCTTAAAAAAAAGGTATTTTCAAATAAATGAAAACTGGGTGCCTGGGTGGCTCAGTTGGTTAAGCGACTGCCTTCAGCTCAGGTCATGATCCTGGAGTCCTAGGATTGAGTCCCATATTGGGCTCCCCGCTCAGTGGGGAGTCTGCTTCTCCCTCTGACCCTCTCCCCTCTCATGCTCTTTCTCACTCTCTCCCTTTCAAATAAATAAATAAAATCTTTTAAAAAATAATAAATAAATAAATGAAAACTGAGTTTAACACCATCAGACTCGTCCCTCAAGAAATTCTAATGGATGTGAACCAAGAAGATAAAGAAAACTTAAATCACAGAACATGTGAAATGCAAGAAAGAAGAGCAGTTTTCTCAAAAATTCAACCACAAAACCAATTAGCATCATACCAGACCCACAGAAATGGGAGGGGGTGGCTCATTGATTTAAAAAAGACCTGCTGTGGGGGCCCCTGGCTGGTTCAGTGTGGGAGAGCATGTGACTCTTGTTCTCAGGGTTGTAAGTTCGAACCCCACACTGGGTGCAGAAATGACTTAAAAAAAAAAACAATAAAATCTTTTTAAAAAATAAAAATAAAGATAAAAAAATAAAAAGACCTGCTACCAACAACTCCACTTCTGGGTATATAACCAAAGGAACTGAAAGCAGGGACTCAGATATTTGTATACCAATGTCTATCACAGCATTATTCACAGTGGCCAAAAGGTAGGAACAACCCAAATGCCCATCAATGGATGAATGGCTATACAGATATGGTATATATACATATAACGGGGATATTATTCAGCCTTAGAAAGGAATACGATTCTAACATATGTTACAATGGAGATGAACCTTGAAGCTATTATGCTAAGTAAAATAAGCCAGTCACAACAAGATATATATTGTACGATTCCACTTACATGAGGTACCTAGAATAATTCAATTCTAATTATTAGAGACAGAGGGAGAACGGTGGTTGCCAGGGGTAAGGGTGGGGAGGAAACGGGTAGTTACTGTTTCATGAGTACAGTTTTAGTTTGGGAAGATGGAAAGTGGGAAGATGAAGAGGGGAAGTTTCTGGAGATGGTGATGGTTATGCAATAATGTGAATATACTTAATGTCACTGAACTGTACACTTAAACATTATTAAAGTGGTACATTTTATGTATGTTTTTTTATAAAGATTTTATTTATTTGAGAGAGAGACAGCACAAGGAGGGAGAGCAAGGGGAAAGGGAGAAGCAGACTCCCTGCCGAGCAGGGACCCCAATGCAGGGCTGGAGCCCGATGCAGGGCTCGATCCCAGGACCCTGAGATCATGTCTTGAGCCGAAGGTAGACGCTTAACCGACTGAGCCACCCAGCCACCCAAAAGCTGGTCTTTTTTACACTTGATAGTTCCCAAAGCACTTACTGAAAGTCACCTCAGTTCTGTGAGGTTGGACCTCTTGTCAATTCTGTAGATGAAGAAACACAAAGTCCTCGTTCTTTTGTCTGGACGTGAAAAACAAACAGAAAGCGATTTTATGTATGTTTTACCACAACAAAGACCTGCTAAAATGATGGCTCCATGTTTTAGATGGCGAGATGTGAAGATTTATGTTAGTAAACATTTAGTTATTTGATGTGAACATTAAATTTTACTGGGGAAAAAGCAAAAGTATATATTTATATGTAATATATGATGTAGGAAAGATGTTAGGGTTCAAAGCCAATGGCCGAGAAAGAATTCTTGAGACGTCTTTGGTGCAAAAAGGTGGTTTTGTGAAAGCACGTGACAGGACCCGTGGGCAGAAAGAGCCGCACCGTGGTCAGGAGGAGCGGCCCATGATATACTTTCAAGTTGGGAGGGGGTTAGGGATAGCGTATGTCTCTAAGGAATTTTGGAAGCAAGGTTTCCAGGACCTTGCTTTATTACTGTCTAATAAAACCTTAATCATGAGACCCTTCAGATGTGTATCAGTGGATCATATGCTTGGGGGATGACTGCCAAGATGTGTCTTGGGGGTGGGGGGCGGGGTAGAGGTAAAGGAAGTTTCCAAAGGAATTTTTATATGTTAAAGTAGACTTACAGGATCCTGGGGGTCAGGCTAAGACTGCCTTTTGCCCTTAGCAAAGTATTAACATTGAGGCTGAGTCCCTAGAGGAAGGTCACTCGGCCTGTTTCAAGGACGTGTCAGCGGGCTGTAAGTCGTAAGGAAAGTTAATTTTTCTTTTGTCTTTGTTTCCCACATCAATATATATATATTTAGAAAAATATAATAATATGTATACATTTTTTTTTTTTTAAGATTTTATTTATTTATTTGACGGGACATAGCGAGAGAGGGAACACAAGCAGGGGGAGTGGGAGAGGGAGAAGCAGGCTCCCCGCAGAGCAGGGAGCCCGATGTGGGACTCGATCCCAGGACCCTGAGATCATGACCTGAGCCGAAGGCAGACGCTTAACCGACTGAGCCACCCAGGCACCCCTACATTTTTGTATATTATAATATATAATACATATTTAGAAAAATATCTAAATGGACAATAGAAAAGCTTTAAAGTTATGGCTGGTGAATTTACAGGTGATTTTTATTTTCTTCTTATGTGTCATATTTGTATTTTTTTATTTGCATTTCCTAACTTTCCTAAAACGAATTCTCAAATAGTACATTTCAGCCTCCTCTTTTCCCCCAGGACATCGGCCAGAGATGCAGCCACTTCCCTCTGCCACCGGCCACCTGCCCTGACCCAGAAACGGACTATGTGGGCTCTTGGTTTCCTGCAGCTATTAAGGAGGCCTACTGGGAGCATCTTGGCTACTTGGTTGAAGTTAGCCCTTGGCAGTCCCATGATGAGTAGGATTTTGACAGACATAAACCTGGGAGAGGTGAAGAGGTGATTCCAGTCAGAGAGGATGTTGCGAGCAAAGGTGCGAACTTTGGAAAAGGCAGGAGTCCAGACTGGCTGAGTGACCTGCCCCCCGACCCAAGCACTGTTCTCATCATCGCTGTCATCAACGATGATAAAAGCTGGTCTTTTTTCACTTGATAGTTCCCAAAGCACTTACTGAAAGTCACCTCAGTTCTGTGAGGTTGGACCTCTTGTCAATTCTGTAGATGAAGAAACACAAAGTCCTCGTTCTTTTGTCTGGACGTGAAAAACAAACAGAAAGCGATCAGGAAGCTATTTGGGCAGCAGTGTGGACCGCTCCTCCTCGGGGGCACCCTTATCTCTGCTCCCAGCTGCTGAAAAACAAACCCTCACCAGAGGGGTAAGGGTGAACTACGGACAAATGAGCTGTCACTTTGGGGGACTGGGCTGCACTCAAACTTGGTAAAGTCACAAAACAAACCCCAGGGTTTGAGCGGAGCCATGGGGAAAGTGTTCCACTCGGAGCGGGATCTGTGATACTGTGATTTACAATAAGAAGTATATTCGACCCCATTCCTGGAACAGAGCTACGAAACCCTTGGAATTTCCTGTAAGGAAAGCGGAAAGAGGTGTCTTCTGTTATGTTAATGAGGTGACCGTCGGAAAGCCGGGAGATAACCTGAGGGAGGGGGCTGGTTGCCGTGGTTGATCGCCGGTCCGGTAACTGGAGGATTGAAACTTTCAGTTCTACCCCACCCCCCTCCCCCGACCTCTGTGGGAGGCGAGATGAGCTGGAGGTTGAATCCATCCCTCGTGGCTGATGACTTGATCATGACTATGTGACGAAGCCCCATAAAATCCCGAAAGGATGGTGTCTGGAGGGCTCCTGGGTTGGTGACAGGAGGTGCTGGGACAGTGGTGCTCTCATGGTGCAGGAACACCGTGCCCTTTTCCGCACACCCTGCCCTATGCGTCCCTTCCATCTGGCTGTTCCTGAGTTATATCCTTTATAATAAACCGGGAATCTAGTAAATAAGATGTTTTTCCGTGTTCTGTGAGCTGCTCTAGCACATTAATCAAACCCAAGGCAGGGTTCAGTGGAAGCTCCAGTCTGTAGCCTTCTTGGTCAGAAGCACGGATGACAATCTGGATTTGCAATTGGTGTCTGAAGCAGGGTGTATGTGCGTCAGTCCTGTGGGACGGAGCCCTTAACCTGTGGGATCTGATACTATCTCTAGATAGATCGTGTCAGAACTGGGTTGAATTGTAGGACACTCTGCTGGTGTCCGATCATTTCTCGGTGGTGTGGGAAACTGCTCTTGCTACACACATGTTGGAATCGGGTCCGGAACTTTAGGATTCCACCTGCCGTGCTCCCTGCTTCTCTCTGCCCTTGGGGTTGATGTTTTTGGAGCCCTTTCCAGTGCCCAGGATGTGCTCTTTTCCTTCAGCCGTCCAAACAGGTCAAAGGCCCTTTTTAACTCGTTTTTCCTTAGCAAAGGTGAGAGAACGATGATTTCACAAAGAACCGCACTGCCCCTAGGGCCCTCTGCCCCCGCAAAATGGAATCGCTGCTCATTTGTCATCTGTTTCTTCGCAGAGCACGTGCAAATGATGTCCCGTTGGCAGATTGGAAGTTGCCTGTCCGCACCTTCCAGGCTGGGGAGGCTGTGAAGGGTCATTTTTCTTTTTATTCTACCTTAGTGAGATGGGACTAAAACGATTTTTAGCAGCCATCAGTGGTAAGTGTCTGCAAACATACGACCATCATAATGTCCCTTCTATCAATGTGGAGTCCTCTCTTTGCTTACTTCGTCTAGTTAAGGCTGAAGATCTAATTTTGATACTCTCCCAGGCCCTCTCACCCCTGGAGGCTGGGCAGGGGGAGTGGAGGGCAGGCCACTGCTTCAAATCACTTCTCCAGCAGGATGTTTGTTTTATTTATTTACAGAAGGAGTTGAGTATAGCTGGATGTTTAATTTATTTATTTACAGAGGGCATTGAGTATAGCTGGATGTTTAATTAATTTATTTATTTACAGAGGGAGTTGAGTATATAGCCTGATGGTCAAAGGTCCAGGCTCTGAGGTCAGACTACGTGGGGTTGAATTCTGGCTCTGCAAGTTACTAGCTGGTTGACATTAAGCAAGTTATTCAACGTCTCTGAGCTTCAGGTAATTATAGTTCCTACTGGATCGGATTGTGTGGGCCTGACTCGAAAGAAGTCATGAGAGGCGCCTGGGTGGCTCAGTCGTTAAGTGTCTGTCTTCGGCTCAGGTCATGATCCCAGGGTCCTGGGATCGAGCCCCACATCGGGCTCCCTGCTCAGCGGGAGGCCTGCTTTTCTCTCTCCCACTCCCCCTGCTTGTGTTCCCTCTCTCGCTGTATCTCTCTCTGTCAAATAAATAAATAACATCTTTAAAAAAAAAAAAAGAAAGAAAGAAGTCATGAAAGAATGCAGCGCATTTCCAGGCACAAATTACGTGCTTCACTAGTGATAGGCACTCATGCAATAAACATTACTGTGTTTTCTAGATCACAGCGTATCTGTAGAGCAGAGACAAACGATTTAACTACTACTCGGTGAAACAGCTCTTCCTTCTTCTGGTAAATCCCTGCCCCACCCTTTCCTCCCAGGGCCCCTTCAGTGACTCACCCCTCAGGTATTCTCTCTTCTCTCTCCCAGACAAATGTCCTGAGGGAGGGATTGAGGAAGTCAGTTGTGTCCCTGCCTGTGTAGTCTTGGGGAGAGAGGACTTTGGTCCTGGGTTTCTAGCTTCTCAGCTGAAAGGTACTTGAGTTTTGTGCCCGACACAGAGGTGCTCCCCGTTGTTGACTGGAGGATGGGCTTTGGGCCTGAGGCAGCTACTTTAGTGCCCCGGGCCACATGTCCTCGGGCCACTTTGGATTTGAGCTGTGGTTGCTCGGAGGGTCCCATAACCCTGACAGTGCCTCATGCAACAGGCCTGTCTCTGCCTCAGTTAACAGAAGTGTGGTGAGAAGAGTGGAGGTAATGCTGAGGGCCGTGCCTATGCGGTAGAGGACACGGGCCAGTGCCCCGGCCTCCTGTCCTTTGAGGGTCAATTCTGAGGTGCGTTCTATAGTTCCACAGAGGGTCTCTGGCTGGACTTGATGAGGGAACAGAAGGCTAGCTGAGGACAAAGTGGAAGCTGACACCCTACACCCCCCCCCCCTTTGGGATATATGTGACATTCCTCAGGCACTCCGGGCTGCCCTAAAGGAAAAACAAATGGTTAACTGATAGAGATTACAGTCCTGCAGGACAGGAGTCTCCCTCAGTTTACAAATGTCCTAGTGATTTACAAGAAAGAAGCTTTCTTATCAATAGCCTAACTTCCAGAGACCCATAACTCAGTTTCCTAAAGCCCTAGAATCAATCACCCTCCCCTCCATAAAATTAAGGGATGCTGAGGCAGAAGGAAATGTAAATAAAATTGTATTTCTTTTAAACCTAAAGCCCATTGACAAGGACGTGTGATAGGAGGAATGTAACATTCCTCCAGGAAACTCCCAACTGTCTTCATGTTAGTGCCTTGGCTTGACAATAACCAGGCCTCTAGTATCCTGAGAGTCTTTAGCATATGACAGTCCTTCTGGACACCCCCTTTTTCCTCACCTCCCCAACTCCTGAGTATATTATCAGCCACCCCTCACAACCCCAGGGGCAGCAGCTCTTTCTGCCCACGGGTCCTGTCCCTGTGCTTTAATAAACATTTTGCACCAAACACATCTCAAGAATTCTTTCTTGGTTGTCAGCTCCGGACCTCACCCCACCGAACCTCACATGTATTCTAAAACTTCATCAGACTAAGCTCCGTATCAGTAGCTAGTTCAATATGTACTTGTCGATTGGCCTTTTCTCCTTCCCTGACTCACATTTTCTGCTTCCCCCCCCCCCCCCCCCGCTCCTGATCCCTGGGACCACCCTGCAGGAAGTCTCCAGTTCTGGTCTCAGGCACTGTTTTCAGGAGAACACAATCCAAGCCCTCTGCCCTGTTTCCTCCTCATTGTTTCTCCTCTGATTGTCTTTGTGACTAGGATTCCTCCCTGTCTGCAAGGAGAGGGGAAAGGAAGGGAACAGAAAGGAATCTAACTGCCTCAGAGATGGGGCCTAATTGTATTCTGGCATCTAGGATGGGCTAGGACTCTGTCTGTTATCTCCCTCAAATTTTAGCAACAAACCTGTGAGGTGTATTACTATTAGCCCCATCTTCTGGATGAAGAAGCTGTCCAGAGGCTGTGAGAATTTAAGTAACCAGCTCAAGGTCAGATGATAGCTTTAAGGCAGAGCAGATTTTAAACCCAGATCTCTGGGGCGCCTGGGTGGCTCAGTTGGTTAAGCGACTGCCTTCGGCTCAGGTCATGATCCTGGAGTCCTGGGATCGAGTCCCACATCGGGCTCCCTGCTCAGCGGGGAGTCTGCTTCTCCCTCTGACCCTCCCCCCTCTCATGCTCTCTGTCTCTCATTCTCTCTCTCGCAAATAAATAAAATCTTAAAAAAAAAAAAATTAAGATTACTTTCTAATTCATTTAAAAAAATAATAATAAAAAATAAAAAATAAAAATAAACCCAGATCTTTGCTCTTTTAGCTACTTGCCTTTATGAGTGAGGTCCTTTGATAGAATCTGAAAGCAGGACTTTGAATCAAGTGAGACTATTGGGTTTTTAAAAATATTTTAATAGCTTTATCGATGTAGAATTGATATTCACTAAACTGCACGTATTTAAGGTGTACGGCCTGATGAGTTTTGACATATGTTTATGCCCATAAAACCATCACCAAGATTAGGATGGGGAACGTATTTATCACACCACAAAGCTTCCTTTTCAATTTCTCCCTTCTGCCCTTCTATGCCATTCCCCATTTCCCGGCAACCACTCATCTCCTTTCTGTCACTTTAGATTGGTGTGCATTTTCTATTTATTTATTTGTTCATTCATTTAATTAATTAATTTAATTTAAGTATTTATTTCTTAAAGTAAGCTCTAGACCCAATGTGGGGCTTGAACTCATGATCCAAAGATCAAGAGCAGCATGCTCTACCAACTGAGCCAGCCAGGTGCCCCGCATTTTCTCCTTTAAAGATTTCATTTATTTATTTGAGAGAAAGAGAGAGCGAGAGAACGACAAGGAGGAGCAGAGGGAGAGAGAAACTCAAGCAGACTCTGTGCTAACCCTGGAGGCTGATGTGGGGCACGATCTCAGGACCAGGAGATCACAACCTGAGCTGAAACCAAGAGTTGGATGCTTAACCAACTGTGCCACCCAGGCACCCCGGAGCATTTTCTGTTTTATATAAATGGATCACATAATTTGTATTCTTTTTTGTCTGGCCTGTCACTCAATGTGCTTATTTTGAGATTCACCCATATCGTTGGGTGTACCAATGATTCATTCTTTTTTATTGCTTTGTAGTATTCCTTCGTACCACAATTTCTTCATCCATTTACCTGTTCCTGGACAAAATTTCTGGCTATTACAAATAAAGCCCCTATGAATATTCACATACAAGTCTTTGTATGGGCATATACTTTCACTTCTCTTGGGTAAATATCGAGGAGAACCCTGCATAATCAAGGTCAGGACAACAGAAGGGAAACCAGTGAGAGAAACAAGTCAGCAAGGCAGGAGCAGAATCAGGAGACAATCATCAGAGTCAACCGCTACTGAGAAGGCACCTAAGTTTGGGGTTCCCCCAAAGAAGAGCCTGAGCACAGTTTTAGGTGCAGGTAGACTTTCAGGGAGGGATCGCAGGAAGCAGGAGTGAGGGAACTGACAGAGTAAGACAGGGAAGGAGGAAAAGCCAACAGAAGTGTGTTTTATTGAGATTGCAGTTGTGGGCAAAGGAAGCTCTATTCCAGTAGAACTGCCAAATTTAGAGACTGCCTCCCAGGATTATCCACATGAAAGATGGGAGGCTGGAATATTCATTCGCCAAGGTCTGTAGACCTGGCTCAAAGATTGCACCTGGGACACTAACTCCTTGGCATTTCCTGGCCGTGTTTGCATCAGAATAGGCAAAGAGAGGGGTGGTATGCAAGCTCCCATTGTGTGGAAAAATGACCTGTGATGGTTAATTTTATGTGTCAACTTGAAGGGTAATTTTGGATGAGATTAACATTTAAATCAGTGAATTTTGAGTAAAGCAGCCTTCATAGTATGGGTAGGTGTCATCTAATCAGTTGAAAGAATTACCTAGCGGACTGCCTTCAGACTCCGTCTGTGCCAGCACTTCTCGGTCTCCAGTCCGCTGGCCTGTGGGCTGGAACTGGGATCTCAGCTCTCCTGGGTCTTAAGCCTGCAGGCTCACACTGCAGATTCTGGACTTGACAGTCTCCATAATTGTGTGAACCACTTCTTTGTAATACATCTCTAAATATATATTTACACACACACACACACACACACACACCCTATTGGCTCTGTTTCTGTGGAGAGCCCTGACTCATACAGCCCTGAAGCAGAATGTAAGTCGAGGTGCAGACTTGAGGCAGGACGCTGGCCGTGTAAGGTGAGCATGGCCTCCCTCACACAGAACTGTCCACCACACCTGCGCCTGAACCCAGAGATGTGAGGAGCACGCACATCTGCTAGAAATGATGAACAAGGTGAAGACAGCCTGTGGGGTTTGGTAGCAAAGAGGACTTTGGTGACCTTTGTGAGGGAAGTTTTATGTTTCATTTTGAGTGCGTTAGTGAGTGTGTAGGATCTGAGGAGATAGAAGCAGAGAGCAGAGAATCCTGTTGAGACATTTGGTAGTAAAGGAAGGAAAAGAGGAACTGATATTAGATTAAGCAAGGAGAAGGATCAAGGGATTCTTTTCTTCTTTTTTTTAAGGGGGGACGACTTGGGACCCTGGAGAAGAGGGAGTGGTAGTAGAGAGGGAAGAGTCGCAGACCTAAGAGAGGGAGTAAGGACCCTGAGTAGTGGCAAAGGGTGGGCTTCAGGGGCGCTGGTAGAAGGATTAGGCTCGCACCAGAGATAAGGATATAATTTTATAAAAAGTAAAAAAAGAAAAAAAAACCCAAATAGGAAACACGTGAAGATAGTACGTTGTGCTGAAGAGATAGGAAGGAAAGTAGTTTCCATCTGCTCAGACAAGTAGGGAGGAGAGATGTAGTGCAGAGTAGTGGGAAGAACACAGATCTGGAGTCAGACTGATAGACCTGGGCCGGGATTTAAGCCTCACCATTTCAGACTTGTTTGTCTTTCGGAGAGAGACAATTTCCTTATACATTTTATACAATGGGGAAACTAGTATTTGTTTAAGGTCAACAGATGGATAGAAGTATATGATGCATATTTACTGTACCTGACACATAATGGGCATTCAAAGATAATTATTATTAAGTAGAGCAATTCTCTGAATGGGAAAAATTAGGTGGGACTTGGGCATGGATCAGCTCCTATGGGAAGTGAGAAATAAAGACGATCATTTGGATTTTTTTCCGTTCTAGATTTTACATTTGCTTAATAGATTTTATTTCTCTGCTGAAATTTTCCATCTTATCATTTGTTTTCTCAGATTTATTAATTGTAGTTATTTCAAAATCCATGTCTTGTAATTCTACTATCTGGTTCAGCTGTGGGTCTGTTTCTATTGAGTATTTCTTTTTTTTTCTGCTTGGTTTTCGGCCATTTAATGATATCTTCTCGTATGCCTGGTAATTTTTTATTGAATGACAGGTATTTTGTATGAAAAATCATAGAGATAGACCTGTCTCTGGATAATACTAGGTTTCTTCAGAGATAATTCTTTTTATTTCTGGTAGGCAATTAGAATAGAAGAAAATCACTTTCCTCCAGCATGGGGTCCAGCTGATTTGAAGCTGCATTTCAGTCTTAGTCTGGGCTCTTCCATTTCTAAATTATCCTTTGTGCCAATTATCAATTAAGTCTCAGCTCCAAACCCACCCTCCACTTCCTGCTCTGCGATATTGGAGCTGGATTCTGTAACTATTTCTCTTTTGCCAGTTGGCACAATGTTAAACATTGCCAGTAGAGGGTGCTGGAGGAACACTGGAGGAGGAAGAGGTCTCTTCCTAGTTCTGGGGTTCCTTTGGCCAGGCTCCAGCGGCGTGTACAACTTGTTCAGGGCAGGCTCCTGCAGAGCAGTGCAATTGTCAGGGCCCAGGGACCAACAGCTTTGCCTGGCACCTCCTTGGGTGGCTTCTCAGTGAATTGCAGCTGATGAGGCACCTTCCCCTAAATGACTGGACAGCTTTGCAGTGAGTTCTGAGGAGCGGCATCTCAGCATCTCAGTGATTCTTCTGCCAGCTCGTGAGTCACAGTTCTCTTAAGTGAGGTCTGGATCTCAGCCCTGGGAGTTTGGGGCAGGGTGGTGGTCTTCCTTGACATTTTATTCCAGCCCTAGAGATAGTGGCTCTTTCTTGTATCTGTTATTCCTGTCTTCTTTAGAGTTCTCTTTTCTTCTTACTAGCCAATCGCTCAGTACTCTAATACCCTATTATAGTTGAAATTTTATATTGAACTTTCCTGGTTCAAATTCTTGTGTGATTTCTGTCTCTTGATAGAACCCTTACTGATACAGCTTTAGTCTGAGGGTATAAGTTCTTCAGGGGCCCTAACTGAAATCCAGGGGTTTTAATCAGGGTCCTCCTTCTTGACAGGTCTTGAACTCCGATTTTTGTTTTCTCAGTACAGTAACACTGCTGAAATTTTTTTCTCAGACTCTTACCTAATAATTGGGGACCATTATTCTGTCTACCACATCTTGTTTCTCATGAACCATCTATTCCAGTATTGGATAAACAATACCATGTATTAGTCACCAGGTCAAAGTACAAAGAGCACTTAACCTCAATATGATATCTCCATGACAGTGAATTAAATGATTGTTCAATAAACCTTTTCACTAATAGGTAGGATTGTATGCAGAGAATATGTGGGACATATGGACTTGGATATGGAGTAAAGATTGAGCAAAAGGAAATGAGACTCCTTCCATATTCTAGCAAAGCAAGCTAGATGAGATTCTAAGGGACCAGGTAACAGTTCCTATAGAACAAGTTAAAGGTGATGAGGGATGTGGAATTTTAAGGCTTGGTTTTGCTTCCGATGGTATTGGATCGCTAAAGGTGGAAGAATAAAAAATCTTAGAACACAGAATATCAATCTGAAAGCGCAGAAGAAAATATAGCACAGTGGCATGCACCTTTCTCTGTAGATGTCAGATATAAACTGATCTTGCATACTGTTGAACTGTAGATAAATTTGCAACCTTATCAGGATTCTGCAGTGATTGGGGTGTCTGGATGGTTCAGTCGATTGAAGGTCCAACTCTTGATCTCTGCTCAGAGCTTGATCTCTGCACAGATCTTGATCTCAGGGTCGTGAGTTGGAGCGCCGAGTTGGGCTCCGTGCTGGGTGTGGAGCCTACTTTAAAAAAAGGGGGCGGGGGATTCTGCAGTGAAGGTGAGAATAATGATCTGGAAAAAGATCAAGGTCTTGACAATCCAAATACGGACATAAGAGGGGCTCCTGGCTGGCTGAGTTGGTGGAACATGCGACTCTTAATTTCGGGGTTGTGAGTTCGAGCCCCATGTTGGGTGTAGAGATTACTTAAAAATAAAAAAATCTAAACCCCCCCCCCCCAAATATGGACATAAGAAAAGAACTAGGAGTCTTGGGAAAACCCAGTCTCATAGTCTTCTTTGAAATGTTTTTTCATTGTGTCCCTCTTGCAGAAGGGAGAGTGCTTTACTGTTTTGCACCCCATACCTCACTTCCTTTCCTGTGACCAGGATGAATCAGAGGGTGAGAAACAATAACATGTCAAAGTAAATAAGAATGATATTC
The DNA here is from genome assembly GCF_004348235.1 of Phoca vitulina. Taxonomy (NCBI): domain Eukaryota; kingdom Metazoa; phylum Chordata; class Mammalia; order Carnivora; family Phocidae; genus Phoca; species Phoca vitulina. The sequence continues at coordinate 1,804,393 of NW_022589710.1, forward strand.
AGAAGGAGCTGCAGGAAATTTCTAAGGCAAAATCTGGGGAATTCTATGTGATCATGAAATTTAATGTGTGTGATCATGAATTTATTAAAAATGGCAGAACATAATTTTATTTTTTTTAATTTTATTTTTTTATTTGAGAGAGAGAGAAAGAGAGACTGAGAGAAAGCATGAGCAGGTGGAGAGGCAGATGGAGAGGGAGAAGCAGACTTCCCCACCAAGCAGGGAGCCCGATGCGGTGCTCGATCCCAGAACCCGAAGGCAGACGCCCAACTGACTGAGCACCCAGGGCTCCATAATTTTATTAAAAAAATTTTTTTTATGGTAACAAGATTTTTGCGTTTATTTATTTATACTTCCAAGATTTTATTTATTTATTTATTTATTTATTTATTTATTTATTTATTTTTGTGAGTAAAATGATAGAAGTTTATTAAGTGAAGATACAGAAAAAGCTCTCAAGAGTGAGAGGGGTCCCGACAGGGTTGTCCCAAGATTTTATTTAAATTCAAGTTAGTTAACATAGTGTAGTATTGGTTTCAGGAGAATTTAGTGATTCATCACTTACATATAACACCCAGTGCTCATCAAAACAAGTGCCCTCCTTACTGCCTATCACCCTTTCAGTCCATCCCCCTGCCACCTCCCCTCCAGCAACCCTCTGTTCTCTATAGTTAAGAGTCCTGACAGAACGTAATTTTAGATTGAACCAAATTGATTGCAAATTGGTCTATAATATATATTGTGAATGTATAATGTATATTGTGAATGCTTAGCCCACAAAAGCTCAGCATCTGCCATTTTAAATGTCTCTATGGTTTTGCCTTTTGCATGATAATTCAGGAGAAGCATACGTCTTGCTGAGACTTGAGAGAATAGTGTCCCTGGTTACAGAGAGAGGACTCTTGCTTTAGACAACATCATGGACTGCATCCCTAAAATAGGATAACCATAAATCTCATTAAGCTGTTTCTTCTTAGCTATAAAATGAACTTGATTTGTTCTGTGTAATACATAATGAGGATAATTATGTAGTAAGTCAAGAAAATATCCTGTATTAGAGGAAAGAGACTATGTATGTAATTGGAATTTATGGATAATCCCCAAGTCCCATTTCTCTAGTTTGCAGAGGCTGCTAATTGGCTCCAGGAGTCTTTCTCCCCATTTTCCTTAGTAATAGAACATGACATTTTTAGCTAGACGCATGTCCACTTGGAATAAACACATTTCCCAGCCTCGCTTACAGCTATATATGTGGTCATATGACTCTAAATTCTGGCCAATTGGAAGTAAATATAAATGGTGCGGGGATGGAGAGGGTGTGTATTCTTCTGCTCTTCTTTTTTCTTCTTGGTTTAGATATGGTCATGATGGCTGGACTTTGAGCTGGATCCTTTATGGGTCTTCCATGAAGTGGAATGCTAGGGATAGTGGAATAGCAAGATGGAAGGAGCTTGGAAGCCAGATAGTTGTGGAGCTGCCCTACTAAGGGCAACATGGCAAGTACTGATAGAGAGAGAGAGCGCGAGCGCAAGTGAGCCATCAAGTTCCAGACAAGACCTGTATTCTTTTTATGACCTAGTCTTGAAAGTTAATGTATGCCATTGGTCGAGGCAGTTAACAGCCCCCGGTCAGAATCAAGGGGGAGAACATAGACCTCTCATCTCTGGGTAGAAGGACTAGGAGTTACACTGTAAGGAGGGTATGTTGAATGGGATTAAACACATATATCTCTGGAAAATTAAGTCTGTCACAGCCTGCCTGTTAGTCATAGCAATTCACATCCCTCCCATAGTCATCCCTTCCCCTTAAAATCTTCAAGTCTAGGATGCCTGGGTGGCTCAGTTGGTTAAGCGTCTGCCTTCAGCTCAGGTCATGATCTCAGGGTTCTGGGATCGAGTCCTGCATTGGGCTCCCTGCTCAGCGGGGAGCCTGCTTCTCCCTCTCCCTGCCACTCCCCCTGCTTGTGCTCTCTCTCTCTCTGACAAAAAAATAAATTAAAATCTTTGGGCGCCTGGGTGGCTCAGTCGGTTAAGCGTCTGCCTTCAGCTCAGGTCATGATCTCAGGGTCCTGGGATCGAGCCCCGTGTCGGGCTCCCTGCTTGGCAGGAAGCTTGCTTCTCCCTCTCCCACTCCCCCTGCTTGTGTTCCCTCTCTCGCTGTGTCTCTCTCTGTCAAATAAATAGATAAATCTTAAAAAAAAAAATCTTCAAGTCTAATCCATCATGGCACCAAGCTCAGGTGCAAGGGCCCAGATCTCATCACCTAGCTACTGGACCTCAAGCTTGAGCAAACAATGTATAACAAATCAACCCAAAACTTAGTAGCTCCTTTCAGGTATATATTATCTAATTGGGAGATAAGATGTAAACATGTGAAAAGTTATATACTAATAAAAGGGTTTAATAATAAGCAATGCAACAGTTTTTTTCTAACTATATATCTGTTGCTTTGTGTAAAGAAAAATTTCAAAATTAAAATTGATAGTCATAAAAAAGAATGACGTACTGATTCCTATGGCATGGGTGAACCTTGAGAACATTATGCTAAGTGAAAGAAGACAGGCACAAAAGTTGACATATTATATTTATATGAAATGTCCAGAATAAACAAATCTATGGAGACAGAAAGTTGGTTAATGGATTCCAGTAGTTAGGGGAATGGGAGAATGGAGAATGACTACTAATCACCCTTTCTGGGGTGATGAAAATGTCCTGGAATTAGATATATATGGTGAGGTTGCACAATTTTGTGAATATACTAAAATCTACTGAGTTGTATGCTTTCAAAGAATGAATTTTATGATATATGAGTTATATCTCAAAAACATTTAAAATTATTTTTAAAAAAAATTTTAAAGATTTTATTTTTATTTGAGCTAGAGCAAGTGCACAAGTAGGGGGGAGGGATAGAGGGAAAGGGAGAAGCTGGCTCGATCCCAGGACCCTGAGATCATGACCTGAGCTGAAGGCAGGTGCTTAACCGACTGAGCCACCCAGGCGCCCCAACATTTAACATTATTAAAAAGTTTTCTTTGATCAACCACTGAGTGAGATAGATGAGCAAATCTGGCTCTATTGTCTATATGGGAAGATCAATTTTTACAAAGTCATTGACAAATTTGCAAAAATTAAGACCTGGAACAGAAATTATAATGTTATAATTTATTCTTAGACCAATATGTAAATGTTTTTCCTTTTTATTTAAAATAAAAAGTATACGTATATAATTACAATTATTAACCCATTGCTTTTTTCCTTTCTTGTACTATAACACACACACACACACACACACGTATATACCTATAGATGTGTGTGTTATATATATGCATTACTGGCATATAGTACTGGCATTACTATGAGCATATTAGGTCAATAAAAGAAAATTTGTACTCTCTATATTTCTTTTCTGGCCATGATTGTGTTTCATATCATGATTAATACTGAAAATAATTTTTTGTTACAGAAGAGATGGGCTTTAAAAATGATATATATACTTCAGTTGTCAAATGTGTAAGGCTGATGTTAGATGCTGTTATTGAGAGTCTAAGTCAGAAAAAAATCAAGGTCTAAATTGGGATGGCAATGAAGGGAATAGAAAGGAAGTAGATAGATATCGCATGAATAAAACTGATACTTTTCTACAGTTATGGGGGCAAAGAAGAGGGAGATGTCACGGAAGAAATATATTTCCAGCTTGATAATAACTGGCAATTCTTGGGGGCTTGGTTTATAAGTATAGGTACCCAATGCCTAGAACTGCCTCTGAACATACATATTTTTTGTCTGAATGATCTTGTACAGGACGCATCCTGGCTGCCTCATAGACTCTCCATCCATCTTCTTACTCTAGCTGTTACCGTGGCAACCAGCCGCTTGCAGGTGTCACCTGACAGTATCTGCTCCCAACTACAGCTCCTTTCTTTGCCTTTGCCCAGGGACTCCTTTGCTGCAGCCTTGTGGGGCATCTGCCATTCTTGACACTTGTGTAAATGTGGAAGAGTGAGGGGATTAACACTCAAGGGGCAACTTTTGACCACTGGGGGTAAGAGTGAGTGGATAAATATTCCTCTCTATGTCTCTTTTTATACATATTTTTTTGATTTTTAAAAAATTATTTGAGAGAGAGAGTGAGTGAGAGAGAAGGAGCAGGGGGAGGGGCAGAAGGAGAGGGAGAAGCAGACTCCCCAAGGAGCAGGGAGCCTGACGATGATGACTACGTGGGGCTCAATCCCAGGATCATGACCTGAGTCAAAGGCAGACACTTAACCGACTGAGCCACTCCTCTCTCTGTCTCTTGAATCACATTCTATATGGCTCACAGAAGGTTCCAGTGGGACAATGTTCCAGTTGCTCAGACAGCGACCAGCTCAGTACCACATCCTTGGGCCTGCCTTCCTTGTTTCCCTCTTCCCATTCCCCACTGGCTTGTCTCTCAGGATTGCTTTCCACAGTAAGCTGCCCACATGTCATTCTTGTCTCAGGCTCAGCTTTTTGGGGAAGCCCAGGCAAAGACTGATCTATGTAAGATGTGGCATGGATGAAGGAGTTAGCACTGGTAAAGGACCCACAGACCTAGCTGTGTCACTAACCTCCCTTGAAGAGATGGGCATGTTTATCACCATTTTCAGATGCACATGTACTGACAGGAAAAGATCTTCAAGCCATTTGTTAACAGAGAGAAAAAAAAAAGCAAGTCAAGAAAAATGCTTGCAGCAATGGTCTCATGTTCCTGAAAAGAGCAAGTGTGTGTACATATATGCTAATAAATGTATACAAAATAGTGGACTATCACGATTTACTATATAGTTTTGTATGGCTTGAGTCGTTTACAAGGAGAATGTATCTGTGTAATTAAAAACAAAACAAAACAAAACAAAACAAAACAAAACAAAACAAAACAAAACAAAACAAAACAAAACAAAACCAAACCCAAAAACAATATCGTCCCTCCAAGGTCACTGAATCAAGCCTGGGAAAGTGCAGAGTAGAGGGCAAAACGCTCCACCAACACAAGGTGAGACAGCCGAGCTGTGCTCAGGTTTGCCCGCTAGGGGACAGCGGAGCGAGAACAAAGGCAGGCGGGCGAGAAACCTGGGACCCGAAGGGAGGGCGGCTGGGTCTTTGTGGTCGCCAGGGAGCGGAAGTGTAGGGCAATCTAAACCTACAAATACCCGCTCTTCCACAGGCAGGACAGTGTAGAAGTCATAAATTCCATCCCTCTGCCGCAGCCCAGACGGATCGGAGGGTTTTCAGACTCCGGGGGCCACCCCCCTCCACTTCCCCGGAGAGAAGCTTGGCACTCTGAGCGGTCTTCAGGCTCGTTCGTACCACTTTTGCGCTCAACAACTCTCAACTCTTCTCCTCTGTTCCCCACCCTCCCCCCGAAACCCGCAGAGGGGAAATTGAGTCACTGGGAGGCGAGGCCCGAGTCGCTAGGGGAATGTGCGCCGACGCCAGCCCTCAGGGCCTTCCAGATGCTTGGAGGAGGGGAGGGTTCTCCAGGAAAATATACAAAGGGGGGGTGAGAGGGGGAGGTGGCTGGCTGGGCAGTTGCTGAGCCAGACACATGGAGAAACGCTGCCCAGGATCAAAGGAAATATGACATTTGAAAAGAATGTGCGCGTCTGCTTGTACAGCGGAGGGGGGCGTGGGGGTGGCTTGTGGGGAATCAGGGGCCGGACTGGGGTCTCTACCCGTGCCCTTCTAGCCTCCGCTTCCCTCCTCCCTCTGCACCCCCCCCTTAGGTGGAGGCTGGTCGCGGGTCTCAGGGTGTTCCTCGCTCTCCCTCCCCGTGGGTCTCTCCTTCCTTTATTTCCGAGATGAAGCTGGAAGGGAAATGTAACCCGAGGAGACCAACCAAAGGCGGGGGGGGGGGGGGGGAAAAAAAAAAAATCAAACCAGGCCGCCTCCCCGCTCGGCCCCGGGACATTCTTCTCTCCCCGCCGGCCTGGCCTCTTATCCCCGCCCCTCCAGCGTCGCGGTCCTGGGCTCCGAGCCGGAGCAGCTCCGCACGTCACTGGGGTCCCCGGGGGCTGGGGGGGTCCCCAGGGCGGGCCAGCGGGAGGACGGGAGGGAAGGGAGGGGAGCCGCCTCGGCCGCGGCGGAGCTCCGGCCCGCCGGGCCAGCCCTCCCCTCTTCCCCTCTGCCCCGCAGAGCCTGTTTCTCATTAGAGTAAAGGGCGCGGTCCCCGCCCGGCTCCCGAGTGTTTGTAAACGTCTGACCCGAGGGCCGTAGCTTAACCGTTTAGGTGCGGGGCTGGGGCGCCGCAGGGGGTGCAGCCCTGAGCTGGAGGGATTTAGATTAAAGGTCGCTGCGGCCTGTTAGAGAGGTCTGAAGTACACCTTCGGTGCTGGTGGTGGGGCGGGGAATGGTACCTCCCACACCCCGGTCCGCCTCCCGAGTCAAGAATCTCCTATCTAATTCCCTCTCATGCCAACAGGGCCCCACCATGCCTGCCCTTCCTGGAAACGCCAGTCCGAGTCTTCCTTCCTCCCCCCGCCCAGGTGACAGGTGTCCAACCCTGGGGCCCACAAGGTCGCCGGGCTCCGGGCTCCTAGAAAACCTGGCTAGGATTTTTCAAGCTAGTCGGAGCGGGATGCTATCGGATCAGAGATTCATTCCAGACTACGGTTCTAGGGAGTAGGGAGCCGACTTCCCGTGGAGGCTAATTAATGGCCCCTCTGGGTGGCTGGGAATAGGGCAGCGGTAAAGCCCGGCCTGGATCACCGCCCAATCAGGGGCTATGGACCTTTGAACAGTTCCCCAAGACGCCTAAATGTTCTTCAACTTTGAGGGTTGGGGAGAGACGGTGGCTGAGAGGGCTGACTCGGTTGGGCTTCCAGAAAGTCCAGGCAAGGCGGCTTCAGGGGAGCGATGACCTTTTCCTTTTCAGAGCAGCCTGTAGCCACTCTGAACCCCAGAGGCCACTGGGCCTCAAGGCTTGGAGGGAAAGGGGCGGAGAGGTGTCCTTCCTTGAGAGTTGCTGGCTGCACAACTCTTCAGAACTTAAGATCTCCCTGGGCTCTCCACACTATAGGCCCAGGATGTATCCGCTTTAAGGCGCTCGGACCCGGAGCCCCCGAACTTAGACTAAATTGGGGGTGTGTGTGGTGGTAGTGCTCCCAGAGGGATATGATTGTCACGAGTGCGGGCCAATAAGCTTCAGTAAGGTCGCACCACGCTTGAGGGACCGTTTTTCCAATTCAGTTTTGTTCCTTTTTTTTTTTTTTTTTTGGGGGGGGGGGGCTGGAGAGAGGACAGGGGGGGGGAGGGTGGGGGAGAACGAGGGGCGCGTGGTTTTCCCATCTCATCCCTGGAGGAGGGGCTGGAGCATCCCGGGCAGCCAATCAGGGACAGGCTGGGGGGGGGGCGCTTTGAAGAAGTTTGGGGAAAAAAGTTTGGAAAAGTTTCTATAATAACGAGGGGGCGTCCGGAGGGAGGAGGCAGCGGCGGAGGAGGGGGCGTCTCAGAGGAGGGGAGGGAGGGAGCCACGGGTGAAGATACGGCAGCCTCCTGAGCTCCCCCCCTCCCACCCAGACCGGGACCTGGGGGCTCTGGCCGGCTCCATGGGGGCCGCAAGCTGCGAGGATGAGGAGCTGGAATTTAAGCTGGTGTTCGGGGAGGAAAAGGAGACCCCCCCGCTGGGCGCGGGGGGGTCGGGGGAAGGTTAGTGCGGGGCTGGGAAGGGGTCTTGGAGTCAGTGAAGGAAAGGGCCCGGGGATCCCGAGTCTGGGGATTTTAGGGCAGCGAGCCTGGGGTGGAGGATGAGGGGCTCAGAGGTGGAGGGGAGTCGCAGGGCACCGGGGTCTGCGGAGGTGAGGCTGGGGGCCGGGCACCACTTTCTCCTTTTTAGGTCGTGACTGGGGTGGGGGTGGGGGTGCCGCTGGCTGCGCGCCGCCTCTCGGCTGGGCCGTCTGTCACTGGGATGGGGGGCGGGCGGGAAGAGCGGCCCCGAGAGCCCCGGGCTCCGCCAGGGGAGGGGGGGGGTCTCTGGACCGTGCGGCTGGCGGACCGGGCCCTGGGCCCGCGGACCCGACGCCGGGGGCTGGGGGAGCTCTCGGGTCCCGCCAGGGCGCCCCTCCCCCTCCTCCGCCGGCCGCAATGAGAGGCAGATGGCGGGGACTAAGCCGGGGGCGGCGGCGGCCGCTCTCACGGAATCCGCGCTGCCCGCGCCCCCCTCCCCGGGGCCGGGCTCGGGCCCGGCACGCAGCATCCCCTCCGCTGCACCCCCGTCCCCAGATGGGGGGAGCGAGGGAGGAGCCACCTCCCCTTGTCCCCACAGCCCCGGCGCCCCCCCCTTGGCCACCGTTGCGATGGCAACTGGGGCTCCTGCCAGCACCGTTTGGGGGTTTGGGAACCGCTGCTAATTGGGTTCATGTGTGAGTCGCCCCCAGCCCAGCCCAGCGCCTCCCTAAACACGCCTCCAGGCCCAGCTCCAGCCCCTCTCCAGTCGCCTCCTTCACCTTAAGACCCGCCCCGTCTGGTACCCCAGGTCCCAGGGCCAGGGGCTCAGGAGTGTCAGGTTCTCCGAGTGGGAAAAGGCCTGGGACGTCTGGATCTGTGTACTCCACCTTCTGAGGTCCAACTTTGCTTTTGTCTTTGGGGCTCTGAAGGGCACCTCAGGGACCCCCCCTACCTTATTCTGAGGAGGGGGTGGCATACAGGACTCGGAGGGCTGGCCACTCAAGGGACCCAGACATCTCACCTGCTTCTCTTTGTCCCCATCTCCTGTGGCATCCCTCTCTCTGTCCTCCTCCCTTCCCATTTTGACAGAACTGGACTCAGAGGACGCCCCGCCATGCTGCCGTCTGGCCCTGGGGGAGCCCCCTCCCTATGGCGCTGCCCCTATTGGCATTCCCCGGCCTCCACCCCCTCGGCCTGGCATGCATTCGCCACCACCCCGCCCGGCCCCCTCACCTGGCACTTGGGAGAGCCAGCCTGCCCGGTCAGTGAGGCTGGGGGGCCCGGGAGGGGGTTCCGGGGGGGCTGGGGGAGGCCGTGTTCTTGAATGCCCCAGCATCCGCATCACCTCCATCTCTCCCCCGCCTGACCCACCGGCTGCGCTGGAGGACAACCCCGATACCTGGGGGGACGGCTCCCCCAGGGATTACCCGCCGCCAGAAGGCTTTGGGGGCTACCGAGAGACAGGCGGCCAGGGCGGGGGCCCCTTCTTCAGCCCCAGCCCCGGCAGCAGCAGCCTGTCCTCGTGGAGCTTCTTCTCGGATGCTTCAGACGAGGCAGCCCTGTACGCAGCCTGTGACGAGGTGGAGTCCGAGCTGAATGAGGCAGCCTCGCGCTTTGGCCTGGGATCCCCCTTGCCCTCGCCCCGGGCCTCCCCTAGGCCGTGGACCCCCGACGATCCCTGGAACCTGTATGGTCCGAGCCCCGGAGGAGGCCGGGGGCCGGAGGATAGCTGGCTACTCCTCAGCGCTCCTGGGCCCACCCCAGCCTCCCCACGGCCCGCCTCTCCATGTGGCAAGCGGCGCTATTCCAGCTCGGGAACCCCGTCTTCGGCCTCCCCAGCTCTGTCCCGCCGTGGCAGCCTAGGGGAGGAGGGGCCCGAGCCACCGCCACCACCCCCATTGCCTCTGGCCCGGGACCCTGGCTCCCCCGGCCCTTTCGACTACGTGGGAGCCCCACCGGCAGAGAGCATCCCGCAGAAGACCCGGCGGACTTCCAGCGAGCAGGCCGTGGCCCTGCCTCGGTCTGAGGAGCCTGCCCCGTGCAATGGGAAGCTGCAGGCAGGAGCTGAGGAGACTGCGGCGCCCCCCGGGGGGCCTCGGAAGGAGGTGGCCGGCATGGACTACCTGGCCGTGCCTTCCCCGCTGGCTTGGTCCAAGGCCCGGATTGGGGGACACAGCCCCATCTTCAGGTGAGGAGTGTGCCTAGCCCCACCTGTGTCTCCAGCCATCCCACTGAGGGAGCAGGAAGGTCAAGGGATGGGTTTGAAGAAAGGTCCTGGTTCTCTGCCCTTGGCATTTCAAAAGAGAATCTGCGACCAGCTTGATGGCTGCCATCTACCCAGTTTTGGGGAGAATTATCAAACCAAACCAAACCCAAACCCCACCCCCTCCAGACATAATTTGCAAAAGGACAATCACTCCCTGTGGACGAATAAGGAAAAACCTCCCTACCCCCCAGGAGAACCACTTAGGTGAAGAAGGAGTGCCTCTAGGATGTCCCCCACCCCCAGCTCTGTGCTGGCGCTGGCTGGGCATGAGCCTGGCTGGATTTCAGCCCTGCACTGGGTAGCAGGAAGTCTCTCTTCCCTCACTTAATTTCTAGGGCCCTGACTCATTGATTAAAAGTGTAGCTGCTAATTTGAATAAAATAGCTTGCAAGTCCAAGAATTCATATTAAAACAAGCAGGGCTTATAGTTCTTCCACCCCTTTCACTCTCAAAGAACCCTGCCCATTTCAAGAATCCTAAATCTGGGGTTGTCAGATTGAGCTGGCTCCATCTGGGGAAAGAAGCCTTAATGCCTGTTCCCCTGGGTTCCTGTAGGGCAGGGTTGTATGGGGCTGTGGTGGGCACCGTAGGATGACTTAGCAGCATCCCTGGCCTCTATCCACTAGATGCTAGTGGCATCCTCTCCCCTAGTTGGGACTCCCCAAATTGTCTCCAGACATTGCCAGCCACCACCTGGAGGATATCTTCGAGCTCAATACAGGAAAATTGCCCATCTGTAACCCCCAGCTTTCTGGACCTGACCTGTCCGGCCCCAACTAGAGGAAAAGGTGCTGGAAACAGTCCTGGCTTCTGTCAGTCACTGGCTTGCTTGGCCTGCTGTATTCTACTCCCCTGGGGCCTCAGTTTCCTTATTTGAAAAACAAAGGGGTGAACCTCTGAGGACTTTTCTGGTCTGAAGTGGTATTCCTTTACTTGACTCTTCCCATCCAGGTCTGGGGATTAGGATTAGGTCTAGGTTCACCTCTGTATCCAGGTGAATGAACCCTTGCCACCCCAAACCCTGTGCTCAGAGCTGGAAAGAAGGGAGTCTCAGGCCTGGGGCCATTTTCCACACCCTCATCTCAAGGGGCTCTGAGAGGGGTGTCTCCTATTTCCCCTTGCTTCTGGGCTTTTGGACTGTTTTATTTCTGCTGTGATTTCCTTTCTCCCATACCCACACCCCCTCCTCCCTCACATCCCAGGGAGCTGGGCCCAGTGCTTCTCCGACTGGCGTCTGAGGCTGCAGATGATCAGTGCTCTTCTCTCCTCTCCAGGACCTCTGCCCTACCCCCGCTGGACTGGCCTCTGCCCAGCCAGTATGAGCAGCTGGAGCTGAGGATCGAGGTGCAGCCTAGAGCCCACCACCGGGCCCACTATGAGACTGAGGGCAGCCGAGGGGCTGTCAAAGCCGCCCCTGGTGGTCACCCTGTAGTCAAGGTAAGGGGCAGAGGGCAGGCCTGATAGCCTTTCTCTTCTCCAGTCCCAGATCCCTGCAGATGGGCTCCAGCTGTGCCGACCCATGGCACTGCCCTTTCCCACACTCCCTCTCAGCATTGACCCTGCAGGCAGCCTGGGGGAGGGGCTGGAGTTAGGGGAGGAAGGGTGCACTTCAAGGACCCGGATATACTTTCTATTTCTCTGTCCCTCCACCCCGCCCCCCCTCCATTCTTCCCATGGGACACCAGCCTCATGTCTACTCTGGAAAATGGTGGTGTGCCAGATGTGGGGGAGGGGTTAGGCTGAGGCCAAAGTTCACTGGGAGTTAGGTTGTCTGTTGAGTTGGGGCAGTCTCTCTTGGAAGATTTTCCCCTTTGCCCAGCCCAGTTTGGGCCTTATTCCAAGAATAGCACTGTGAACTCCAGGCCACGTTTTCTCCACAGCTGGTGCCCAGTTCCCCCTGGGAATCCCTTCCAGGATATCCTTTATCTTTCACCATCCTCATCCCCTGGTGGACTGAAAACCCAGGGATGGATGAAGGATGAGACAGTGGGGATTTCAACTGGGTGGCCTCTCTCTCCCTCTGCCAGCTCCTAGGCTACAGTGAGAAGCCCCTGACTCTACAGATGTTCATTGGCACTGCAGATGAAAGGAACCTGCGGCCTCATGCCTTCTATCAGGTGCACCGTATCACGGGCAAGATGGTGGCCACGGCTAGCTATGAAGCTGTCGTCAGTGGTACCAAAGTGTTGGAGATGACCCTGCTTCCTGAGAACAACATGGCAGCCAAGTAGGTCCCCATTTCACTTCCCCTCAGGCTTCGGGCTTTAGGACCAACTTTTCCATGAGGTCTAAGCTAGTCCCATTCTTCCTCTTCCCAGAGGAGCTAGACATCACCCCTAGGAGCAGGTTTTAGGCTTCTCACGATCTAGAAGAGGACTTTGGGGGTTAGGGAGCACCTTGGAGAGACCACCTTTGATTAGAAAATCACCCCCCACCCTCAAGGCTCCCAGACGAAGTCATTCAAGGCTTTGGATGAAGGGTGGGGGCTTCCCTCTTATGGGGGCATCACTATTCTGGCTTCAGCTGGGAGGGCTTGCCTTCCATTCTCTGCCTTCAGCATTGACTGTGCTGGCATCCTGAAGCTCCGGAATTCAGACATCGAGCTGCGGAAGGGGGAGACAGACATTGGGCGCAAGAACACACGAGTGCGGCTCGTGTTCCGGGTGCACGTGCCCCAGGGCAGTGGGAAGGTGGCCTCGGTGCAGACAGCATCAGTGCCCATTGAGTGCTGTGAGCAAAGAGGCCCTGCGCCGGCTCTGTGTCTCCTGCCGCTCCTTCTCTGTGTGTCTGTGTGACTTCCCATGTCCTCTGCGTCGTGTCCTGTGTCCTGTCTGTCCTAGGTAGCCCTGAAAGGGACTCAGCACTGATTTCTCTTATGGAGGGGGTGGGGGCAGTGTTCTAATTTATCCCTGCTGCAGACTCTGTCTCTGGGCTGGACTAGAGTGGCCCTGGCCTCCATCTGTCCCTGGGTGGCTCTGTGTCCCTGTTTGGGTAACTCTGGCCTTTGGTGACCTTGTTCATCTCTCTCTCTCTGCCCAGGCTCCTTACCTGGTCTGTGTGACCCCAGGGATACTGTTGATTTACTTGTGTGTCTGCTGCTGAGGAGGACTCCTCCAGGGTCCTGCGGCAGTTATTCCAAGGAGGGTGGGGGCAGAGGGTCCTGTCCTCTTGTACTCAGCCCAGCCAGCTTCTTTCCTGCCCTGCTCTGCAGCCCAGCGCTCAGCCCAGGAGCTGCCCCAGGTAGAGGCGTACAGCCCCAGTGCCTGTTCCGTGAGAGGAGGAGAGGAACTAGTGCTCACTGGCTCCAACTTCCTGCCAGACTCCAAGGTGGTGTTCATCGAAAGGGGCCCTGGTGAGCACCCACGGGGGCGGGGGGCAGGCAGGAAGAGTTTGGACCGCGCAGCTGAAAGATCTCTGGTGCTGTCCCTAAGCTAGCAAGTGGAGCCTCTGTTTCCTCATCTGTAAAAGGGAACAGAGAGACTGCCCTTCCCATTGTCCTGTCTGCTTCCCATGGGGAGGTGGTTGTGACAGCAATCTCAAAGGCTCTAGAGAGTGGGGGAGGTCCCTGGCTGGCTCAGTCAGTGGAGCATGCGACTCCTGGTCTCGGGGTGGTGAGTTCCTGAAACCCTCCTGAGTTATGGGCCTGGTAGCAGTTATGGGCCTGTGATTACAAAGCCTGTGAGGGGCCTCAGGGCAGCTGCAGGGCTGGAGAAGGGGAGACTGAGGGGTCTGGGTAAAACCACCACCTCCCCTAACCCTGCCCATCAAGAGCCCCAGCCCCTACACTCAAATTTAGCACCCTGAGACCATGTCAAAGCAGGTTCAGAGGTTCTAGATCTTGAGATTGGGGTCTCGTGGTCTTCCTTCAAGCTAGAACCCTTTCCTACCCTTGAACTTCATCCCAGCACTGTCATGGGAGGGCATGTTTGGAGCTGGATGGGGGAGGGGGTTCAAGAGTTGCCTCCATTATGAATTCTCTCTGGTTCCTGGGCTGGCCCTGCCATTTCTCTTGGTTTCAGTTTGCTGCCTCTTCCATCCAATTGAATAAACACTCAGTGGGCTCCTCTGTGAGCCAGGCCCCGTAGGGGACTTCTGAGTCTGGCCTTGGCTCTAGCAGGAGGGGAAATGGCAGGGGGCATGGGGCAGGGGCCCTGGAGCTGGGCTGGAGCTCTCTGTTCCTCCTGCACAGATGGGAAGCTGCAATGGGAGGAGGAGGCCACAGTGAACCGGTTGCAGAGCAACGAGGTACCAGGGTCACTAGGGCACCCACCCCTGGGGGGTGGCAGGAGAAGGCAGGAAATTCACAGCTCTCTCTCTTGCCCATGGGAATGGAGTCCAGAAGCTACCTTTTCTTTTCCGGAGGAGGTGGCCTGGCTGCCGTAGAAGCAGGTTCATCTCGAGGGAATGAACTTTGCTGTTAAGCAAATGAAAAAAGCCAGGAGGTGGAGCTTGGGTCCTTGGGAGGGCTGGGCTGAGCCTGGGTCCCTGAAGGCTCCCTGCCTCATCCTGTGCCCTTCCCCAGGTGACGCTGACCCTGACTGTCCCCGAGTACAGCAACAAGCGGGTGTCCCGGCCAGTCCAGGTCTACTTTTATGTCTCCAATGGGCGGAGGAAGCGCAGTCCTACCCAGAGTTTCAAGTTCCTGCCTGGTACGCTCTAGGACAGCCCACAGTGGGGGGGTGGGGATATGGAGAGCTGAGGCAGGGGCAGAGGGATGCAGGGCCCTCATGGTGAGGGGCCAAGCTACGGCTGAAGCCTGGAGATGGAGAGGAGGTTGGAAGCTGTGCAGTAGGGAGATAGCAAGCCCTCTCACCAGTGTGTCCTCCTGCTTTCCCTCCTACCTAGTGATCTTCAAGGAGGAGCCTTTACCCGACTTGTCTCTCCGCGGCTTCCCTTCAGCACCTGGCCCTCCCTTTGGCACTGACATGGACTTCTCACCACCCAGGCCCCCTTACCCCTCCTATCCCCATGAAGACCCTGCTTATGAAACTCCTTACCTGTCAGAAGGCTTCAGCTATGGCACACCCCCTCTGTACCCCCAGACGGGGCCCCCGCCATCCTACAGACCTGGCCTGCGGATGTTTCCTGAGACTGGGGGTGCCACCGGTTGTGCTCGCCCATCTCCAGTCTCCTTCCTTCCCCGGCCCTTCCCTAGTGACCCCTATGGAGGACGGGGCTCCCCATTTCCCTTGGGGCTGCCATTCCCTCCTCCAGCCCCCTTTCGGCCTCCACTGCCTTCATCCCCACCGCTGGAAGGCCCCTTCCCTCCCCAGAGTGGTGTTCACCCCCCACCTGCTGAGGGATACAATGAGGTAGGGCCAAGCTATGGCCCTGGGGAGGGGGCTCCGGAGCAGGAGAAATCCAGGGGTGGCTACGGCAGCGGCTTCCGAGACAGTGTCCCTATCCAGGGTATCACGCTGGAGGAAGGTGGGTGTGCGACTGGGGGCTGTGAGTGTGAGTGTGTGCAAGAGTTTGCTCTGCATGTTTGCTGAGGGCTGGAGTTTGGCTTCCCAGAGATGGGGCGTCCTCGGTCCCTCAGGGCCAGTCGGAGGGTCTCAGGAGGCAAGTGCTTGGTGCATGTGGCCGCCTGAATCCAGTTAAACTTAGTTCCGAAGGGTGCATGGAGTACCTGCCCCCGCCCTTCTGCCTCTGCTCTCTGCCCCAGATCAAAAAATCTCAAGGCTGGAAGCACTTTCAAGATCATTCAGCCTAGCTCCCTCAATTTGTGGATTCAGACACCATATTTCAGAGAGGGGCAGGGGCTTGCAGAGGTCCCAGTTGAGCATATTTCCCCTTGCCTCAGCTTTCCCCTCCACGTGGTGACTGGTCAGGATTGGTGGTGAGGAGCCTTGGTATTTTGTGTCTCCTTCCTCCCACTGGCTCCTCCCGCCCGCAGCGCTGCTGACAGCCACTGCCCTAACGTTGCAGGCCGAGCCGGCAGGAAAGGGCTGGGATGGGGGCCTGGGAGCCCACGTGGATGGAATTGAGCGAGATTGGATTGGGACCAGGTATCAAGACACATTGGGGAAACTGAGGCCCAGTGGAAGAGAAGCCAGTAGAGGAGGAGCCTAGAGGCATCCTAGACTGAGGCCTGCCTGGAATGGATTGGGGGTCTCTGGAGAAGGAGGGGACCAGTCCCTAGCCCAATCTTTCAACTGCCCCTCCTTTACAGTGAGTGAGATCATTGGCCGAGACCTGAGTGGCTTCCCTGCACCTCCGGGAGAAGAGCCTCCTGCCTGAAGCATCGCCTGGCAACCCCAGCTCCCCCCAGCCTTGCCCACTTTCCCTTCCTCCTGGGGTGCTGGTTCCAGAAGCTTGGGGCCGATCTAGCTCCTCTTTCTCCAGCTTTTGCCTCCTCTCCCCTGCCCCTAGCTGAGGTGTGGCCCTTGGGCCTGGTGCTGCCTTGGAGGGCCAGGATGGGAGTGGGGTCCGAGGCCGGGAGTGAGGACAGACGGGAGTGAAGGCTGTGTCTAGTTGTGTACAGGCCACGGTGCTGGGAGGCTGGGGACAGCTTGATGGATAATAAACTGCTCACTGACTAGTGCTTCAGGCTCCAGAAGTCTTTGGAGAGAGAGATGGGGCAGCTTACTCGAGCCCTGGTCCAAGGAGGCCTAGGGGTTGTATCCCAAAGAGTTTCTCAGTGGACGGGTGCTGGGAAGGTTTGGAGGGGCTCCAGAGCCTCCCCAGCTGGGGTGAGGTTGGGGGCCAGGGCTGGAGGAGGCCTGTCCTCCATGGGAATTCAGATTGTTTAGGAGCTTTGGGATGGGGCCCAGGGATTTGTGCATTTTCAAGTTCCTTTCTCTTGCCGCTGCTCAGATCATTCTGATTCATAGTCAAGGTCCCGAAACACCAGTCTAGTCCCTTTCCCCCATTTATAAAGGAGGAATCCCAGGCTCAGAGAGGGAAAAGGGGCTTGTCCAAGGTTACACAGCTAATCAACTAGCAGGTTGAACAGCCACACTTCTGGGCTCCTGTCCCCAGCCGCCTTCAGATATCCTGACCCCTGGGGCTCAGGCCCCAGTGAGGCTTATCTCCCTGGAATAGGGTTGGGGGTGAGGGAGGGCTGGCATGGATCCATCTACACTGGATTCTCCCACCTCTGGGGACTGTGAAGACATTCTGGAAAGGTCTGTGCTTCAGAGGTAGGCTAGGAAACCAAACAGCTCCCCAGCAGCTCTACCACCACTTGCCCTGGCTCAGGGCATTGTATGACCTCCTGGCCTACCTTGCAGGGACACCCACTGACAGGCCAGGGTTGGAAACCTGGTTTACCCCAGTTGACAGGCTACGGGACCAACCAGTGGGCTGGGGAGACTCAGACCTTGTCTGCCTTGGTCACTTGGAGCCTGGTACACGGTAGGCAGTGAGTACCACCAGGCTGAGTTGGTGAGGCCCGGCTGCAGGGGGCCATACTCAAAAGATAGTCAGGGAATTAGTACTTGAGAAACTAGCCTCACCTAAGGTTGGTGGGGCCTCTCTATGCCCAGTGGGTCCAGACAGGCCTGGCAAGTACCTATTTTTTCAAGGGCAGGTGTGACAGAAGCTGGATTGGAGGGTTGGAAACCCAGGTGATACCTTCTCCCCGCCCCCTTCCATCTGGGTTGCTGCTCTGAAATGAATTTCCTTTGTCTTCCGGAATACAAATTTTTATGAACCAAACTGACATCAAATGATCAGCTCACTGGGCTTTGGCTTCTTTTTTAAAGATAACCCTCAGGGCAGTCAGTCTCTTAAAAAAAAAAAAAAAATCGAACAGTTCAACTCAGTAAATATTTCTTTAAAAATAAAAAGATTTTATTTATTTAGAGTGTAAGCAGGGGGAGGGGCAGAGGGAGAGGGAGAGAGAGAATCTCAAGCAGACTCCCACTAAATGCGGAGCCTGACATGGGGCTCCATCTCACAACCCCGAGATCGTAACCTGAGCCAAAATCAAGAGTTGGGCACTGAGCCACCCAGGCGCCCAGTAAATAATTTTTGTACAGATAGTATGTCAGGTCTTGGGGGGGGGGGGCAGTGAATAATTTTAATATGGGGTATAAAAGGAGCAGAGATCAGGAACCTGTCATCCAGCTGTGGGGTTAGAGGGAACTAACTTAAAGATGACAGAATTAGGGGCCGGGCAGGTTAGGCAGAGCTACCAGAACGGGCCAAATCCTGGAGGAGAGAGGCAAACAAGGAAGGCTAACAGGTCGAGGGCTTGGCATTCTTGGAGGAGCCGGAGAGGTTCTGTTTGGTGGGGGTGGGGTGCAGGCTAAGTTCTGGAAATGGGGGACTGTGAAGGATTGGAGAAATAAGCAGGGGCTGGATTCTGAGGGGCCTTGTAGCCACACCAGGGAATTTAGAGTTATCCAAGGATAGTGGGAGCTTCCCTTCTAGATGGCAGGCCTTAAGCTGGGAGTGATCCAATAGATCTGCCATGAAAGTCTTCCTGGGGTCGAGCTGACATCTGCCTCTCTGTGACTTGCTCTGCCAGGGCTTTTTCTGCCCCCTGGGCCCACACTTTATAGGCTTAACCTCTCTTCCTATTGGAATCCTGCCGTGGGTCAGCCTCCCAGGGTCATTGTCTCTTCCCAGGATCCCTACAGACATCTAGGTCCCTGAGGCTGGAGTTGAGAGAGAGAGAGAGGAGAAGGCCAGATCTTCAGCTGGTGCCAGAAAAGACTTTCTTGGCCCGGGTTTCTCAAAGTGTGGTCTGCGGATTTCTTGCATTTGAATCAATGGGGACAGTTTTTTGGTTTTGTTTCTTGTTGTTGTTTTTTAAAGATTTTATTTTATTTATTTATTTTTTAAGATTTAATTTTTATTTATTTGAGAGAGAGAGAGCATGAGTGAGAGAGCACAACAAGGGGAGCATCAGAGAGAGAGGAAGAAGCAGACTCTCCACTGAGCAGGAAGTCCAACACAGGGCTCGATCCTAGGACCCTGAGATTATGACCCAAGCCCAAGGCAGCCACTTAACTGATGCCACCCAGGAGCCCCTGAAGATTTTATTTTTAAGTAATCTCTACACCCAACGTGGGGCTCAAACCCGCATCCCTGAGATCAAGAGTTGCAAGCTCTTACTGAGCCAGCCAGGTGCCCCTGTTTTAGTTTTTAATGTAGATTCCTAGGCAACCCTTGACCTACTCAATTATAGACTATGGGGGCAGGACCCAGGTATCTGCATTTTTAAAAACATTTTATTTATATATTTATTTGAGAGAGAGAGAGAGGAGCAGAGGGACAGGGACAAGCAGACTCCACGCTGAGCACAGAGCCTGACTCTGGGCTGATTCCATGACCTGAGCTGAAATCAAGAGTCGGATGCTTAAGGGACTGCATCACCCAGGTACC
This sequence comes from Phoca vitulina, assembly GCF_004348235.1. NCBI lineage: Eukaryota > Metazoa > Chordata > Mammalia > Carnivora > Phocidae > Phoca > Phoca vitulina. The sequence continues at coordinate 1,823,674 of NW_022589710.1, forward strand.
CTGGTATCTGCATTTGAAAGAGTGCCCTAGGTAATTATTCAACACAAGAATGCTTGAGACCTAGAGTCATTTGTGTGATACTTCCCACTCCAGACTCTAAAATAGCTCCCTGCCCCCTTCTCACAGATCTTGCCTGGGCTGTCCTGGGTGAGGCTCACCTGGAACAGTGTTCTTAGGAGAGGGGAAGGGCACTCACATTCTTGACATTGCGACCCATCTCTCCCCTCACCTGGCTCTGTCTTGCTGCTTAGATAATCTCAGTTGCTTGAAGAAGGTTGCAGAAAAAAATGGCACTTCCTGGAAATTCCAGATGTGGGAAGGGCAGAGGGATTCGGCTGCTTTTTGGGAGCTCGTTTTAGTGGCCTCGGTGTCTCATTCCTCACTTAGCCAACTCCCCACAAAGTCCCCCAGGGCCCCTACTGTGTGCCAAGCCCTGAGCTAGGCACGAGGGCCATGGGCATCACATTGGGGCCTTGCTGTGGAGGAACAGATAAACCAGTCACCAGAGACCTTCCTCCCTGGTGGCAGGGGTGAGGTGATTTTATGTGAGCTGTCCAAGAGGCAGAAACGGTCTGTTGCTATGGAAACACTGGGAGCTGAGCTTGAGAGGAAGGGTCAAAGAACATTTTACAAAGCAGGTGATTTTGAGCTCCATCTTCAAGGAGGAGGGGGAGTTTTCTGGATAAACAAGATAGGCATGAGAGGGGTCATGCCTGAGGGTGAAAACATGAGGTCAAGACCACACTGGTGGGAAAGAATCAGACTTGGGATGCTTTAATCAGTCACGCGAAAGACTGATTTGGTCAGAGGGTCTACAGGTGTGGATGTGTGTGTGTGTGCACATGCATGCACGATTTAAGGTTTAGAAACTGTATGGAGTGGGGCGCCTGGGTGGCTCAGTTGTTAAGCATCTGCCTTCGGCTCGGGTCATGATCCTGGGGTCCAGGGATCGAGCCCCGCATTGGGCTCCCTGCTCCGCGGGAAGCCTGCTTCTCCCTCTCCCACTCCCCTTGCTTGTGTTCCCGCTCTCGCTGTCTCTCTCTGTCAAATAAATAAATAAAATCTAAACAAACAAACAAACAAAGAAACAAAAAATAGAAACTGTATGGAGAAATAGTGGTAGGGAGATCAGAAAGGGTTTTGCAGTAGTTTAGGCAAGAGAAGTTTGGTCTTTACTTACTGATTAGCTTAGCTAAATAGGTTCAGCTAAGGTGGGGGGTCAGGGAACAGAAAAGTTCCTGGGCTCGAGCGCTAACTCAACCATCAACTCTCTGTGTGATCTCTAGCACGTCCCAGAGCTAACTGGGCTCTAGCTGCCTCATCTATAAATGTTTATCGCGGTCCTACTATGCAGCAGCCTCTGGGATAGCTACTGGGGATAAAGCTATAAGTGAGACAAACATGCTTCCTTCTCTCACGGAACTCAAAGTTTATAATAGGCAGTTACAGAACAATGTGTAATGGTGGGGAAGTACTGGGGGCTTCGGGATCTTTCAGAAAGCTCACTGAACCTATCTTTTCCCATTGTTTGTGTATCTCTTATAGTAACGGTAGATGACTATGTTTTGAGAGAATCTATTGAATCCGTCCCTTTTGGGGGTGGGGGAGGGGGTGTGGACAAGACATTCCCTGAAAGGAATGGATATTCACAATGTCAGTTGTCCTGGATGAAGAGCATCCAGGGTCAGGAAATGTGGATTTATCACTCAGACCTTGCGTAATGTTAGAAGGAGCATCGCTCTATGTTTTTCTCTCTTAGGCCTGAACCCTGAGGGATCTAGTTAGACTTGAGTGCATCCAAGTGGCCTCTACCACAGTGGGGCAGGATCCTGGCCGGGCAGTAAGTCAGGGAGCCAAGGTTGGGCAAGGTGGCCTTTCCGTGAGTAGGTAGCACGACATTTTATGTTCCTCTGAGTAATTCTTTTTAGCTCTTTTTTTCTGAAGATTATTTTTCTTCCTTTCTTTCTCTCTCTCTCTCTTTTTTTTTTTAGAGAGAGAGTGAGGGCTGGTGTAGAGGATGCATGGGTGTGAGTGGGGGTGGGGGTGGGGGTGGGGTGGGGGGCAGATGGGGCAGGAGGGGGAGGGGCAGAGGGAGAGGGAGAGTGAGAATCCCAGCAGGCTCCATGCCCGGCGTGGGTTGCAGGGCTCTATCTCACGACTCTGAGATCATGACCTGAGCCAGATGCCTAACCGACTGAGCCACCCAGACACCCCTCTTTCTTTTCTTTCTTTCTTTCTTTTAAATATTTATTTATTTAATTAAGTAATCTCTACACCCAACATGGGGCTCGAACTCACAGCCCCGAGATCAAAAGTCACATCCTCTTCCTACTGAGCCAGCCAGGTGTCCCTCCTTTTAGCTTTCTTTAATGTTTTAGTTTCCTAGGGCTGCTGTAACACAGCACCACGAACTAGGGGGCTTAAAACAATAGAAATTTATTCTCTCATAATTCAAGAGGCCAGAAGTCTGAAATCAAGTTGTTGGCAGAGTTCGTTCTTCTGGAGTCTCTGAGGGAGAATCTGTTCTAGTCCTTTCTCCTAGCTTCTCATGGTTGTTGGCAGTCTTTGGTATTCCTTGGCTTGTAGAAACATCATTCCAGTCTCTGCCTCTGTCATTACATGTAATTCTTCCCTGTGTCTCCTCTGTGTTTAAATTTCTCTTATAAAGACACCAGTTACCTAATCCAGTATGACTGTATCTTAACTTGAATACATCTGCAAAGACCCTATTTCCAAATAAGGTAACATTCAAAAGTACCAGAGGTTAGGACTGGAACATATCTCTTTTGACGACCAATTCAATCTAGCACACTGAATTTCATGTAAAGTTTTGTCAGTCTTTCTGATCTCAGTGGTGTTATGGCAAGTTAAGCAAGGGTGTCCATGTTTGGACCCATGCAGCGTAAGGAAGAGCATTGTCTTTTGATGCCAGCTTGGCGGATGTAGCCATGAGGCGTGGGATTCCCAAATGAAAGGTGATTTTGAAGTAGCTACTTGAATGAGTGAAGAGTAGGAATTTTAAGGCCAACTCCCTCATTCCTCAGGAGATTCTCCTTTTCCTGCTGTTCTTGGACAATCTCCCTTTTACTTGGGATGCTGGGAGATTGTAGATTTACTTACAACTACATTTCTAAACTGGAAAGGTAACATGATGAACAAGAAGTAAACAGTTAAATGAGAAGGGGCATTCTCAATGAGCATTTAGCATATTAAAAGCTCTGAAGATTCCTCCAGTAAATAAATCCCTTTAGCTGTATAATCCAATGTTACCTAAATGTACTTGGTCATGAAGCTCTTTTATTTAGGACAATACACTATTAGTTATCTGTTCCTATATTACATATTATCCCAAAACTTAGTGGCTTAAAACAACAATAAAAAATTATCTTTCACAGTTTCCAAGGTCAGAGATTTGGGAGTGGTTTGGCTGAGAAGTTTTGGCTTGGAGTCTTTCCTGAGGCTGCAGTCATCTGAAGGCTTTGTTGAAATGGGAGGATGCATTTTTGAGGTGGTTCAGTTAGGCTGGAAAGTTGATGCTGGCTATTGGTGGAAGGTCTCAGTTCTTCATTTCATGGGCCTCTCTACAGGGCTGCTTGAGTGTTCTCATGACATGGCAGCTGGCTTTCCCCAGCATTAGCAATCCAAGAAGCCAAGGCGGAAACTTTATAAGCTAGCTTTGGTCCTCTGTTATAGAGGACCAAATAGAGTATATGCAGCTTTTATACTCTTTAGTTACACAGACTCTGTTATACTCTGTTAGTTACACAGACTAGCCCTGATTTCCTGTGGGAACAGCAGGAAGTGAGGGTCATATGGACCATCTGGGAGGCTGGTACCACAAATATGAATCTTCATGTATTCATTCATTCAGCAAATATTTCCTGGTGCCTGTTGTATGCCAGGCACTGTTCTAGACACCAAGGACACAACTTCAAACACAACAGACACATCTCTATCCTTGTGGGGCTCACGTTCTAGTGACACCTCACTCACTCAACAGCTGCTTGAGACAATTTGGGAAATACTGCTTCACAGGGACACAGAAGAGTAAGTGAGAAGTGTGACTACAGAATGTTTAATGCCAAGACAGGGGACACTCATAATACCATGGAAGCTGGGGCTCCTGACCTAGGCTTGACATTCTGGAAGAGGCAAAAGGATAGGGAAAGAAAACAGATCAGTGGTAGCCAGGGGAAATGATTAGAGAACAAGGAATGGTTGACTCTAAAGTGACAGCACACAGGAATTTTTAATGCGATGGAACTGTTCTGTATAGTATGGTGGTGAATACATGACTATACCATTATCAAAATCCATAGAACTCTACAAAGACCAAAGTTAATTGTATACAAACAAACAAAAAAAATCATTCAGTCCCAGGATGTAACATATGAATTTAACTATATTACAAATATATATGAAAAAGGTAGTGGGGGTTGGGGTGGGGGAAAAGCTAAAATAAGTAAATTCGGAAAACACTGTTTTGACTGGATACTGTAAGGCTACAGACAAAAGGAACCATACATTAAAAAAAAAAAAAAAGAAGGAATCATATATAAACATTATAGTCGGTAAATTTGTCACAGATTGACAATTCTGAAATGATTTAACATGTATATTAGTTTTGAACAAATAAGTAGATAAATTGTAGCTAATGGGACATAAGGTTTTTACTGTCAGAGAAAGAGGGGTTGGTTGGGGAGAAAGCCTAGAATAAACCTTGTGGGGCTGGATTTGAGTTGGAGATACCAGCATGAACTCATGCTTGTTTTATATACATATACACATAGAATTATAGAATATATGTGATAGATCTATGTAGGTAGATATCACTCTATATAGATTCATAAGCTACAGATATCTGCATTATATATATAATATTTATTATATTATATATCTGTATAATATTTTATATAAAATATAATATATATTATATATTATATTATATATCTGTGTGATATATAATATATATTATATATACAGACATACAAATAATATAAATAGTATGTATATGCGAGCTAATATACATACATATATTTGCTAGTTTTGTCAGCTAAGAAGTCCTAAAAGAAGGGGCACCACATTAACAATGAGCACATCTAACATCCAGATGTTGATTTCTAAACACCATTCCTCAATAAAAAGAACCAGTGTTCCTTGGAAAAATGACTAATTCTAATGCAAGATAAACCTGGAGCAACTTGAATTTCTAGAAAGTTAGGGCTAAAAAATAAGCAGGGGAGTGGGGGCAGATATCAAAAGGATGCAGGAGCCAACTCAAAAGATGTCCTAATAGCCAAGGCTGAAACAATTTGAGCAATGTAATAAATAACAGTGATATTAGATTATAACACAAAGAATAAAATAAATCTCTGTAAATCCATACTGACATAAATAAATGGTTGAATAAATAACTCACTGAGGGAGAAGGGACAAGTTTCCTTTAAAGAAGAATTCCAATTAATAACTGTAGAAGGAATAAGTGAAATAGAAAATCACCATTAGACCATCACATTAATAATTGCTACAGGCAAGATCCATTGATGAATGCTAAAATCAGTAGGTAAAACTTTAAGGTAGAACAGGATATTTGCAGACCTCAAAATATCTGTTCCTAAATATACTAATTACTGTGAGGGTTTTAAAATACAATCCCAAATTCTTTGATACCCCTTGCTCTACGAGGTATAGCTTACTTAATTCCTCTGACTTTGAACGTGGTATGGACTTAGCAACTTGTTCTAACACATAGAGTACGGAAAGGGAAAAAGAGCAACTTTACAGTAGAGAAACCAAGCAAACACCACCTTAAACCAAGCAGTCAATGTTAACATCATCAGCAATAATTCATGTTGATATCAGATGTCCCTGATACAATGCATTGAGAAGCACACATCACCTCTGTGATATTCTTTCCCAAACCCCATAACCTCAGTGTAACCTAAACTGGGCAACTTTCTACAAAAGATCTAACCACAAATCTTGAAAGGGATTGAGATTTCAATTTTCTTTTTGAGGAAACACACGCACATATTTATATATTGATGCCAGGAAGGGAGGGAAAAGCTGAAGCTCTAGGAGAGGGAGGGGCCGTGTAATCTAAAGCTTTGTGATTCCGTAACCTTTGGAGATGCAGCCCATGTATGTGGAACACTCAGACCCTGTCTCCATCCCGATGTGTCACAGGCCTTTCACTTGCCACGGGACAATAATTCTCAGTTTTTCCCTTTCCTCCACCTAGGCAGTTGCTGTTTGTGTCCTTGTCCAGGCTGGAGAATCTGAAGAAGAGAGACCTCCTTTCTTCCCAGTGGGACCCAGCTCAGCTTCAAGTCCTGCCCGGCTGTGCCGTGGGTAGGTGGCCTCCTGTCCCTCCAGACTGCCCCGGGGCTGAACGGTGTCCGGATTGTCACCCAGGAGTGCTGGGAGGGTGCCTGACACCAGGGGGCAGCAGTAACCAAGTGGAAGGTAGGGTGGGCAGGCGGGAGGAGAAAGGTCGGAAAAACAGTGCCCTGTGCCCATGTGAACTTCACATCCGATCCTCTTGTGCGTTTTCACAGATTGGCTCCCACTTCTCAGAATCGTCAGTTGTTTGGCGCTCGGTAATCATAGATTTGCCTCGTTAACTGTATTTTTAGGGAGATTTCCCTGTTTCCCCTGCCAGATTGTAAGGTCCTAAAGAGCAGAGCCAGTGTTTATATTTATAAACTCCTTGTGCCTCCTTGTGCAGTGAATAATAAAAGCTGCCATTTTGTGATGCATATTAGGGGAGTGCTTTCTGTGTTTTAACTCCAAGTTTGCTGCAATCCCAAACTAAGGCTCGGAGATGTTCACTGAGAATAGCCACGACAGAAATAGGTAACTGGGGTGCTCACTCTGCTCCCAGCACCTCATCAAGCCCTTTACATAGCTCATCTCATTTAATCCTCTCCCAACAATCCTATTATCCTTGTTTCGTGGCTGAGGAAACGGAGGCACAGAGGGCTTAAGTAATGTCTAGAGATTGGAAGGCTAGCTCCCAACTCCAGGTCCAGTGATCTTTCCCACCATCCTGCCCCAGATTCCTTATCACATGGGTGAAATCAGATTAAAAGTAAACATCCAAAGGGACACCTGGGTGGCTCAGTCGGTTGAGTGTCTGACTTGGGCTCAGGTCGTGATCTCGGGGTCCTGGGATCGAGCCCTGTGTTGGGCTCCCCACTCTGCAGGGAGCCTGCTTGTCTCTCTGTTCCTCCCCCTGTTCGCACTCTCTCTCTCTCCCTCTTTCAAATAAGTAAAATCTTAAAAAAAAAAAAAAAAAAGGAAACATCAAGGACTCCCTTCGAATGAGGTAGCCAGACAGCCCAGAGATTGAACTTCAGACTTTCTTTTTTTCCAAGATTTTATTTATTTATTTGACAGAGAGAGACACAGTGAGAGAGGGAACACAAGCAGGGGGAGTGGGAGAGGGAGAAGCAGGCTTCCTGCCAAGCAGGGAACCTGATGCGGGGCTCGGTTCCAGGACCCTGGGACCATGACCTGAGCCGAAGGCAGAGGCAGACGCTTAATGCTTAACGACTGAGCCACCCAGGCACCCCCGGACTTTTTTTTTTTTTAAAGACTTTATTTATTTATTTGACAGAGAGAGTGCGTGGGAGAGCACAAGCAGGGGAGCGGCAGAGGGAAAGGGAGAAGCAGACTCCACTGAGCAGGGAGACCGAAGCAGGGCTCGATCCCAGGACCCTGAGATCATGACCTGAGGACCTGAGCTGAAGGCAGACGCCTAACTGACTGAGCCACCCAGGCGCCCCTGAACTTCAGACTTTTAAGTTTTTTTTTTTTTGACAGAGAGAGAGACACACACAGTGAGAGAGGGAGGAGTGGGAGAGGGAGAAGCAGGCTTCCAGCTGAGCCGGGAGCCCGATGTGGGACTTGATCCCAGGACCCTGAGATCATGACCTGAGCCGAAGGCAGATGCCCAACTGACTGAGCCACCCAGGCGCCCCCCGACCAAAAAATTTTTTTTAAATAAAAAAAACTTATTAACTGCCTGTTGTGAGTCTGTATGAGTTATATCTTTGTGTGGCCATCCCAGGTCAGGCAAATGGCATATTTCTGAAAGCCATTTCAGCACAGGGATGGCAAGCAATAACTTAACTCTGTGTGGAAGTTACCACAGGCACATAAATCTATCCCACTAACCTTATAATTAATGTATCTCCAACCCACCTTCCTTTTGCTGGATCCCAAAACTGCTCTTGGCTCTTCCAACGTCACCTGACTCAAGGGGAAGTGTGACAGAGGGAAGCCTGAAGGGAAAGACACAGTAGTCTTACACACTGGGGTTAAAATATCTTTCGCACATTTCACAAAAACATAAGATTGCGTGCACACGCGACAGGGGCCTGTGCTCCGGGGGACCCCCTTCAGCCTCAGCTTCCTTAGCACACAGTACATGCGCCTCTGGTGGGTGCTGGCTGGTGCGCTGGGGCAATCAATCAGCAACTGGGTGGTTCCCCACAGCCCTCCTGCTCTTGCACTAGGCTTTACAAAGTTCACTTTTATAGGTCTTGGACCTAGTTCCATATTAGGACAGTTCTACCCCCTACTTTTTTTGAATGATAGCATCCCACTGCATGAATGGACAACCATATTTTGCCACGGCAAACAATGCTGCGAAGAATTTTTTTAAGCGCGTGTGAGAATATATTTGTAAAATACATTCTTAGAGTGTGATCGCTGGGCTCCAGAGTATATCCAATTAAAATTTAATTGACACTGCTAATTGCTGTCCTTGGAGGTTGTGAGGACCTGCTAGCAGGGTCGGAGCATGGTCAACAGTGTGTTAGCAAGCATTGCTCATTTTTGCCACTTTGTAGATGAAAAATCTTGCCATAGTTTTGATTTGCATTTCTCTTATTGCGAATGAAAGGGAACATTTTTTTCCATATGTTTAAGAACGACTTATATCTCCTCCTTTGGGGAGTGTTTATATCCTTTGTCCATTTTTCTATTGAGTTAGTCTGTTTCTTTTTTTTTTTTAAGATTTTATTTATTTATTTGACAGAGAGCTAGAGAGAGCCCACAAGTAGGCAGAGTGGCAGGCAGAGGGAGAGGGAGAAGCAGGCTCTCCGCTGAGAAGGGAGCCAGACGTGGGGCTCGATTCCAGGACCCCAGGATCATGACCTGAGCCGAAGTCACCGCTTAACCGACTGAGCCACCCAGGGGCCCCGAGTTAGTCTGTTTCTTACTGATTTGTAAAAGCTGTTTAAATATCAAGGAAATCAGCTCTTGGTCTGTGATATAATTGGCAAATCAGTTTCCTCGGCTTTTCATTTATCTTTTGACTCTGCTTATGGGGTTTATTTTCCCATGGGAAAAAGATGCTGTATTTATGTAACTGAATATATATATTTTTAAAGATTATTTATTTATTTATTTGACACAGAGATGGAGAGAGAGTACAAACAGGGGGAGCACCAGAGGGAGAGGGAGAAGCAGGCTCCCTGCTGATGCGGGTCTCGATCCCAGGACCCTGAGATCATGACCTGAGCCGAAGGCAGACGCTTTACCAACTGAGCCACCCAGGCACCCCTGTATTTTTTTTTTTAAGATTTATTTTCAGGGGGCGCCTGGGTGGCTCAGTCGTTAAGCGTCTGCCTTCGGCTCAGGTCATGATCCCAGGGTCTTGGGATCGGGTCCCACATCGGGCTCCCTGCTAGGCCGGGAACCTGCTTCTTCAGACTTACAACCTGGGGTTCAACAGTCACATGCCCCACCGACTGAGCCAGCCAGGCGCCCCTATGTAACTGAATGTATTAAACAAGTTTTTGATGACTTCTGACCTGCTGTCATTCTTAGAAAGACCTGCTTCCTCCAAATATAATAATAAAAAAATTCTCCCATTGTTATAGTATTTTTATGATTTCATTTTTAATATTTAAATAATTGATTTTTCAGGAATTTGTTTCGGTGTACAAGGTGAGGTGTGGATATTTTATTTTAGCTCAGAAAGCTACCCCATTGTCCCAAGGTCTTTAGGGAAAATTCATCTTATCTTCACAGACTGAAAGGCTATCTTTGTCATATACTAAATTTCAGTGTGTACTTGCTCTTCTTTCTACATTGTTGGTCTGTTCCACTCAACACTTTGTCTATTCATGCACCAAGCTGCTAATAGTGGCTTGTATGTTTTGATTTCAGACTTTCAGCTTCCTGAACTGTGAGAGAATACATTTCCGTTGTTGTAAGCCACCCCCCTGGTTTGTGGTAACCTGTAATGCTGATACAGTGACAGAGCTGGGATTTGAAGGCGAGTCTGAGTGCGAGCCTGAGCCCTGTGTTCTGAGTGGGAGTGCAGGGATAGTCATCCCTGCTGCTGAGAGAGTGTGTGATGGGGAGGAGCCGGGGAAATTAGTGTGCCTCCAATTTCCTTGGGCTTTGTCAGCCTATGGGTGTTACAGACAAAGGCGTATGCTGGTCATTCTGTGTCCCTCCCCATTCTCTTCTGCTCTCCAACACCCTGCCCAGTGTCCAGGAGGCTGACCTCAATGGCCTGCCGCCACCCTACTTCCTTGCCCTTTGGCTTCCGTCTGGGTTTGGCCAATGCCAGTCACTGGCAGCAAGCTGGAAGTGCTCCCTCCACTCTGGGTCGCAGCTTGTCGGTGGCTGTGCATCTTTACCTAAGGCCACAGCTCCTGTCTTGTGGCCCTCTATAGCTCCAGCTCTGGTCCATTGGTTGGTTCCGGTAACCACTTCTTCCCCTTTCCATTTCAGGCCTATGATGGTAACAGCTTCCCCCACACTAACCCTAGAACCGCTTACTGGTTTTCCTTCACCCTGCCCACATCCCTATAGAGATCCATTCTGTAACCTTCCTTCAGCCATTCCTTTGGAGGGGACCTTGTGCTTCCTATGGAGATCCTGACCAATACGGGGAGTAACTCCAGTTTCCTTGGCTCTTGCCTCTGCTTGCTTATTTGAAACCACCTTAAGTCCTGACCATTCTTTGTGCCTCTGGGAAGCTACTTCTGTTCCAACGGGAGCCCTCCAGGGCAAGCTGCTCAGGATTCTGGCAAAGTCAGGGGGAAGCCTGTCTCCCCTCTGGGTTACTCCCACACAAAGGTCCCAAGCAGGCTGTCTGGATCCCAGGGCTCCCCACCCCCACCTCCAGCAACTGGAATAAGCCTATATGTCAGGCTTACAGGGCAGGCCCCTCCTTTAATCACAAAGAGTTTTCTCCGGAGGCTTCTCATTCCTTATGCAAACAGGCTCCTTGCAGGGTGTGCTCCCCTGTTGCCAGACATGCCGAGACAGATCGGATTCTCCTTAGACTTGAGCGGTTGGGAAGGTAGATTTGGGCCGCAGCAAGGAAAGCCTCTATCACAATCGAACAAGTTTTAACTTATGTTGTAGGCAAGGAATCACTAAAACAGATTCACGCCGGGAGAGGTTTGATCAAAAATTAAGAGCTTTGCACATCATCATCTCAGGGCCGGTTCCTGCTCTGCCTCTAGCTGAACTATCCCCTCCCCGGAGAGGTCCCATTGGGCACTCTTCATCAGCCCAACTTGGTTTATTTCCAGTAGAATATTTATCATCCCCTGAAATCACAACTGTTTTCTTCTTCTCTCTTCTCCCAGTCCATGAGGGCCAGGAGTTAACTTAGTCAACGCTATACTCTCAGGGCCCGGCTTATAGTAAACAATAAATATGTGTCGAATTTGTTGAATGAGTGAATGAATTTGGCCCAGTGAATGAATTTAGATGAGGAAGCCCAGAGAGGTCAAGGACTCAGCTACCTGCTTAATCGTGCACAACTCATCACTGGCGAAGTTGGGACTGGAGCCAGGCTATTTAATTAAATCGACTACATTCAGGAGGAGAGGCAGGAGGAGGGGATGGGTTAGCAGGAAGGGTGAGGAGAGCCTGATCTAGAGCCAGGCTGATGCCAGTGGGAAAGAGGGGATCTCTGGGAAGCTATGGTGACATATGGGCCAGAGGTGAGGTGGGGACAAGAGACAAGATCTAGGAAGGGAAAACTAAAATATATTGGGTATCTATTCTGTGCCAGAAAACGTGCCAGGTGTGGTATGCACCTGTGCGGTCTGATTTGCAACCTGTGCTGCAGGTATTATTATCCCCATTCTTATGAGCTGAAGAAATGGAGTCACAGGAGTTTACATAAATTACCCTCTTTTATCCATTTTATCATTTATCCTAAACTTGACCTCTTTCCATCCTCTGCACTGCCCCTTTAAACTTAGGATTTAACCTGAGAGTTTTCCTTGAAGATGCCCCTGTGCGTGGGGTCCACAGTCAGTGGGAAGAGGTCAACAAGAGTTACGTTATTCAGGGAAGAGTGAGAAGCAGGGGTAGGAGGCTCTCACCTTGCTTCCGAGGAGAAACTGAAGCACGAGGAGGCAGGAGCCTCTTCTGAATCAAGGGAGAGCAGAGAGAGGTAGGAAGAGTGGAGAGGACCTGACGTTCACCCTGGGGGTCTGCTTCCACATGCTCTAAAGCGGCAGGACAGGGACTTCAGATGGGGCCCAACAGAAGGCTGTGGAGCCTCTTCCTTTTCTGGATTCCATTCTAGGGAGAAGCAACAGGAGTGGGGGTGGGCTGGGACAGGATGCGCTGGGTCCAGTCCAGACTAGGAGCAGTGTGAGCACCCACCTCTCCCCAGTTGGGCCCCACATGCCATGGCCCCCCAGGGGAGATGTTCCAGGGCTGGCCTAAAATTAAAGTCCACTGCCCTTTGTCCCCATAGGTACACTTGTGTCTGTTAGAATGCCCGTCTTATTTGGGGTTGGTAAAATAAAGGTCACTGAAGCCCAGGACCCAGACTGAGCCCTTCCACAGAGCCAGGTTCAGGCCGCAGGGCTGCATAAGGTGTTCTTTGTGCGGATGACGCCTCCGGGGCAGGGTGTTGGCGGGGGTGGGGGGGTGGCCAGCCCAGAACTGGTCCCTGACCGCTGATGCCAAGCGGTTGGCTGTGGGTCAAGGGTTGAGGGAACCCTCAAAGGCGGCATTACAGGCCAGACCCTCACTCCCATCCTGAAGCCTCCCCTCCCGGCATTACTCAAACTCCCTAAATGGGGCTTTCATAAACAGCGCGAGTCTGAACACTCGGGCGGCTCTCCCGCCCCTCCAGCCCTGGGGGCTTCAGGAGGGTCTGGGCTGCCTGCCAACCCCGGCTGTCCCCAGACTTGGGGGTGGGGTGGGGAGGAGGTGCCGCTACCCTCAGCTTCCTGCTAGATTTCCAGCCCGGAGTTTCCTCAGGCCCCGGCCTCCCCGGCTCCCCACCCTGCTCTCCCTTAACCCTTTCCTCCGGGGCCGGGGGGCGGGGGGGAGGAGTGGCACAGGTCCGCTTCTCCGGGGAGGGCTGGGAGGGGCGCGGTGGGAGGAGCTGGGAGAAAGTCCCAGAATCCAAGCCCCCTCTCCCGCACCCGAACGCCCCTCCTTCCCCTTCCTCTTCCTTCCACCCAGGAAAGGGGAACGTGGAAGGAAATTAACTTTGACCCCTGATTCTGGCTCGAGGCCTAAAACTTGGGTGGAAGGCGGAGGTTTCGAGGACCCTCCCGCCCCCTCCCCCCGCCTCGTCGCCCCCTCCCCCGGCCTTCCGCGCCCTTTCTAGCCACCCGGCAGACGGGGAAAGGGTTCATCCTGCGGGGGCTGGCGCAGTGGTGAAGGGGGAAGGCTGGGGGCGGAGGGAAGGGCGGCGGGAGCCCCAGCGGTCCCACCCCCAGCTGCGGCCCCTGGCAGGAAGAGATTGTCGCGGGAGCCGCCGCCAAAAGGGACGGAGCTCGGGCGGACGGGCGCCCGGGCGGTGGCGGGTGGGTCCGCGAGCCGGGAGGACCCGGGCCCGGGCGGGGCGGGGGGGGGGGGTTGGGGGCGCGCCGCTCGGAGGAGGGGGCGTGGCCTGGGCTCCTCGGGCACCCGGCTGGGGCGCCTCCCGCGCTGGGAGCCCGGTGACACTGTCGGCGCCCTCCTTCCAGGGGCGGGCGGGGCAGCCATGCTCCTGTCCGGGGGCGACCCTCCGGCGCAGGAATGGTTCATGGTGCAGACCAAATCAAAGCCCCGGGTGCAGCGGCAGCGGCTGCAAGTGCAGCGCATCTTCAGGGTCAAGCTGAACGCCTTCCAGAGCCGCCCAGACACCCCCTACTTCTGGCTGCAGCTCGAGGGGCCCAAGGAGAACATGAGCAAAGCCAAGGTAAACAGCTTGTCCCCACCCCCACCCGCCCTTTCCAGTCAGACCCCTCTCACGCTCCCCTGTCCCGGGGAGACGGGTCCCCAGAGGTCCCTCGACCTGGATTCGGCACTATGGCGGGCAGGTAGTGGGCCAGTCTCCTGCCTTTTTCCACATCTGCAGCCTTGGTTCCTTCCCTCTGGTTCCCTTTTTCTTTTCTGCCTCACCCCTCTCCTGCATGTCACTTCTGTCCCTCAAGTGCTCTGAGAGAGCCTCCGTGGTGTGTGTTCCCCCAGGAGCCTTCCATGGCCAGGACCCCAGCATCCATAGCCTGCTCCCCCATCCGGGGAACAACTTAAGGTCCAGCATTTCTATGGCCTCTGCAACACCTCTTTGTTCTCCATCAAGACGCTGGAAGGCCCAGGTCCTTCTGTCTCCTTTTAAGTCTTCTTAAATCCTGGGCTGCCCCTTGGAGCCTCTCAGAGTGCTGGGCTAGAGGGGCCCTTAGAAACCCTTCTAGAGCAATGCTGGATTTTACAGATGTGGTATTGGGGATCAGAGAGGGTAAGGGGCTTGCCTGAGCACACAGTGTCAGGTGGGGGTGGGGGGAGGGTGGCAAGTGCTGGGACTAGAACCCAGGGCTCTGGGCTCCCTGCTCCACACTCTTGATGCCCTAGGCAGCCTCTTGCAGGGACTGGTTGTGTGTGTGTGTGTGTGTGTGTGTGTGTGTGTGTGTGTGTGTATGCAGCTGCTCTGGAAGGCAGCAGCCCTTGGGGATGGGTGGGAATCTTGGAGGAGGGCTGTGGGCTTTCAGATGAAAGAGCCTGCTGTGTGGGGCAGGGCGCTGGACAGGCCAGGTCACAGTGCACCTCTCTTGCATTCTCCCTGGCTTCTCTCACAAGCTTCTTCCCTACTTGGGCCTCTCAGGTTCCCTCTGACCCCCAATCATGGCCAAGGTCTCCCTCTTCCCTTAGATTCCCTTATCTTTTCCTGGTAGGAATGCTACAGCTTCCCTGGGTCCCAGGTCACCACTCCCTGTGCACCTCTCACCCCCCCCCCCAAAACACACCCCTTCCCCAGCTGGGTCTATACCAATATCCTAATTGGTCAAGGCCATGGGTGGGGGAGCCCAGAATACACTGGCCAGTGGCAGGCAGGCAGGCTGGAAAGTTCCTCCCTCAGCCCCTCCACTGAGCTGCTTGGTCAGCAGTTTTTCCAGTTCTGACAGAGGTGCTAGGGGAGGGGAGGGGTGCCTGCCCAGAGAATGGATGGGCAGGAGCCCCTGAGATTCAGACTTTTCAGTAGCTGGAATAGGGTGGGTTAACAAGAGGAGCCTTTGGGGTTGTTTTGGGTTCTTAATCTTTTTGTTAATTTGAAATAGAACAACTCACCCTTTTATGGGATTTGTACTTTCAGAGGTGCCCAGTGCCCCTGCCCCCTGCTTTAAATCCAGGATCAGCTTCTCCAGGCTTGTCTGCTCCTGTTTCCACTGCCGTCTCAGGGTTCCTTGGGCCACTGATCCCTCCCTCACACCCCAGACCCTGCTAATGTAACCAGTGGCTCTCTCGATTCCCCTACCTGTCACCTCATTCCCCTTTGTCTTCCCTCGGGGGAAAGGCCCTGTTTAAGATGGAAACATAACGTGAGGGTCTTCTGGGTAAGTCCCTCTCTTACTGCACAGAATGAGCAGAAAGAAGAGATGGTTGGAGGTTTGGAGAAGGAGAGCAGGGAGGGTGGGAGGATAAGGCTTTGTCCTAGGAGTCAGGAGATCTGGGCTCAACCTGTTGTCACCAAGCTATGTCTGGGACAGAGGGGTGTGGCAGAGAGAGTTTGAGATCAGGGTTTGCTACCCTCTAACTGGGTGACCTGGGTCAAATAATTTACTCTCCCTTGAGCCTATTTCTTCATCTATAAAATAATAATATAACACCCACATCATGGAGGGGTTGTGAGTCAGCTGAAATAATGCATGCTTAAGTACGTTTGCAAATGTGGAAAGCTACGGGATATAGATGGCAGTTATTGTCGTTGTTTTTTAAAGATTTATTTATTTATTTTGGGGGGCGGAGGAAGAGGGAGAGAATCCTCAAGCAGACTCCCCACCAAGGGCTTCATGGGGGTAGGGGGGGGTGCCTCCATCCCAGGGCCCTGAGATTGTGACCTGAGCTGAAACCAAGAGCTGGGTGCTCAGCAGACCCAGCCACCCGGGCGTCCCGTATAGGTCAGTTATTACTGTACAACTTGGAACGAGTGCTTTTGTCTCTGATTTTCAGTCTCCTTGTTTGTAAAGTGAAAGGCTGAAATTAAAGTAAGATGAAATGCTCCCCAAGGTCCAGCAATCTCATACGTGACAATTTCTCAAGTATGAGGATGTCTCGTGGCTTCCGTGTGGAGGTGCTGGGGCTGAACCTAATCCTAAACTGTGGGGACACTTTGATAATGTGCTGTGATACCCAGGCCAACAGGCAGAGAGGACCTAGTGAGACCAGAGGCTGAGGGATGGGAGAGGGGTGAGCATGGAGTTGGCTGGATGGGGAGGGGAGGAGGGGTGAAGGAGACAGGCTCATCTGGAGAAGGGCCCGGGTATGTTTCTAAATTATATGCCCTGGCTTTCCAGGAAAATGTCTGTAGAACTCAAGAGTGCCTTTCAATTGTTATCTTGTGGTGGGATTTAAAAAATAATGAAGACATTTGCCGGAAATCACCTTCCCAGGCGGCAAAAAACAGTGGGGTGGCCTGGCCTCTCTGAGGCGTAATCAGCAGGTGGAAAGGAGGGTTTTAATAATGATCAGAGTTGCCCACGGACAAGCCCTGCTCAGCCCTCTGTCCCTGGCAACGATGTGAGGAAGCGTTGAGTGCAGAGAGGAGAGGTGACATTTCACTTTTCTCCTTTCTGGAGATGATGGAGGGAGGTGAGGGGGAGCCAGAGACTGGGTTCAGGGAGCTGTGGGACAGGGCGAGGTTTGCTGACTTTGGGCTTGGCTTGTCAGATGGAAGCTGAGCTGTCCCTTGCTCCCCACTGCGAGCAGTCCCATGGACGTTGGTGGCCGGGGATATGCTGGACCTGGCTGCTACTGGTCCGCTGTTAACATTTCAGGAAGTTTGCAAACCAGTGGAGTCCCACTGGTAGTTTGAAATCAGCCATGGTGGGAGTATTTATGCCATAGAAATTGTCAAATGCTGCAAATCAGGGCTATCCCCCTGCACCCCCCACGGGCTGATGCTAAACTCTTACCAACACACTTAATTGGGTTTTGGGCAACTAACCTTTCTCTCTTTTTATTTTTTTAAACTTAGTTTTTCTTCTATCAAAGTAATGCATAATTAAAAAGTCCAATAGTTTTAAAAAAGCACACAATAGGACACTGTGATTCCCTGCCTTGTGCCTCCCAACTCCGTCTTCAGTGCTCTTCCTCCTAGACAGTAGTCCCTTTGGCATTTCCTCATCTACGCATTCCTTAAAAAAATTATCTATCTATCTATCTATCTATCATCTATCTATCTATCTATCTATCTATCTATCTATCTATCTATATCTTTTGATTAATTGATTTTATTTTTTGTGTATTTTTCAAATTTAAATTCAATTACTTAACAGATAGTGTGCTGCTAGTTTCAGAGGTGATTAAATAATTTTAGATCTCTCTTTCTCTCTTTCTTAAGATTTTATTTTTAAGTAATCTCTACACCCAGCGTGGGGCTTGAACTCACAAGCCCGAGATCGAGAGTCACACACTCCACCCACTGAGCCAGCCAGGTGCCCCAGTTTTAGATATCTTTTTACTTTCTCTGTTGTAGGTGAGGGTTTAGCCCCTTACATCACTGTCCATTCTTTTTTCCCAATATAGTTATGTTTCAATTTTCTGTCGAACCTGCATTTACTGTTTACATCATCATGCCTGGGCATGCATCATTCACATCTGGGCATTGCCATGTACTCTGCTTATGTTTTCTTTCTCACTTTTTTATTTCACTAAGGTAAGAACCCCTTGTTTTTCAATTTGCTTGTTTTTCTTTGTACCTGTAGCCCATTCTTACAACTTCAGTAGCCTCTCGCTACAGTTTTCTAGAAGGTCGATCTATGGGTTCAGGGTGTTATTGCAGTTCAGCTTCCTTGGATACATCTTTCTGTCTAGCCAGGACTGCACAGCTGTCATCCAAGATTTCAGTTTGCTGTCATTCTTGTCATCCCTTTGCCTTTTTTCTTTGTCAAATGCTTTGTTTACTGGACCGAATGTCTTTCTCTTTCTTGGGTTGGTGGGTCACGTCATCGATGGCATCATCAAGTGAGAAAGATGACGCAGTGCTAAACGGTATGCTGGTGACTGCTCTCAACAAGCTTGTCTCTTGAGTCCTACCCTCCAGTCCGAGCTAGCTGTCCCCCATGCCTGCTGATGCTTGTGGTCTTAGAATAGTGCCTGGGTGCTCAGTGACGATTTGTTGACTAGATGAATCCATTCTGAGCTCTGTCTTCACCATCATCCTGGAGATTGTCTTTGCTTTTTTCCTATGTCCTTTCTTGATTGGCTGGAAGATGCTCCCCAGCAGCTTCCCGAGAAAGGTCCCCCCGCCGAAAGATTTTATAGGAGGCAAAATGTTGGAGGAGGTAAAATGATACGCACATTGGCATATCTACATTGCACATCTGAAGGTCGCTTGATATTGATAGTTTGGTTGGTATTGAATTATAAATGGAAAATTATTTTCCTTCAGAAATGCAGAGGCATTATGGCATTGACTTCTTGCTTTTGAGACATCTGAAGCTCTTCAGGTCCCAGGTCCTTTGTGTGTGAAATGTTTTCCCTCTGGAAGTTTGTAGTTTTCCCCACTGCTTTGAGGTTTCTCAGTGAGACCCCTTTGTGTGGGTCTATCTTCATCCATCTTCGGTTACTACTGCGGTGGTACTCTGTGGGCCTATCTGGACACTCATGTTCTTCAGATCTAGAAATTTTTCTGGAACTATTTTGTTGATGATTTCCCCCCTGTGTTTTCTCTGTCCTCTCTTTCTAGAACTCCTCTTCAGACATTGAACATTCTGGTCTGGTGTACTTTTTCTTATTTTTTCTCCTGTTCTCCAATTCTAACTTTTTGCTCTGTTTTCCGGAGATTTCCTGAAGTTTATCTTCCAACCGTTTTATTTTTTAAATTTTTAAAAAGATTTTATTTATTTATTTGGGAGGGGATAGGGGCAGAGTGAGAGGGAGAGAGTCTCAAGCAGACTCCCCACTGAGTATGGAGCCTGACCTGGAGCTCAGTCCCACGACCCCGAGATCATAACCTGAGCTGAAATCAAGAGTCAGAGGTTCACCCACCTGAGCCACCCCGGCGCTATACTGCCATCATATTTTTAATATCTAAAAGTCATTTATGGGGGGCGCCTGGCTGGCTCAGTTAGTGGAGCGTGCAACTCTTGAACTCAGAGTTGTAGGTTTGAGCCCCACATTGGGTGTAGAGATTACTTAAAAATAAAATCTTAAAAAAAATGTTATTTATGTTCTCTGAATTCTCTTTTCAAAGGGGCGCCTGGGTGGCTCAATCAGTTAAGCGGCTGGCTCTTGGTTATGGCTCAGGTCGTGGTCTCAGGGTCCTGGGATCAAGCCCTGCATCGGGCTCCACGCTCAGCAGGGTCTGCTTGAGGATTCTTTCTCTCCCTCTCCCTCTGCCCCCCTCCTGCTTGCACACACTCTCTCTCTCCAATAAATAAATCTTAAAAAAAGTAGTATTCTATTCTTGTTTAATGTGCTCAGTGTTCTTTATTATCTCTCTGAGAGAGCAATGACAGTAAGCGTTTTGAAGTTTTCTTCTCCTTGCTTAGTTTCTCTTCCTTCAAATTGTTCCCCGCCCCTTTCTGTGTGTTTTCTTTCTTTTTGTGGAGCCCAACGTGGGGCTTGAACTCATGACCTTGAGATCAAGACCTGAGCTGAGGTGAAGAGTCGGATGCTTAACCGACTGAGCCACCCAGGCGCTCCTGTATGTTTATTTCACATTAGGAGCTTTCCTCATATGTCATGGTAATCCATGCATGAGGCTGACACTTGTTGGTTTTGAGCTTGGTGTACGGAGATCTGAGGGCATTGTCTGTCAGGGAAGCTGTTTGGTGATCTTTAGGTCTTTGCTCTCCGGCTGGCCAGATTTCCAGAATGTTATTTCTCTATTCTCTGCCCTGGAGGGTCACGGTCTGGCTGCTGAATTGCCGAATGGGAAGAATGGGTTTCTCTGCACTCAGCTTTCATTGTAGACTTCATCATCTGGCCTTCTTCCCTTCCTTCATGTTTCTTTGTACGGTCTCCACACCCTCAAGTGTGGTGATCAACCTCTAATCCCAGGACCTCGTTTCCTGCCTGTTAGTTTGTCTAGAGAGCAAACCTCCAAGCGTGTGAGGTACTTACCCAGCCTTCGTGTAGGGGGCTGGTTGGTCTCTAACTGCTCCTCGAACAACTTTACCTCAGTCTGCCTTGTTATTTTTAAATTTTATTTTATTTTTAAGTAATCTCTATACCCAATGTGGGGCTCCAACTTACAACTCTGTTGTTTCTTTACCTTTTTTTGTTGAATGGTATAGACAGCATCGTGGTTAAGACCCCAGACTTTGGAGTCAGAGTGCCTGAGTATCCCAGCCCACTATCTGTGTAACCTTGAACTTGTGCCCTTCCTTGCTCATCTAAAATGGGGATGTAGTAATTTCCTTCTAGGGCGGAGAGAGGAATAAATGAGATCATGTGTATATGGAGCCTGATGCACAGTGAGTATTCGATGAATATTAGTTCACATTTATTATTTGGAAAAGGATCTTAGTTTTTAATGTATCTTTTAGTTAAAAAATATTGAACAGTTAATGGAACAATAACTATTTTAAGCTCTTTGCACAAAGAGAAAGAAACCACCCACAATCTTCTTCTCCAGCACATCTCTTCATTTTTACATATTGTTTTTCAAGTAATTGGAATGTAGGGTACTGGGGTGAGGATTGGTTAAGGTCTACGACAGTTATCCCGCATCTGGTCAGATTCACCCTTGCCAGACAGTGGGACCAGCTGAGGTTCTGGGTGGGAGGGGTTGGCTTGGGATGTCTATCAGGTTTTGAGCTGGTTTTGGACTGATCGCAAAGGGGTTAGACCTGGGCAGAAGTGCCTAGGTGTATTTAGGCCCTTTGGGGAAGGGGTTGGAGGTCTGTGGCCTGGTCCAGATAGAAGAGGTAAGCATAGGCCTGAGCAGAATGGTCTGAGCAGGGGGCTGGAGTGGTCTTCAGGATGGGTGCTGGAGATCTAAAATGGAGCCTTTGTTCCTTAATGGAACTGTTAGGGGAAAACAGGAAGAAGGATGGCTGTCATGGACATGGGATGTGGAGGGGCAGGAGGGACATGAGGGCAAGTGCAATCAACATGGGTTGGCTGATTAAGAGGGAGTGCCCATGCTCCCTTGGAGCTCATGGGGCCATGCTGGTACAACTCAGCCGTGTAGGGGGGAACCCCAACCTCTCCCCTCCCAGCGGCTGCTGAAGACTGAGTGTGTGAGCCCTGTAAACATGAGGACTTGGTCTGCCCAGAGAGCCAGAGGCCTTCGTTCAGGTTCAACCGTTGTGCATATCGGCGGGATTCCCCTGGATGCTGGCCCAGTGACTTACCTCCTCCTCTCTTCCCTCTGGGCAACAGAGTTACCATGGTTACAGGTACAGGTTGTGCTAGAGACCTTCTGGAGGGGGATTAAGCCAGAATCCCTCAGGATTACCCTGTAGTCACTGTGCAGTCTGAGGTGGAAAGGGCTCTGGTTTCAGAGTCAGACAGGTGTGGATTGTGCTCCTGGCCCGTCAGCTTCTAGCTGTGTGTCATTGGGCAAGCGACATGTCCCTTCTGAGCATACAGAATTCGAATAGCTCGGCTAAGATGCTAGGCTAAGCACTTCCTTTTTATTAACTCATTGAAGCTTCATAATAGCCTAATGAGGGGGGACTGTTATCCCCATTTTACAGATGAGGAATCGCAGGCACAGGGAGGGTAAATAACTTGCCCCAGGTCACATGGGTTCCTGGCACATGGAGGATACTCAGTAGTGTGCAATTCCCCTTCTCCTAGCTAGCTCACATTTCTAGAACCCCAGGGTAGGACTGGACCTTAGGGGTAGCTCACTTAACCTGCCATCCTACAGGCGAAGGGACAGAGGTCCCGAGAAGAAGGTAAATTTCCCACAGTTAACCTACCTAAGGTTAGGTTAGGTTGCAGTCGAGTTGGACCTAGAACCAGGGCCCCCGACTCCAAGCCTAGGTGCTTTCCCCTTCCCCTGGGTGCCTCCCTCATCCTGTCCGAGAGTTCCCTGGGAAGAAATGAGTGTGTGAGGGGACAGGGCCAGGAGAGAGGGCCTGGCCAGGGGGGTGGCATTTGGATTATGGTAGGCAAGGGGAGGGCATGTCCTTGGGGTTGGGGAGTGCAAGCCAGTGAGTGCAGGCCCCTAAAAGGATGACTTCCTTTGTGCTTGCTCTCCCTACTGTGGCCTCAGGAGTATCTGAAGGGCCTATGCAGCCCGGAGCTGTGGAAGGAGGTTCGCTACCCACAGGCCCTGCACTGCGCCTTCCTTGGGGCCCAGGGCCTCTTTCTCGACTGTCTCTGCTGGAGCACCCTGGCCTACCTGGTGCCTGGCCCCCCCGGCTCCCTGATGGTGGGGGGGCTGACCGAGTCTTTCATCATGACCCAGAACTGGCTGGAGGAGCTGGTGGGGCGGCTGCGCTGGGGCCCTGCTGCTCTGCTCACGCCCCGGGGGATCTGGGAGGCCGAGGTGACCAGGGCCTTCGGGGCCCTGGTCTGGATCCGTGGTGACCAGTACGCAGGGGATCTGCTGCAGCTGCCCCCAGCTGTCCAAGAGCTGCTGCTGAGCCTGGTACGGGACGCTGCGGGCAAGGAAGACATCATCGAGTGGCTCGGCCGCATCGGCACCTCCGAGTCGCGCTCTGACCCCGAGGTCCTGATCTGCCCTCCCCACCAGCAGAAGGAAGGCCCGGCCATGGTGTCCGTGGGAGACGGTCCTGGGCCCTTCCTGGAGGTGGGGACCCTCCAGAACAGGAGTCTAGAACATTCCAAGAGACTAACCAGCCTGGGAGCCACCAGGGCCCTGGTCTCGGGCACCCCCGGCCAGAACACCCAGCAGGAACCCGTCAACCAGCTGGTACGGTAAGTCCTGAAGAATCTCTTTGCTTCTCGGATCCTATCCCTGCTCCCCCACCCCAAGGACATAGTGGGGGACTTAAGTGGTCTAACCACCCTTCCAACAAACTGGGGCTTCCTCCAGGGTCGATTCCAGCAGCCACAGTGGCACAGACAGCGCTCCCCGAGAGGAAGGGCCGGCGCGAGCCACCGGCAGCCAGGACTCCACAGCCCACACACAGGCCCTGTCACAGCAGAGGCAGGGCCAGAGAGTGGAAGACAAAGTCCCCTTCCAGCCCCCCGTGTCAGCCCTGGGTGTGTGCCCGCCCTGGAAGGCCTGGACCCCAGGGCCAGCCTTTGGGCCCTTGTGGCCGGGGGCTATCGCGGCCACCTTCTGGAGGATCAATGAGCTGCACTCCCTCCACCTGGCCTGGCTCCTGTCCCAGGCGTGCTTCAGTTTCCCCTTCTGGCAGAGGCCGCTGGGCCCCATTCAGTTCAAGCTACCAGGGCAGAATCCTTTGCCCTTGAATCTCGAGTGGAAGCAGAAGGAGCTGGTTCCTTTGCCCAGCATGGAAAGCCCAGACTGCAGACTGGATGCGGGACCAGGAGGAGAGGTGGCCCTCCAGAACTGCCCGAGGCCGGACACCCCCCAAAAAGTCATGAGTTTATTGGTGGTCTCGGGGGGCTCAGGCGTAAAGGACAAGACTAGCCCCGGACTTCCACAGATAGGGCCACCCTTGACTTCTGTACCGCAGCTGCAAGCTGGAAGCGAGCCGGGGGATCAAGGAAGTGGGCAGTGGGATAGGAAGGGGCCAGAAGAGGGGCCCTTTCCAGCACTGCCGCCGGGGCAAGGAGTGTCTACAGCTCAGGGGGGACCCGTGGCTCAAGGGGGGCCAACCGCTCTGTCAGTACCCGACGCTCAAACAGTGCCTGAAATTCTCGAAGTGCCCATGGCTGCAGCAGTGGCCACAGCTCAAACCCCACCCGCGGATCAAGCGCTGCCCGCAGTCCCCAAAGTGCCTACAGCCCAGACGACGCTGGCAGTCCACGCAGAACCTGCAGCTCTCGAAGTGCCTTCGGCCCCGACAAAGCCAGCAGCTCCAGGGGTGCCCACGGCTCAGAAGGCCGCCGGGGCTCCGCTGGCAGCAGCAGCTCCAGAGGTACCTGCAACTCCAAAAGCTCCCGCGGCTCAGAAAACGCCTGCGGCGAAATCATCACCTGCGGGGCCCAAAGCACCCAAAGCTCAAACTGGGCCTGCAGCCAAAATAGGGTCTGCTGCCCCCAAAGCACCTGCTGCCCCCAAAGCCTCCAGAGCTCCCAAAACACCTGCGGCTCAGAAGACGCCCACAGATCCGGGGCCAGTCTCGGATGGGGCCAAACTCCTGGGCGAGGGCCAGCCTTCGTCAAGGGGCACCGCCTCCTTCCCGAAGGGCCAGGGGGAGGCCGAAAGGCAGGGTCCCCAGTCCGGCAGCACCTCAGCTCCCAGTAGTAAGCACCGACCTCAGATGCAGGGGCTCCTGGGGGCCCGGGAGGGCGCCCCGAGGCAGCCGCCTCGCCACCCACAGGCAAACAGCACAGTGACCAGCTTCCAGAGGTACCACGAGGCCCTGAATACACCTTTCGAGCTGAACCTATCGGGGGAACCCGGGAACCAGGGGCTGCGGCGAGTGGTCATTGATGGCAGCAGCGTGGCCATGGTGTGAGTACCCAGGGGCGTGGGGTGGGCTGGGGGTTCTGGGCAGCTGGGGCAGGGCATCCCGGGGGGGCGGGGGGACAGTGTGTGGCATCCCCTCAACCTCTGCATGTGGGTGACCTGGGGTTCAAATGGGGAGACGGTGGGTGGCTACGGCATGCTGGCGGAGTGCATGGAATTGTTACGACAGCCCTGCGAAGGGAGGTTTCTGTTCTCCCTCTTTGATAGAAGCAGAGCCAGGCTCAAAGAGGTGACGGACCTTGCCCCAGATTCCAGGGCCTAGTAAGGGGCCTGGCTGGCCTTGGCTTCCCATCTGTCCCCTGCCAAGGCCTGTCCTCCTCCCACTGCAGCCTGCTCCACGTGGCGTGGTGTCTGTCAACCCCAGGCCAGCTATCAGTGTTGAGCCCGAGCCTTAAGGCCCAGCCCAGGTGTCCTTTGTGCGGCGTTTCGTGCCTATGCCAATCCACCCTTAGAGACCGTCCTGCCTGCCCGGCGCTTACTGCCGTACACGTGTCCGCCCAAGTGCGTGGAAGACCTGTGGTCTTTCCCCCCACAGGGTAGGAGTTACTGTGCTGAGCGCACTCCCAGCACACAGTAAGGGGCAATGGATGCTCGTTTGCTTCCAGCCCTGAACTGAGTTCTTTGGGTATAGAGGTTGCCTTCTTTTTCCTCTTGCCCTGGAGGTCCCTAGACACACACACACACACACACACACACACACACACACACAGTGTAGGTGAGTGAGCCCGGTAGGTGTTCCCAGAATGTTTGATGGTGGAGGAAAGGGAGAAGGGCGTCGCTGGGGCGGATGCGGGTGCGTGGCATTGCCTGGCCCCGAGGGAGGACTGAGAGGAGGCAGGGCCATGTTCCTCAGGAGGGACCTGTTCCCTCACCTCCTGCCCCTGCCCCCCCCCCCCCCAGGCATGGCCTCCAGCATTTCTTCTCCTGCCGTGGCATTGCCATGGCGGTGCAGTATTTCTGGAACCGGGGCCACCGAGAGGTCACTGTGTTCGTGCCCACCTGGCAGCTGAAGAAGAACCGGAGGGTGAGAGGTGAGCTGCCTGCTGCCTCTTTGTCCCGACCGTGGCCCCTGCCACGTGGCCCTTCCTCTGAGCAGTCCCGTCTTCTGCCTTTCACCTCCAGAGAGCCACTTCCTGACGAAGCTGCACTCCCTCAAGATGCTTTCAATCACCCCCTCCCAGCTCGAGAATGGCAAGAAGATCACCACCTACGATTATAGGTGTGCCAGTCCCAGGCCTTCCTTCTGTAGGGCTCCGGGGGCTGGGCTGCTGTGTCAGGTGGAGTCCTGCCTCCCTGCTCTGGGGGGATGGAGGCCCACATGTCCGAGGGTCCTGTCGAGAGTCCTGTCGGAGAGGATGGCCTGGTGTGCGCGCCCTCTGGAGGCGGAGGGAGGGACACCGTGGGCTGAGGGCTCCAAGGTCGGCTCTACCCCAGGCCAAGGGGGAGTCCTGACTTTGGGACTCCGCAGCTCCATTCCCTTAGTCAACAGGCTTTCTTCCCCCATGACCTATGGGCTGAGACCGACTACTTTGGGCAGGACTAGCCCAGGGGACCTCTGGTGCTTCCAGTGAGCTGCTTGCCCAAGTGACTGATTCGGGGCTCCAGTTTGGGCTAAAGTTCATGTCTTAAGGAA
The DNA here is from genome assembly GCF_004348235.1 of Phoca vitulina. Taxonomy (NCBI): domain Eukaryota; kingdom Metazoa; phylum Chordata; class Mammalia; order Carnivora; family Phocidae; genus Phoca; species Phoca vitulina. Next base: position 1,850,319 of record NW_022589710.1, read on the forward strand.
CTGCCTCAGTCTCCTACCCCCCCACCCCCCAAGCCCTGGCACTGGGCGGAGGTATGTGTGTGACTGTATGTGGTTGGAGCCCTGGCTGGGCTCTGACAATGGAGTTAGACTGGCCCTGTCTCCTCGCTAAAACCCCAGTGCCTTCCTACTTGTCAGTCCTAAGCACCCAGTCCCCAGCGTGGCTGCAGGACCAGTACGCACAGGGCGGGTGTGTGTGTGTGTGTGTGTGTGTGTGTGTGTGTGATGCTGCCTCTGTTGGGGCAGGGAAGGCCCTGCCACTGGTCCTAGGCTGGAGCCGATGCCGGGCACACACAGGTCTCGGCTGCCCTTAGGCCCCTCCTACGCTGGGCAATGAGAAGTTCTGTTCCTCCCCACTTTCCCCAAGACCTGGCATCTACCCAGCCTGGGAAGGGCTGGGCATGGTAGCCCAGGCATCGCTCCTTCAAGGGCTAGGCCCTTTGGTAAGGTCTTGAAGTGCCTCTAATTTCGGGTCTGGGCTTGAGGGAAGATGGCTTTTCCGCAAAGGCCCCTCTGCTGGGCACCTGTGGAATAGCACGCCTGGGGCCACCGGAATGGCAGCCTCCAGGGAATGCCGAGAAGTAGGTGGCCTTTGCTTTCTTTCCTGGTCACAGCCCTCTTTCAAGGAGAGGTGATCCTTGGAAAAGTGGATTTGTTTATTCAGGTATGTGTTTTTATATATGTTTATATGTATATACGTACTTACGTGCATACAGGGTCTATATGTAGCGTGTATACGTACATACAGATGTATGTATGTCTTGGCACGTACGAGAATGGTTGTGCATTGGTGAAGAGGAATAATGGAATATTTGTGTGCACGCTGTGTGCCAGGCGCCGAGGCAGACGCTTCAATGTCCTATCTCATTCAGTTTAATCCTCACAGCAATACAGGGTAGGTATTTTATGTGTCCGTTTTGCAGACGTGGGAACTGCAGCAGTAAAAATGCATGTGTGAATGCGGACTAGTGTGCAGCTCCCGTGCGCGTGTCTGTGCATGTGTCTGTGAAGGTCTGTCTCTTAAATAGGGTCTGTGTTTGTATGTACAGTTGGGGGTGTGCATCCAACCTCACCCTCCCGGGGGCTAGTGGTGATTTCGGATGGCCGCATAGACGAGGGGATGGGCTCTCGAGCCCTGGCTCCCCGACTACCAAAGGCAGCATTTTTGGTCGGCACACCTCCATGTGACACTGAGAGTTCATTTTCCCCGAAGGTCTGGCGAGGGAGGGTTTCTGGGTGGTTAGCGGCACCCCCTCTCCTTGCAGGTTCATGGTAAAGTTGGCAGAGGAGACAGACGGGATCATCGTGACCAATGAGCAGCTCCACATCCTGATGAATAATTCCAAGAAACTGATGGTCAAAGATCGGTGAGGTGATCCCAGGGGCTGGAGCCGTTCCTTCCCTGTGGATATCGGGCAGCCCCTGGCAGGGGGTGCTGGGCCCAGGAGAGGGGCCTTGGAACTGTGCCCACCAGCACCTGCCTGGGAGGAGAGTGGGTCTCAAGCCCCGTCCGGACACCCAGGGAGCGATGGGCCGTGGGTGAGTCAAGGCCTCCTCTATGACCACGTCCCCTCTCTCCCGGGTCCAGCCTGCTGCCCTTCACCTTTGCGGGGAACCTCTTCATGGTGCCGGATGACCCCCTGGGCCGTGATGGCCCCACTCTGGACGAGTTTCTGAAGAAGCCAAACAGGTAATGGGCCAGGCCTCCGCTGCGTCCCAGCCCCTCCTGGGACTGACCAGAAACGTCTCGGTGCTAGCCAACATTTGTCTAGTGCTTAACAATGAGCCGAGTGGTTCCATTTTCCAGGTCTTGACGCTTCTACCACATACTGATGCATCCGTAAACCACCCATAGTACGGTTTTCCAGTTTTCCAATTTTGCACGCCACGCACCCTGTCGCCGTTGGCGTTCGTACTCAATGTTTTATTGTTTTTCCAGATCTATGCCGTGTGAATTCACGTGGCTCATTTTAATGGCTGTGTGCTATTCCATTCCAAAAGTACCCAACGGATGTAACCAATCTTTTGTTGGGGCTCATTTGACATCTTCCGTATCATGCTATCGGCCCCGGTGCTGCCGTGGACAGGCTCGTTCTTGTTTCCTGGTGAACAAGGGAGCTGTGCTGGAGTACATTCTGGTGGACTTTTCCCCTATCTGTTATCTTTGATTCTCACAACTGGAGTTAGACATGACCATTATCCTGGGCCAGGTTTGCAGTAACTCAGATACCCAGGTATCTGCCCCCTCTGAGCTACCTTATTCCCCACCTCCTAGTTCCCTGGGCCCAGCGGGGTGTTGGGACACGGGCCAGGTCCTGGCCCCTGTTATGGACAGGGCCTTGCTTCTGGGGCCAGGTCCCTCAGTCTCATTTCCCTGGGTTTGTCTGCTGTGCCCTCCCAATCCCTTGTCAGGCCCCGATCCCTCTCTTGACCTTCCCCTGGCTTGCTCATCGTCGGGGCCGGTTGGAAGTGCCAGTCACTTCACTCCTACCATATCATCGGCTTAGATCTCGTTGGAAATGTCGCTTGGTTAATGAGGTTTGGGTTGGATGAGCCCTCCGGGCACAGCTGAATCTGATATGCAGGCCTGGCACACGCTGGAGGTAGAGAAGCCACCGGCGTGGGCAGGGTCCTGACAGGCTCTGCCGTGTCGCCGGCTGGCACTTGGCCCGGACTCAGGGACACTGGGCCATGGGGTGAGGCTCTGCAGATGCAGTTTTCCCCTTGGGGTGCCCCTCCGTCCTCCACAAGGCCCCTTAACGCCTCCGCTCTGCTCTTCTGGTGTAGGCTGGACACCGACGTTGGCAACTTCCTGAAGGTGTGGAAGACCCTTCCTCCCAGTTCGGCCAGCGCCTCTGAGCCGAGTGACGGTGCTGCCCCTGCGGCTCCTGAGAGTCTGCGGAATATGGAGGAAGTCAAGGAGGAGAAGGAGGAGGGGCAGGACGAGGAGCAGAGCGAGGGGCAGGGGGTGCAGGAGCCGCCTGAAGAAGACACCCTGGACTCCTCCCTGGCATCAGTGTTCAGGGCTGAGTGCCCTTCCCTTTCAGAGGAAATCCTCCGGTGCCTCAGCCTCCAAGACCCCCCTGACGGGGCCCTAGACATCGATCTCCTGCCCGCGCCGGCTTCTCCCTACCTGGGCATCCCCTGGGACGGGAAGGCTCCCTGCCAACAGGTCCTGGCCCAGCTGGCCCAGCTGACCATCCCCAGCAACTTCACTGCACTCTCCTTCTTCGTGGGGTTCATGGACTCCCACCAGGATGTCATCCCCGACTACGAAGCTCTCGTGGGCCCCCTGCACAGCCTCCTCAAGCAGAAGCCGGACTGGCAGTGGGACTGGGAGCATGAGAAGGCCTTCCTGGCTCTGAAGCGAGCCCTGGTGTCCGCCCTCTGTCTGACGGCCCCCAACGCCCAGCTGCCCTTCCGCCTGGAGGTGACAGTGAGCCAGGTGGCCCTAACGGCCGTTGTCTATCAGGAGCACTCAGGGAGGAAGCACCCCATAGCCTATACCTCAAAACCCCTCCTCCCCGATGAGGAGAGCGAGGGCCCCCAGTCAGGGGGAGACAGCCCCTACGCTGTGGCCTGGGCCCTCAAACATTTCTCCCGCTGTGTCGGAGATACCCCGGTGGTCCTGGATCTTTCCTACGCCTCCCGGACCACCGTGGGCCCCGAGACGCGGGAGGGCCGCAGGGTTTCCAAAGCATGGTTGATCCGATGGTCCCTCTTGGTACAGGACAAAGGCAAGAGGGCCCTGGAATTGACCCTTCTCCAGGGCCTGCTGGGAGAAAACCGACTGCTGACGCCCGCGTCCTCAATGCCTCGCTTTTTCCAGGTCCTGCCTCCTTTTTCCGACCTGTCCACTTTCGTCTGCATCCACATGTCGGGCTATTGCTTTTACCGTGAGGACGAGTGGTGTGCCGGCTTTGGTCTCTATGTCCTGTCTCCCACCAGCGCCCCCGTCTCCCTTTCCTTCTCTTGCTCCCCTTACACTCCAACCTATGCCCACCTGGCGGCCGTGGCCTGTGGCCTGGAGCGCTTTGGCCAGTCCCGCCTGCCCGTGGTTTTCCTCACGCACTGCAACTGGATCTTCAGCCTCCTCTGGGAGCTCCTGCCCCTGTGGAGGGCTCGAGGCTTCCTCTCCTCGGACGGCGCCCCGCTACCTCACCCAAGCCTGCTCTCCTACATCATCTCGCTCACCTCTGGCCTCTCGTCCCTCCCGTTTATCTACCGAACCTCCTACCGGGGCTCCCTGTTTGCTGTGACGGTGGACACCCTGGCCAAGCAGGGCGCACAGGGGGGCGGGCAGTGGTGGGACCTGCCAAAGGACGTGCCAGTCCCCGTCGTGTCCCCCCACACCATGGGCAAGAGGCCCGACCTCCTGGCGTTGCAGCGGAGCGACGGCACCCTGGCGGAGATCATTGCCAAGCTGCGGGCGGGGCAGAAACTGCCTGGCTCCTCCCCCTTCAGTTCTGTCTTCAGCTCCCTCAGCCTCGACCAGGAGAGCGGCCTGCTCATGTTCAAGGGGGACAAGAGGCCCAGGGTCTGGGTGGTCCCGAGGCAACTCCGGAGGGACCTGATTTTCTCTGTGCACGACCTGCCCCTGGGCGCCCACCAGAGGCCCGAGGAGACCTATAAGAAGTTGCGTTTGCTGGGGTGGTGGCCCGGGATGCAGGAGCACGTGAGGGACTACTGCCGGAGCTGCCTGTTCTGCATCCCCCGCAACCTCACTGGCAGTGACTTGAAGGTCCTTGAGTCCCCCTGGCCCCTCAGGTCCACTGCCCCCTGGTCCACCCTGCAGATCGAGGTGGTGGGCCCCATCACCATCAGCGAGGAGGGCCACAAGCATGTGCTGATTGTGGCCGACCCCAACACCAGGTGGGTGGAGGCGTTCCCACTGAAGCCCTACACGCACACGGCCGTGGCCCAGCTGCTGCTGCAGCATGTGTTTGCCAGGTGGGGCGTCCCTGTGAGGCTGGAGGCCGCCCAGGGCCCCCAGTTCGCTCGGCACGTCCTGGTGAGCTGTGGGCTGGCCCTGGGAGCCCAGGCCGCCTCCCTGAGCCGGGACCTCCAGTTCCCCTGCTTGACCAGCTCCGACGCCTACTGGGAATTCAAGAGGGCCCTCAAGGAGTTCATCTTCCTGCACGGCAAGAAGTGGGCGGCTTCCCTGCCCTTGCTGCACCTGGCCTTCAGGGCCTCCTCCGCCCAGGCCACGCCTGTCCAGATCCTGACGGGGGACGAAGTGAGGCTGAGTGAGCCCCTGTGGTGGGAGATGAGCAGTGCCAATATCGAAGGCCTCAAAATGGATGTCTTCCTGCTGCAGCTCATTGCGGAGCTGTTGGAGCTACACTGGCGGGCGGCTGACAAGGCTAGTGAAAAGGCGGAGAACAGGCGTTTCAAGCGGGAGAGTCAGGAGAAGGAGTGGAATGTGGGCGACCAAGTCCTTTTGCTCTCCCTCCCCAGGAACGGCAGCAGTGCCAAATGGGTGGGCCCCTTCTATATCGGGGACCGCCTGAGCCTGTCTCTCTACAGGGTCTGGGGCTTCCCAACTCCGGAGAAACTGGGGTGCATCTATCCCAGCAGTCTGATGAAGGCCTTTGCCAAGAGCGGCACACCCCTGTCCTTCAAGGTCCTGGAGCAATGACCGAGGTGGTGGGAGAGCCCCCACTCCAAGGTCCTGGGCTTTTGCTGCTAGGCCGCCCCCAGCCCCGGGAAGTGGTCTCACAGCCCCCTGGGGGCCTCGGTTGTGCCTTTTGTGGAGAAGTTAATTCACAAAGCTTTGCTGAATTGCCTTGAACTGGGGACAAGTGTCCCTACGGAAACATCCCCAGTTTGGGGTATTGGGAGAATCTGTCAAAGGCTGTGAGATATGGACCTCTGGGGATTTCACCCTGGGGTAAGGGTAGGCCAGGCTCAATGTCTTTCCCCAAGTATTTCCTTTGTCCTGTCACACGTGGGCAGGTATATACACATACCCCCCAGACTTTTACTTCTGGTGTGCTTCTGGGCCTCAAGACCAGAACTCCATTCCCTCCTCTAATGTGGACTCTTCCCTGAACGTTCAACTGGGGGCTCTTGCCCTTCAAGTTGTCAGAGGTGACACAAGTCCATGAGGTTGTCACAGCTCATTCCCAGTCTCATGGCCACCTTCCTCGGGCCAGGCTAGGCCTGCCCAGCTGTCAAGGAGGGGTTGGCAGTTCTGGGCTCGAGACTCGGAGCTGGGGTAGGAGTACGGCCAGCCACGCCGAGCGTCCCGCTTGTCAGCAGGGGAAGGGCGAGGGGAGACAGTCGGCCTACCTCAGTTGGCTCCAGCCAATGGAGACAAGTCCCCGTCCCTTGCTTCAATGGCGTCAACCATACAGAAATCAAGGATCTCGATGCCGAGTGTGGCATCTCCGCCTGACAAGCTACTTCAACTAGACCAAGGGGCCCAGGCCTCTGTTTCAAGGGGGGCAGGGCATCTGAAATGAGCAGTCTGGCACACGGTGACGTGCTGGCATGGCTCGCCCTCCCAACCCCACCCCAAAGCCCACAGCCCTCTCCTCCTGCCATGTCTGCTGTGCCCTGCATCCCCAGACCCTGCACAGTGTGTGACTGCTTTGGTTGGATCACCCCATCCCCTGCACCTGCCTTCTGTGTAGAGCAAAACCCAGCTCCCTCCAAGCCACTCTCTGCAGAGATCATCTTGTAGGGAGAGTGAATTTCTCCTAGGTGTGTGTGCTTACGCTGACCCCTCCGAGTTGCTGTTTCCACCCACAGAGCAGTTCCGGGTGAAGGCCAGCACTGTGTCACTCCGGCGGGGCCTCTGAGTAGTTTTATTTCTCCGAAGCTGAGCCAGTCTCCTGGCCCGGCCCAGGTTGCCAAAGCACTTGGCATTGCTAGAGCTAGGCATTGCCTACCATCGCGTCCAATCTGCTTGTTTTGCAGCCAAGGAAAGAGGCCCAGAGGGGGCATCAATGTGCCCAAAGTCACACAGCTAGTTGGTGGCTGAGTTGGGACCAGGATTCAGCTTCCCGACTCTCAGTTCACTTTAAACAGGCTTGTGGCGACAGGTTCAAGGGAGAGGATCCCTCAGAATCCTCTCTGGTTCCCCATCTCCCAGCTCTCGTAGACAAACTGCTTCGATGTTGCCCTTAAACCATTTCCAGCTGTTCATTCTGTCCAGGAGAGAATGACTGGGTGACAGCTGAGAAATTGAAAGGTGAGCTGTGGGATTGTTAGCAGATACCTTCTTTCCTCTTTTCTCTCCACTCCCTGCTCCCCGGCTTCTCTGCCTCCTCCCTCCAATAGTATGCCAACCTCCCCTCTGTGCTGGACCCACGTCCTGCCTCCCTGCCCCCCCTCCAGCTGTTAACCACATTTATGATCTTATACCCTTTTATATGATTTTTTCTTCATTCGATTTGTCAATAAATGGATCCAAATGGAGTCAATGGCCAGTTCTTTTTAGCTACGGACTCAATTCTGGGAGTGGGGAGGGTGGGAGGCGGTCGTGGGGGTACCGCTACCGCACGTTTCCCAGGCTGACCTGCAGAGTTGAAGGCCTGGGCACCACCCTTCCGAGCTCACCTGACCCATGCTCTTATTTCACAGATGGGGAGACCGGCACTGAGCATCGACAGGCGTCAGGCCCCACCGCTGGTTTGCGGCAGGGCTGGGAGGGACTGCATGTTTGAGTCCCCCCCGCCAATTCATCTGTTGAAACCCTAACCCCCAGTAGGATGCTCTTAGGAGGTATTAGATATTAGAGGTATTAGAAGGTATTAGAAGGGCCCTCCGGAGGTAATCAGAGATGAGGTCATTAAGGTGGAGCCTCCATGGTGGGATTAGTGTCCTTATTAGAAGAGAAAGATGTTAGAAGTCACTTTATCTCCACCATGTGTGGTATAGTGAGAAGGTGGCCATCTCCGAGCCAGGAAGCGGGCTCTCACCACAGACTGGATCTGTCATCACCTTGATCTTGAATGTCCAGCCTCCAGAACTGTGAGAAATAAATGCCTGTTGTGTAAGCCCCCCAGTCTATGGCATTTTGTTATAGCAGCCTGAGTGGACTACGCCAATTGCATGCCAGCTAACATTTCTCTTCTTCCTGCCCCTGGACTCTTGCTGTTACTGCCCTTCAGGCTCAGAGACTGTCCTAATGGTGGCCAAGCTTCCCAAAGTTGGGCCTCTGCTTCTTGCTGCCTTTTTCACCTGCCCAAACTTCTTCTTTTTTTTTTTTTTTTTTAAGATTTTATTTATTTGACAGAGAGAGACACACAGTGAGAGAGGGAACACAAGCAGGGGGAGTGGGAGAGGGAGAAGCAGGCTTCCCACCGAGCAGGGAGCCCGATGTGGGGCTTGATCCCAGGACCCTGAGATCAAGACCTGAGCCCAGAGCAAGAGTCAGATGCTTAACTGACTGAGCCACCCAGGCACACCTCACCTGCCCAAGCTTCTGTCCAGCACTGGCAGGGGTATGGAGTGGTGGGAAGGAAATGTCCTTCCTGAGAACTCCCCAGTTTGTGTGTACCCTGTCACTCATTATTTGTGGAGCTATGTGCCAGGCCCTGTCTAGGTGTGGGGTGGGTAGCAGGTAATGTGAGTGATATGGTCTCTGCCCCTTTGGTACCCACACTCGGGTGAGGGAAATGATTCAAGATGACTCAAGCAAATACAGAGCAGGGTAGTAAGAGAGAGTGTTCCAGAGGAGCTTGTGGCTCAGGCACCTGGGATCTCAGCTCACAGGCCATTCAGAGAGGTCCTGGTCTTCCCGAGAGCCATGCACATGCTCTTAGTACAGGTCAGCAAGTGAAAGGCTCGAACTCCTAAGTGGAAGGCTGATCAGAAAGGTGGCTCAGCAAAATCTATTTGCTACTCAGGATGACTTTAAGCCATAATCAGATTTTACCCACATTGGCTTCTGAGCCCTCTGATGGTGAGATTCTTCTTCTTCGCTATGGAACAACTTACAAGGTCTGAGCAGGATTTGCGATTCCTCCTCTCTTTGGGGGAGTGAATAAAAAACGTCTGTCTACAGTTGAGCATCATGGGCATGGTAGACTACCAGTCACTGCTTCTCTCATTTACACCCATCACGATTTTCCCTTCTTATATGCGGCACTGGCAGGTGGGCTTCCCCAAGTCTCTAGCAGAGAAATTACAAAACAGCCATTATGCAGATAGTCCCATGATGTAACACAAGCTGTAAAGACAAAGAACGTTCCACACTGTATCCCGTTCCCATGTTAAAACTTACATAAACTAGCTGGTGAGATTAGGACCTCTCAGCTTTATGTTATACCATGTTTTCTGAGCAACCAGTTATTAAGTCCTTGTGTTCAGGGTAAAAATGAACACATCAGAACGAAAGAAGTTTTGTAACAGGTAAGTGGCCACTATAAAACAAAACAAAAATCCTACCTGCTTTTTAAAGATTGCCCAAGAATCTTTGGGACATGCACCAGTTTTAATTTATTTACTAATCCAAGTGGTAACAGTCACTTATATAGAGCACTTGCTTTGTGCCAGGCACCGTTCTAAGTGTTTCCTAACCCTGTGCAGTAGATCCAATTCTTTTTTCCATTGTATAGAGGAAGAATTAGTACAGAGAGGTTAAGTCACAGAAGGTCACATGCAGCTTCTAAGTGAGGGGCTCCCGCGCCACTATCTTAACCGCTATGCTCACTGCTTCTCACGCGAGCATATTCACCTGGTTGCTAGAGTTACTCCTCCCCCCCCACCCCCCGCTTCAATCTGTGGCTCTCCATCTTTCACTAATGTGTTACACAGGGTCAGTTCAGATTTCTCCATTTCAGGTTGGTCCAGATTAAGATGCTTTACAAACTAAAACAGGTCCCGATTTACCTCAGGTGGGCCCAAGAACGATTCTCTTGGCCCTGATAAATTTTGACTTGAAAGCCATGCCTTCTTTTTCTGTGGTGTGATGAGAAAACAGTGATTTTTGAATTGCTGCTTGGCCATTTCGCAGTACGGCAACCTGGCTCATGCCCAGAGGCTGGGCCATTTTCAAGGATCAGAGCTCAGGATGCCGTGCTCCTCCTGCCCCCACCCCGCCCCAAGTTCCCACTTTGCTTTTCCTGGGGCACCTTTTAAAATAACCACTTAGAGTTGAGTCCACAAACATTTTAGTGACCTCTGGGCCAACCACCTTATGATTAATAGGTCTTGTTACCCTGCTCTCTACCTCCTGCTCGCTCACTCGTGACGAGGGATAGACGACTGCCCTTCCCTTGGTTCATTGCGTGAACCCCCGCCTCCAAGTCTGGGATTTGTAAGTAATAAATCTTGTGTCTTTCCTTCCTTTGTGTGCATATACTGAAACTGCACCTCCAGTGAAAATGGTCCTGGGGTTTTCATCCCCCTGAGGTGAGAGCTCAGACGGGGAGGGAGCGACCTGCCTACGACGTCCGTGTGGGTGGCTTGTGCCTCCTCATTCAGCAGGTCATAAGCTGCATAGTTTTAATTTAATATACCAGCTCCAGGTCCCCCAACAGAGGATGGTGCCGCTTTCCCTCTGCTAGTACCTGGTGCTACTTTGTAAGCCTCCACATTCTTGCAGATGGTGAAAATGAAGCAGGAGAGTTTGCTGAGGCTGGACTGCCAAGGATCTCAAAAACCACACAAAGATATGTCTCATTCTGAGACTCACACCCCATCCCCTAAAGGGCTTTAGGCAGTGAAGCTCATTTACAAACATCATTATGGCAGCCCCAGTGTGGAGAACGGGTGGAGGGAGGTGAAACTGGAGGCCAAGGGATAAGTTAGGAAGCTTTTGGGGAACTAGGGTCACCTGGATGGCACAGTCGGTTAAGCATCCAACTCTTGATTTCGGCTCAGGTTATGATTTCAGGGTCGTGGGATCAAGCCCTGAGTCGGGCTCCATGCTGGGTGTGGAGCCTGCTTAAGATTTTCTCTCTCCCTCTCCCTCTGTCCCTCCCTTACCTCAAAAAAACACAACCCCCCCGCCAAAAAAAAAAAAACAACAAAAAAGAAAGGTTTTGGGAAACTCCATCTGGGAGATTGGTAGTTTGAGCCAGGGTGGATGGAAAACAATGGATGGAACCCATGGGTGTAAGTGATTAGCTATGGGGGGATAAGGGAGAGGGGAGAACTGAGGACAATGGCTAGTGCTGGGTTAGGGCAACTGGGAGGTTCCATTTACAGAGAACAGACACACAGAGAGAACAGATCTAGGGAGGAAAGTCTATCATTTTAGGAGGTTGACTTTAAGGTGGGCTGTCCAAGGTATGAGTCTGAGATTTAGGAGGGAGATCAGGGAGAAAGATAACAAATGTGGAAGCTGTCAGCACATGGATGAGAGTGTGTCAGGACAGAAGGAATCCTAGGGCAGAACCTTGAGGAAAACCAACATTTAAGCCATGGGCAGAGGTGGAGGAGCCTGGAAAAGAAACTGGAGCCTGGGCCAAGAGTGGAGGGCAAGCCCAGAAGGCATATAGCCAGGGAAACTGGCGCAGAGAATTCTAGTAAGAGGGTGAGGTCAACAGGGCCAAATGTTAGGGAGAGCCCGAATAACAGAAGGACCAGGAAGTGTCCACTGACTTTAGTGACACAGAAGTTGTGAGTGACCAGCTGAGAGCAGTTTAGGTGGGGCAGTGGAGGCCACAGTTGACTTAAGAGGTGGGTAACTGGTGAGCATAAATATTTGACTCTAAAGGGGAGGAGAGATGGCACCAACTAGCCTTGGGGGCATATAAAGCTGAGGACAACTCTATACCTACAACTATTTCCATACCCATCTTTTTCTCTTTCAGGTTTAAGATACTTGAGTCTAGTTAACTGCTGAAGAGAAGGAGTAGAGAGGGAGAAGTTGCACCTACAAGAGAGAAGTGAGGAAAAGAAAAGGGGATGTCTGGAGGAAGTGAGCTTCGTGACTGGTGGATGGAGATGGCAGCCCTGACAAGAAGAGGGACCCAGCTTCTACTGAGCCAGATAGGACGAAGCAGAGCTGAGAATGGTGAGTTTCTAGATGTGGTGGTAGGAAGGGTTCCTGCCTGGTGTTTCTGCTGCTTCTGTGAAGGGGGCTGTCTGCTACTGACAATGGGGCAGAGTTGGTGGTATACAAGGTTTCAGGAGAGAAAAGAAGGTTTCAGTTGGATGCTGGGGAGGATGACGAGAACACCTGGCTGAGGAAACCACAGGAGACTTGGACGGACGCTTGAGGACCAGGAGTGGCTGGACACCATGAGTTTAGATCTACAGCGCATCTTTCAGTGGTGGGACTTTCTCTGCCACAACCAGCTGCCAGGATGTGGGCATAGGAAGGTAAAACAGCTGGATTCTATTCTTAGGATCCTTAAAGTCTGAGGAGCTTTTTGTACCTGGAGAGGAACACTAGCCGCCATCTGTGCTTTATTTGTTGTTTAATCTATTTACCTTGTAAACCTACTTAAGCAAAATTGTCTAAACATTTAAACATGATTTATATACCCAATAAATCAAAATCTATGTATTTTACAAATCAAGTGATTTAAACATTGATTGTAAACTTAAATCCTCATACATATTTCGATAGGATCACCAATATAATGTATTAAGTTCTCTAAAAGCATGATTTTGGTAAAGCACACACATCTTACAAGGACCATGATGTTTATTACACCTACACTTACACTTATTATAAAAATGGGTTTGTAGACCCAAGAGATGGATACTATCTCAGTTTAGCCATCCAAAAAAAGAAACTTATCTCAGTGCAGATGAAGTTTTGTATTACTCATCAACGAATTCTTGGTTGGGACCTGGGAACTGGATCCCCTTCTAAAATGACTAAAATCAGAGCCAGTGTTTACCTTGAATAGCATGGGAATTCCTCAAGCCCACACTTTTCCCACATGATTAGTGTGTTGTAGCTGGATGGCTTTCCTTTAGATGATGCCATCCTTAAATTTAATGATGAGGATATTCCAAAAATGTCCATGTTCCATGCAGATGTTCCAAAAATGTCCATGCCCTGATCCCTGGAAACTTGAATTATGTTTCGTGGTAAAATGGACATTTTCATATGTAATTTAGGTTAAAATAGGGAGATTATCCCGGAGTTTCTGAGTGGGCCCAAACTAATCATGTGGTCACTTAAAATCAGAGAACTTTCTCCACTGAAGTCAGAGACATGGATGGGTCAGGGAGATTCAAAGTGTATGAGGGGCTTGGCCCAACATTGTTGGCTCAAAGATGGTGGATCTCAGTCCTACAGCCATAAGGAACTGAACTCTGAATGAGCTTGAAAGTGGATTCTTCTCCTTCAGCAAGGAAGGCAGCCCTTGCTTTTGACCTTATGAAACCCCAGATAGAGAATCCAGTCATGCTCTGCTGGACTTCTGACCTACAGAAAACTTTGAGATAATGGATAGGTATTGTGTTAAGCTGCTAATTGTATGGTAATTTGTTACACAGCAATGGAAAACCAATACTACAACTTCACTGTCATTATTGACAAATTTATGTAGTCCATTTGCACTTTTAAAAACATCTAGTTGTTTTCCCCCAATATGCAGTTTCCTCTTTTTCCTCATTATAAAACTTCTAATGTTTAGCTGAGCAGAGCAGCCTGGAATAAAGACTCTACCTCCTAGCCTCTCTCCCTGGCCTGGTGTGGCCACGTGTGACTAAATTCTAGTCAATGAGATGCAACCGGAATGTGGGATGCACCTTTCAGAAGGCTTCTATAAAGGAAAGTGGTGTGCCCTTTCTTCCTTCCTCCTTCCTGGGGGGCTGTAAGGCTGATGTAATGGCTGTAGTGCAAGGAGCCATGTTGGGCCCTGAGATGGCATGCTAAAGATGGTAGAACTGCAAGAAGGGAAACTCAGCTGTGATCATCAGGAAACTGCAATCCGGCCCTAGACTCTTTATGTGCGAATTCTTCTATGTGAGACAGAAATAATCTTCCTCGGTTAAGCCATTATTATTGGGTTTACTCTTACTGAAATCTCATTGTAATTAGTATCGTAACATAGAGGCTCCCTTTCCCAAGAGATGAAGGATCAAGTTTGAGCTGTGAGCAGTTATCTTTTAGACGTTTGACTAATTCATCATCTTGCAACACACTGTTGGACTCCCTTTCTTCCTAGTCGTAATATATGACCAGATGGTGCCAATCAGTCTTCTTCATTCTTGACACAGTTCCAACTTTCTCTGGAATCACTCACAGCTCTATGTGTCCATCCCTCCCTACTTATACAGATAAAGAGAAATGAGTGTACCTTATGAAGAGATAAAATACCTACTATTTTTATACTCTTCTACTTATCAGAATTAACTAAAAATATACCATTATATTTGTTCTTCTCCACTTGGTATATTAACTATCTTTTTGGACATTTTTATAGTGACTGTTTCCTTTTTGAATATCACTCCAGAGTCATGGATTTTAAAAGTTCACCTTGTTCTGATTAATTATATTATTTTCCTTTTTTAAAAAATTAAAAAAAAATTTCGGGACGCCTGAGTGGCTCAGTCAGTTAAGCGTCTGCCTTCGGCTCAGGTCATGATCCCAGGGTCCTGAGATGGAGTCCCGCATTGGGCTCCTTGCTCAGCGGGGAGCCTGCTTCTCCCTCTGCCTCTGCCTCTCCCCCTGCTTGTGCTCTCTCTCTGTCTCTCTGTCTCTGACAAATAAATAAAATCTTAAAAAAAAATTTAAAAAAATTTAAAAAGATTTTATTTATTTGAGAGAGAGAGTGAGAGAGAGCACGAGTGGGGCTAGGGGCAGAGGGTCAGGAAGAGGGAGAAGCAGACTCCCCACTGAGCGGAGAGCCCGATCCCAGGACCCCGAGATCACGACCTGAGCTGAAGGCAGGTGCTTAACCGACTGAGCTACCCAGGTGCCCCTATTATTTTCCTTTTGATGATCAAATTGTCACAGCATGTCAGGTGGGAGCATTTTAAGACGGATTCCTTTGCCTTTTCAGCGCTACCTTATACAGTTTAAAAAAAATATCCTTGCTTTTTGTCATTAACAACATGTTCCAGGCCTAGAGTTATTTAAGACATGGAGCTATTTATTCTCCAAGGAACACTGAGTCCTATTTATTTATTTATTTATTAAAGATTTTTATTTTTAAGTAATCTCTACACCCAGCGGGGGGCTCGAACCTACAACCCCGAGATTAAGGGTCACATGTTCCACTGACTGAGCCAGCCAGGCACCCTTCCCCCTGAGTTATTTAATCTAATTGAATTAATTAATTTATTTATTTTTAAAGATTTTATTTATTTGAGAGAGAGAGAGAGAGAGCGCGAGCACAAGTGGGTGGAGGGGCAGAGGGAGAGGGAGAAGCAGACTCTCCGCTGAGCAGGGAGCCCAAGGTGGGGCTTGATGTCTGGACCCTGGGATCATGACCTGAGCCGAAGGCAGCCGCTTAACTGGCTGAGCCACCCAGGTGCCCCTCTCCCATGAGTTATTTTAAAGGTGAATAATATTTGAGGCAAAGATCCTGGTGCTAAGAATGCGTATCAGATTTTTCCTGATGTTGTTTCTAGGCTACTTTAGTGACAACGTTTGAAAAAGTTATTTCTTTTGAAAACCACAAATTCACATTGGTATTTCCTATTTAATTCAAGCATTACTAATTTCCTTTTTTATTTGACTTGAATATACAAGCTTACATTTATCTTCTCAACAACATACTTGCCTGGAACTTGTAACCCCTGATCCCAATTGTAATGGCATCTTGTCTCTTCAGTGATCCTGCAGTTTCTCATTGACCATCATTCTCTAGTTGCTTTACTGATAGGTTCATCCATGCTGGGAGAATGGGACAGCTCGGTAAGACAGAGAGAATTTATAATACCAGCAGGAGAGTGGTTGAAGGGATGAGTCATAGCATCCAAGATAACAGAAAGTTTAAGAAAGGAGGACAAGACAGCACAAATCAGGAGAAAGAAGAGAGGCTGAGGGATCATCTGGAACAGGTACAGTGAAGGAAGCTGAGAGAGCTGCAAGGTGACCGTCAGAGTGTGGAGTGGCTGAAGTTCAGATCACAAAGGTGGAGCAGTTCTAGGAGGTGGCCTTGTCATTGACACATTCCATGCCTGGAGATCTATACTTGCTCACATGTGACTTTCTACCCCTACCTCCAGCTGTCTAAGGAAACTGAGTACACCCACTCTTGGCCAGAGCGAACACACACACCCCATGTCGTGGATGGGGAGGGGAAGGCCAGAGTCCATCTGGGACCTAGCACAGATGGATACCCAGGTTCACTGCCTGCTGGCTGTCCCCACGTAAATGAAATACGTATACCATGTTCAGGCTGGGCACCTGCCCTGCCTGCCTCACCAGCCACAGGCTCCGGGCCACTCTGTGGTCCTCCCCGCACTTCTGCTGGTGCCTAAGCCTCCTGCCCTAGCCCACACGGTGCTGGCTCAGCTTCTGATTGTGCTGGCCAAGATCCGTGATGCTGGCACACCTCATAGGAAGGAGCCTGCAGGGTACACTGAGGCTGGTCCATCTGGGCCCCGGTGGGGGCCTGTCAGGCTCACCTGGGCCACCTGTCCCCAAATAGCACTGAGTGGAGAGCTGGGGGTGGAGGAACAGGAAGAGCAGAGTCTGCAAAGTGGCACAGAGCTCCCTACCTGCCAAACCCCACAGGCACAAAGAGCTGCAGTGGGAGGCAGGGGGTGGGAGGGGAGGTGAGAGGGGCCAGGTCCCCAGACACCACAGCTCTACTCTTCACTCTGCACCTTGGGTGTCAGGCACAGGGTCCCATGCAAGAAGGCAGAATACAGGCAGCCAGAGGGAGCCTCTCTCCTACCCCAAAGAAGCTGCTTCTGGGGCAGGAGAGGGCAGAGGGCGGAGGTCAGAGGTCAGGGGTTAGATTCCAGTCCTTGAAAAGCTTGAACCTTTAGAGTGGGAAAATGAGGAAGCCAGAGAAGCTTGAATATTTCCAGCCACCCAGTAGGTTCCCCCGACGCAGGCGCAGGGACACCCGGTCCCCCGGGTCCAGGGGCAGTAACACAGAGCTGGTGGCTGCCTCTCGAGTCACATCAGGGTCGTTGGCAAAGGCTGAGATGACAGGCCATGTGTTCAGCATCAGGCTCACCTGGGGAGGTGAGCCCAGTTAGCACTTCTGCCCAGCCCTTGTCCCAAGAACCCCCACTTTCCTGAGGGCTGCTTTTTTTCTCCAGCCCCTAAGGGACTCTGTAATCCTGGGAACTTGGGGCTCAGTGCACTCTTGTAGGAGGGCTGAGAGGTGGCCAGTGTTGTCCTCTACCTCCTCCACCCTCTCTGCTAGGCCGGTCCTTTCCGCCCTTGCCCCTGCCAGCCCCCCACCCCACAGGTCAATGGAGGGTCTACCGAGGAGTCACAGCTGGACTCCACTTGTTCACCCTCCCTCCCCTCCCCTCCTGAGCCAGGACAGGGCCCCAGCACACAGGTCACCTGAACAGTTTGGCGGTTGTACACCTTCACCACATGGAACCGGAAGCTATAGACACCACGGACAGGGGCCACGAAGGAGCCTGAGGCCCGGTCAAAGCCACCACCCTCATTTACCAGGACCTGTGGGAAGCAGACTCTGCTGAGTGGGGCTCGGGGAAACTACTGGGTTGTGGGGAGGAAAAGTAGGGGTGGCAAGAAGACAAGAACAGGAGGAAGGCCCAGATTCAAAAGAAATGGTGAGAAAGGGCAAGGAGGGATGTGGGTAGGAGTGTAGGGAAGGGAGATGGGCAGTGGCGCTGAGGAGCCCCTGGTCACAGTGGGGGGCTTTTCCTTAAGAGCAAAGTGGGTTTGGGCAGTTGATTCCAGGTCCTTACAGATCATCTGGACAAGGGTAGGGGGATTACCTGGTCGAAGTAGATGGCCCCACTGGTGCCATTGCTGATCTCTCCTGCTGGCTCATGGTGGTGGCTTCGGACTGCGGCAAATGCCACTCTTCCGGGGGGCGCCTCTCCTAGGGCTGCTCCCCCAGGCCCCCCTGCAGCAGCTCGGCCAGGCTCACAGACCACCAGGCACTCACCCTCCAGGAGGACAGGCTCTGTCCCCTCTTGGGCCCACCCGCACCCTAGAGCCAGAAGCATCAGGGCCAAGGGCAGCCTGGGGCTGGGTAGGAGACCCGGTAGCCAGTGTCGCTTGGCTCCCAGCATGGCTGAGTGGCTCTGTGACCCACAAGTCCTCCTGTCTTCTGCCCCCTCTCGGTGTTCCTTTCAGTTTCCGCTTCTGGCGGACTCTCACTACCTCTCACCCTGCTCCTCAGCCCTCTCTCTGGGTCTCACTGTTCCCTGGTCTCAGCATCTCTCTCTCCATACCTCTCTGTCCTGCCTCTCTCTCCCACCGTCACTGCAGTTCCCTCCTCCTTGGCAGGGCATGAAGTGACAGCAGCAGTTGGGCTCGAGGAGGGAGAGGAGGGATGGAGCAGCCAGACAGGAGGGCTACAGACAGAACCCAGGGCAGCCCTCCTGGAGAGCACTGAAGGCTGCATATGGGACGACAGAGAACTTGGTGTGTTCGTAAGAGTGTACATGTGCCGGGGCGCCTGGGTGGCTCAGATGGTTAAGCCTCTGCCTTCGGCTCAGGTCATGATCCCGGGGTCCTGGGATCGAGCCCCGCATCGGGCTCCCTGCTCCGCGGGAAGCCTGCTTCTCCCCCTCCTTCCTGCTCGAGCTCTCTCTCACTATCTCTGTCTCTCTCAAATAAATAAATAAAATATTAAAAAAAAAAAAAGATTCCCTCCCTTAAAAAAAAAAAAAAAAAAGAGTGTACATGTGCCTGTGAGGACGTATGAGTGCCCGTCATGTGTGTGTGTGAGTGCATGTGTGCGCAAGACAGCGCTACAGTCCCTTACTTCTCCTTGTTCTTCCCCTCTTCAAAATCCCTCGCTAGTCAACAGCCCTCAGTGGCCCCTTTCCGCTCTTGGGAGAAAGCGGGCGCCCTTGTCTTTTCCCTACAATTGTTTTGGTGGAAAGTGCTTGGGCCAACGGTGTCAGTATCTTGTGACCGTGGGCCAATCTCTTTCTCTCCTTGGTCTTCCATATCTTCATCCGAAGGTAATGGATTAGTCCCTTTAAGGCCTTCTTCACCTCCAGCTCTCAACGAGTGGCTCTTCTCTCCCGAGAAACAGCTGCTCAGAACGAGCGAGAACCCAGACTTACGCGGAGAGAAGAGCCCATCAGCCAGGCTTGGACGCGGAGCCCCGGGGAACTGCGGGCGAGTGGGCGGGCCGGGGAGGCGGGGCCGGGGGCGGGCAGGGGAGGAGCCCGGCGGCAGGCGCGCGCTAGGGCCCGGAGCCGGCCCAGCGCTGGGTGGGGTCTGGCTGACTCCACCCCGGGCCAGGAAGTGACTCAAAAAACTGTTCGAGATGTGAAGACAGGTCCCAGTTGGGTGAGGACTTCGGGAAGGCCCGCCCAGATTCGGCCCTCCCCCCGTCCCCCGCCCTTCTCCTCTGGGCCTGGGGCGCGGGCGAAGCTGGGGCCGGCAGGCTCCGAGAGGCGCCGGCGGGACTGAGGCCGAAGCGGGCGGCCGAGGCGGGTAGGCTCGCTCTCCCCCGCGCCCGGGCCGCGGGAGCCGAGCCGGAGGCCCCAGTGCAGAGCGCGGCCGGGGGGGAGGGGCGGCGGCCGCAGGCGGCTGTGGGCGGTACCCGGCCTGGCCCCTGGGCCCCGAGTGGGGCCGTAGCGCGCTGGAGAGCAGCGGCGGACAGCGGAGGGAGGGGGAGAGGTGGGAGGGGCTAGAACCTTGGAAATGGCAGACCAGGGACTCCAGAGGACATCCCAGTTCAAGCCCCGGTGAGGATTCGTCTTTAAGAGGCCGCTTTGGACCCGGAGACTGCAGAGACCCCGATGAGAGAGACTGTTTTGTCATCTGTTCACTTCTGGCCTCCAGACCGAGCTGGAGCCCCCCACTCTTCCTGCTTAGGGCCCTGGTCAGCCTTTTCCAGAGGCCAGATGCCCATCCCCAACAGGCAGCCTTGTTTGCCCATGACTTCCTCTCGGAGAGAAGACCCGGTTCCGCATAATCTGACATTCCCTTCCTAGATGGACCCAGGGTGTTTACTAGATGGGTAACTAAGTGCGACCTGTTGATAGCTGGTGTCGGCTGGGAGACCAGAATTTGGGTTGAGGGGACGAGGAGGCTCTGAGCTGCCTTCCCTCCTTCCAGGGCTGGGTGGCCAAGCAGCCATGCCTACGTGGGGGGCTGGCTCGCCGTCCCCTGACCGCTTTGCTGTGTCTGCGGAGGCTGAGGACAAGGTGCGGGAGCAGCAACCGTACGTGGAGCGCATCTTCAGCGTGGGGATGAGTGTCCTCCCGAAGGACTGTCCTGAGAATCCTCACATCTGGCTGCAGCTGGAGGGCCCCAAGGAGAACGCCAGCAGAGCCAAGGTGAACACCCCTCTCTGCCCCTTCAGGGAACAGTGACTCCCTCCCCTGCACGGAGGCAGAGGAGAGGAGGGGCTGCTGGGGAGGATCTCCACTCACTCCTTGGTTGTCTTACTGGCAACCTCAGTGGCTCTGAACTTTGAGGGACTTTGCAAATCTGTATTTCTGTGGAGTTTTGGTTTCATTTCAGCCGTGATGAGCCAGTTTCTGCCAAGACTTAGCAACAGGTGATTCGCTCAAATCAGTTGTGACTGGGAGATAATCCAGTTGGGCAAGCAGGCCCCACCAAGGAATTCAGTGGGGGATGGGAAGCCAGGCCACATTGCTTCCAGAGGTTCCAGTACAGCTCCACCACCTACCAGCTCTGTGACAGAGTCTCCCGTTTCCTTATTTATGAAATGTGAATAATAGCAGTGTCCACCTCATTGGGCTTATTGTGAATGAGATAAAGCATGAGTTCAGCAAAAGTTAGCAATGACAGTCATTATGATGGAAATATATAACACACATACACGCATAAATATTTAGAGAGACAACCTTGTTAATTATAATCAGTTAATTATAATAGAACCTTAAGTTGAGTCAAGTTCTAAATGGAAATATTAGCCATAGACTATCAGCTGAAAACGGAAGGAAGTGGATTCTTGATCCCTTTTTAATCCTTACCTTTGTCAGGATCTATGGGGCTCCATTGCTCTGCCCAGGTGTCTTGGAGCTTGGGGTGGGATGCAATGGGCTTGAAGAGGCTACTGGGCCATGTAGAATTCCAGCAGTCTCCTTTTTCCCTACCCCCCCCCCCCCGCCCATTCCTCCCCCAGGAGTTCCTGAAGGGTCTTTGCAGCCCAGAGCTGCAGGATGAAGTCCACTATCCACCCAAACTGCATTGCATCTTCCTGGGAGCCCAGGGCTTCTTCCTTGATTGTCTGGTCTGGAGCACATCAGCCCACCTCGTGCCAGGGCCCCCCGGTTCGCTGATGGTCAGTGGCCTGACCGAGGCCTTCGTCATGGCTCAGAGCAGAGTGGAGGAGCTGGTGGAGCGGCTGAGCTGGGACTTTCGGCCAGGGCGAGCCCCTGGAGCCTCCCAGTGTGCTGGAGTGCTGCGAGACTTCTCGGCCCTGCTGCAGCCCTGTGGGGATGCCCACAGAGAGGCCCTGCTGCAGCTGCCCCTAGCTGTCCAGGAGGAACTGTTGAGCCTGGTGCAGGAGGCAGCCAGGGGGCAGGGGCCCCAGGCACTGCCCCCCTGCGGTGGGGGGAGCCCCGGCCCACTGGGTGCTCAGTACCAGGGTGTCAGAGCTCCCTCGAGTGAAGGCAGGGAGTCCCTGGACCCTGGACCTACGGGGTGGCGAGAGTTGAGGGGAGAGAGACAGGTTATGGAGCTGGAGGGAGGGAAGCAGGGTGGTCCCAGGGAGATGGATTTGGGGTGGAAGGAGCTGCCTGGGAAAGAGCCTTGGGAGAAAGAAGGGGCCTTCAGATCACAGTCAGGAGGAGGAATGGCAGGGCAGGTAGGGCCCCTGACAGGAAAGGCCCTGGGCAAGGAGGGGGTGCCTCAGGACAGAGGAAGGTCGGTCTGTGTCCAGGGCGAGCCTCCTGGTGCCCAGGGCCCCTGTCAGAGGGCAGCTCAGCCCCGGGGAGCCTCCCTCCTGCAGCGGCTACACAACGGGAAAGCCTCACCTCCAAGGGTGCCTAGCCCTCCACCTGCGCCCGAACCCCCGTGGCACTGTGGAGACCGAGGAGACAGGGGAGATAAGCAGCAGGTCGCAGCACGAGGTCGTGGGTCTCCGTGGAAACGAGGCTCGCGCGGGGGCAACTTGGTGACCGGCACGCAGCGTTTCCAGGAGGCCCTGCAGGACCCTTTCACCCTGTGCCTTGCCAATGTCCCCGGCCAGCCAGACCTCCGTCACATTGTCATCGACGGCAGCAATGTGGCCATGGTGTGAGTACCCGGTGGGCCTGAGGATCCGGGCTGGGGGTGGGAGGGATGATCCGAGCAGAGTTCCTGACCCCGAGCGGCCCCTCCTCTGGGGCCCCGGAGCGCTGACCCCTTCCCGCCGCAGGCACGGCCTCCAGCACTACTTCTCCAGCCGGGGCATCGCCATTGCTGTGCAGTACTTCTGGGACCGGGGCCACCGGGACATAACTGTCTTTGTGCCTCAGTGGCGCTTCAGTAAGGATGCCAGGGTCAGAGGTGAGTTGGGCCTGGTCTTTTGTAACCTGGGATAGGCCCCGCTTCAGCCTGAGGATAACCCCGTTGTGCGCCTGTGTTTCTCTAGAGGGCCACTTCCTGCAAAAGCTGTATTCCCTCAGCCTGCTCTCCCTCACTCCCTCCCGAGTCATGGATGGCAAGAGGATCTCCTCCTATGATGATAGGTACTTGCTTCTCTCCTGGCCCCCGTCTTGAGATTCCAGGAACACAGTGGGGAAACTGAGGGAGAGACAGAAGCTCCTGACCCCTTGTGCTGTCTCTAAGCCTGGGCAGCGGGAAAATGGCCAGTCATTCCTTCGTGGACCTGTACGAACGGGTCAGTAAACCTGCCCCGCAGGCGTGATGAGACAGATGGTGGACAGCCGTGGGTGTCCATTCATTCATTTTTCGTTCCTCAAGCTGAATGCTGCCTTGTATTTATGTAGTGCTTTCCTGTCTAGAAAATCCTAGTTTAATGGAAAGCTGGTGACGTGGGTAACTGACAAGTACCTTCTGACAACCCACATTTCCAAACATGTAGAGAAATTCCCCAACGTTCTGGAAGCGCCAGGGTAAATGTTCAAAATCACAAGTCAAATGAAGAGACACAAGCCATGCATTCTAAGAGTATACAAAACATGTTCTGATAGAAAGGTCACTGGATTTAGAATCAGAAGATCTGCATTTGAGCCCCAAGTTGTACTATTCATTGACTCTGCCCGTGGACCAGTCTCTTAGCGGGCTAACCTCTGTCTCGGTCCTCTTCATTTGGTCACCCTCCTTGTGAATATCAAAAGGAGCTGAGGGATGTGCTTGCCTCACTCAAGGTGCTAGGGAGGTGTACAGTGATATTCCTTAACTGTTCACAGACCCAATCAAGTGTGGCAGTGGGTCTCGTCTCTGTCCTACAGAACTGCAGACATAGGGTAGGAGTGGTGAACTCTCTTGACCAAGGCTATTACATGGCAAAGGAAAAGTGAGAACTTAAAACTGCCAAATTGTTTAAATGAAAAATGCAGGGCACATTCCCTCCCCAGAGTTTACACAGTGGGGAAATGGGCAGATTTTAAAGATTTTATTTATTTATTTCAGAGATAGGGAGAGCAGAGGTGGGGGGTGGGTGGTGGAGGGGAGGAGTAGAGGGAGAGGGACAAGAAGACTCCACACTGAGCGCAGAGCCCGATGCAGGGCTCCATCCCACAACCCTGAGATCATGACCTGAGCCGAAATCAAGAGTCGGACGCTTAACCGACCGACCCACCCAGGCGCCACAGAAATGGGCAGATTTTAAAACCCAATTAACCAATTAAAAAATTTTTACTACTACAAGTTCTTTATTCTCTAGGATTTTCAGTTTTAAAGAAAAACTAGTTTCCAAACTATAGCGCTTATATATTTTGTCTTTTCAAACAACGTTTCCTCCCTAACAAGCAAATGGTATTCTACAAAAAGGCAGTTCACTTTCTCCCAATGCTCTTCTGTTTTATGTCTAGATTTCACAGATTATCCAAGATATGGAACCTTTCCACACCAGCATTGACACAGAATTGAAACTGAAGAGCGAGTCAGTTGTAATGAATTTTAAAGGCACGTGTCTGTACAGTTACGTAGGTCCCAGTAGGCAGACAGCCCGATGCGAATTTGGAATTTTGTCTGGTTACAGTGAATGACACGGTGGTGCGTGGCGTAGGCCCACGGAATGAGTAGTGCTGAGCAACAGATGAAGTAACACGATAGTAAAATACCCTTAACCAGCAAATGCCTTTTGTCTATCCTGTGATACCATGGATACACCTTCATTTGTTTCCCAGACAGAAACTCAGAACCAGACATGTTACACTGAATCCTGATTACTAGTCTCCTGTATGCCACACTGTCTTTCAAATACTGCCTGCTCACTTAGCACCTAGCAGTAGGCGCATGGCCTGCAGGAGGAGGTGGGGATGCTGGGAATTAGGGTGGGCCTGATCATTGACTTTGGAGCCCACACAAACCCTAAACCAAACACAGTGGCAACTTGGAGGAAAGGGAGCCCCCTTCTAGTAGGAGTTTTCTGGGAAGGGAGGGATTTGCCAGTTTTTTGTCGATTGAGGACTTGGGCTAGGCTGCATCTTTTAGTTTCTAAACTTGTTAGAAAAGACCCCCATCCACTGCCTCATGAGTCCTATCCCAGTCTTGTGGAGTCAGAATTTCTAAAGTGGGGCCCAGGCATCTCTTTTTTTTAAAAGTTCCCTGGTGATTCTGTTCATCAGTGAGGTTAGGGAAGCACCTCCAGATGGAGGGAATAGTTTGAGAAACATGGTGGCAGTCAGCACAGGACATGTTTGGAGAACGGGGTGTTATCTGATCATTGATTTTGGCAGAGTTGAAAGTTCATTAGGAATACCAGGAGAGATAAGGCTGTAAGGATGGCTCGAGCTGGGCTTAGAAGGCCCTAGCTGCCAGGCCTGGGCATGTGGACTTTACTCGGTAGATAAAGGGCAAGCAGGGGAGAGATTTGTTGAGGGGAAGGCAGGAGAGACTGCAGGGTGGTGAATGGTTGGGGTCAGGGGACCCCCTTATCAGGAGGCTATGTGGTGTCTCAGCTGCAGTGTCCAGATAGCTAAGGGTAATGGTATGACTGAAAAGGAAGGGGCAGAGTGGAAGGCTTTTCAGGAGAAGAACATGATAGATTTGTGACTGACTGGTGGGGTAGGGTGGAAGAAGACTGGGCTGGAGCCAGATCTCACTGTCTCTCACTAATGAGGCACAAAGTGTTGGGTGGAAGATTGTGGTAGGTGGAGGGGATGCTATTGGGACACCATGCTGGATTCATCTTTGTTTCCTCTCCAACCCATGGCACCCAAATCTGGCAGGCACCTGATGGCTGGGTCAAGGTGAGGTGGGGGGCCAGATCTCCATCCGCAGAAGTGGGTCATGGGAGTCAATAATACTCTTTGGGGTTGGGGCCTTGGAGAATGCCAGAACGGCTGCTGTGATTTTTGAAACAGGTTCATGGTGAAGCTGGCCGAAGAGACCGATGGGGTCATTGTCTCCAATGACCAGTTCCGGGACCTGGCGGAGGAGTCTGAGAAGTGGATGGCGATCATCAGGGAGCGGTGAGAGCCCTCCCCTGAGAACAGGGCGCGTACTCAGACCTTTCTCTAAACCAGTTCTGCTCTGCCACTGGGTGAAGACTCTGGGAAGGGGCTTGATATGGTCTCGAAGGATGGTGGCCAGTAGTTTTCTGGTGGTGCTGGTCTCAGCTGTCTGGGAGGTTCATCAGAGCACCCCTGCGACCATATGTTTTCTTTCCACACCCAGCCTGCTGCCTTTCACTTTTGTGGGAAACCTCTTCATGGTTCCTGATGACCCGTTAGGGCGAAATGGCCCCACGCTGGATGAGTTCCTGAAGAAGCCAGTCAGGTAATGCCCCACATTCTCCCAGGCAGCCCCCAGCCTTGGCCCTCTGTCTGCAGGGGCCTTGTAGATCCCGAGACTTGGGGGCAGGGTGACCTCATCTGGGCCAGCTTGCTTCTGTACTGGTTTGGTTGCTGTGGGCCTGGCCTTTAACTGCTTTTCAGGGCATCCTGATCTAGGCCCTCCTGGCTGGGAGGGGCGCTTCCCCTAATCCATATTTTTGGTGGATTATTTGGAACATGGTTGCTTTTACTTACAGCCAGTTGTATTCCACACACCCTCTGCTGGACTATTAAGTAAGCGATCACTGTATTAGACTAGAACTAGATCGTAATAGTGACAGGCTTCACCTTCCTGGTTCTAAAGGGACTGGTCTTCTCCCCTTCAGAAGTGGCTTGATGCTGCCACTCAGTGGTCAGCTTGGGGAACATCAGGACTGCGTCTTCCACCGTGGCCCCAGCCCCACTCCCAAGCCAGGAATAGGCCGGGCCGTTACCTGGGAGGCCCACTGAGCTCTCGCTTCCCCCCAGGATGCTCATCAGCTCTTCATGTACCCTCTGCTTCTTCCCAGGGCACAGGGGGCTTCTAAGGCTCAGCATCCTTCCAGGGCTTTCTCAGAACCCGGTCAGCAGCAGCAGGGGAGAGAAGAGGAGGAAAAAGGCAGCAGTGGCATCCGGAAGACCCGGGAGACTGAGCGGCTGCGGCGCCAGCTGCTGGAGGTGTTCTGGGGCCAGGATCACAAGGTGGACTTCATCCTGCAGCGGGAGCCCTCCTGCCGGGACATCAACCAGCTCTCCGAGGCCCTGCTGAGTCTCAACTTCTGAGCCTCCCCTGCCTGACTGCCTGCCTGCCACCCGGTCAGCTCCAGCCTGGCCTGGCTCAGCTCTTTCTGTGAGGGTCCTTGTGCTGCTCAGACCCTGACCTAGACTCACTCTGAGTTGGTGGGACTTGATCTCATCTTGAGTCAGGACCTCAGATAGCTCTCAAGAGGTTCTGCTCAGCCTTAAGTTCTCAACCTTGCCATAGCACAGGGTTTCTGTAGGGAGTGGGGACCCGCTGGGAAGAGCAGGTCCTGGAGGTGGGGACTGCCGGCTCCTCCTTCAAACTGAGTTGGGGATGGAGGCTTGGGGGGGTGGGTGGGGAACGAAGAGCAGGTGGCAAGGAAGTGAAGTCTTTCCTTCCCCTGGCTGTGGCTCTGGATGCCAGAGGGACAGTTGCTTCCTAGGCCTGGCTGGGCTGCTGGGTGCATCGAAGGGAATGCTGGGCCCTGGGGAGGCCCTGGGGAGGTATTACGGGGTCTGGGTCACAGTGGGGCAGCAGGGAGCTGGTGGAGAAGGCAGAGGGAGACTTGGCTTCCGGTCTCAGCTGTATCTGTCTGTGACCTTGATGGAGCTGCTTGGCCTTTACTTCTGCTTGTAAATCAGGGCTAAAAATGCCGGCTGGGAAGAGAAATGAGAACACAGAGGAAAGCTCCTCGGAGGAAAGGTACTTGCATCAAGTCTCAGGTGTGTGTGTCTGTGGCTGCACAGGCTGCCTAAGCAAAACCTCACTTTGCCAGAGCTGAGGATCCTCTGTCCCCAGGGCCCAGGCCCTTGATTTTAATTAACACTGCGTCCTCAGTATCATATGCCCTGTAATGGCTGCGTCCCTTTTGGGCAACCCCCCAAATCCACATTTACAAAACAGTTAATTAGGGGTGACTGTTTGCATTACCAAAATACTCTCAGGGTTCCTATAAATGGCAGCTCTCCTGTTGCGTTCAAGTGTTTATAGATGAACGAATGTGTCAGAAAGTCCCCGGTTAGATGCACTTGCCGAAGTGTTGAGCGTTCACCAGCCTGATGAAGCCATGCTCTGCGATGACAATGTTAATATGATCTGACCCCAGCATTTTCTCTACAGAACACATATGTGGCATAAAGTGAGCCCCGCTTCTGCTGTGTGTGTGTGTGTATGTGTGTGTGTGTGTGTGTGTGTATGGGGATGGGAGGGTTTTCAGAGGTTGTTATCGAGATGAACCAATGATCTGGAAAATGAAAACCGAAGAATCCCAAGTCGGAAGGAAAGTACCTGACTGGCCAACAGATCAACCACTGTTACATAAGAACATTGCCTCTCCATCCTGATTCCTACATCCTGCCCTTTATCTTTTTTTTTTTTTAAGATTTTATTTATTTATTTGACAGAGAGAGACACAGCGAGAGAGGAACATAAGCAGGGGGAGTGGGAGAGGGAGAAGCAGGCTTCCTGCTGAGCAGGGAGCCCGATGTGGGGCTCAATCCCTGGGATCATGACCGGAGCCAAAGACAGCTGCTTAACTGACTAAGCCACCCAGGCGCCCCTCCTGTTCTTTATCTGCTTAAAGTCCTGTGCAGGGAAACGGACTACCTCCAGGTCGCACATTCATCCGTGGACAGCACTGGTCAGTAGACCTTCCTTTAGCGCAGCCCCCAAATACGCTTTTCTGTTACTGCTACCCTTGAGATGGGTCATTCCCTCAGGAACAATACAGAGCCCATCAACTTCCTAAAGAGCCCAAGACCAGATAAAGAAGTAGGACAGGTGCCCCTGGATTCTGTGCTGTCTGGGCTCTGTGGCAGGTCCCGGGACATGGTCCTTTTCAGGCTGTCACTTCTCCCTGAGGCACAGCGAGTTGACTACTGCCACCTCAGTTCTTCGTTCCAGCAACCAGTGTGGGGAGCTGGATGAAGCTGGAGAGTCTCTGGGTCCCGGTGTCTTCACCCCTCCTCCCCATTGCTGCTTTATACCACTATCCTGTATTGACCTGAGCTGGGGGCAGGTGTGTTGGAAAGAAGCTAGTTAGGGGGTGACGGTGGCTCAAAGACAGCACAGAGTCCTCTGGGAATAAAGGAGATTGGTTAAGATGGCCCAAACTGGGGGCTAGGGGAGCTGTTGGTTAAGTTGTGGCCGATAACCAGGGCAGGAGGCCAGGGGTATCATCTGCCGTTTTGTGCTAGGGACCCTGGTTGCCTGAAGTGGCCCCAGTCAGATGAGAGGCAAGTCCTCAGCTTCGTACAGACAGGGATGTTGGCTTTGTCCTACTGCAGCTTGATGACCTAGGACCAACGTGTGATTGCTTTATTCACTGCTGTTCAGTGACAGACTGAAGGCTGTTCTAGACTGGGGCCTGGTCTCTTCTGATGGCACCCTAATGGCACTGTGTGACAAGTATGCAGGATGACCACAGAACCCACTGTTAATGGATCATCATTTCTCTCATTTTCTAGTCTCCACCTTTATTATAACCTCATGCCCCAGATTTGTTACCAGTTTGGCAATGGAGGGACCAAGAAGGGAGATGTTGCCCATTATAACGTTCAAAGCCCCACATAGGGGAAAGAGTCATCTGGCATTTTCTCGGACATAAACTCCAGGAGAATCTAGGCCAAAGGAGCAAACCAAAGCCTGTGAGATAATTTATCTTTATTGCCTCAATAGCAGAGCATTCTACACAACATAAAGGATACCGGGGACAGTAACGGAACACGTAGGGAAACCAAACTTGGAAATTCTTTTACAAGGAGTTGAAGAGGTTAAGGACCCAACTTGATGAGACTCCAACCTTGACACTGTGGACAGTCTCTCAGTTAAATAAGGTGGAGCAACAGAACAATGAGGAGGAGGGCAGGGAGAGGAATCCCTAAGAACCAGATGGTTTCAGGTCTCAGAGGAGTACCTGAGCCTATTCACAGTCTCTAACCAGGAAGCCTCTGTAGAGGGGCAGGCCTCAGGCCCTGCCAGGAGCCTCCCTACTTAGGCTACGACTTCCTTCAACGCAGCCCCTAACTCTGGGAAGGAATACTGGTAGCCCGTGGCCAGTGTCCGCCGTGGGACCACCTTCTGGCCCTCCAGCAGCATGACTGCACGCTCTCGTCCAAAGACTGCTTGCACTACCACGCTGGGGAGAGGCATGAAGGCTGGGCGGCCCAGGGCGGCGCCGAAGGCCTTGGCGAACTCAGCATTTGTAGTGGTGGGGGCTGGAGCCACTCCATTCAGGACCCCCTGCACGTGGCTTGCTTCAACGGCATGGGTCAGGATTCCTGCCAGGTCCCTGATATGAATCCAGGGGAAGAACTGGTGGCCTGGGCCGATGGGGCCCCCCAGACCCAGGCGGAAGGGCAGCAGCATGTGTCCGATGGCACCACCCCCACGGCCCAGCACAACCCCTAGAGCAGGGAAGAGGGACAGCACGGGAGGCTCCTCAACCTCCAGGCTGTTCCACTGTTCCTCCCGGTCTCCCCGTCCCCATGCCAACTTAGCTCTCTCTGGGGCTTCGAGTCCTCCCACCTGCAGGCTGGCCAGAAATGGCAGCCTCCTCTCACACTCTGGATGCTCAGCTCCCCTGACTCCCCCAGGCCCCCAGCCCAGGGAAGACATTCCAACCCTGTCTGATACCCAAGCCCCTGGTTCTCACCCGAGCGCACCACCACCTGGCGTGTAGACTCTCCAGGAAGCCTGGCTGCAGCTTCCCATTTGGTTACCAGGTTGGAGAAAAAGTCAAAATCCCCTCCTGGGCTGTCCTCATCATACTCTGCAGTCAGGCTGGGCTGGTAGTAAGCTGCCGGTGGAACAGCACTGGTTTGCCCCAGTGTCCTTGGTCCTGCCTGGCCCTTGGCACCCAATTTTCCTCTGGGTCTCACCCTCCCCGGCCCCTGGGATCTTCCCATGGGAAGACAGAGCCATAGATATTTTCCCTTTGAGCTGCTCCATGGGTTGACCCGTTGCTGCCCTGGGGTAACTTACCTTTAATTGCAGGGCTAAGTTGAGAGGCTGCTAGAGTGTAGTGGTTAAGAGCAAAGACTTGGGGGCCAGGCTGCCTGAGATCTACTCTTAGCTCCACCATTTATTAAGCCTGTGACTTCAGGCAAGTTATATAAGCTCTCTGTTGGCATCTTTAAAATGGGAATCATAACAGTACCCACCTTCTAGCGTTCCTGTGAGGATTAAATGCTGTAATACGTGTAAAACACTTGGAGTAGCAGCTGACATATGTTCTATAGTTGTTTGTAATTATCCCGTCCCAATGGTGAAATATAAGAATCAGGAATTCTGTTCCTAAAGAACTGTGCCGTGACAAGCAAGGGACTTGGGAGTAGGTGGGACTTTTCCCGGCATCAGGAGCAGTGCCACTATCCCCTCTTCCTCTAGGGATCCCCATTTCTCAGTGAAAGTACACAAAGGTCAGAAGAAATATGCATGGATGGAGGGCCTAGGAAGTTCTGTATTTGGAAAAGACCAGCGCTCTGGTGCATGTAGAGCTAGAAGGGCCTGAGCTTGCCCCTCACTGCAACCTCTCTTCCTCTGGCTAATATAAAGGGTGGTGATTTGGGACATACCTACACCAGTGACTAAGACCCAGGCCTGGGGGGGTTGTGGGGCCTTGTTGATGGCTCTAGCCAGTATCTGGGTGGTCTCCAAGCGGCTGCTGAGAACCTCTTTTTGGAAGGTTTCATTCCACCTGCAGGAGAAACAAAAAGGAAATGAGCCACAAACATACCTCTTTCTCTTTCCCTGGGGCTCATCCAGACCCATTTCTAGCAAAACCTTGCATTGTGGTTTAGAGAAATGGTCCATCTTTCCTGGAGAAAGAAAAGGCACATATTTTGGGCATCCCGAGTTATAAGTGAGGATGAAAGTCAACGGCTGAGAGGGCAGAAGGGCAGGTGGGTGTGCAGGGAGGAGTGGGGCAGGATGAGTAGTTTGGGATTGGAGTTTAGTTCTCCATCTGGACATCTCCATTCTCCACAGCTCATCAGGGTCACACCGTCCTCCCTCTGCTCTGAAGGCTATCAGCTTCAGGGCCGTGGCTGACCTTCGGAGAGGGTTGAGGATGTTCTCTCCCGCCAGGTTGACAGCGGCATCGCAGCGGGGCAGCCCCGACTCAGCAAGTTCATCCTGTCAGAGAAAACACGGTGGTGGGGGGTGGGTGTGGGGGTTCGCCCCGCGCCGCCAAACCAGACCGTCCCCCAGAGCTTCCCGAGGATGGACATACCCACGTGATCCGATCGGGCCCCGGCTTTCGGGAGACCAACGTCACTTCGTGGCCCCTGGCTTTCAGCAACTGGGTTAGGGCTGTCCCAATGAAGCCCGTCCCGCCACCTGGCCAGAAAATACGAGGTATTTATCCTCTCGGGGTCGCCTTCCATCCCTGCTTGTGGCCCCCTCCTCTGCTGCCATCCCATCTGACTTCAGACTTTTGCCCTCCTTCTCGCCCCCTCCCCGCGATGCAGAGGTGACACAGGTCACAGGGACTGGGGAGTTTCGGCTTCCTGGGGTAGGAGGCCAAGGCTGCTGCACGATCACCTGTGCACGTTTCACTGCCCTCCCTCAGAAACTGCCTCCCACCTCTCAAGCTTTGTGTCAGCCTTTCCATAAGCCCGCCCCTGACTCTCCCTTTCTGCCCTCCCTCACCCACAAGCACCCGCATAGCGACCAGGACCTAACGCGCTTGCGCAAGATTTGGCGGCGGCAGTGGGGGTGCCCAATCTTGGAAGCGACTACGTCCTCTGTGCGCATGCGTCTTTCGGGAAGCGCGCTCCAATGGGGGGGCGGGCAGGATGGAGACTGGGCGTGGCCCTGCCTGGCGACCCGGAAGAATTCATAGAGAAGGCCGTATATTTCATTGCAAGGAGTGGCGGGGACGGGCGGGGGGCGGTGGACATAGACCGAATGGGCGGGGAAAGAAGGGAAGAAGGCCGAGGAGGGAAGGCTTTAATGCAGAAACAAACCAAAACAAAACTCCAACCCCCCAAAACCCCTTGACCGAAAGCCTGTAGGTACTCAAACCGCGGAAATTTGGACGTCCATTCAGCCTGGTGGATCAGTAGTAATAGTAGCAAGAGAATTCGTCTACCCGTACTATGGATTTCTTTCGACCCGGCCTCTTATCTTTTCTTTTCCCTCTTCCGGTTCCTTCCTGTATTCTTTAGAACATTATAGAGTTCCCCTCCTCTTAAAATAACACATCTCCAGCCCTTTTCTTCGAATGCTAAGGCCCTCTCTGTCGTCGCCTGCATAGCCAAACTTCTCAAAGGAGTGGTGTCCATTTTCTATTCCCTAATTCACTCCCGTCTTTTTTTTTTTTTTAATATGGAATGCTTTGCGAATTTGCGTGTCATCCTTGCGTAGGGGACATACTAATTTCTGTATCCTTCCAATTTTAGTATATGTGCTGGGCAAAGCGAGCACCGCTCCTGCCTTTATCATTCATTGACTCTCGCCAAGATCACCAATTTCCCGTGTCACCAAAACGAATGCCCAGTCATTTTTCTTGACTTCTGTTTCACTGGACACTTGCTGGACACTTCCTCCCTTTGGAAATGCTCATCTCTTGGCCTCAGTGAAAGCCACAGCTCTCTTCTGGGTCTTTCTCCTGTCTTTTTTCAGTTTCTGTTGCTTCCTTCGCCTCCTCTGAGGTCTCAAAATGTTGGTATTTCTCGAAGCTGGGTCCTAAGACCTTTCTCTCTTCCCTCTGCACTTTGTTCCAAGTATCTATGTTGGTGAATTTGAGTCTGGACACTTGGTTCCTGGACCTGCTTTGAAAGCATAAGCAGAACTATAGTTGTGTTAGTTGCATTATTAACTTAGGTCTACCTTCTGTTTTGTTCCCTACTTATGTTTTAGCACCTCTTATCAATCATGAACTTTGCCTTTTCCACCCCTACTCCCTGTTTACCCACTGACTGTAGAAAACTAATGAGGGCTGGACAGAAACATTTGTCTTGAAATTATCTGATGTACCACGTCCTGACTGACCCCTCATTCTCTGGAAAAAATGCATACCTCCAGATTGCCCTTTCAGGTTTTCAAGAAACCTCTCACCTTCCTCTCACATACTCATCTCCTTCCCCAAACATATGTAAGCTGTCCCTAGGTTCAACAGGACAAGGCAGTTTTGGAAATGGCTGCTCTTCTGATAATAGAACTTTCTTTGCTTCAAAACTGATGTCTCAGACATTGGCTTCAGGTGCACCGACAAGTTTGAATTTCGGTAACAAATTTAGTTACCAGTTTTTCAGAGACTTCCTAGTATCCTATGCAACCTGAATCTCTCCTCTGACCTCCTAACCCCTATTAAAACTTCCTACTAGACATCTCTTTTTGGATGTCTGAAACCTTGTTGATTTTACTTACTAAATATCTCCCAGATCCATCTATTTCTGTTTATCTCTGCTACCACCACTCTTCTTTAAGTTATTATCCTCTTTTGTGTAAATTTCTGCAGTAGTCTCCTAGTAGGTCTTCCTGGTTCTGTGTGTTTCTCTTCTCCAAACTGTTCCACATGTTGCAAACTGAATGATTTAAAAACTTGTGGGAAGAACACTATGGTGGCATTTATCTCCTAAAAAAACCCCTCCCACTGCAAATTTCCTGGATATGCTGGGTAAAGTTTAACACATCTCCATTTAACTGCATTGTGAAGGTAACTAGAAAATAAAGGAAATCCTCAGAGACCAAAACCAAAGGTTTTTGAGATTACCTTGTGGTTGGTTTAAGTCTCTGTAACCCAGAGGCTTGGGTGACAGCAGATGATGCCTGGGACCCCTGCATAAAGCTCTTGGTGGGCTATGTCCTGAGGAAGAGGGAGGGGGGGCAGGCTCAGTTCCAGGACCCTGGGATCATGACCTGAGCCGAAGGTAGACCCTTAACCACCAGAGCCAGCCAGCTGCCCTGATTCGAACTCTTCTATTTGGAATCTCAGAAGAGAGGGGACAGAGGAGGGGACACGGAAAATATTTATAGAGATAATAGCTGGTTGCTTTTCCAAATTAATGAAAGATATGAATACTCAGATTCAATAAGGAAAATGAATCTCAAGTAGAATAAATAAAAAGAAATCCATACATAGTCACACCATATTTAAAGTATAAAAACAAAGACAAAGAAGAGGTATTAAAAGAGGGCAGAAGTAAAAGACAGATTATCTATAAAGAAATAACAGTTAAATGGACAACAGATACCTTCACTACAACAATATAAGCCAGTGGAGTAATACAATAAAACCTTCAAATGTGAAGAGAAAATAACTTTGCCATCCTAGAACTGTTTACAAACTGGCATTCAAGAATGAAGGTAAACCAAGGATAGTTTTAGACAAGACAAAAAAGAGAGCATTTACTATCATCAGACTTACAAATTTTGTCAGGAAAAAAGAGACTGATTTCAAAAGGAAGGTGTGAGATGCAAGAGAATAATGATCCAAAAGTTGGTAAACAAATGGGTAAATATAAACAAATATTGGCCATATAAAGCACCACAATAATATTTGATTTGTGGGTAAAAATTGAAGCAGAACTAAAATCTGAGTCAGCAATAATGGAGCTGGAGCTGAGTTGCTGGGAAAGGATAACAATGCTGAATAATATTAAACTTTGTGACATAAACATTTGAAAAATGTACTATTACATATTAGAAATAAAATGTGCACTTCCAAGTCAGTAGAAACAATAATCGAATCAATTCAAAAAAAGTTATCAAGAAATAATAAAAAAAAGAAAGCTTAGACAAAATTGGAAAGCTCAAAATAAGATAATAGGAATAATCAGTATCCATAGTACATTTAAACAGACTAAGAAATTGAATTAACTAGATGCACTGGAATTACAAATTTCACCATGGGTGAATCTTACAACTATAATGTTAAAACGAAAAAGAACTTGCAGGAAAGTAATTGCAATATGGTACTATTTATATTAAGATTAAATATAGGCAAAATAATGCACTTTTTATTGAGGAGACAGATTTGCAGTTAAAGGAAAAAGGAATGCATGGGAGTGAAAATGAAAAAAAAAACTCAGGATAGCATTTACCTGTGGGGGTGAGCAGAAAAGCCGTCCAGGAGGAGTACTGGGGAGACTGACTTCTTATTTCTTAGGTGAGGTAGCGGGTACGTGGGCATTCATTTTGTTTTTCTTTGTCTGAAATAAATAAGAATATGTAGTGGTTTGAAAGTTTATAGTCCATCTCAGATGTGCAGAAACAGAACTTTTTTTTTAATTTTAATTTTTAAAAAAGATTTTATTTATTTATTTGAGGTGGCGGAGAAAGAGAGAGCGCGAGTGAGCATGAGCATAGCAAGGGGAGGAGCAGAGGGAGAGGGAGAAGCAGACTCCCTGCTGAGCGCAGAGCCTGTCACTGACTTGGGGCTGATGCAGGGCTCGATCCCAGGACCCTGAGATCATGACCTGAGCTGGAGTCAGACACTTAACCAACTGTGCCACCCAGGTGCCCCAGAACTTTATTACTTATAGTTGAACACAACTTGCTCATGAACGCTTCTCTTTGGCAGTGGAATAAACTTAAACTCAACCAACCAAAGTAACTTTCTCATTTCTAGTTTAAAAGTTCTCAGTTCACTCAGTTTTCTGTGAGTAAATTCTCAGT
This sequence comes from Phoca vitulina, assembly GCF_004348235.1. NCBI lineage: Eukaryota > Metazoa > Chordata > Mammalia > Carnivora > Phocidae > Phoca > Phoca vitulina. Next base: position 1,886,644 of record NW_022589710.1, read on the forward strand.
TTTTCAGAGTACCTCATCTGTCTTCTCCCTTCCCTCTCCCCGCTGGACACCTGGGGGTAGGAGATCTTTGGTCCAGACACTGCCATCCTGTGAGGAAGAATCTCTTCTTGTTCGGCCTTTGCATGTTGCCAGCTATCGGCTGAGACACGGCTGGTTAGGCCAGGCCTCTGGGCATGGTGTTTGGATACAAACTCCCAAGCTTCTGGGTGTTATATCTTCTACCTATGATACCCATGGTCTGGAGTGTCTCCTAGGAGAGTGAGGAACTCTCAGCTTGTCTTCTGGCCAACAGCATGGAATGTACGGGGCTTGGTAAATCTCCCCTTAGGCTCATCTCTTCGTTATTTGCCATAATCATTACTGCCCAAGCATCTCGCTGCAGTCTAGCACTGTTAGTTATATACTGCTGTTAACAAATTATCTCAAAACTTAGTGGTTTGAGGGGTGCCTGGCTGGCTCAGTTGGTAGAGTGTGTGACTCTTGATCTCTCGGGCTTGAAAGTTTGAGTCCATGTTGGGTGGAGAGATGACTTAAAAAAATAAAATCTTAAAAAAATAATTAGTGGTTTGAAACAACAATAATAATATTTATTATCTCATACAGTTTCTGTGGGTTAAGAATCTGCGAGCAGCTTAGCTAGGTGGTTCTGGCTCAGGGTCTCTCAAGAGGTTATGGCCAAGATAAGGGTCAGGGGTGCAATCATCTGACGACATGGAGGATCCTTTCCCAAGGTGGCTCACTCACTTGGCCCTTGGCAGGAGGCTTTCATTTCTTGCTGGCTGTTGATAGAAAACCTCAATTTCTTGCCACGCAGATGTCTCCATAGGGCTGTTAGAGTGTCCTTATGACATGGCAGCTGGCTTCCCTGGAGCTAGTGATCTAAGAGAGTAAGATTGAAGCCTCAAAGCCCTTAATGACCCACCTAGACTTGGAGGTTCCGTACAGTTGCTTTGACCATGATCTATTTGTTAGAAGTGAGTCACCAAGTCCAAGTGGAGGGGAATTTGACTCCAACTTTTGAAGGGAGGGGTGTCGAAGAATTTGTGGACCTATTTTAGGAGCACCACAAGCTCTGTGCTGTAATTAGGACTTCTCTGAGAGGCTCGTAGTCTCTCAGCTATGCTTGGGGATTGGGGCACAATCCTGCTGATTTCAGATGTGTCCTCTACCTCTCTGGGTCCAGTATCTCTCTCTGCCCCTCTAGCTGAGTTCCTTCTCAGAGAAGCCATGCAACATTTATAATCTAGTTTTGACTTCGCCAAATCTCTCTGAGCTCCTTCCCCACGCCCAGGAAAACCTGTGTGATGGGCAACTGCTCTGATGTCATATCCTGTTTCCTTTCTATTCTTTGATTTATAGAACAAATTCTTTGCTCAATCTTCCAAGATCTGATTTGTTGGAACACCTAAATAATTTCTTCTCTCAACAAAACTTTGCTCTTGCAAGTGAATCTTCTACTTTCCGAGCTATTCCAGGCTCTTCTCTATTGTAATTTGGCTTTATTTTCAGGAAGATTTATCCCTTTTATGGCAAGGATGGCTTCTTGGCTCCTAATCCCAGCAAAAATCTCAGAATTGGGGGCACCTGGGTGGCTCAGTCAGTTAAGTATCTGCCTTCGGTTTAGGTCATAATCCCAGAGTCCTGGGATTGAGCCCTGTGTCAGGCTCCCTGCTCAGTGGGAGCAGGGAGCCTTCTTCTCCCTCTCCTCCCTGCTTGTGCTCTCTGTCGCTATCTCTGTGTCTCTCTCAAATAAATAAAGTCTTCAGGAAAAAAAAAATCTCAGAATTGACTCTCATTGGACTGATTTGGTTTGTGTGTCCATCTCTGAACCAACCACTGTGGTCAAGTATGGAGTGTTCTGACTGGCTAGGCCTGGGACATGTGTCTACTGCTAGACCAGGGTTGGGGGGGCCCTGCTCACCGTCCTCCAGTGTGGAACCTCAGCCAGGTCGCTGAGGTATCAAGGGACTCCTCCCCTCTTCAACCACACCCTAGTTATTGACAACCCCTTCTTTCTCTCCTGGCTTTGTCTTTTCTTACAGTGAGCTGGGGACTGGGCAGAGGAGGTTCTGCTAAATCAGATACCTTTAGACCATGGATTCAGGAGGGTGGAGTTTCATCAATATTGTCATGGAGGTGAGGCAGGAGTTCCTTCCAGACCTTTGTGCCCTGCGTGGGAGGGGATATACATAGGGACAGTGCTAGCTCCCAGCAACCACCTCTTCTCTCCCGGAGGCTGATGGGGAGCAGGTCCTGTCTGAGTGTCCTCAAACTCCCCTCAAACTCCATAAAGTCTCTCTTTTTCTGAGTCTGGTGATGAGTGGGTTGACTTCTCCTTCCTTCTTAGCCTCTCCTTTTACAACTGAACTAGTTAAGTTAAACTGTTTGCAGCTCTCACAGTCCATCTGACACTTGAGCAGCTAAAACATTCAAATCTGAGCCAGACAATAAGACATGAGATATTTCTGTCTGCATCTGGGTGTTGGCGCAAATGCAGCTGGTTTGCCCTTCAGGGAGACAAGGGTCTCTTCTGAGTCTTTAGCAATCACAAGGATCTCATTCATTGAAATGGGACCGTTTCCCCCACAGCTGCTTCCTGAAACAGCAAAAGGAGCTGAGCATGGTCCCTCTGGGTGGTGAAGCTATCACCACAGGGCACGATGGGAAACCAAGACTTAGGGTGATGTCCTGGCTGCTCCCCTCAGCTTGGGCACAGGACGGGGGGTTTGCTGGTGACAGGCACCTCTGCCCTTCCCCTCTGCCACCTCTAACTGTGTGAATGTCCCCTGCTTCATTTTGTTTGGGCAGATTTTTGCAACTTCTCTCAGGCTCTGGGATGTTACTTGCTAAATGCAATTCACATCATCATCTCACATAGTTTCTTATTAAAATATGGCAGAACCAACCAACCAACCATCCAGCCAAGATCTTGATACTGGACACGCAGCAGATTAAGGATCCTAGAGCCCCCTTCCTCCCTTTAAAGATTATCTCCTCTGACCTCAGATTTTGTGGTGGCAAAAAGCAGTGTTCCTGGAGGCTCACCCTCTGTGGAAATGCCGCTTTTCTCCGGGGGCTCCATCTTCTCCTCTCTTCTCTGCCCCCCATGCAGAGCTCTAGATGCCACCATCTTCAGTCAGACCTCTATCCAGACCTCTGTTCCCAGTGGAGCCTTACTCAGGAGCTGATAGCGTCTCACCTCCAGCATCAGCCCCATCTCCTCTCTTGGTCTGGACCTACTGGGAAGACCAAGGGCCCCTGAGATCTCTCTGAGTCTAATTTCCAGAGCAGCGAGTGAGAAGTGAAATGAGCTAAGGATTGCCCTCCTATGGGCTCTGCCAATGCTGGTGTGTGTGTGTGTGTGTGTGTGTGTGTGTGTGTGTGTGAGAGAGAGAGAGAGAGAGAGAGACAGAGACAGAGACAGAGAGAAAGAAACACACCCACAGAGATCAGCCTTTTGTCAGGCTGAAGGGAAATGTTCAGCATGAACAACAGCTCTTCTTGCACCCCCAGAGGCCTCACTAGCCCAGAAATTCCCTTTCCTACCCTCTCAAAGGGAGAGCCACCGTCTGCAGACAGTTGTCAGCCTTCTTGTTCTGGGCTGTAAAAGGGCCATTGGGAGCTTTTCCTGGGTTTGTTTCCCCCATGGCCAACAGTGAAGCAAACAGATACAGGTGGGAAAAGCCACGTCAAGTCAGGGGACAGAACGTCCCCCTATTTCATTGCTGGATCACGGATTACTAAACAGGACATTTGCAACTCTTAGTGGAGTATGAAGAACTTAACGAAGGCTTGTCTGATCAGCAGGGACTTCATGGGAAGGTGATCTATGGGACAGAATTCCAGAGAAAAAGCAGGAGGTGGGTAGGCAGCTGAGGGTGAGTGGCCCAGTATGTGAGGAATTTATTAAAAAAATAAATAAATAAAAATAAAGATTTTATTTATTTGACAGAGAGAGACACAGAGAGAGAGGGAACACAAGCAGGGGGAGTGGGAGAGGGAAAAGCAGGCTTCCTGCAGAGCAGGGAGCCCGACGTGGGGCTCGATCCCAGGACCCCGGGATCATGACCTGAGCTGAAGGCAGACGCTTAATGACTGAGCCACCCAGGCGGCCCTAAATAAAATCTTAAAAAAAAAAATGGACAAAACATGAATCTAAAACCCCAGAGCTCTCTCCACTGTGGGTCACCTGACCAGTCCGAAGAGTAGAGAGAGGTTAGAGCACCTGTTACTTTAATGGGAACTGTGCCACTTGAGGAAGGGGTGGACCATGCTTCGTTAGAGTGGAATTAGAGCTGATGTTTTTACCTCGGGTTTGGAACTAGGCTGCAGTATAGACCAGGCCAGATGTGAGCTGCACTTCCTTTACTAATAGTGTTTATGCCCAATTAAATCCAGCATCCTTGGGAGAGAAGGGAGATCACAGATAAAGTAGGAAAATTAATTAATGAACAATTGAAAGGTAAAATATTAAAAGGCAACAACCCTGTAAATTAAGAAAGGAAATGTCTGGATTGATGCTTCCAGGCATTAAAAAAAATCCTCACTGGTGATTAACCAGCATAGTCGAAGAGGCTGCTACAGCTAAAAATATGTCTTTAAAAAATATGGTCGGGGCGCCTGGGTGGTGCAGTTGGTTGGGCACCTGACTCTTGGTTTTGGCTCGGGTTGTGAGTGGTCTCAGGGTCATGGGATCAAGCCCCGTGTGGGCTCCATGCTCAGCGTGGAGTCTGCTTGAGATTCTCTCCCTCTCCGTCTGCCCCTCCCGCTCGTGCTCTCTCTCATGCTCTCTCTCAAATAAATAAATAAATCTTTAAGAAAAATATGGTCAAATTGGCTGAGTGAGGAAAAAGAGAGGACACTGGATGGCAAGAGTTAGATATCAACTAGAAATAAGGTTACCAAAACACTGAGAGGGACTGAGAACAACTTAACAACAACAACAAAAAAATCCAAACTTTTAATTGCCATGCGTAACACGAATATCACTCAGTGAGTTATCACCGAGTGAGCACATTCCTGTAACTGCTCCCCCAGTCAGGAACAGAACATTACCAGCTCTCCAGAAGGCCCTCATTCCCCAACCACGTGCCTTGTCCTAATTCCTGCCTTGTCCATCCTCCGCAAAGGTAACCGCTACCTTGACTTTGAACACATACATTGGTTTTATTAGTTTCTGAAATGGACTAACACAATAGGTCTTCTTTTGAGTCTTGCTTTTTGTCTCCTTCTCAATAACATGCTTGTGAAGTTCATCCATGTTATTGGATGTAACAGCAGTTACGTTTTATTGTGGGGTGTGTCCCATGTACTCGTATCATACAGCAGTTGTATTTATTCATTCTACTGTGGATGGACTTTTGGATTGTTCCCAAGTATCCTGTCATTATGAGCATTCTTGTTCATGCTTTATGATGCAGGTCTTTCTTTTGGCTATATTCCTAGAAGTGGAATTGATAGGTCAGAGGATGTGCATGTTTTGTTTCTCATAGGATGCCGTCGAAGTGGCTGAGTCTGTTTACACGCCCTCCAGCCCCGTAAGAGTGTTTCTGTTGCCCTCCTTGGCAGTACTGATATTATCAGTCTTTATTTGTAGCCATTCTGGTGAGTGTGTAGTGGTATTGCGTTGTGGTTTTAATTTGTATTTTCCTGACAGCAAATGAGGTTGGATGCCTTTCATAATGTTTATTGGCCATTTGGATATCTTGTTTTGTGAATTTCTTATTCAAGTCTTTTGTGTTTCTATTGGATGGTCTGAATTTTTTCTTATTGCTCGACAGGCATTATTTGTAAGTTCTGCATATGGGATACAAGGATTTTCCTCTACTCGATGGCTTGCTTTTTCATTCTCTTAAAGGTGTCTTTTGATAAACAGAGGTTCTTCTTGTCATCCAATATATCAAATCACTTTTCCTTTGAGACAGTAGTTCTTAACTGGAGGTAATTTTCAGATAAAATACAGGACATCTAGTTAAATCTGAATATCAGATAAACAATGAAACAAATTTAATATATGTATGTCTCAGATAATATTTGGGACACATACTATTTTGCTGTTGTTGATCTGAGATTCAAGTTTAACTGGGTGTTCTGTTTTTTCCCCCTAAATCTGGCAACTGTACCCCAGGGGACATCTGACCGTGCCTTGGAGACATTTTTGGTTGTCATAACTAGGATAGTTTTGGCAGTGGTGGCGACATCTAGTGGGAGGCCTGGGCAGGCCCCATAACAAAAATGTATCCAGTTCATAATGTCGGTAGTGCAAGGTGGAGAAACTTGCTTTTAAGTTAGAGGTTTTTGTGTGCCTTGAAGAAATCATTCCAAACCCCAAGGTAAAAAGGTACTCTCTTGTCACATTGTCTAGAAGTTGTATTGTTTTACCTGTCATGTGTGGGTCACCTGGAATTGATTTTTCTGGGTTTGTGAGATGAGGTCAAATTTCATTTTCCCCACGGATATTCACTTGGCCCAGCAGTACGTACTGAAAGGACTGTCCTTTCCCACTGTCCTGCTGTTGTTACTTTGTCATAGTCCATAGGTGAATGTATCTCTTTCCAGAGTCTATTCTGTTTCGTTGCTTTAATTGATTGTCTTTGCCTCAACATCACATTGTACTAACTACAAGAGATGTAATAAATCTTGATTGCTGGGAATATTTTAGTCTGGGTTTTCCCAGAACAGACCCTGATACAAAGATTTGAGTGCAAGGAGTTTATTTGTGATGTGACTCCTGGAAGCGTCAACAGGGGAGTAGAGAGAAGTAGAGTAGGGAAGGAAGGAGGGAAAAAAATACAGGGTGTGTTACTGAGCAGATCAGCGCTGCGGACGCCCGGAGCTTCATGTCACCTGGGACTTTTGGGGGATGGTGTAAGACGTGCCTCAGAGTTGTGTCACCAGCAGAGCGATGACACTGGGTTAATTACCCACCAATTTCCATCCCTTATGGGATGAGGCCACTTGAGGGGCCGCTTCTCGTCTGCTGTGTGCCCTGGCTGAGCATGCTCCTACACCAGAGAAAGCTTTTAGGGAAAGAGTTGTGGATGACCAGAGTAAGAAGCCTTCTGTGGAAGCGCCCTTCAGCGAGCAGTGATGGAGTAGGGACAGTGTCAGGTCGGGTCCCCTCCTGCCCCACATTGAGTTCATTTCACCTTGGCATTGATTCTTCAAGGGAGTGGTCATTTCAATTTATAAAAAAAGTATATATATATATATATATATATATATATATTATTTTTTTTTTTTGGTAACTATAAGAGATATTATTATTTAAAAAAAGATTTTATTTATTTATTTTAGAGAGAGAGAGAGAGAAAGAGAGTGAGCAGGAGGGGCAGAGGGAGAGGGAGACAGAGAATCCCAAGCAGACTCTGCGCTGAGCATGGAGCTACATGCAGGTCTTGACACCATGGCTCCGAGATCACAACCTGAGCAGAAACCGAGAGTCCCACGCTTAACCGACTGCACCACCCAGGTGCCGCATATAAGGAGACATTATTTTAAGGAACTGGCTCCCACCACCGTGGGAGCTGGCAAGTTAGAAATCTGTAGGTCATGCCAGCAGGCTGGAAATTCAGGTAAGAGTTGATGTTGCAGTCTTGAATCTGAATTCCTCAGGGCAGCCGTCTAGAAACAGGTTTTCTCTGTTGCCATCTTGAGAATTCCTTTGTTGGGAACCTGTCTTTGCTCGTAAAGCCTTCACCTGATGGGATGAAGCCCCCCTGCATTATGGAGGTTTACTTAAAGTCTACTGATTTAAAAGATTTTTTAAAAAAGATTTTATTTATTTATTTGAGAGAGAGAGAATGAGACAGAGAGAGAGCATGAGAAGGGGGAGGGTCAGAGGGAGAAACAGACTCCCTGCTGAGCAGGGAGCCCCATGCGGGACTCGATCCGAGGACTCCAGGATCATGACCTGAGCTGAAAGCAGACGCTTAACGACTGAGCCACCCAGGCACCCCTAAAAGATTTTTTAAAAAAGCTTTTATTTATTTATTTTAGAGAGAGAGAGAGAGAGCACAAGCAGGGGAGAGGAGCAGAGGGATAAATAGACTCTTCGCTGAGCAGGGAGCCCAAGGCAGGGCTCGATCCCAGGACCCTGAGAGCATGACCTGAGGGGAAACCAGGAGTCAGACGCCTAACCCACTAAGCCACCCAGGTGCCTCACAAAGTCCACTGACTCAAATGTTAAGCACTTTGTAAGGACAGGCTATAGTCCCTTCAGTGGCAGCTGGTCCTAGTCATCATGAGTAGTTGTTTCCCTCCTCTGTCACCTATCCCCCATCCCCCACCCCGCTCCACTCCATGGCCAGCTCTTCTGTTGGTTTAAATTGTTTACCCACTAGGGTAAACCAGACCTTTATCTCTGAGGTTCCTGGGCTTTTTTTTTTTTAGGGTAGAGTTGCTACAGCTACATGTTTCAGTTGTCACTGGGCATAGAAGCCCCAAGGAGTGCCTCATACTCCCCCTGCCCTTATTATGTGGCAACAACTCTATCTTTGTATAATAATAAAGGTGAGTTATCCATGTCACTGGGGTAAGTTCACTGTTGCCTAGGGATTCACTCACGATCAAGACAAGCTTGACATGACAGTTGGCAGCCATAACTTTAGATTTAGTGGAACCCTTACTATATCCTCCGTTCTGGTGGAAGCAAGTCCCCCAGTCTATCTTCTTTGCATCTCTGATTGGAAGTTCCACAGATGGTAGATCTTCTCCTATCGAGGTGGACTGTGAGGAGGGCCCTATGTGGCACCAACTGCCTTCCCTAGATCGAGTATTTAAACCAGTGGTTCTCACTGAGGATGATTCCTGCTCCCCTGCCCCCTTGGGGACCACTTGGCAATGCCCTGTGAAACTTCTGGTTGGCAAAACTTAGCGGGGAGGGGTGCTACTCCTGGCACCTAGTGGGGAAAGGTCAGGGATGCTCTAAACATCTGACATCTTTGCTTGTGATTCACACTGTTCTTAGTGATTCTGAATATTACTAGAGATAAATCCGAATTGGTATAGAGTAGATGATTATAGCAAGGATCTGGTGTAACATCTTGTTTAAGTTGGAAATACCGATCCTGCCTCTCCAGGGATTCCCTCTCTCTTCTTCTTCTTCTTCTTTTTTAAGATTTTATTTATCAATTTGACAGAGAGAGACACAGCAAGAGAGGGAACACAAGCAGGGGGAGTGGGAGAGGGAGAAGCAGGCTTCCGGCGGAGCAGGGAGCCCGATGTGGGGCTTGAACCCAGGACCCTGGGATCACGACCTGAGCCGAAGGCAGACACCCAACTGACTGAGCCACCCAGGCGCCCCTCCCTCTCTCTTCTTTCTTTCCCTAATTTTTCTTCATTATTTCCTCTCTGTCTCTTACACTCACTCCCCTCCCACATCCCGACTCCTTCCAAAGCTTGTAGGCTGCTTAGGCTGGGGCTGATTGCTCTGTGCCAGGAGAGGGGAGAATCAGAGAGAGGACACATGCTCAAGTCTGGAAGCTGGGTCTTTACTGAGGTTTACTGAGGACTCTGTGACCTGGAGGAGCCTTCTTGGGTGTGAGGGATGTGGCGGGGCCTCAGCAGAGACCAGAGGCAGCTCCGGAGTAAGTGGCACAGAGAGCCTGCTCAGGTCTGGCTCCAGATTTCTCCTCGGGCTGGCCTAGGCTCCGTACAGGCTTAATTCTGCTTCAGGACCTCATTGATCCAGGGCCGGTAGTGGGAGATTCGGGTGAAGACAGCAGGGGGCTTTGCATTATCCTGTCCATAGGAGACAATGCCCTGGGCCACCCCAGCACACAGAAGAGGGCCCCCTGAATCTCCCTGTGGGAGAGAGAGAGAGCGAGCACAGAAGGTGAGCAGGGAAGTCATCCACTCCTGCCTGTGGGTCCCAGTTCTGAGTCACAGAGAGACCTCCGGTCAGACCCAGCAGCCCTGGCTTCTCATGGGGTTATACATCTCGGTATGATGCCCCTTTCCCTTTCCTTCTTGCTACCCCTTGTGTGCTGGGCAGCAGCCTGGGAAGGATGGTCAGAGACTGCATGGCGGGGAGGGGGGGATAGATCTGCAGAGGGGCAATTCCAGTTCCTTAGGCCTATGATCTGAAACCCTGCTGCTGGCGGACAGTCTTCCCACTCCATCTCCTTCCAGGAGACATCCTAGAACCCAAACAGAGATTTGTGGAAAAGAACCCATGTCGGAGGGTCACCTTAAATGCAGTTTTTGTCTTCCTGGGATTGCCAACACACAGCTGGGGGTTGTGGTCAAAAGCTAGGTAGTGTCTACAGGCTTGGGGATCCGTGAGCCTCAGCTCCACCTCTTGCAGAGAGTCAGAGCCTGCTCCATTCACTTGTCTTCTTCCCCAGCCAGCCCCCCGCACATTCTCCCGGGTGGGATGAAGTTGAACTGGGGTGGAAGGGGGAGTGTCCCCACGGCCAGGGTCAGGTTGGCTTTCTCCTTCAACTGTGAAGGGCATGAAGGGCTGTCAGTGCTAGAAAGGGGTGACGGGGTATCACCGCTTTGGGTGGAAGTTTTCTTTGGAGGAAATCAGGGGAGGACAGGGCAAACTGTTTCACATTAAAACTACACCCAGTGGGGTGACTTGGTGAGGTTGGAGTCCAGAGGCAGGTTGGGAAAATTTCAGGGCAATGGGGACCTGAAGGAGAAAACTAAGAGAACAGGAAGTGGAGAAGGGGGAAAAAGAAGTTATCACCTTCAGTAGCATGATGTCATGGCGAATAGTAAAGTCATCGTATTTTGGGTGAGGGAATTGTTTTATGACCTCAAGCTTCTGCCACGTGTCTTCTTTCTTTCGTATGTTATGGGCTCCAAGGGTGACCATTATGAACCTGTGGTGAGGGAGAAGGAAAGACAAGGAGAGACAGTGATGGTCTACTGTCTCCTGGGATGTGCCCACTCTGAGGAAAGGGAACTGGAGTCTATCATGGGGGTTACTGGACTCTACCCACCCCCCTTTTCCTGGGCTACTTGTGGCATTTGGGGGGCTCAGGTTTCACTCAGGGAACAGGGACATTTCCAGGACCCTCGGGAATTGCTGGGGACTGGGCCGGCCATGGAGGATCCAAGGGACAGGGTTAGCTCTTGCTAATTCAGGGAGCCCTATATGAGGGCCAGCCCTCCGGAGCAAGAGATACCAGAGGAAAGGGGGAGGTGGTGGAGTCCCTGGTAGACCCTGTTCTCTGCCTCCCATGGAAAGGATGGGTCAAGTCCCTGAGAACTAAAGGCCAGGGTTCTTGGAAAGGGCAGAGAGGAAGTGGCCTGGAAAACTGGGTGGGCCCCTGAAAGTCACATATATCATAGGCTGGGGTCGGGGAGAGGGGAGCTACTTTTAAAGGAAGGACACTTGGGTAGGGCCTCCTTTTTCCTTGGTAGATTGCTGAGCTCACAGTGATAGAAGATCAGGGCATCCATCAACTATGGGCCCAATTTCCTTAAATTCAAGTCTTGCCTCTCCCAGGCCCGGGACCCCTCCTGAGGCCACCCAAGCATGTGTCCCTGGCTGCGATGCTGGCTGTTTATGTTCTTCCTGGAGATAAACAGGACCCTGTTGTGTCACCTTCCTGCACAGTGAGCAGCTGTCAGCACGAAGTTCCGTCTTATCAGGAAACCACCACAAGACATCAGGTGATTCTGGGGAGTGATGATTTCCAGGTGGGCCATGTAAGGGCGGGAGTGTGGCTTGCACTCTGTGCCCCTGATGATCTCCCCTGGAACAGAGAGCCCCCAGGGCCTGAACACGGAGAAACCATAGGCTGGGCTGAAGTTGGGAATCTCATCCTCACCCTGTACTCCGCCCGTCGTCCCCCTCAGGAGGCTCTGGTCTCTGGTCTCTTGTCTCCCCACCCACAACCTCCCATATAAATTCTCGTTCCTTCTTCCAGGTCTAACAGCCAATCTGGCCGCAGATGCATTCAGGCATTCTTCACCTCGGATTTCCACCGCTCCCATACTGCCTGTGCCTTAATGCTCCTTTGTGACCATGCAGGGCAGGCTCTCCAGGTTCCTGGCTTGACCTTCTCCACAGGTCGTGAGCAGCATCACAGAATGGCCACATTACACGGTAAAATGTAGCCCCGAAGCTCAGAGGATGAAGGGAACATAGGACCTTCTACGCAGTACCTCACATTATAGCATGAGAAGATGCCCCTCTTCATCCCACCTGTTGTGGGCTTTCCCTGGTCACTGGGGTTCCTTGTCCCCTGGGGAACTACCATAGGCTGCAGAGACTGGGTGGGCGCATCCCAAGTGGAATTCACTCTGGACTCCTGCAGAGAGATCCTGCGACCTTGTTTAAGAGTCGGCTATATTCAGACTAAACCTTGTTTTGGGGGCCGATCCTGCCGCTTCCAGAGGGAAGGACCGCAAGACTCAGCAGCTTGAGCTCTGCACCATAGGAGGAGGAGTAGCAGGGTGAGAGGGAGACTGTGCATCTTCTCAGGGAGGCTGCCCTGGGCAGATGCTGCTTCTATTTTCCGGTCTTGGGTTTTATAACTCCAGCAATGAGTGAAGGGCTGGGCTGGTCACCACAGGAACTGCGTGGTCATGGTTTCTTCTCCCATCCTCAGCTGGCAGTCTGAGCTTTCAACCGCGGTGCCTTATCTGGGGAGCGGGGGTGGAGGGATCATGTCTTTCCCAGGTAGGGCAGTTTGTTAAAGGCTCTTCAGAAACATGGGTTGGGAGAGTCCTTACGCAGAGCATCCAGAAACATATGCACTTTTATGGCCCACAGTAGGAAATGCACTTTGCAGAAGGACCCAATGCACATATATGTGTGTGGGAATACACGAGCACAAACATACACACATACAACAATCAGAAGTTTCAGGAAACAGTATTTATCCTGGTCACGTGCAGTACTTTCAGTTTCTATTCTATTCCGTTCCACTCCATATTAAAATATGAACAGCACCCCACTTAAAGGATAATTACCTGCAGTTTGAAAACCATTGATCTGGATCTCTTATTGGCAGAAGATCCACGGAGAGTAGATGTGGGAAGGGAACAGACCCTACAGTGGGACTTTACATACATTATCACAAGAGCAATTGGGATTGGAATTCGCATTTTTTGAGACAGCCCATGCATCATTTATTGTCCCAACTCTTAGATATATTTGCATAATGACCCTGTGAAGTAGGTATTACTAGCTCAGTTTTATGGATTGGCTATTGAGGCTTATGGTTCAGAAATAGATTTTCCTGATTCCAAATCAAGGGCCCTCTCTGCTCTACCACTGCAGAGAAACAGAGAAATGGAGGCCCACTAATGGGGATGTAGATGGAGTCCTGTCCTGTGGGCCTTCCCCAATTGGACCCAAAATGGGAGAAGTAAACAAATGAAGCATTTCTAGTTTTCACTCATGTGTGAGAAGTTGAGAGGTAGGTAGTCCAGGGCTAGGGTGGTAGTTCCACAGCATCATTAAGGCTCAGGTTCACCAACATTCAGTTTTGTTTCACCTGTACTGGAGGAGGGCAAGAGAATGAAATAGGTACAGCTCTGGTCAGGGGCCAATTTCGGAAATAAAGAGGGCACTCTCTGTCCACATTTTCCTCCTTGCTCTGTCATGTGTGTATTTGCATATTTGAACAGATTTCCTTTTTCTCTGTCCTCTGCCTTCCTTCTGCTATTTTATATATAGGATGCTGTTGGTGGTGAACCTTCGCTTTAGTCCACGGTTTATAGGATATCAGTTTGGGGATCTGACTAAATTAGAGGTGGAATGGATATCACCTGGAGATCCTGTACTTGAAGCTGAAAGCAGTTAAGTGCTGAGACTGGCTTATTTCAGTTCTGGGGAGAGTCGAACCTCATTTTCCTTTGTACAAGAGATAGTGAGGATTACGTTCAATGAGGGCACTTTTGTTTTAGGAAGGTTACTTATGGAGAAGGAGTGTGCGTTCATGTTGGGCAGCCAAGTGATGGACTGTGGTGGACATTTGCCATGTATGTGATGGGTCCTTAGTGTCTTTTGAACACTTTTCCTATATTAGGGGAATTCCCAACCATGATTCTTGCTTTCCTAAGGTGGAATCCGTAAACTTCCTTTCTCAAATTCTCTTGCATCTAGGCCCCAATCTTGTGACTGAGACTCTGCCAATCAGATGGGTAGGTGTACAATTTGATTTAGAAGGTGCAACCTGAGGGAGTAGGCACCATGTGGAATTACTTTTTCTAGTGAGGGTGAGTGGCTGAGGGGTCTGGTTTTGGGGGAAAAATTAGTTATGGTTCAGATGCCTGGTGCTGCGTGTATATAGGGTCTGGGCCAAGCCCATGGGCTGGGAGGCCTTTGATGACCAGTCCTGCGGGGCAGTTCAACATTGTTTCCGGCTACATGGCCTCCATATCTGATTTCACAGCATCTGAGGAAGATACTGACTCTGTATAAGGAAGAATTTACTAATAATCTGCTGTTACAACATGAGTGTGTGGGGAGGGGAGTTAAGTGATTTCCCCATTGCTGAAAATAATAAACAGAGGTTGGACAGTCTCGTTTAAGATTCACAGTTAGTGGGAAGGAAAGGGTTGGGCCTGATATAAAAGCATGGCATTTAATGACGGCGGCGTTCCTTGGCCACGATGAGGCTGACCAAGGGATCACCCCTTCTCTGAGTTCCTGAAACATTTATCATCTGCGCCGTGGTTCGCTTTGACATTCAAGGCATGCAGCCGGCTTTGCAGTTTGACGGGAGGGCTTGAATCCTGCTTCTGCCACTTAATGATCTGTCCGACCTTAGCAAAGTCCCTTAAGTTCTCAGCCTTAGTATGACCTCCGTAAAATACGAAGAATGAGGTGAAACAGGGCTTTCGGAGAATTAAATATGGTAGTAAATGAAAAACGCCACAGGGTTGGTCCTTAAGAAATATCGATTTTGTCCCTTTGTGTTATCTCTCGTGCTGCCATGCCATTTGATGGGTTAGTGGCGCCTCTGTCCTCAGGGAGGCTATTTATCTTTTCCTCTGAATCCCCCCTAAACACGCTACAGATGAAGCAGAGGTACCAGGCTCCAGTCATGTCTGCTTTGTACCAAGTCTTGTTTTATTCTTTGAACTTTGAGCTGCCAGGCTGTTTCTCAATCTTGTTCTTTGAGTGATAGCTGTGGCTTTCTTTCTTTTTTTTTTTTTTAAAGTATTACTACCTTTTTTTTTTAAGATTTTTTTTTTTAAAGATTTTATTTATTTATTTGAGAGAGAGAGAGAATGAGAGAGAGAGAGCATTGGGGGGGGAGGGTCAGAGGGAGAAGAAGACTCCCCGCCGAGCAGGGAGCCCGATGTGGGACTCGATCCCAGGACTCCAGGATCATGACCTGAGCCGAAGGCAGTCGCTTAACCAACTGAGCCACCCAGGCACCCTTTTTAAGATTTTATCTATTTATTTGACAGAGAGAGACGCAGGGAGAGAGGGAACACAAGCAGGGGGAGTGGGAGAGGGAGAAGCAGTCTTCCAGCGGAGCAGGGAGCCCGACAGGGGGCTCGACAGGGGGCTCGATTCCAGGACTCTGGGATCATGACCTGAGCCGAAGGCAGACGCTTAAGGACTGAGCCACCCAGGCGCCCCAGCTGTGGCTTTCTTGATTGAGCACGTGACTGAGAATGGTTTTAACCCTTCAGTTGCCATGTAGGGATGTAACAGCTGTCAACTTTCACACCTGTTGAAGTCTCTTGTAAGAACTACTGTGGAGACGGACAGCTGATGGTCCGGGCTTGTGCCATCTTGCATCCGACCAACACAGCAGTGCCACGGAGCAGACACGTAGTGCATCCTTTACAGCACGGGCTGCATTTTCCTGAAGCAGGCTGGAGCTCACTGTGCTTGCCTCCTTCTGTATGTGATGTTCCCGAATAACCAAGGTTTTCTTTCTTTTTTAAAATTAAAAAAAAACTTTTTAAATTTAAATTTAATTAGCCAGCATATAGTACATTATTAGTTTCAGATGTAGAGTTCAGTAATTCATCAGTTGTGTGTAACACCCAGTGCTCATCACATCACATGCCCTCTTTAATGCCCAGCACCCGGTTACCCCATCCCCCCACCCGCCTCCCCAAACAAGGTTTTCTGAACTTCACTGCTACTAGCTTACATTCAGTATCTACAAAATAATTTGCAAGGATATAAGCTGATTTAGTCTACTATACCCTGACCTCTATTCCTATCACGCTACTTCTTTTTTGAATGACTATGCTCAGCATGATTTTTTCAGTGGACAGAGTATGATGAATGGAGAGGTCCTGGGAGATGACCCCAAGTTGTTTTTTTTTAAATTTAATTTTATTATGTTATGTTAGTCACCATTCATTACATCATTAGTTTTTGAGGTAGTGTTCCATGATTCATTGTTTGTGTATAACACCTAGTGCTCCATGCAATACGTGCCCTCCTTAATACCCATCACCAGGCTAACCTATCCCCCCACCCCCTCCCCTCTAGAACCCTCAGTTTGTTTCTCAGAGTCCATAGTCTTTCATAGTTTGTCTCCCCCTCTGATTCCCCCCCCTTCATTATTCCCTTCCTACTATCTTCTTCTTTTTTTTTTTAAACATATAATGTATTATTTCTTTCAGAGGTACAGGTCTGTGATTCAACAGTCTTACACAATTCACAGCGCTCACCATAGCACATACCCTCCCCAATCTCTATCACCCAGCCACCCCATCCCTCCCAACCCCCACCACTCCAGCAACCCTCAGTTTGTTTCCTGAGATTAAGAATTCCTCATATCAGTGAGATCATATGATACTTGTCTTTCTCTGATTAACTTATTTCACTTAGCATAATACCCTCTAGTTCCATCCACGTCATTGCAAATGGCAAGATCGCGGGTTTTTTTTTTGATGGCTGCATAATATTCCATTGTATATATATACACCACATCTTCTTTATCTATTCATCTGTTGATGGACATCTGGGCTCTTTCCATAGTTTGGCTATTGTGGACATTGCTGCTATAAACATCCGGGTGCACGTACCCCTTCGGATCACTACATTTGTATCTTTGGGGTAAATACCCAGTAGTGCAATTCCTGAGTCGTAGGGTAGCTATATTTTCAACTTTTTGAGGAACCTCCATACTGTTCTCCAGAGTGGCTGCACCAGCTTGCATTCCCACCAACAGCGTAGGAGGGTTCCCCTTTCTCCGCATCCCTGCCAACATCTGTCGTTTCCTGACTTGTTAATTTTAGCCATTCTGACTGGTGTGAGGTGGTATCTCATTGAGGTTTTGATTTGGATTTCCCAGATGCTGAGCGATGTTGAGCACTTTTTCATGTGTCTGTTGGCCATTTGGTGTCCTTGAGAGTTTTCACTGCTGCTTCTGTGTCCAGGTTTTTGTAATTATGAATAAAGCTGCTATAAACCTTTGTGGACAGGTTTTTGTGTGAACTTAAGTTTTCATTTCTGTAAGATACATAGCCAGGCGTAGGATTCTAGGTCATATAATAAATGTATATTTAGTTTTCTAAGAGAATGCCGAACTATTTTCTAAAGTGGCCGTACCATTTTCCACTCCCCCAGGAATGGATGAGAGCTTGTGTTGGTCCACATCTGTGCAAGCCCTGGGTTTTTCAGTATTTTAAAAAAAAATATTATTTATTTATTAGAGAGAGAGAGAGCGAGAGAGAGTGTGCACACGAGTGAGGGGAAGGGGCGGGGGAGAGGGAGAAGAAGACTGCCTGCTGAGCAGGGAACCCCGGAAGGGGGGGCTTGATCTCAGGACCCTGGGATCATGACCAGAGCTGAAGGCAGACACTTAACCAATTGAGCCGCCCAGACAACCCTCAGTATTTTTAATTTTAGCCATTCTAATAGGTGTGTAGTAGTGTTTCATTGTGTTTTTAATTTGCATTTTTCTAATGGCTAATGAAGTTAAACATTTTCGTGTGTTTATTTGCCACCCATAAATACTCTTGGATGAAGTGTGCTCATGCCTTTTGCCCATGTTTTAACTGGGGTTTTGTTTTCCTCCTGGTGAGTTTTGTCAGTACTTTATACATTCTGGATAAAAGTCATTTGTCTTTTTTCTTTCAGTCTGTAGCTTGTCCTTTCATTCTCTTAACAGATACCTTCCGTAGTGCAAAGGTTTTTAAATTTTGATGAGTCCAAAAGAAGTTGATACCTTCTTTTATGGATTGCGCTTTTGGTGTCATGCCTAAGAATTTTTTGCTTAACTCCAGATCATGAAGATTTTCTATTTTTTTCTAAAAGTTTCATAGTTTTACATTTAAATTTATGATCCATTTTGAATTAATTTTCGTATGAGATATGACATTTAGATTGAGATGGTTTTTGTTGTTGTTGTTGTTGTTGTTTTTTGCATATGGTCTCATGAGAATTAAATGAGGCAAAGCAGGTAAAACAGTGCCCCCAGTAGAAGTTAATTCTTGCCCTTAAATTTTGTATGGCCTTGGGGTAAATGACCTCTTCATGGATATGATGCTGACTCCTAGAGCATGCAGACCTATAAGGGCAGAGGTATAACTCACCTTACATTTCTTTCGGATCTTTTGGGTGAATTACAAGTCCCCAGAATGATTATCAACTTCACCCATGGTCAGCTTTTCATAAATGTATTTCCTTGGGATCTAAATTTTCCTCCATCTGTAACCCTGGCTCTCACTCTGGTATTGAGGAATAGAAATGTCCTTGGGGCACCTGGTTGGCTCAGTCGGTTAAGCGTCTAACTTCAGCTCAGGTCATGATCTTGGGGCTCTGGGGTTGAGCCCCTCACTGGGCTCCCCACTCAACAGGGAGTCTGCTTCTCCCTCTGCCCCTCCCTCTGCTTGTGCTCGTTCTCTTTCTCTCAAATAAATAAATAAAATCTTAAGAAAAAAATGTCCTTTATGACAGTGACCTTGAGTAAAAATTCATTTGAACTATCTAGAGGCCGAGAGGAGGCTCTCAAATGTGGTAGCCAGGGCTGGGACTAGGGCACAGCAAGAGAGGCACATAGGACACACTGTTGAGGAGATGCTCGCTCTCAGGGTCCTGCAAGAGCCTCCCTAAGCGACTGTCTCCTTAAATTTTGCACCCAGATGGCTTTGGCTTTCTTGCCTCACTCTGAGGTGGGTCTCCTGCAGGGTGGCAGCAGTGAGCCTGAAAGATAGGGCAGCCCATAGGGTGGGCTCAGGAGCAGCGAACAGTAGATTGTGAGTACAAGGTGGGAGTGAAACCCTGGACCTGTTATTCTAATTACTGTAAAAAAATAAAAACAGAACAAAAGAATTTTCTGAAGCAGGCTGGAGCTACACTCTGTAAATGGTATTAATATGCTAAATGGTAAAATGTTTTAATATGCTCTTTATTGCACTCACTGTGGATTCTTTCCTTGATATGTTGGAATGGTAAAGCTTTTTATGAATTTAATGCCCACTCCTAATATAAAAGATTTATTAAAGTAAATAGTGGGGAGGTAAGTGGGAGGATGGGGTAACTGGGTGATGGGCATTAAGGAGGTCACTTGAAGTAACGAGCGCTGGGTGTTATATGCAACTGATGAATCACTAAATTCTACCTCTAAACTAATAATACACTATATGTCAATTAAATTGAATTTAAATAAAAAATTAAAAAATAAAGTAAATGGTGATTTTTGGAGAAAATTTTAAATTCCTAAAACTCTGCCTTAACTCCTGTATTCTAGAGTTACCATAACAGAGTACCACCAAGTAGGTGGCTTAAAACAATAGAAATGTATCTGCTCACAGTTCTGGAGGCTAGAAGTCTGAGATGAAGTTGTGGGCAGTGTGGATTTCTTGTGGGGGCTGTGAGAAGCACTCTGCCCCATGCCTCTCCCTAGCTTTGGGGATAGCTGGCAATCCTTGGCGTTCCTTGGCCCACAGATGCATCATTCAGTGTGTGTTTTCACCCCGCCTTCTCCCTGTGTGTGTGTCTTTCCCGCTATGAGGACTCGGGCCATATTGGATTAAGGGCTCACCTGACTTCTGCATGACCACCCTCTTCAGGGTGACAACTGCTACAGTGTGGGCCCATGCCAACCCCCTACACAGCGCAGGACCGCGTGAGGGGGGAAGGTGCCGGAGGAACTGTGGGTAGGAGGGACAATTCCCAGGTTCTCGGGGGAGGGCCTCACACTTGGGGGGGGGTCAGAGGGGCAGTTATCTTCCTGTTGGGCTTTTTGACCCAGGCCCCCACAACCCTGGCTCTGGAGGAGCTGGTTCCTCAGCGTTCCCCTGTGCACCACCCTCAGCTGTCCAGAGCCCTTCTTCCCATGAGTTTGGGCAAAGCCATTTTATCCGGATGGTTTCTCCTGCTGACCCTGTGGTGCTGAGACTCTCCTGTTGCTCTCAGTGCCAATCAGGCAGGCTCATTCCGTGGGCCCTCTTGTCCCTCCTGCGGAACTAACGCTGTAGGGATGATGCTGTGCTTAACTTCTCTGTGTGGCTGGGCCACAAAGTGCTCTTTCCACGGTGTGGGTCCATGGCATGCTTGTTTGGTTGGCATTGGTGGCCATGCTTGGAGTCAGTGCCCGTCGACCCCTTGGGGTCCAATTCAGCGTGCAGACTCAGTCCAGCTCCCTGTGGTCTCCAGAGGCTGCAGTACTTCTAGGAGGCCAGGCTGGCAGGGTAGCCTGACCACTCCCTCCACGTCTCCAGTTGTCCAGCTTCCTGGGAAGGAAAGCTGCCCTGAAAACGTGCTGTGGCAAGGGGTCAGGAGTGGGTGGGGCCTTAGCAGCAATTCAGCCAGTGCTCTGGTCTCCTAAGCAAACATTATGCATAACGTCCCTGTTCTTTGTCTTTCATATTTTAAAACTATTATTTAATTATACAAATATAAAAGGAGATTTGGGGCTAAAAGAAAAAACACATTTTTTTAATTTAGAGAGCGAGAAAGAGAGAGTGCATACAAGAGGTGGGGAGGGGCAGAGGGAGAGAGAGAGAATCTCAAGGGACTCTGTGCTGAGCTCTGAGCCCAACAAGGACCACTGGGGAGGGGGGAGGGACGGGCTCGATCTCATGACCTTGAGATCATGACCTGAGCTGAAATCAAGAGTCAGACGCTTGACTGACTGAGACATCCAGGTGCCCTGAAAAAACACATCTTTTTTTTTTTTTTTTTAAGATTTATTTATTTGACAGAGAGAGACACAGCGAGAGAGGGAACACAGCAGGGGGGGTGGGAGAGGGAGAAGCAGACTTCCTGCTGAGCAGGGAGCCCGATGCGAGGCTCCATGCGGGGCTCAATCCCAGGACCCTGGGATCATGACCTGAGCCGAAGGCAGACGCTTAACGACTGAGCCACCCAGGCGCCCCAAAAACACATCTTTCAATTACTATTTCCAGCATAAGTTCTTTTATTTATTTATTTATTTATTTTTAAAGATTTTATTTATTTGACAGAGAGAGACACAGCGAGAGAGGGAACACAGCAGGGGGAGTGGGAGAGGGAGAAGCAGGCTTCCCGCGGAGTTGGGAGCCCGATGCGGGGCTTGATCCCAGGACCCCAGGATCATGACCTGAGCCGAAGGCAGACGCTTAACGACTGAGCCACCCAGGCGCCCCAAAAACACATCTTTCAATTACTATTTCCAGCATAAGTTCTTTTATTTTTGAGATCTTTCCAGGTTTTCTCTTTTCTTTTCTTTCCTTTTTTAAAGGTTTTATTTATTTATTTGAGATAGAGAGAGAGAGCACGCGAGCGTGCCGGGGGAGGGGCTGAGGGAGAGGGAGAGAGAGAATCTCAAACAGACTCCTCTAGGAGCCTGACGCGGGGCTCGATCTCAAGACCCTGAAACCATGACCTGAGTTGAAACTGAAAGTTGGCCACTTAATCGACCAAGCCACCCAGGCACCCCTGTTTTTTTCTTTTTTTAAAAGGTAATTAAAATTTTTTTCACAGTCGGGCGCCTGGGTGGCTCAGTTG
Source organism: Phoca vitulina (assembly GCF_004348235.1). Taxonomy (NCBI): domain Eukaryota; kingdom Metazoa; phylum Chordata; class Mammalia; order Carnivora; family Phocidae; genus Phoca; species Phoca vitulina. Next base: position 1,908,518 of record NW_022589710.1, read on the forward strand.
GTTAAGCAACTGCCTTCGGCTCAGGTTATGATCCCAGGGTCCTGGGATCGAGTCCCACATCGGGCTCCCTGCTCTGCGGGGAGCCTGCTTCTCCCTCTCCCACTCCCCCTGCTTGTGTTCCCTCTCTCGCTATGTCTCTCTCTGTCAAATAAATAAATAAAATCTTTAAAAAAAAAATTTTTTTTTCACAGTCATGTTTTATTCCTACCACATATATATCACAAATTATATTTTATACATTGTGTGACCATTAACATAGATCTATTATTATTTTTATGAATTTTTCTTTTAAATTATAAAAACTGTAATATTTGCTGTTGCTTTTATATTTATGTATTTAGAGTGCTTTTCCCCAGCCCTTTTTATTTCATCATATGTCTTCAAGTTTCTCTCTATTGTCCTTTCGTTTCAGCCTGAGGGGCTCCATCTAACTTTTCTCTTTTTTTGTATTTATGAATTTTTTAAAAAATTGAAGTGTAGTTGACACATAATGCTACATTAATTTCAGATGTACAACAGAATGAACTGACAAGTTTATACATTATGCTAAGTTCACAAGTGTAGCTGCCATCTGTCTCCAGGCAAGGTGATTACAATACCCTTATTCCCTGTGCTGTGCCTTTCATCCTCGTGACTTATTCATTCCATGACTGGGAGCCTGGATCTCTTCTCCCCTTCACCCCTTTTGCCCATCCCCCCACCAAACTCCCCTCTGGCAACTGTCAGTTTGCTTTCTGTATTTATGGGTCTGTGTCTGCTTTTTTGGTTTGTTTGTTCATTTTGTCTTTTAGATTCTACATATAAGTGAAATCAGATGGGATTTGTCTTTCTCTGTCTGACTTATTACACTTAGCATAATACACTCTAGGTCCATCCATATTGTCGCAGGTGGCAAGATCTCATTCTTTTTTATGGGTGAGTAATATTGTGTGTGTGTGTGTGTGTGTGTGTGTGAGTGTGTACTATATCTTTTATTTATCCATCTACCGATGGACACGGGCTGTTTCCATATCTTGGCTACTGTAAATAATGCTGCAATAAACATAGGGGTGCATGTGTCTTTTCATATTAGTGTTTTCATTTTTTTGGGTAAATACCCAGTGGTGGATTTACTGGTTCATAGGGTATTTCTATTTTTAATTTTCTGAAGCACCTCTATTGTTTTCCACAGTGGCTGCACCAATTTACCCACTTAGGCCTGTTGTACACAGAGAGTTAGTTTATTATCAGTTTTGTATATTATGCTTGCTTTATTTTACATCTGTACTCATCAGTGGCAAAGCTGGAAACCCCGCTCTGTGGGCTGGTGGGCAGTGGGGAAGGTGGAGAGGCTGGGTTCCCTGTGTCCAGCCATGGTAGCTCTTTCCTGCCCAGGGCCAGGCCTATCTTCTTAGGCCTTAGGGGCTGTGGTGGGACATGTTCGGACGTCCTTGGATTGCAGGCTCCTGCGAGTGAGTTGGAGTTCAAGCCCTGTTTCCCCGCGTTCGGGCAGGCGCGGCTGTGGTGTACTCGCCCCGCTCAGACGCTGGTGGGCGTAGGGTTCAGAGTGTTGCAGGTCCCTTGGAGGAGACAACTTTGGAGAACTTGGCCTAAGTCAGATATTCTTCTTCCAGAAGACCTGAGACACGGTGTCATTTCTGGAGGAAAATGACAGTTGAATTTGGGTGGCTGTGATGGAGTTCACAGACTAGGCTGACACTGATATTCTTGGGGCTCTCCCCTCAGCTAGAATGGCCCTGCCCCACATACGGCTCTGTTCTGACCGCTGTGCCAGACAGACCCATCCTGAGGACTCCTAGGGGTCATCCCTCCCCCTCCCTCCTGAGCTCTGCTGCTTGGGAAGTTTTCTTCCCCCCCCCTTGGCACAGGCTCCCCCGGCTGCAGAGCCAGGATTGAGGGGGATGATAATGATGAGGTAGAAGTCCTGCCTGGGGCCATTTCTAGAAACAGTCATGGGGAGTTGGCTCTGGTGCATCTATGCCCTGAACCGCAGTGGCTGGGACACAGGTTTTGAGGAAAGAGGAAAATTGAGAGAAGGAGGAGGAAGAATAGAGGGGGAAGAAGGTAAATTAGTGCAACATCACTCTGGATGTTAAATCCTATGTGCAGATCAAAATATTTTCTTCAATAATCCATAATACCACACAATGTACAGGGTAATTAGGAGGCAAGATTATTAATCTGGCAAGAAAGGAGCCCAGAACAATTCATTTAAGCTAGAGAGGACTATCTGGACTCCTCCGTCAGAGCAGACCAGCTCCGTGGGAGAGAAGAGTCACACGCACATGCTGAAGGCGGCATGCTTGTTGAAGTTCACTGGGGGTACAGTCAGCAGGGGCTTCGGGGGCCTCCAAGAGCCTCCCTGGGGCTCAGGCTGGGGCCAGGCCCTGTGGAACCTGGGTCGGCCTAGGGAGGCCTCTGGCTTTGGGACTCTCACACAGGCTGGCCAAGCTTCCATGACTGTATGTTCTTTAAGATTTTATTAGTCCAGGGCACATATGGGGAGATTCGAGTGAAGACAGAAAAAGGCTTTGCATCTCCACGTCCGTAAGACACAATATGTTGGGCCACAGCTGCACACAACAGGGGCCCCCAGGATCCCCCTGTGGGTTAGAGAAAGCAGATGGTGAGCAGGGAATGTCCTTCTCTTCCTACTGTCACCTCATCCTGGTTCTATCAACACCCTAGCCAGCTCCTAGATACCCCAGAGTCAGATCAGGATCCTGGTTCCTCAAGGAATCCTAAGTTAGGAGATTAATGTCTTATTCCTCTCTGGCATGGAGCCACAACCCTAGATCCTGTCCCTTCCATTTCTTCCTTTCTCTCCTGGAGTCCTGTTCAGGAGACTAGAAGGGAGGGTTAGAGGCAGGGCTTGAGTATGTGAGGATGGAACCCCGAGGGAGGATTCCAGGTCCCGGGTTGCTAAAACCCACAGACTCAGACACCAGTCACTGTACTAGGGGACTTCCTGACCCCACCGCCTCCCAGGAGGGTGCTGTCTTCCAGGGACTACGTTGTGAGGAGGAAGTGGAGGTGTGTGGTCACCTTGTATGCCGATCTTATCTTCCTGGGATTGCCCACACAGATTTGTAAGTCATGGTTGTGAAAGAAATAGTGGTTGCAGGCCCTGGCGTCCATGAGTCTCAACTTCACCTCCCTCAGAGTGTCTGACACCAGCTCCATCACTCCCGTTCTTCCCCAGCCAGCAGCCCTGCACATTCTCCCAGGTGAAATAAAGGTAGACCAGGTGAGCAGGGAGATTGTCCCTACGGCATGGGTCAGCTTGGCTCTCGTTTGTAGTTGTGAGGGAGGGAGAGGAGATGGACCTCCGGTCCCAGGGAAAGTGGGGGGTGTGCTGCGGTAGGGGCTCCCTGGGCAGGGCCAAGAGTTGTTTCCCAATGGGGTGGTGATGACACGGAGTGGGAGGGTGGGCTCCAAGGAAATGGTTTGGAAGAGAGAATGAGAAATGCACAGGTCAGGAGAAAGGTTCAAGAAGGGGGGATGGAGGTGGGCTGGAAAGCTAATGGCACCTTCAGTAACATGACGTCATTGAGTTTGGTGAACGAGTTGTAATTTGGGTGAATGATTTGTTCTGAGACTTCTAGCTTCTGCCATGTGGATTCTTCCTGTTTTATGTCATGAGCTCCCAGAGTGACAGTAATTTTCCCGTTGAGAAGGAGAGAAACAGGAGAAGGCGCTGGTACCCTAGAAAGGGTCCCCTTCTGAGCAAGGAGACAGTAGGCTCTCTTCTTCCCCAGTGCAGGGCCGTCTGAGGAACTCACGTCTTACTCGGGACCCAAGTGCCCACCTGGGATCATAGCCAGTTCAGGAAGGGCCAGGCCCTGGCAGCTACAGGGGACTGAGAGACTCAGGCGGCAGCAGGATGAGAGGGCCAGCGTTGGCCTGCTGTGACCCAGCTGCCCTGAAGAGGGCGGTGGCCTCTGGAGGTGGAGATGGCAAATGAAAATGGGCTGGTTCCTTGCAATATACATCACTGACCATCTTGAGATGAGCAGGGCACAAGAATCTCTCCTCAGGCCACTTTGAAGCTGTGTGTAACTCTGGTTCCTACAGCTCCTCACATGAAAAGAGAGGAAGTCAAAGTTTTCTTACCTTCCTTTACAATGAGCAGCTATCATCACGAACTCTTGACTTAGGAGAAACCCGCCACAGCTGGCAACATACCCCTCGTCAGTGACCATTTCCAGAAGGGCCATGTAGGGGTGGGAGCGTGGCTTGGACTCAATGCCACTGATCATTTCCTCTCAAACAGAGAACCCCTAAACAGAGGCTCACTTGCTTTCAGACAGAGCACTGGGTAAGGAGAAGGAGGTGGAAGCTGAGGGCCCACAGAGCTTCTATCTTACTTCTTATGGAGCTCAGCCCTCCATGTGTCCTAATTGTTCACTTTCTTGACCCCAATCTGCCCTGTCAACCAACCCTCAGCCTACTTTCAGAACTTGATTGTTAGTCTTGATTCTGAGCTGTCATTTAAACACTTTTTTTCTTTTCAAGATTTTATTTATTTATTTAAGAGAGAGAGAATGAGAGAGAGCTGTGCATGAGCAGGGAGAGAGGCAGAGGGAGAGGGACAAGCCGACTCCCTGCTGAGTGGGGAGCTGGACGGACGTGGGCTCATCCCAGGACCCTGAGATCATGACCCGAGCGAGCCAAAAGCAGACAGATGCTTAACTGACAGAGCCACCCATGTGCCCCTAAACATTTCTTCATGTCTCTATCCTGACCTCCTCTGCATGACAGCAAGCACCAAGAACTGGGAATGAGAATGGTGGCTATTTTGAAGAAAGCAGTTTAGGAGGAGTCAAAGCCAGTTTTCTGATTCTTTCTCCACCCAAGACTTCTCATCCCAGGGAAACTGTCATCAGCTGCAGGGAAAGAGTCTGACTCTTCCAGCTGGAGATTTCCCCCTAGAATACTTGCAGTGGGATCTTATAGCCTCTTTTGAGGTCTTCTTTGACAGGGAGTTATACCCTAGACTCACCAGCTCCAGCTTCAGGAGGGAAGAGAATGGCCAACAAAAGAAATAGAGCCTGCATTTTCCCAGTGATGGTGTCCATGCCCTCCCTTGCCCCTGCTTTTATAATCCCAGCAGTAGAAGAAAGGGGAGGACTGGAAACCACAGAAACAACCTAGTCACATTTTTGTTTTTCACTTTGGCCTGGCTATCTTCCTCATCAGAAATTCTTATAACCCTCTTCTCCTCTCTGCTGGTGTTGAGGCTGTGGTCAGAACCCAAGAGTCCTGTTTACTAGGATGAGGCATGCACCTTTCCCATCTAACATAGCTCTCTTGAGGCAGAATAGTAACACAGATGGGGGGTAGATTAAAATTTTATTTTTTATTTTTTAAAAAGATTTATTTATTTATTTGAGAGAGAAAAAGCAAGCAAACATGTTAGTGGGGGGACGGCAGAGGGAGAGGGAGAGAGAGAATCTCAAGCAGACTCCCCGCTGAGTGTGGAGCCTGAGGCAGGGCTCGATCCCAGGACCCCAAGATCATGATCTGAGTTGAAATCAAGAGTCCTCAACCAACTGAGCCACCCAAGTGCCCCTTTATTTTTTATTATTGAAGTATAGTTGACATATCATCTTCTATTAGTTTCAGGTGTCCAACGTAGTGATTCAGCAGTTCTATATGTTACTTAGTGCTTCCCATGATAAGGGTACTCACCATCCCTCACCATACAATGTTATTACAATATTATTTACCATATTCCCTATGCTCTACTTTCTATTTCCATTACTTACTTATTTTATAAAATATGAATAAGAATATATAAATATATGTAAAATATACTTATGAAATATAAGGATGTATAAATAGAAAGTATTTATAAAATATAGGGATGTATAAATAAAATATATCTATAAAATATAATTATAAATTTTATAAATAAGGAGTTTGTACTTCTTAATCGCCTTCACCTGTTTTGCCCATTCCCCCACCCACTGCCCTTCTGGCAACCACCAGTTTGTTCTCTGTATTTCAGAGTCTGTTTTTTGTTTATTTGTTTGTTCATTTTTTTTGTTTTTTAGATTTCACACATAAGTGAAATCATATGGTATTTGTTATATCTGTATTACTTATTTCACTTAACATAACACCCTCTAGGTTCATCCATGTTGTTGCAAATGGCAAGATGTCATTCCTTTTTAATGGATGTGTAATATTCCATTGCACATGCACATGTGTATGTGTGTGTGTACTGTATCTTCTTTATCCATTCATCTATCAATGGACAGTTGAGTTGCTTCCATATCTTAGCTATTGTAAATAATGCTGCAATAAATGTAAGGGCACATATATCTTTTTGAATTAGTGTTTTCATTTTCTTTGGGTAAATACCCAGTCCTGGAATTACTGGATCATATGGTATTTCTATTTTTAATTTTCTGAGAAAACTCCATACTCTTCTCCACAGTGGTTTACATTCCTACCAACAGCACATGAGGGTTCCCTTTTCTCCATATCCTTGCTGACAGAGGGGCGTTGGTTTAGGTGATGTAAGAATCTAGAATAGGGATCAGCAAACTTTTTCTGTAAATAGCCACCTAGTGAGTGTTTTCAGCTTTACAAGTCATACTGTCTCTGTGGCAACTATTCACCTCTATTGTTGTAGTACAAAAGCAGCCATAGATAAGATGTAAACAAATAGGTGTGACTGTGTTCCAATAAAACTTTATTTTAAAAACAGGTGGTGGGCCGATATGGCTTGAGGGCCATAGTTTGCCAACCCTTGATCTAGAAGATCAGCCCTTTCTTCAATCCAAATAATCAGTAGAAGAACAGAATGTGGCAGTGAGAGAAAGAAGGAAAAATGGAGAATTTATTGACTACCCACAATATGTTTGGTGCTGATAGAACTTTACATGCATCATCTCATTTGTAATAGTCCTTTTGGGTAAGTATTATTATACACAATTATGGAGCACTCAAGCGAAGCTCAGCATGTCACATAGCAGCAAGATCCAAATTTAATATGTCAGATTCTGAAACTTATACTTTTTCCATTCCACTAATCTGAATAACAAGGGATGTGGGATGAGGTTAGTCCAATAAACAGAGAAAGGAATGGAGTGTATAAAGGAGAACAGTTGTGTTCTCTAGGGGTGTTGGGGTTTTCCACTTGTGCATTGAGAGTCACACTTAGTTTGATAACCATATGATATCTGCACTTGTCATTATTTGAGATATCACTCTGGGCTCTCATTCGTTTATGTGCATTGAGAAAGGAAAAAGTTGTTCTTTTTTTTTTTTTTTTTAAAGATTTGATTTCCTTTATTTGAGAGTGAGTAAGCACATGAAGAGCAGGGGGAGGGGCAGAAGGAGAGGGAGAAGCAGGCTCCCCGCTGAGCAGGGAGCCTGACCCAGGCTGATCCCAGGACCCTGGGATCATGACATGGGCTGAAGGCAGACGCTTAACTGACTGAGTCACCCAGGAGCCCCAGGAAAAGTTGTTCTTGACTAAACAATAACATGCCATCGATTACAAGATTCTTTCCTGTTGTAAAGGGGTTAAAATGTAAAATGTTGTGCATTTTGGAATCAATGAAATATGATATATTGCAAGTATCTCATTCACTCTCATATCAGCCTTGAGAGCTATTACTGTTTTCATTTTACAGACGAGGAAACTGAGGCTCACAGAATTTGAGTCCCTTGACAAGATTTCAAAGCCAATAAATATCAGAACTAGGTGTCAAACACATACCTGTTTGACTTCAATCACATAATCTTTCCACATATCACCCTGCTTTCCTAGACTGTAAAAACAAAACAACAACAACAACAAGAATCTAGAGAGGATTACTCTACCAGTTCCCACAATTTTATAAGACGCAATCCTTATAAGAAGTCCCTTATTTTACATTACTCATAGTGGTTCTGCTTTCTTTGATTGAACTCTAAATAATAGAGATATTGGGGCACCTGGGTGGCTCAGTCGTTAAGCGTCTGCCTTCAGCACAGTTCATGATCCCAGGGTCCTGGGATCGAGCCCCGCGTTGGGCTCCTGCTCAGCAGGAAGCCTGCTTCTCCCTCTCCCACTCCCATTCCCCTTGCTTGTGTTCCCTCTCTCACTGTCTCTCTCTCTGTCAAATAAATAAATGAAATCTTTAAAAAAATAAATAATAGAGATATTGGCACTGGAAGTGAGTTCAGAAGAACCTACACTTAGGTTCTGTAACTTGGCTTGGGTTATCTATTGCAGGTTCTCTTATCTGAATATGTTTAAAGGCACTGTTGTAAGTGGTAAAGCATATTAGTTTAAGTTGTAAGTAACCATTATGGCATACAAAGCAAACCTATTAAATTATCATCTGTAGATATCTGTAATCAAAAGCAGACTTTAGGTGACTAAGTAATTGGTGACATAGAACATATTAGTGGAAACAAGGAGTATTATAGGGTTGATGGTTGCTTCTAGGTGCACTAAAGAACCTAAGAAAAATACATGATGAGCTTTGGGCTTTCAATTCCAAGCTTATGATCTAAGTAAGGGTCCAGAAATCTTCTCTGCCATAAAAGAAACCCTTCTCTCATGTAACTTCCTGTCTAAGACTTCTAAAAATCAAACCAATGTCTTATCCTGTGAGTGGTTTGAACATATCCTGAATCACCAAACTGGCAGGGTCTCTTAGATGAAATTAAAGCATTGAGACTCTGAAAATTGGAATGGGACTATATGTGGGCATATTCTCATGAAGCTGGGATTTTGAACCCCTAATTCCTTCAATCCTCCTTTGTCCATAACAGCAGCCCATCTTTTCCGGTCTGAGGAGGTTAGTCTTCCCTTGTTTGAAGAATCTGTAATGAGATTCCCTGAGGTAGTTACTTTGCAGCAGACTGCTGGCTTCCCCCTCCTACTACCTTTATCACTTCTGGATCTATAACCAGATTCAACTCCCAGTAGATCCCAGACATGTGACCCAAAAGGAATTGCAATGTACAACAAAACAAGATTTTTGCTAATTTGTATCAAGAGAAACATGAATGGAATGGGTCTTAAAGGCATTGGTGTAGGTGTTGGGCCAGGCTGACTTTATTGATGGGTTGCACTAAATACAGATGCCAATGTCAGCATATTAGATCAAGCCATGTCGAGGTGGCTCTAACTATTTGACTAGTTGACTGGATTGACATATGGATCCAAAGGTGGCCTATACTAAGTGAAGTTGAGATGGCAGACTTCTTTGATATAGAGAAAGGTATTCTATGCTTTGGGGAAATCAGAAGGTAGAGAAGATATATTATTGTGAGACTGGTTTACTCACCCCAGTGTCCTAGGAGAGCACAGAGAACATTCTTTCCACCAAAGCTGTGAAAAATACATTAGGGAGAGGGAGCACTGGCATTTTTGGAGAGTGCTGTAGTGACTATTGGCTACAAGTGTGGAGTGACCGTGGGATCTGCTGCTACTGGATCTGGATCCCTGAGTACCAAGGTGGTGGTGGGTCTCAGGGTGGGAGAAGCCAGACTACCAGAGGTGCAGTGGGCTTGGTTACTCTAATGAGTATCAGAGTTGAAGCAGACGTTAAGATAGTGGTCCATGACTTTGACTAGTTGATCGTGGTGTCCCTGAGCTGAGATAGATAGACTACTAAGGCCTTAGTTGATTTGGATAAGTAGAAGCATTCTGGGTCTGGTGAACAGAGATCTTAAATATCACAAGGCACATGAACTAGTTCCCAGACTTGAACCAGCTCACTGACCCAGAGCTCCTTGAATGAAAAGGGTGAACTGCCTTTGAGGAAGGTCCTTGCTACATAGCCAAAAAATTGTTCTGTACATCTTCCTCTTGGCCTTCTTCAAAGCTACCTATGGCCATTTACCAGAGTGACTATGAATTAGAGAAAAAAATCGGAGACATAATCATGCCTTTGTTTGTTTGTTTTTTGTTACTGGGCCCTGGATCTGAACCGATATGAATTCCCAAAGACCCAAAATGCCCATGGGAATCACCAGTCAGAAGAGGGGCTTATGGACTGATCAACAAAGTTTTGGCATGCATTCATCTCATAGTGGTCCCAGTGGTTCCCAAATCAACCTTTGACTATTTCCCAAGCTCCAGAATGCAGAGGTAGGATGGATGTATTACAAAGTGGCAGAATCTCCATCATGGTTGCCTGACTCCTGAAGTGAGTGCTATTATGGTAGAAAAGACCAAGTGGAGACACCAGAATGGCCTCTATCTACAAAAATAGTGAACTAAGAGCAATATTATATTCATAGAGACATTCAGGTATTAGTGCAATCGCCAAATTATAGAAGGATGCAGGAGTGATGATTCTTACCACATCTCTATTCAGATCACCTGTTTGTATCAAGAGAAACATCAATGGAATGGGTATTAAGGCATTGGTGTAGGTGTTGGGCCTATTTAGTCTTTAGTTATAGGACTTCTGGGCTCTCTGTCTTATGCCTGAAGAACTCCTGATTTTGCTTTTTTTAAATTGTGCTGGTGTTTGAAGGTGTTAGAGGACAAAGTGTTCAGGGAAGTAAAAGGCTGAGCGGGAGATGGATTCTAATGTCTCGGGGGAGAACTCCCTCTAGGGTGAGAGATGACAGGAGAGCCTCTTGTTTTACTTTCTCACTTCTGTTGTAGGCTCACCGCAGACCTGAGAACAGTTGGCTTTGTGTTGTTTTCTGCCCTGTCTCATCTCCTTTCAATAGCCTCCAAATTTATCCAGTAGTTATGCTAGGCAGTCTTCAAGCCATCCCCTTCCCAAGGGTTTGGGTAGTCCTTGAAATCTGGGATGCTTCTTTCATAAACCTTGTGATGCTGCGGTCTATCAGCAATCAGCATTGGCCAGGCTGGCAAGAGATAGCTCTCTGCATCTTAGAATCAATTCTATCAACGGCGATCTTCTCTTATCTGGTGGGCTGTTGGAGGAGGCCTGTTTGTACCAACTGTCCTTTTCACGTGCCTTCTTGAAGTTTGTTTGATTTGTGGTTGCTGCCAAGAATAGGGTACTGCAACTGTTCTGAGCCAGCACAGCAACAAGGGACAGAGGCATAGCCTCAAGGTGTGTTTTATGCTCTCCGATCTGTGGGTTCGATTAACTGACGGGGTGCTACTCAGGACTCTTCATTTAACCTTCCAGGATGTTTTCCCATGTAATCATTCTTCCCTTTGGTTGCTCCTTCTTCTTGCATTTCCTTATCTCTTTACAGAGCCATCCAGGAATAACTTTGGTCCTCCCCTAGGTGCCATATTTGATTGATACAATTTTGAACATTTGGCTGGTATATTGATATGGCCATGGTGGAGGGACCTAAGCAACAACATCTCCTGTGAAGGACTGATTTTTTAGTGCTGCTAAGAGGATTGTCATAAGGAGAAGAAAGGAGTGCATTTCCTAGGGCAAACATCTCTCATTTAAATGCAAAAATCACACTGTGAAGGACATATTTCTGTGGATTATTTTTAAAAGATTTTATTTATTTATTTGACAGAGAGAGACACAGCAAGAGAAGGAACACAAGCAAGGGGAGTGGGAGAGGGAGGGGGAGAAGCAGGCTTCCCGCAGAGCAGGGAGCCCTATGTGGGGATCCCAGGACCCTGGGATCATGACCTGAGCAGAGGGCAGACGCTTACTGACTGAGCCACCCAGGCGCCCCCCTGTGGATTCTTCAAGTTGCTCAACTCCTTCCTGATTTCATGGCCTTTTCTATCCAGTCTTAATCCCTTGATAATCACATGACACATGATTGGCACTATCTCTCTCATCTCAACCTTCCATTCATTTTCTCTTACTAAGATATGAGTTCTTTCAGTGATGATATTTGTGTCAGTCTGGATATCAAAATTCTCTATTCCTCTCAGGCTCTTGGTTTCTGGATAAAATGCTACTCATTCACTCACTTTATCAGTCAAAAAATGGTTTGATGGGCATTTAGTAGATGCCAGACTCTGGTGATACAAAAAGATGAGTCTGTATTCTTATAACCACAGCACAAAGAGCAAAGTGCTGCAAAGGAGAGATGTAGAAATATTGTGGGATGGGAAGAGAAGCTCCCAAGTCTGCCCTGGGAAGGCAGCGACAGCTTCATTCCATCTGAGATCTCAAGGATGGGTTGCATTTTGTCATTGGACAAATTGACACATGTTTTCTGAACAGAGGTAGCAACATATCCAAAAAGGGCCAGAGAAAGGGTGGGTGACTGGGGGAATTACAAGTCACTCAGTATTACTGAAGCATAGTTAATGGAGAAAGGGCGAGAATGGTGGAAGAAGAGGCTGGATAGGAGCCAGTTTAGGAATGGCTCATCTGCTGCAAAAGTGTGGAGTTTGTCCCTACGTCAGTGGTTAAAATATTGTGGTCAAACCCACACTAATATAAAATTTACCTTCTCTACCATTTCTAAGTGTGCACAACAGTGGTGTTAACCATATGCAGATTATTGTGCAATAATCACTAGGAATTTTTCAGTTTGCAAAACAGAAACTCCATACCCATTGAACAAGAGCTACTCTTTCCTCCTTCCCACAACCTCTGGCCATCACTGATCTATTTGTCTCTTGAGTTTGACTACTTTAGATACTTCATATAAGTGGAGTATTTGTCTTTTTGAGACCGGCTTATTTCACTCAGCATACTGTCCTCAAGGTTCATCATGTTGTAACATATGACAGGATTTCCTTCTTTTTTTAGGGATAATGAATATTCCACTGCGTGTAGTTATCATGTTTTCTTTATCCATCTACAGTGGACATTTAGGTGATTCCACCTGTTGGAGTGTTCTTTTCTTTTTACATTGTGAAAGTGATCACCTATACATGTAGGGCTTATAATTTACATGTACATCTTAGTGAACAATTATAGAGCAGGTGCTCATGTAACTATCGCCCAGATTAAAAAATAGAACATAGCCAACAGGCGCCCCCTTTGTGAGAAGATTTTAAGTCAGATTCTATCTCTTTAAGACATTGGGCTACTTATATTTTCAAATTTTCTTGTGTCAGTTTTGGTGAGTTATGTTTTTCTAAGAATCAATCAAGTTTCTAATCAAGATTTTCAAATTAATTATCATAAAGTTATATTATAATCATTATATTATAATTAAAAATATTTTTAATGTCTGCAAAATGTGGAGTGATGCCAAACTTAGGAAGAAACTGAAACAGCATCAGGGTGGGGAAGACAGGGTAAGGCAGTAGGGATATGGCAAGGGTTTAGAAACCAGGCCCTGGTGCTCCAAAAGAGTGTTCAGAATCTTCTAGGGAAGGTGGACAGATGACGACATACTCAAGAAACAGGCAGGGGTCCTACACTTCAGGGACCCTGAGCATACCAGGACTTGGGAAAAAGAGGTCTGCCCAACCCAAGTCAAGTTGGGATGGGCGGTAACTTAACTTCTTTCCTCCTTCTCTCTCTCTCTCTCTCTTTTTTTTTTTTGCTTTTGGGCCCTCGGCAGGTAAATGAAATGTCCTTTAAGCATTTTCTCCTGGGCAGAGTAGCCTGGGGAAGGGGGTGAGTATGTCAGCATTTATTATTGTGAACTTTCGGGGGAATTGCTGGTCCTAGTGGAGATTGGGGAAGTCCTAACCAATGTCATGATTTGCCTTTAACAAATTGCAGGGTGGAGTGACCAGCTTTCTCCAGACTGCTTCTTGAATTGGGGGGAATCCTGGGAGTAACAGAATGAAATGAAAACCAGATGACGATGTTGGTTTTCTCAAGTTCATAACTTTCGCATCATGAGCCTCATCAAGATCATGGAAAGTTCTGACTTGCATGAAAGTATTTATTTCTTTATCCTATCTATCGCTTTTCAGAAAGCTGATAAAGGAAGTCACATTTTTCCCCAAAGGAAACATTAAGCAGTCTTAAGATAAGGGTGACACCCTAGGCCTGTGACTCCTTCATCTACCCTTTTTTCGAAGGTTACTGCCTATGGAGAATGGTGAGTGCTTTAGGAAGATGGGTCCTTTAGTTCACTCTTGGGCCTGAGACTTACTAAAGCTTCCCTCCGGGACAGAGGATGGGCCCTTCTCCCATTGAGCTTCTTTGCTTTGCCTGTTAGGTCATCTCAATATTAGCTGGATGGAATTCAGGAGAACTTGGTCCTGGGAACATCCCAGCCCTAGGCTCTGAGAGATTTTACAGAGAGGGTCTTGTGTGGTGAATGTGCTCCTTGCCATCTCATGGGGAACAAATGAAGAACTGTTGGGGTTAGAAGGTGAGGGTGTTTAACTCAGAACGGAGTGAACTTGCCTGGGTTGGGGTGGGGCAGGTGTGTGTGGCAGCTGTCTGGAAGCATTATTTGGACTGTCATATGGTATGTGTTTTGTTTGTACCTATGGTTTCATACACAGGGTGGAATAGGGCAGAGGTTGAATTCCAGATACTTTCTCACCAGGTTGTTGTCTGAAAAGCCAGATGGGAGAGGCTGGGATGCAGGCTGGTGGGGAAGGAGGTGGCTAGGTGAACTAAAGCCTTCTTGCTGCTCAAAGTGGTTACATCTTGGAGAGTACTGGCCTGGCAGTTGGGACACCAAGCTTCCCATTCTGGCTCTGGGGATAACTCCCCGAATGTCCTCATGTGCCCACTCCCCTTTCTGTGCCTCAGTTTCCTCATATTCCACAGGAGGAAGTTGTTCTATATTGGTGGGTTTCAAAAATTTTAATTTTTTTGGGCGCCTGGGTGGCTCAGTCGTTAAGCGTCTGCCTTCGGCTCAGGTCATGATCCCAGGGTCCTGGGATTGAGCCCCACATCAGGCTCCCTGCTCAGCGGGAGGCCTGCTTCTCCCTCTCCTGTTCCCCCTGCTTGTGTTCCCTCTCTCGCTGTGTCTCTCTCTGTCAAATAAATAAATAAAATCTTTAAAAATTTTTTTTTAATTTTTTAAGGCCAGGTATATCTTTTATGAAGGAAAATCTGAAAGAGCTAGAGATATGCTCTTCTGATTGAAGTCAGGGACTGGGGACCTGAAATTATTTCATTCATTACCTTTCTTTCCATTTCCAGGGGCTTCACAGAGCAGTTTAAAAGCCATGGAACAAGATGATAAATACACAGACGACCTTCCATTCTAGTGCCAATAGAACGTATTTCTAGGACCAATAAGCTAAAGAACTGATATCATGACAATTTTGGGTCTTTCTACCCGTGATCATGGAATACTTCTTTTATTTAGTTTTTCTTCGATGTCACTCATCAGAATTTTGTAGTTTTACTTATATAGATCATACACGTATTTGGTTTATACTTAAGTATTTCATTTTTTTGGTGCTAATGTAAATGATATTGTGTTTTTAATTTCAAATTCCACGTGTTCATTGCCGGTATATAGAAAAGTGATTGATTTTTGTTTATTACCCTTGTACCTGCAACCTTGTTTTAATTGCTTATTAGTTTCAACTGAGGCTTTTTTTGTTAATTCTTTTTAGATTTTCTATATAGACAATTATGTCATCTGCAAATACAGATTTTTTTTCTTTCTTCCCAATCTGTAAACATTTTCCCTGCCCTTTCTTGTATTACTTCATCCCCTAGAACTTCCAGTATGATGTTGAAAAAGAGTGGTGAGAGGAGACATCCTTGCCTTGTACCTGATCTTAATCGGAAAACTTCTAGTTTTACATCATTAGGTATGATGATAGTTGTAGGGTTTTTTGTTTATTTGTTTGTTTTTTTTTTAGCTGTAGGTTTTTTGTTGATATTCTTTATCAAGTTGAGGAAGTTCCCCCTTTATTTCTAGTTTACTGTAAGTTTTTATCATAAATCAGTGTTATATTTTGTCAAATGCTCTTTCTACCTCTATTTATGTGATTTTTATTTTTTAGCTTGATATGGTGGATTACATTAAGTGATTTTCAAATGTTGAACCAGCCTTGCACACACTTGGTTGAGGTATATAATTCTTTTTAAGACATTATTGCAGGGGCGCCTGGGTGGCTCAGTCGTTAAGCGTCAGCCTTCGGCTCCGGTCATGATCCCAGGGTCCTGGGATCGAGCCCCACATCGGGCTCCCTGCTCGCGGGAAGCCTGCTTCTCCTCCCACTCCCCCTGCTTGTGTTGCTGCTCTCGCTGTGTCTCTCTCTGTCAAATAAATAAATAAAATCTTAAAAAAAAAAAATAAAACATTACTGCATTCAATTTGATAATGTTTTGTTGAGGATTTTTGCATCTATGTTCATGAGAGTTATTGGTCTGTAGTTTCTCTTCTTGTACTGTCTTTGTCTGGTTTTGGCATTTGCGTATAGCTGGCCCCATAGAATGAGTTAGGAAATATTTCCTCTGTTTCTATCCTCTGAAAGAGATTGCAGAGAATTGACATAATTTCTTCCTTAAATGTTTGGTAGAATTTACTAGTGCTTACTCTAATTCTATTATTTCTTTTCTTCTGCTTACTTTAATTAAGTTTTTTCTTTTTTCCTAGTTTCCTAAGTTGGAAATTTAGATGATTGATTTTAGAGATTTCTTCTTTTCTAATAATATAGGCACTGACTGCTATAAACTTCCCTTTAAGCACTGCTTTTGTTACATCTCACTAATTTTAGATAAGTCGTGTTTTCATTTAGTTTGAAAAATGTTTTTTAAAAGATTTTGTTTATTTATTTGACAGAGAGAGACACAGTGAGAGAGGGAACACAAGCAGGGGGAGTGGGAGAGGGAGAAGCAGGCTCCCTGCGGAGCAGGGAGCCTGACAGGGGGCTCGATCCCAGGACCCTGGGATCACGACCTGAGCCGAAGGCAGATGCTTAACGACTGAGCCACCCAGGCACCCCTAGTTCGAAATATTTTAAAATTTTCTTGAGATTTCTTCTTTGACCCATGCATTACTTAAAAGTTTAATCTCCATATATTTTGTGATTTTTTTCATTTACCTTTGTCTTACTGATTTCTAGTTAAATTTCATTGTGGTGCAAGAGAAGATATTGTATGATTTCTACTCTTTTAAATTTGTTAAGGTCTGTTTTATGCCTAGAATGTGGTTTATCTTGGTGACTGTTCCATGTGATCATGAGAAGAATATGCATTCTGCTGCTGTTGGATGAATAAGTCTAGAGATTCCCTTGTATCAAGTTGACTGATGGTGTTGTTGAGTTCAACTATGTCCTTACTGAGATTTTCTGCCTCTGGCTCTGTCCATTTCTGAGAGGTGTTGAGGTGTCCAGGTATGATGGTGGATTCACCTGTTTCTTTTTGCAATTCTATTAGTTTTTGCTTCATATAGTGTGATGCTCCTGTGGATAGGCACATGCATCTTAAGGAGTGTTATATCTTCATGGAGGATTAGCCCCTTTATCATTATGTAATACCCTTCTTTATCTCTGATAACTTTCCTTGCTTTTCAGTTTGGGCTCCTGAAATTAATATAGGATTAGTATTTCTTTTGATTAGTATTACTATAGTATATTTTTCTCCATCCATTTACTTTTATTATTTATTTATTTTTTAAGATTTTATTTATTTGAAACAAAGAGACTGAGAGAGAGAGAGAGAGAGAGAGAGCACAAGCAGGGCGAGGGGCAGAGGGAAAGGGAGAAGCAGACTCCCCGCTGAGCAGGGAGCCCGATGTGGGGCTTGACCGCAGGACCCTGAGATCATGACCTGAGCAGAAGGCAGACGCTTAACCGACTGAGCCACCCAGGCGCCCCTATGGAGGGCAGGCCTTGTTAAGAAGAACAGAGTGTTCTGTTTTATTTCAGAATGGATCCTTTTCCTCCTCTCTCTGCCAGAAGCATGAGGGTAGTTTTCTCCAGTATTTACTGTGAAAACCTGGTTAAGCTCTAGGAGGTAAATCTCACAAAAGTATGGGGTCCCCCTATGACGGGTCCTCCTGGAGTTTTTAACTCTCATGCTGTCTACACTGAGCCTCCAGCAATTTGTCAAATACAGCTCAAGTTTATCTACACCAGCGCTGGTTCCCACAGTGGTTTCTGCTCCCGAGTCTCTGCTCCAGTGAGCCGTCACTCCCTGTATTTGCCTGTCAGTCTCCCTAATCACAGGGGTAGTGGTTTGCCCTGTGTCCCCCCCCCATCTCTTATGGTCCCAAGACGAGTTGATTTTTTTTAGTCTGTTCAGCTTTTTACTTGTCGTTTTGAAGGTTTGTTAACTTCCAAGCGCCTTACGTGCAGAACTGGCAGCTGGAAGTCCCAACACTGGGAATTTTTTTTTTTTTTTAAAGATTTTATTTATTTATTTGAGACAGAGAGAATGAGAGAGAGAGAGCACATGAGAGGGGAGAGGGTCAGAGGGAGAAGCAGGCTCCTTGCTGAGCAGGGAGCCCGATGCGGGACTCGATCCCGGGACTCCAGGATCATGACCTGAGCCGAAGGCAGTCGCTTAACCAACTGAGCCACCCAGGCGCCCCAACACTGGGAATTTTATAAGCTCCTCAGGTAGTTACGATGTGTAGCCGGGGCTGAGAGCCGCTCTGTGAAGATCTTCTCAGGGACTCTTAACTTTAGGCTAGTTGTGTTAAGTTGGATTGGATGTTGCCAGATCAATGCTGTGAGACCCTGGGGTTTTGTGGCCCCATATCCAAATGATCCCTCTTTGACCACGTTCATATTGTCAAAACCAGTTTTGTCTTTTCCAAGATTTTGTGACGTTTTTGGGTTACTTGTTTCCAATTCAAGGGCTTTCTGACAATAGCTCCTGGGATAGATAACCACTTTCAGCTTTGGAGAGTGGGAAGTTCCAGCCCCCATTTTTAGCTTTCCTCTGCCACCAGGATCCTGTGGCATCCTAATAATAAGTCACTTTTTGGGTAACGGGGAGTGACCCATGGAGGGGAGAGGATCCATCAGGTCTCTTTGGGAGCAGTTTTCTGCTCTGTAATTTCTATACTCTGTATATCCAGCAATAGATCCGGGGTTTGGCACATTGATGGGGGTGGACTGAGGCAATAAAGGATCATAGCGATAGCCTCACTGGGACACTGTGGAGATGTCACGGCTGGACTAAGCCAGGCCTCTGAGGATAGGGATTGTTACATAACAAACATTCAGCTGAGTAAATTTTAAAGATCTAATGGGCTTGACTAAATGATTCATGAATCAGGCAGCATCCCATCTAGAAAACAGAGGGTTGTTCTGAGGAGATGCACAAAATGGAGGGTTTTTCTAGAAGGAGGGTAGGGCAATGAAGCAAAAGAAGAGGATTGTTTCAGGCAAGTGGCTTTTCCTTAGGGAAAAAGCAAGGGGTCTTGTACAGATTACCTCATCTTCCTTAGGGGCATGGAGAGAGCCCGCGTGGCAGATTCATTGGTGTTGACTGAAAAATTCCTCACTGACTATTTAAGACTACATTTCCAGGGCGCCTGGGTGGCTCAGTTGGTTAAGCGACTGCCTTCGGCTCAGGTCATGGTCCTGGAGTCCCGGGATCGAGTCCCACATCGGGCTCCCTGCACAGCAGGGAGTCTGCTTCTCCCTCTGACCCTCCTTCCTCTCATGCTCTCTGTCTCTCATTCTCTCTCTCGCAAATAAATAAAAATCTTAAAAAAAAAAAAAGACTACATTTCCAGGGGGAGGTTGAAACTGCAATTAGATTAGGTATCAAGCCCCTGGTTTGGGGATTCGATCTAGGTGAAGTCATCGTGGGCCTGTGGTTTTTCTTTTTAACAGGCTGGTCACTTACCTCTTGGAGGGTTACCAGAACAGGATCGGCCAACAAGAACAGGAGCAGTGGCATCTTCTCGAAAGGCTGAATGGGTCTGTAGTGGTGTGTGTTTTCTTTTTCTAGGCTTTTCAGTCCTAGAGGTGAAGTAGAAGGGGGCAGGCTTAGTAACCACCAATTTCCTCCTGGTTCTATTGATTCTCAAGAGATGAACCTTCACCATATCCCTCTTCCCCTCACACGGAAAGGTCTTTGTGGTGAGGTTGTTGCAGGAACCACATTTCCTGTTGATAGCATGACCACATTCACCAGGAGAAAACCCTGGACTCTCTGAATGGAGCAAGGGGCTTTGGTATTAGCCAGAAATGGTATTCCCTTCCCTTAAGTCAGATCCTCCAAGAGTATGAATATGACCTACTTATGCCTTGGATTTCTGAGTAGGTAAGTGTGTACTTCCTAAAATAGCATGCTTTACCCAAACCTACCCTTTGTAGAGCTTCATTTTTTGATAGTTTGAGTGGTTTCTGTTTGTTTGTTTTTGGGTATAAATGCAAGAGAACCAAGCACTGGTCTCTCCTAAACACACTAGGCAAGAGCCCAGTCGTCCATCAACTTCTGGGTAGTTTCAGGCAAAACTGCCAAGTGTTGGGGCTGGTGCTGAGGACCAGAGGATGGGGATTAAGTGGAGATGGGGTGTTGACAAGAGTACTGGGAAGATAAGGTAATGACAGAGTAGGAGAGTTTGAGAGGAGGGGTTTGACAGACCAACACACTCGAGTTCATGGTGTGGTCCCAGGTTGTTCTGATGAAGCTAATGTTGTTCTCAACTTCCTGACATCTCAAAGGTCTAAGAGGCCTTAGTATCAAAGTAGTTGGTGGCACAAAGGTAGAGACTAAAAGGGGAGAAACTAAAGCTTTGCCACTCATTCTGAGTTTCTTGGTGACTCTTGTCCCACCTATCCCAGGTAATCTTGTGCCCCAGGAAAGACCATGACATAATCAAAGCGTCTGACCCCCCCCCCCCCCCCCTCCTGTGTCTGGTGAGAAACCAGGTGTAGTTTCTCTGCTGTTCTTGGCACACAGGGGCTTAAGGGCTATCTGCTTTTGGATGGAATACAATCAACCTGACACTTTAGATGACTTCTCCGTATTCTTTTAATTTCATACAGATAAGAGGAGACTTCTGAAATCTTATCTCAAACTGGACATAATGTTTATGCTGCTTTTGTATCTGTTGGGTCAGTGATGACTCAGCAGGTGGAACATATAAAGTGACTTCTTATCTTCATACTTTGCCCCTAACTCTCATACAGGATTCAGGAACTTGGTAAGTCACACTAATACAGGGATTCCAGAAGATGCTCAGGTTAGTCAAACACTTATCACTTGACTGAGCTGTATGGATTGCTGGAAGCCCCAGGGAGGCAGATTTCATCTTGGAGAAAGGAGATGGGATGGGTCACTTGGCCTCAAAACACAGATAGATATGAGAGCGGCAGGGGGCATGGCCATGTGGCCAAGGGGCTGGGAGAGGAGAAATGTGAGGAGCAACATCTTTTCATTGGAAGAACTGTCTGGGAGTTGGGAGACCAGGGTCCCCATGCCTACGGAGAACTCACCCCAAGGCTGTGCTGGCCCCTTACCTTTCCAGGCCTCCTTTTTAATGGAGCTGGTCGGTGTTTATCAGTGTACTTCAAGATTGTGACTTTCTTAAGCCATGAATATTTTCCCTAAGTAAAATTTGGACCCATGTTGAATATTTAAAACCAATGAGCAGGGGCACCTGGGTGGCTCAGTCGGTTAAGCATCTGCCTTCAGCTCGGGTCATGATCCCATGGTCCTGGGATGGAGCCCTGAGTTGGGCTCCCTTTTCGGTGGGGAGTCTGCTTCTTGCTCTTCCTCTCCTTCTGTCCCTCCCCTGCCCCACTCATGTTCTCTCTCTGTCTCAAATAAATAAAATAAAATCTTAAAAAAAAACACACACCGATGAGTAGCTCTGATAAGTGGTATGGGGTGGGGACTGGTCACTTTCTTCTCCTTCCCTTTCAGGCAGCACCATAATTTGAACACCACTTGACATGATGGAATCTGATTGACTGACAGGTTGTCCACCAGACAATCCTGCAGATGCAATGTTTGGACTCTTTGGGAGAGCTGGAAACTCACTCCTGCAAGTCAAGTTGCCTGTTGTTGCTAAGTAAAATCCTCAGTATTGCATGTTCAAGCATGTTTGTCAAGAGGATGTTTAGCTTAATGAGACCAGGAATCAGTGTAATGTGGGCTTGATATTAGCAGAGCTGCAAGTCAAAGTGAATAGGATGTTTGAATATAATGCATTCTGTTCCTACCCAAAAGAGGGAAGGATGTTCTCAAGAGGCGGGCAGATCACCTAATATCATTATAAAAGGGAACAAGAAATGTGACAAGATTTTACTCTATCATAAGGCAGAGATAACACAGCATTGCTATTTTAATTATATGGGCACTGTCTATTTAATCTTCATGTATTTAATATTGTTCTTTGGAATGTTAATGTACATAATGATATACAGTTTTTTGTATATTAAAACAACACAATAAGATATCCAACAAAATGTAAATCTCTAAGAAAAGATGAAAGAAATTGCTGTTTAAGTTACAGAAACATAAGATAGTATACTATACATGTTAATTGCTTAATTAGTCTTACAGTTAGTTACTAATGGCCAAAGTAAATAATCCTATTGTGGAATAGTTTAAAAATAGCATATGATAAGAGAAAATTAAATAATTAAAAATAAAATAAAATTTCAAAACACCTAGGTCAACACTCAGTCTTAGAGAAATAACTTAGATGTGTGTAATTATTTGTTACATATTATATTATCATGTTTTACTTTTTGTTGTCTATTTTGGCTAAGTACCCAGTTAGCACTCTAAAAATTAGTGTCCCTGGTACTGGGAGAAATACATTGGGGTGAATTTTGACCTTCTGTAACTGTTTGGCGGGGCAACATAATGTTTCTCCTAAGATCGTGTTGACAGGGAAGGATGCAGAACACACTGTGCCAGGAGGGCAGAAGTGCAAGTGCAAATGGCGCCGTTTGGACAGGCAGAGATGGGGTGACCCTAGTGCCCACATCTTCAGTGTCCTCTCCCTGTCAGCACCCCTGCTCTTTGGAGCAGCTGTCTGGAGGCAAATTGTACTTTCTGTCCAGGCTGGGAGGTCCCAGGTCCTTTGCATTCTGATCCCATTTCTTCAGCATCTCTGTTGACTCAAGGTCAGGGCTGTCTTGTGGTCCCCTGCAGAGGTGATAGAAGACGCTTCTTGAAGAACCCCAGCCCTCAATATCCTTATTCTCTAACTTTCTGTACCTGTCCAACTTATTCTTGGGGCACCCTCCTTTCCCCAGACAAACTCAGACATCATTATCAAGGTCACCAGCCTTCACCTCTGCGACTCTGCTATAGTTAATGTCTAGTTATAGTTAGTGAATTGCCAGTGTTTAGTTTCTCCTGACTCTGATGATCTGCCCTGGGGGTGGAGGCATTGGGTCTCTGTAGGCAGCAAGTCTGCTGGAACTATTGGTTTGGGAGAGAAGTTCCCGGTGAGATTTCTGTGTATGAGCTTGTCGTGGTTTTCTGACTTTTTGGTTAAGTCAGGAGGGCCTGTAATAGAGTCTGCCCGTGGAGAAAGAAAGTGGGAGGAACTGAGTCCTTTTGCACTAGTTTTCAGTGTGCAAAATACTTTCTTACCAAAGTTCTGCTGCTGAGGTTTACTTAATAGGGAAAGGTACAGACCTATGGAAGGGTGGAGGAAGGGCTTGGCTTCTGGGATGATCATGATGGGAATTGTCTTCTGGAGGTGAGCACCGTGAGGTCTGTAGATATCTTTCCAGCAGGACAGCTGGAGGCAAAGAGCTGCCTTGGAAGTGCTGACTGGCAGAGAAAGACATGGAGGTGAGATGGGTCTGCTCTGATGTTTCCTTGGCACTGAGTCCAGAGTGGTGCTCTGGGCTCTAAGTAAATGTCACAGAGAGGGAGGGCTGAATGGACTCTTCCATCGCTCTCCCCTCCCCCTTCCCCACCACCAAGTATTCTTTCTATTTGCCAATGCAAACAATTAATAATGAGACTGTTATCCCCCAGAGCAGGCAAATAATAGATAATTCCTATGGGTAGATGGTAGCAAGTGTAGAGAGTGCCTGAGTATTGTCAAAGATGTAATGTTCATTAAAATTTTGTTGATACATGGCTTACACTGAATATTATAGGCAAATGACTTTCTATGATTATAGGCAAAAAAATAGCCATACAATGATTAAATTTACCAAAGTATTTGTGTATATAGCCAGTTAGACTTGATAAAATATCTGTTCAGTGATTATTCCATTTAAGATTATGGAAATTGCAAAAGTTCAGATGGTAAATGTCACACTGCAAGGAGTAATTAGCATTTTGATGGATGTAAAAAAACCTCCCTGCTGATTCTGTACAGTTATCTTAAGAAGGTATTTAAAGTATGGTTTAAATTTTGTGACTTTAGTAATCTTTTATTTGAATATAATATTGATATAGATAGTCATGGGCTAATTTTTTGGGTACAAGTCATTATTTTAGTTAACATTTTGTGGGGAGTTTTGTGTAACTTTAGAGTATCAAAATAAGAAAATGAAGCAGTGGTCTGTAATCCAGTGGGGGTTGGTGTGGCTTAAGGGTTTAAGAGAAGAACACTAGCTGTGGATAGGCGCTTGGGTTGCTTGCGTCTCTTGGCCATTGTGAATAGCGATGTTGTGAACGTGAGTGTTTGGTAGCTATTTTTAAACATGCATATCTTTACTTTTTTCTTCCTTCTAGTACATGTATGGTTTCATTTTTTTTGCATTTATTTATTTATTTTTTTAAAGATTTTATTTATTTATTTGACAGAGAAAGACACAGCGAGAGAGGGAACACAAACAGGGGGAGTGGGAGAGGGAGAAGCAGGCTTCCCGCCGAGCAGGGAGCCTGATGTGGGACTCGATCCAGGGACTCCAGGATCATGACCTGAGCCGAAGGCAGTCGCTTAACTAACTGAGCCACCCAGGCGCCCGCATTTATTTATTTAAAAAAAATTTTATTTATTTATTTGAGAGAGAGCGAGCGAGCGAGAGAGAGCGAGAGAGCGAGAGAGATGGAACAGGGGAAGGGGCAGAGGGAGAGGAAGAAGCAGATTCCTCACTGAGCAGGAACCCGGGGCTCGGGCTTGGGGCTCTATCCCAGCACTCCGAGATCATGACCCGAGCTGAAGGCAGACGTTTAACCACCGGCTGAGCCACCAAGGCGCCCAATTATTTTTTGCATGTAGGTATCATATCTATTTGAGTTTTATTTTGGCTTTTAGTGTGAGGAATAGGTCCAATTTTATCTTTTTTCCCCCAAATAACTGTCTAGTTGTTCTAATACCATCTATTAAAAGTTCACTGTTTCCCAGCGATTTGCCACTTTTATGAACTATTAAATTGAGCCTTGTATGGAACTTCAATTCTGTCCCTTTGGTCCGCCTGTCCTACACATAGCACGGGTATGCGGTTTCAGTACAGAGCTTTGCCCAGGGGAGAGAAAAGACTTTCCATCCTTCTCCAAGGCGGTGGGGGGAGGAGAAACGGGGGACTGGCTGACTTGGAGAAGGGAAGAAGCTCCTCCCGATCCCTGCGATGGTGTGGGAGAGGTTAATTGGTCCTGGGGAAGAACCCCATTTTCCTGGAGGGACTCAGGCTCTGTTCTGGCATGCGTTTGTTGTGTACGGAAGGATGGTTAAGGAACACATGAGAAAGCAGTTATTTCCACTCTAGACACGGACATTTATTAAGGCTCTGGCACCTTCCCTGGAGCCGCCCCAGGGCAGAGCCAGTCACAGCGGGGGAGGGGGGAGGCGGGGGGGGAGGGGCTAGGTCTCGCAAGGCTGTTTGAAGCGTCTCATTGTTCTATTTACCCAGGGCATGAAGCTCCTAATCTTGGTGAAGACTGCTGGAGGAGTGCCCCTCCTATCTCCATAGGAGACAATGCCCTGGGCCACGCCGTTACACACCAGGGGGCCCCCGGAGTCCCCCTGAGGGCACGGAGAGAAAGAGACCCTAAGCCAGGCTTCCCCGCTGCTCCTCCTGGCTCTCAGAGAAAGCAGGGGTGTGTGGGTGAGATGGGCGGGCGGTGGAGATATGGAAGTCAACCTTCTGGATCTTTCCATGGCTGGGCTTCAGGCCTGGCTACAGGTACTGTCTCTCACTCAACCCATGTCAACATACCTTCCCCTGCGGCAGGAAAATCCTGCACATGTATATGTTGTGTTCCCGGGGGACAGGATGGATGGGAAAAGCCACCACCCCACTCTGCTCTGACCCCACCAGACAAGGGGGGGAGGCGTGGGGGATAGAGCTTCCTCCTACTGCCCAGCCTGCCCAGGCCCCCGTGTCGGGCAGTGTCGGCGACAGACGCCCATGGCCTTACCAGGAAGGCGGACTTCCTCTTCCTTGGGTTGCCCACACAGATTTGCGTTTGGCTGTTGTAGAAACTGAAGCGATTGGAGCACCTCGAATCACTCTGCACGGTTAGCTTAACCTGGTGGAGTCTGTTTGTCCTCTTGTTCAGGCCCAGCAGGCCCCAGCCCGCCACGGTGCACCTGGCCCCGGGTCTCACCCTGGCCCGCCCGCGAGGCAGAGCCACTGGCCTCACCGCGGACGTCCGTCTCATTGGTCGTGCCAGCTGCCAGGAGGGGCGCAGGCGCTCAGGGGCCATCTGCGCAGCTCGTCGCGCGCTCCCTCCCCGCCCCGGGACTCTGCCCCTGCCTCCTCCCCCAGAGTCCCCGCAAGGCGACGCCCCCCAGCACTGGGCATGGACTGGCGGGTGGGGCAGGCCGCACCTTTAGTAACATGATGTCATTCCTGTGGGTCTGGGGATTATAGCCAGGGTGGCGGATGGCTCTGCGCATCTTGGTGCACTGCTGGGTCCGTTCCTTCCTGCGGATGTTGTGGGCCCCCAGGATGACCGTGATAGTTCTGCAAAGGAGAGGGGGCCTCGAGGTAGGTGTGAGCCTCAGGAGCTCCCGCCACCCGCTCTGCACGGCAGGTGGACAGCCCAGGGCGGCAAGATTGCCGCTGAGGGAACTGAGGGGATAGGAGGGGTTCAGGGGCCCAGCCCTCTGTGCTTCTCCTCAGCCCTGAGCTGGGGGTGGTGCGGGACGCAGTGACTTTGAGTTTTGCTTCCCCTGGAATTAGTTGAGAAATAGCTTAAATTCCTATTTTGAGCCCCAGCATGTGTCTTCATCTCCTCCTGCTCTTTTTGATCATGTCCTCCTTTTCTCCTCGGTCGCCCTGACCTGTTCTCTGCCCCCAAAGTCCCACTGGTCTCTTTTTCACTCCATCATGGCTGGAGCCCTGCTTTCACACGGCTGAGCCTGCGTTACCCTGGGCCTGCGGTCCTGGCCCTCCGGGAGCTCCCCAGCTGCTCACCTTCCCCAGCAGTGGGCTGCAGTCAGCACGAAGTCATTTCTCACCAGGAAACCCCCGCAAGTTTTGAGCCCCTCTTGAGACTGGATTCGGAGAAATGCCATATAGGGGTGGGAATGAGGCCTGGCCTCTTGGCCTCCAATGATCTCCCCTGGAAGGAAACATTCGGCACTTACCTCTGTGCTGGCTGAACCAGCAGTGTGGGCACCAGGGTGGTGGCTCCAGAAAGGCTGGCAGATGGGGAGCGGGGAGAGATGATGCAGGGGAAGGAGGAGCTGGTGGTGAGAAATGGGTCTGCAGGGCACCCACTTTGGAGAGGGCTCCCGGGTTCTGCAGGAAACACTGCTGGCTCTCCATCCCAGACCTCAGCTCCCTCCCAGCTCCCCAGAGAGCAGCCCCAGCCTCTCTGGAAGTTCCCTGGAACTTTCTTCCTCAGGGAGACTCCCAGGTCCCTCTGAGGCCTGCTCAGGGCCCGCTCATGACCAGCATGGGACTGGTTTTTCAGAATCTAGACAAGAGCTGATGGTAGTTCTTGCGCATTCTTATTGCCTGGGCTCGGACCCGTGGGCAGCAGGATGAATTTAGAGAGCGCATTTATCTCACATGTGCTGGGGCAATTCCAAGAGTTTTATGTACACTAACTTAAGTCTCATAGAACTCTAGGAAGTATGCATTGGTATTATTCCTAATTTATAAATGAGGAATCTGAGGAGCTGTGAATTCAAATAACTTGCCCAACGATACAGAATTAGGAGGTGTCTAGGCAGTCTGGCTCTAGTCCAGGGTCTAGGAGAGGGGTCAGGCCTGAGGTTGGTGATGGTCACTCACCTGCCCCAGCCCCAGGGGGTAGGAGAAAGGCCATCAGGAGCAGGAGGAGTGGCATCTTCTTGGGAGGGTTGCCCCAGTCAGGTGTTGCAGGTGCTGTCTCCTGCCAGACTTGTAGTCCCTGAGAGAGGAAGGAAGTCTGGGGGGTGGGAGGGGGCCTCAAGAACAGTTCCATTCTCCTGCTGGTGTGATAGGTTTCATCACCCAAGGCTGCCCAGGAGGCCTGCCCACCAACTGCCAGTGATCTGCAACTGCCCATTTCCAAATTGTTAATTTAATTTATACCATAGTAAGGTGTGGACATGGGTGAATGAGAGACGGGTGTGGGGTGGTGGTGGGATGCGGTGAGGACACCAAGAATAAGTCAGAGGAGGCAAAAGAGGGAGGAGGAAGGCGGCCTGTCTTTACCCTTTGGGTCTGGACCCCCTGCTGATATCTTTGCTGCTCCCACTTCTTTCTAGAAGTTGTCAAGGCAGGTTGAGGAGCTCTCCTGAGTGGGTGCAGGGCACAGCCAGCGAAGGAAAAGGGAAGAACAAGGCTCTGCCACTGATAATTACTTTCTCAGGACACTTGAGCCCCAACAAACTCTCAGTGAAAATTATGACACAGTTGAAGATTTCTATTTTCCTGCTTCCTAATCAAGGTGAGGGCTTTTGTGTCCCAGAAGGTTCCCTGCACACAGAAAAGACCCTGGCTGAAAGAAAAGCAACTAAGATCCTTTTCATCCATGATATGAGTCCAATTCACCTAATCCTCATTCTCTGCCCCAGAGGCTTCTGAGAAGGAAATGCACGCTTGCTGTGCTGTCTGCAATCCATAAAGAATCACCTATAATACATAAAGAACATGCGCTCCACATCGAGAGTAAGGCATTGCAGATCACTGCAGAGTAACACAGGTACCCTTAAAAATACTTAGAAGATTCTGTGGATGCACAGAAAAACACTGTAATATGGTATAATTTTTGCAAAAATGTCAGAATTAAAAATTAATACAATTCTTAAACTTTTACGGCTGTGAGAGCCCCACTTGAAAATATTATGGAAATGAAGGATCCTCTTCTTGTATATAAATATACATGATTTTCACAGCTGCAAAGAACTTAATCCCTTCTCTGATACATGCTTAATGATGGCAACCTCATGAAATTTCTTTATGCATCTGAAAAGTAATATATAGAAAAAAGAGAAAACATTATAACGGCTTTATTAGTGCCTTAGCATTAGGGGTAATTTTAATTTATTGTTACTTAACTTTTTCAACACTTAGCTTTAAAAACATTAGTCTAGCTTTTTTTTTTTTTTTTTTTTAAGATTTTATTTGAGAGAGAGCATGGGGGGGTGAGGGTGGAGGGGCTCAGCTCGGGGTCTGCTAAACTTTCTGTCTCCCTCTCTCTGCCCCTCCCTGCCGTGCGCGCATCTGTGCTCTCTTTCAAAAATAAGTAAATCTTAAAAAAAAAAAGAAGTCACAATGGTAAGTTAATTCTGGGGTTGGAGGGCAGAGAAGACATTTTTTTAAAAGATTTTATTTATTTATTTGGCAGATAAGAGACATAGGGAAGAGGGACAACAAGCAGGGGGAGTGGGAGAGGGAGAAGCAGGCTCCCCGCAGAGCAGGAAGCCCATGCGGGGCTCGATCCCAGGACCCTGGGATCATGACCTGAGCGGAAGGCAGACGCTTAACGACTGAGTCACCCAGGTGCTCCTGGAGAAGGCATTTTTACCGGGAAGAGACACATGGGGGTTTCTGAAATTTGGCCATCGTTGTTTAAGTTTTGGGTGCTTTTCATGTGTGTATATTTTGCAATAAAAATTTTTTTTAAAAAGTCTGTTTGCCAGGGTTGGGGATTAGAGGGAACATTTGGACAGAGAATGGAATGTGGGAGAACAAATAGGGGCACATATGTTTTTATTTTCTATTTTAATAAAAATTGTGATATTGGAACAAGGAAGACTGTGATACATTTCACAAGATTCATAGCTGGTTACATCTACTTTTGACTGTTTTATTACATTTCCGTCAGTTACAATAGTTTTCTCCTCTGGGATGTTGGGACATTAAAGTAGGATGTTTCCCACCTCCTCCCAGGCCCTGTTTACTGCCCAAATGCAAAACCTCTGGGCAGGCAGTTGCCCGCTGAGGCCGGGACCACTTCCCTCTCTGTCCCTTTGATGCTGCTCTGGTCAGAAACCAATCTGGTTGCTCTTGGCATTGTAGGAGACCAGTGTACTACTGAGGCATTCTGGACATTCTCAGGGCCACCTTATATCACATTTAGAAGCACAGAGTGGAAGCTCCTTGGGAAGTTTCTGCTGATGAGCTTGTGCTTGTCTTACGGAGTGCCAGTGCGGGGAGAAGCAGCTCTCTGCGCTGTTGTCTTCCCACACACACACGTCTGCTGGGAGTGAGACTTTCTTTGCAAGAACTGCCCTGTGCTCTGCTCCGGTAGGAAAGAACAGGTGACAAAGGAAATTCTAGGTGGACATATTCCCTGAGACTCTCTTCCCCCAATGCTCAGACCACCCGACTCTTCAACAATAGGAGATCAGTAATGCTAATTCTGATATATTCATGGGGTGAAATGCTGTCCAGCCATTAAATAGCATCATATTTTAAAGACTGCTTAGTAGCATGGAGCACACTGCATCATCTAATATTAAGTGGAAAAAGTAGAATGTGGAACGGTGTGTACAATTTGATACTGATTCTGTTAAAAAAGAACAACAGCCAGAACGATCAATTTATGACTCTTATTTTCCCTTTTATATTAGCCAATTTTTTCTATAATGGCTATGTATTAGCTTTACAGGTAGAACAAAATTTAGGGCCCGCAATCCGTTTAAACAGCAAACACTCTAAGGAATTGTGGTAGAGGTGAGCTAGCGGTCTAGCAAAACAATTTCCCTTTCTTCCAGAGGACTGGGTGCACGCTGCTGTGCAGCCTTACTTGACGTTAGGTGTGACAATGGGACTGTTGTAGCCAATGGGATGTGAGTGGAGATTCCGTGGGTACCTTCCAGACCCGGCCCATCACGTGCTCCTGTGCCGGACCATCCGGGTTCTTCCCCTACCTGGTTTGACCCAGATGAACACAGGGCGCTTGGAAGCCATCTTTAGGAGCCTGAGTCTGGGCTCCTTAATCATGGGCACACATGCAATTTATTGTCCCAGCTGGGACGCTCGAGAGTAAAACGGGCACTACTCACCAGGAACATTCATTTTGGACTGTTTGTGAGCAAGAAATAAGTTTCTGTTGTGTTAGTCACTGAACTGCTGAAGTTTATGTAGTAGAATAGTTAGGGTTATCTTAACTAACACATGTACCGACTTACTTAAGCCTACCTTTTTTCTGGTATTTGAGAGAGAGAGAGCGTGAGAGAGAGAGCATGAGAGGGAGGAGGTTCAGAGGGAGAAGCAGATGCCCCGTTGAGCAGAGAGCCAGATGTGGGACTCAATCCCAGGAGTCCTGGGATCATGACCCGAGCGAAGGCAGACGCTTAGCAGACTGAGCCACCCAAGCACCCCTATAGTTTAGATTATCCTATAGTTTAAATTATCCAACATAAACATCTCCCTCTGGGGCGCCTGGGTGGCTCAGTAGATTAAGCAGCTGCCTTCGGTCCGGGTCATGATCCCAGGGTCCTGGGATTGAGTCCCACATCGGGCTCCCTGCTCAGCAGGGAGCCTCCTTCTCCCTCTCCCTTTACCCCTCCTCCCTGCTCCTGCTCTCTCTCTCTCTCAAATAAATAAGTAAATCTTAAAAAAAAAAAAAATCTCCCTCTGTTAGTGAATATCTGTTAATGAATTAATTAAATATCTGTTAATGAATATTGTTTTAAAATCTTGTTCATATTTAATAAACAGGCTTTTAAGTTATTTAAATAATACATAAAGTTGCAGAAAAATTAGGAAAGTGGATATATAGGAAGAATAAGAAAAGACGGGGTGCCTGGGTGGCTCAGTCGTTAAGCGTCTGCCTTCGGCTCAGGTCATGGTCCCAGGGTGCTGGGATCGAGCCCTGCATTGGGCTCCCTGCTTGACGGGAAACCTGCTTCTCCCCCTCCCACTCACCCTGCTTGTCTTCCTGCTCTCGCTCTCTCTCTCTCAATCAAATAAATAAATAAAATCTTTAAAAAAAAAAAGAAGAAAAGCCTAAAAGTAAAATATATGTGTAAGTAAAAATTTGATTTTTTTTTTTTTTTTTTTTTTTAGACTAGCATACTCTGCTCTCACAGGCTTCTGACTTAGGTATACCTGGGAGCATTCTTCCATGGGGCAAAATGTAATTCTGTTTCATAACTTAAAAGTTTCCACAGCCTTTAGTAGTACATAATTAAAAAAAAAAAGAATCCCCACATTTGTCCTGGACACTGGTGTTGTTTCTAAGATTTGACTTGTGTAACAAATCTATAAGGAATGACCTTGCTCAGTTTTCTCAGTGTGGTTGATGGGTAGGTCAAGGACTCCTTTGTTCTTCTCTTGCATTTTTTTAGAACCTTTGTATACAAGGTGTGAAAATGCCATCTCTCCATGTCCATACAGAATCTCGGTATTATCATTTTTGTAAATTTTTCTCACCTGTGCCATTGCTAGTGCTGTGAGCACCAGGGAAGACTTGGCAGATGGATGGAGGCGCAGTTGTATGCGAAAAATTGGCTTTTATGTGCTTTTCACCTTATTTTTCAATGTGCTGGATTTTGCTTTTTCACATCCATGTGATTTATTTGTTATTCTTTTCAGTGAAATTCTTCCTCTTTTTGATGGTGGTCCCACTTGATTCAGTGTTTATCCACTTGTCCAGCTATTGTGAATTTACTGTGTTCTGTTATGTCCAACTCACTAGTGGTGTTGTTTGAAGGATATAGGACCCTGGGGTGCCTGGGGGGCTCAGTCAGTTAAGCATCCGAACTCTTGATTTTGGCTCAGGTCATGATCTCAGGGTCAGGCTCCGAGCTCAGCAGGGAGTCTGCTTGAGATTCTCTCCCTCTCTCTCTGTACCCCTGCCTCCCCACTCCGCTCACACAGGTGCATGCGCTTTCTCTCTAAAATAAATAAATATTTAAAAAAAAAAGGACACAGCACCCTCAAATAAGGTTATCTGGTCACAATGAACTATCTTGCACCTGAAATGTGGCATTTCATGGGTTTGCGGACTGCAGTTCCTCCCTTCTACCTGTGAAATAAAAATAAGGCTGCCGCTCCCTCCTACCCCCCTCTCTTCCTCACCTCAGGACGTGGCCTCTACCGTGCCTAGATTTGGACATCTCAGGACCCGTGGGTCTCCAACTTTCTTCCAATTTCACATTGCCCTTTTGGAACCAAAGTCATGCATGTGAAACTATAATGTGCAATACAGATATAATTCAGGGATTTTAATTATTTTCAAGACAGGCTTTCTCGTGGATTCTAAATACAGATCCATTTGTGCCAAACCTGAACTGCTTGGTGGAAGGAGGTGGAAGGGGCATTTAGGAGACATTTCTCATTAAGTTTCCCAATGGCAGGGACAGAGCCAGTCATGTACTTGGGGAGAGAGATTAACATTTGATCCAGGATGGTCTGCAGCCCAGAGCCCTCTGCCTCACAAAGCTGCCGTAACCCAGGTTGCCAGCAGGGGGAGTTGGGGTCCTGAGGCCAGGCCAGGCTGTCCCCCGCGGCAGAGAGAGAGCCCCTGGAAACAGGAAACTGAGTGCCCGTGACATGGCCCCCTGGCCTCTTGGGTCCCTGGAGTTACCCCCTTTTTACTGACCAAATTGTTGGGTTGGTGATGGTGGTTGGCTTAGAGAAGAAATTTCTAAGGCCCAGAGGGGATACTTTTTGGGGAGAGAGGATTGTCCTTCTATAATAGAGTTTAGGCTGAATCTTTGCAGAGGGCTAAGCACCAAGGAGGTGTAATTGAGAAACTGATGAGAAGCTAGGCAGCGTAGGGGTTAGGGAGGGCGGAGGGCTGGGGGAGAAAGGAGGCAGCAAAGCCCGGAGTTGGCAGCAGAAGACTGCCTGGGGCAGTGTTGCTTCATACCGGAAGTGGTTCAGTGAATAAATAAGACCTCAGTCATATTCGCTCCAGAGATCCATTTATTATGGCCCTGCCATCCCTACCCTCCACCCCCCAGCCCCAAGGGATTCTTGCCTCTGCCCCAGAAAATATGGCCAAGCACAGAGGGAGGTCAGTCTCATGCCTGTTGTTAGAGGCGCTTCATTGTTCTCTTTATCCAGGGCAGGAAGTGGGAGACCTTCATGAAGACCCCTGGAGGGGTCCCCTCTGGTTTTCCACAGGAGAAAATCCCCTGGACCACGTTGTTACACACGAGGGGGCCTCCGGAGTCCCCCTGTGGGCAGAGAGAGGAAGGACTGAGCTGGCCTCCCGGTGGTCCTGCCCTCCCCGCTGCGCTGGGGATGGGTGGTCTGTGTTAGGGGGCTGCATGGGAGATTGGGCCCAGGGCAGGCCTTGTCCCCTCTCTCAGTCCCTGGGCTCCAGCCTGGCACTGACTGTTCTCTCCAGCTCTACCCAGGCCAAACCTTTCTCTCCAATCCTCAGGGAACCTCGGGGGTGGTGATGGAGGGGGGGCGGGTGGGAGGAATGCTGCTTGGGATGACAGATCCTTCCTCCCCTCCATCCCGACCCACTTGGGGAAAAACTGAAGACTGGATTTGTGAACCCAGCTGCCCAAGCTCTCAGGCTGAGGCATGAAGATATGGCCACTCCCACACCCTGGACCGCCCCAAGTTCCTCTCTCCTGGGGCCTGTCTAGGTAGATGCTGGAAGCCTGACCTTGAAGCTGGTCTTCATCTTCTTCGGGTCTCCTACACAAATCTGGGTGGCCCTGCTGTAATAGCCACGGAAGAGGAATTCACACTCCCTATCCTTCTGTACTTCCAGCGATGCCTCCTGCAGAGTGGTTGCTAAAGAGCTCATTGAGACCCGCCCCCAGCCGGCCACACTGCACACCTGTCCGGGCCGCACCCGGGTCTTGCCGGTGGGCAGGCGGAGGGGCCTCACCGCTGCAGTCCGCTTGGCCTCTCTCTCCAGCTGATGGAAAGAGGCAAGAGAGTCCAGCTCAGCCAGTGGCCTCTGGGCCTGGACACCCCGATGAGGCTGCACCGTCTTCTCTCTGCCCTGAGCCACGGGGACTGGTCAGGCGGCCAGGGTGGGAAGGAGGGAGGGGACAGGTCCCAGTGGGAGGAGGAAACAGTATGGACCCAGGAGAGCAAGGGCAGCAGGGAGGTTTCCTTACCTGCAGTAACATGATGTCGTTGGAGTGGTTCTTTGGGTTATAGTCTGGGTGGGGGATGGCTGTTTTCACGGGGATGACCTGCTGGGTCCTCTCCTGTTCCTTGATGTTGTGGGCCCCCAGGATGACCCTGATGGAGCTGCACAGACAGCAGAGTGGGGTGTGGGGGTGTGAAGTCACAGGATACAGCCAGCGGCTGTGAAGGGCACATGGCAGCCAGGGCAAGGCAGGACTGGAGCCGAGGGGGAAATTGAGATGACAGATGGGTCTTAGATCCTCTTTTTTTCAATGACACTGAAGGTAGGGCTTCTGTGAGCTTTCTTTTGCCTTCAGGCAATATCATGAAATTACTCGAGTTTGCATTTTGGCTCTAATGCATGCTTCCATCCTCCACGGTTGCTTTATTTGCCTGGTGTGGTCCCTCTCTTCTCAACTGTGCCACTTATTCTCACATCAGACCCTCTGACCCCAAAGCTTACCTGTCCTACTTCTCAGCCTTTCATTGCTCCAGCCATGCTCTCAGCTGGCTTCTTGGATGAGCTCTCATAGGCTTGAGTTATCAGGAGCCCTGGGTGCTTCCCTGGGCTGCAGCCCCTGGGGAGAGGACAGGGGTCCCTGTAGGGGTTTCAGATGTGTAGGCTGGATGCTGCCCCTCACCTTCCCCAGCAGTGAGCAGCCGTCAGAACAAAGTACTTGTGCACCAGGACACCGCCACACCTCTTCTTCTTGCTCTTATCCAGAAACTGAACAAATGCCATGTAGGGCCGGGAGTGGGGCTTGGCCTCATGGCCCCCGATGATCTCCTCTGAAAGAAAAGGCTGGAAGATGGGGTGTCTGGGGGCGGCTGGGGTCAGGAGGGAAGGCTTAGGAAGGTGGTGATCAAGGGCGGGGTCTACAGTGCCCTGCGGACCCCAGGGTGGGCAGTCCTCCCAGGTTCTTATAGCAGGATGACCTTTCTTAAACCTTGAGCCTCAGAAACCCCCTGACAAGGGGGCAGTCCTTGTTCTCCACATCCCACTTCAGGCACACGTATGGAGGAGATAAGATTTATCTTCAAGACGATGGAGTCCCAGAAGATCATGGACAGGACTCCCCTGATGCCTTGATTCTCAGTGAATTCTCCTCTGAGCCTCTGCTAGCATCCTGATGGGTGCCATTTTCTAATAAACTATCTATGAGTTTATGGAGTTGGATTTTCTAAAATCCTCATGTCCTAGGGGATAGCACATGGTCTCAGTAGACATTTTTAGGTTGCACAAAGGAATGGCCTTCGATGAGCTTTTGGCTGAGGTTGGGTGGAGATAGTGCTGGTGGGATGCAAGGCCACAGGAATCAGGGAGGGCACTACCAAAGACAGTGGAGCAGCCGAGGGCCTGGGGCGGGCGGGGCGAGGTGGTGCTGACAACAGGCTGCCCAGGCCTGGGGCAGAGCTTTGGGTGCAGTCATCTAGCTGCTGCTGAGATCAACTGCACCCCGGGCTCCTCTCCCAGGCAGGAGTGAGCGAGTGGAGAGTGCTGAGAAATTTAATTGGCTCTTCAAGCTGGGGCCAGTGACACCTCCCACTACTACAGCCGGTTTGCCTGAGCTTACCTTTCCTGGGTTGGAGTGAGGGCTTTTAATTACCTGTCTTTTGTAGCTTCATATCTTCTGCCAAATGCCTTTCTCCAAACAACTCACTTTCCAAGTGATAAGGGGGAGGCTAACCCGTACTAACCCTCTTAGCGAGCGCCCTTCCTGCCGGCCATCTTTGTCGAGCGTCTGTCTAGCATCAGACCTGTTAGTCTGGGTTTGGGGTAGGAGCTGGGGTTCAAAAAGTTCCTGGGCTCCAATTGAGGATGATCCTTGACTGTGCTGGGCAGAAGGGTCAAGAGTACAAGGGGTTTTGGGGGTTGGACTCAGGTCTCTGGAATGGGGATGGTCACTCACCTGTCCCAGCCCCAAGGGGCAGAAGAAGGGCCAACAAAAGCAGGAGTGGCTGCATCTTCCCTGAAGTTCTGCTCAGGTCAGAGCTGTCGGTTGTCCTTCCTTCCAGATACAGAACCCTGAGGGGAGTGATAGAGGGGTAGCTCACTGATCTTCTAGGCCTCTTCTATCTCTGCCCCTCTACGGCTGGGTGTCATCATTTAAGGTGGTTTGTTGAAGTTCTCTGGCTTCAGCTATCACACTTGCACTCCCACTGCTGAGTCATAAGGGGAAAGCAAGAAGAAAGAACAAGAAAGTGAAGGCTGTGCCTCCCGCCAGCAGAAGGGCTGCTACCTCAGAAGCCCCTCAGTGACTGACTCAAGAATGTCTTCATTTCTCGGCTCTTGGCTCTTTTTCCATTCAGAGGAAATCATGAATAATTTTTGAGCTAGCTAGGTCCAGGGATGTGAGACACACAGCTCCTGCCCTTGAGATGCCAATGGTCGTCTGGAGCAGACAAAGAATCTATGGTGAGTGTACATTTTCCCACAGTCGAAGCACACTCATCAGTGGCAGACATTCGGCAAACCACTTTTTCTGTTCAGCCTGCCTTCTCTAAGGTGGATGTTTTAAAGATGAGATTACTTTTTCTGAATACATTCTTATATAAGAGACTTAGTTAGAGATTGTTGCAAATGGAAGAAAAAATTTACTCAATAAACTATAGGCTATAGGACACCTTTGAAACCATAGGATACCTTTGAAACACAAATTTTTATTGTAATGAGTTTCCTTTGGAGACACACACATACACACACACATGCACACACACACGTGTGCACGCACACACACACATACACACATGGAAATGGCATGAGGCGGGAAGAGGCTGGATCAGACCAAGATGGAAGAGCACCCTCAATGTCATTTGGGGCTGCGGGAAGATGGGCATCAGGACACCAGAGGCAGTGCTGGGCTCTGGGACCACGGCAAGGCTGTGACCAGCACTTGGGCTAGGCCTGGGAGTACTGAAAGGCCCTCCCGAAACTCTGAGGCTCCCAAGCTGCCACTCTGGTTTGGGAAGGGAGTGCTGCAGAATCTTCCCACTTATTTCTATTAAGATGAAGTGGCCCCCTATCCCAGAGTTTCTTAGGTGGTTTTCCTTCCAAATGTGGATTCCTTTATGTTGTTGTATTGGGATAGGATGGGGTGGGGGTGTAGGTGTGGGATGAGGTAGGAGGGCAATATGGATGAGATAAGAGGGTCCTGTAGGAGAGGGTCATTTTTCTTGGGGCAGTGTCTCCCTTTTCCTGATGGAGCTTACATTCAGCCTGGCAGGGGGAGGTGCTGCTGGGAGGTGTATTTGGAAGGAGCTGGGTATCAAAGCAACATGACTTTTTATTCTAGAGAAATGTGAACAGATGGTGGCTCGACACGCAGTAGGTAACTAACAAATGTTTTGGTGAATAAAGGAGGAATCTAATTTCTACTCAAGAGATGGAAGTTTATTAAGCCCTGGCAGCCTCCTCTCCACCCCCTTTCCCAGTGCAGTTCTGGCCTCTGCCCCAGAGAAGATGGACAGATTGATCCTGGGGGCATCTCAGTCTGGTCCCTGCAGGTTGAAGCATCTCATTATTCTTTCTATCCAGCACAAAAAGCTTGAGATCCTGGTGTAGACGCGTGGAGGTTTCCCCTCTGCTTTTCCAAAGGAGACAATGCCCTGGGCCACATTGTTACACACAAGGGGGCCCCCGGAGCCTCCCTGTGGGCAGAGGGAGGAAGGACTGAGTTGGGCTTTCTCTCAGTCCTGTCCTCCCTGCCGCCCCTGGGGGTCGATGGTCTCTGTTAGGGGGCTGTGGGTGAGATCAAGGCCAGGGCAGGCCTTGTGGCCTTCCTTGGTCCTTGAGCTCCAGCCTGGCCCCGATAATCCCCTCCCTTTTCTCCCTCAGAAAGCCTCTGCCCATAAGTAGCTGTGGGACAGTCCCTTCCTGCCCCCGCCCCCGCCAGGGAGACAGGACCAGAGACTGGATTGGATAGAAAGGCTGAGGGCATAGAAATACGGCTAGTTCTCACTGTCCCTTCTCCTCAAAGCTTGGCTGTCCCAGGGCTGGGCATGGACAATGCTGGGGATCTCACCTTAAAAGAAGACTTCTTTTTTTGGGTGCCCCACACACATCTGGGTTGTGCTGTCGTAGAGGTTTTTATAGCATGAGATGCATTGCTTGTCCCTTTGGACTTCAAGCTCTACTTCGTGCAGTTTCCCTGCCCCAGAGGTGCTGTTCACGCTGAGGAGCCCCCAGCTGGCCACACTGCACACTGTTCCTGGCCACACCTGCGCACTCCTCGTGGGCAGTCTGAGGGGGCTCACAGGGGCAGTCAGGTGGGCCTTCTTTTCCAGCTGAATGCAGAGGAAAGGAGTTCTAATCTACCAATGGCTCACAAAGACTCTAGCGACAGTCATGGGGTTGCCCTCCTCATAGCCCCGGGATAAGTGAAAGTGTCATAGTGGGAAGGAGGGACAGGAATGAGGCCACGGGGGATGCAAAATCCCCAGGAATAAAGTGTGCAAGAACCAGCGGACCGAGGGCCCTACCTGCAGTAACATGATGTCGTTGAAGACGTATTTAGGATTATAGTCTGGGTGGTAGATGGCTTTTCTCACAGAATGACCTGCTGGGTCCTCTCCTGCTTCTTGATGTTGTGGGCCCTCAGGATGACGTTGATGGAGCTGCACAGAGAGTGAGTGGGAAGTGGGGTCACAGGACATACAGTCCAAAAGCCATGGATGAAACGGGACAGCTCAGGTCAGGGCAGGACTGGGATGGAGAGGAATTCTAGGGGATGGGGCCAAGGGGCTGAGCATCTCTGTACCCTCTGCTTCTTGGCAACCAGGCTGGGTGGCAGTTCTTGGAAGAGGGATCCCCATGTGGAGTTAACAGAAGGGTGGAGTTGCAGGTGCTGCTTCTCACCTTCCTTTGCAGTGAGCTGCAGTTAGCACAAAGTCCTCACGTACAAGGAAACCCGCACAGGTTTTATTTGGATTCTGGATCCAGAGAAATGCCATGAAGGGATGAGAATGAGGCTTGGCTTCGTGGCCCCCGATTATTTTCCCTGAAAGAAACAGTTTACCCTGACTGCTGTGCTTATGGCGCCAAAGGCTGGAGAAGGGGAGATGGGGATAAACTGAAGCAGGAGGGAAGGAGTTGGGGTGGCAGAGAGCAGGGTCTGTAGTAACCAGTAGCAACCAAGAAGTGTTCCTCAGACAGCATTCCTGACTTGCCAAATGACCCACAAGACTCAGATTCTACCTCTAACAGAGAGAAGAACAGTCCTTGTTCCTTAATTCCTGCAGTGGACACATATGGTGGCAGATGGAATTTACGTTTGAAACAAGCAGTGAAGTCCCCACAGATCCTGGAAAATCCTTTCCCCGATAGTATCTGGGTTCTCTCTCCCGTTTTGTTTTCTAGGCCTTACTGAGCTGCTCCTTATTTGTAATGTTTGGAACATGAGCTCAAAATGCTCATGTTTGTGTTGTGGTTGTGTTTGATCTTCGCTAGAGCCTGACACATACGAGGTGCCCAGTAAATGTCTTAGTTGCATGAAGAAATGGCTCCCAATTAGCTTTTGAATGAGCATTGGTTGCGGTTCTAAGTACCAGGAAATATGGGGCCTGCCAAAGCCATTGTGCCCATTGTGGCTGAAAAATTACCAAACATAAGTATTAAAGGGACCAGGATGCCACCAACTCTGGGACCAACTGGGTCCTTGGCTTCTTTCTTCGGCAGCGTAAGAATGACAAAGCTTGAAGAACTGGGTGGAGATTGAGGATAGATCTTAAGACATTGAGTTAGAAATTTAGTGGGCCTTGCTTTGACTACAGAAGCCAGCCCTTTTCTCCAAACTGCCAATTCCTGGGGGATTAATTATTTCTCATTCCCACCCTCCAACATTCTTCTAGATGCCTTTGTATAAGAACCCAATTTCCAGACGACAAGGGTAGGACCTGGGGAAGGGATAGGACCTACGGCTCCCCCTGGGTAACAGCCTTCTGCACTGCCATTCATGCTGAGTGTTTATCCTGCTTCAGATTTGCCCATCTTTGAGCGAGGTTGGCAAATCTGATGTGGGATCAAAACTCAGCAGGGCCAGGGTGTGCCTGAGTGTAGCACCTGAGCAGGGCTGTGCCACAGTGGGATGGGGCTGGGCCTCTGTTGGGGGGGGCAGTCACTCACCTGTCTCAATCTCGGGGGCCAGAAGAAAGGCCACCAGGAGCAGGAGCAGCTGCATGGCCCCAGGAAGGCTGCCCAGGTTGGAGTTGCCAGTACTTCCTCCTAGTCTTCTAACCCCCACGTTCCTCTCTGGTGTTGTAGTCTTTATCGCATAAGGTTCCCTCTGAGTGCCTCCTACCACTGCCTGATCAAATCCTGGCCTGAGTGAAATAACTTATCAGTCACCACATCAGCACTGGTAGCTCTTGACCACACGAGCTGAGAACAGGAACCACAGGCTATGGGTGGGGTGGTTAAAGACATCGCATCCATGAGTAGCAGGGCTCTGAGCTGCAGAAACCTGAGCCTCTTGATGATACATCCAAAAACGTCTTCTTTTCCTTCACTCTCTTTAGACTATCAGGATGATCCTTCATTGAGCCCCCTTTTGTTGAAACTCAGGGGTACTGGAGGTGAGATCCCTTGCTTCTGGTGGAGGAGTCAAAATCATTAGTGATCTGATAAGGATGGTGAGGGCCACAGATAGAGGGATGGACTGAATGAATGGTGTGGGAATAATGTTGAAGAGGGCTTGCTCCACTTGCTGAAGAATTGCATAGTTTAAAACAACAACAATGACACCACCATCACCACTATTTATCTTTCCCATGAATCTGCAAGTTGTCAGGGTTTTAGTGTGGATAGCTCTCCTCTGCTTCCCTTGGTGTCAGGGGAGGCTTGAAGCCTGGAGACTGGAATCACCTGAAGTCTCACTCACTCATGCCCAGTGGTTGGTGCTGGTTGTCTTCTGGGCCCGTCAGTTCCTCTCTATGAGGTCCTCTCATGTAGTCTCTGCATGGGATTGTTCAGTCTTTCTTGCAACATGATGGTTGGCTTCCCCAGAGCGAGCATCTCCCCAACATAGAGCCAGGCAGAAGCTGTGTTCTTTTTATTACCTAGACTTTGAAGTCATATGGCATTGCATTCTACCATATTCCACTGCTTGGAGCAATCAAAAGCCTCCACCCAGATTAAAAAGGAAGGGGCATAGACACTACTTCTGAGTGGGAGGAGTGTTTCAGTCATGTAGGAAGAGCCTGTGGGATAGGAGACATACAATGACAACCATAGCAGAGGACAATCTGCCATACTGCTTTAAGTGCAGGTAGAGTTGGTCAGAGGACTTGAAACCAGTGATTGATTTAAGCTGAGGTCATAGCTTGTGGATATGTTGGGGCCTGCTCTGTCCAGACCAAATGTATTGAGCATGGAAGAGGTTTGGCTTTCTCTAAAATGTTACTCTCTTTAATGAGCTACTGATACCATGTGAAGTGGGAATGGATGCCGGGGAGCTAGAACAGTAGCCTCACACCACTGTCTGGAGAACTATATTTCTCATATCCCTGGACCATTTGCTAAACAAGTTATTCTGATCATCTCCCCATAATGGATAAAGAGGGGAGTCATGGAATTGAAAATATTGTCACTTCTAAACATCTTGATCCCAATTGTCTTTAAGAAGCAATGAAGCCAGGGGCGCCTGGGTGGCTCAGTCGTTAAGCGTCTGCCTTCGGCTCAGGTCATGATCCCGGAGTCCTGGGATCGAGCCCCGCGTCCGGCTCACTGCTTGGCAGGAAGCCTGCTTCTCTCCCTCTCCCGCTCCCCCTGCTTGTGTTCCCTCTCTCGCTGTGTCTCTGTCAAATAAATAAAATCTTTAAAAAAAGAAAAGAAGCAATGAAGCCAATAGCAACTTTGGCAGGGTGGGGAGCCACAGTAAGCCAGAGCATGGCATCCAAGCCTGTGTGAGGTGAGGAAGGTGCCCACACCAGGCTTCCTATGTGGACACTCTCCTTATCCCACATGGGCTTGGATGCCCAAGCCTGGGCAGCCCAGCTTGGGATGGCAGAATAAATGTGAGATGAGGAGGGCAGCCTAGCTCAGGAC
Organism: Phoca vitulina; assembly: GCF_004348235.1. Taxonomy (NCBI): domain Eukaryota; kingdom Metazoa; phylum Chordata; class Mammalia; order Carnivora; family Phocidae; genus Phoca; species Phoca vitulina. Next base: position 1,951,681 of record NW_022589710.1, read on the forward strand.
GTGGACACGCAAGCGATGTGAGGAGGATGTTCATATAAGGGACTGGCCTAGTAGTTGGTGTCAGAGCTCAAGTAGGGAGACAGGGGCCTCCACTGAGTGGGCAGTCGGTGCAATTTATCAGAGCAGGTGGAGAAGGTGAGGTGGACATTGGCGTGAAGGGACTGCCTTTAAAAGTTAAACAGCATACTCCATGGATGAGGCTATTTTTTTATTTTTAATTTTTTTAATTTTTTTTTTTTAAAGATTTTTATTTATTTATTTGATAGAGAGAGACACAGCGAGAGAGGGAACACAAGCATGGGGAGTGGGAGAGGGAGAAGCAGGCTTCCCGCGGAGCGGGGAGCCCGATATGGGGCTCGATCCCAGGACCCTGGGATCATGACCTGAGCCGAAGGCAGACGCTTAACGACTGAGCCACCCAGGCGCCCCAATTTTTTTAATTTTTAAAAATTAAAAAAAATTTTGATTGGTGTTGCAGGATATATATATTTTCCATTATAACTTTACTTTCATCTTATCCATGTCTTTATATTTAACATGTCTCTCTTGTAAACAGCACAAAATTCGTTCTTGCATTTCTTAATCTAGACTAATAATTTCTGCCCTTTAATTAGAGTGTTTAAACTGTTTATGTTTAATGGAGCTGCTGATAGCGTTGGTTGAAGAATGTCTTATTGGGATTTGATTTGTATTTGTGTGATTTCATCTTTGTTCTTTTGTCCTTCTTTTCCTGCCCTCTTTTGTTGTGTCCCATTTTGTCTCCTTTATTGGCTTTTATTTATACCTGTATATATTATTTTAGCATTTACTGCAGGATTACAGTACAACTCCTCACATATCATAGTGTACTTTGAATTAATGTTATGCCACTTCATATAGGAAACTTGTCATGATGTCTTTCCATTTAACTTTCCTCCCACATTTTGAGTTATTTTTGTCCTACATTTTACTGTATATCATAATTCCAAAAGCATTTTTTGCCTTAAATAATCAATAATCTTTGAACAAAATTTACATAAAGTATTTTATATTTAGTCACATTTTACACATTTATTTCTCTTTTTCTTTTCCTACTTTCAACAGGGATCAATTCCTTTTAGCCTAAAGAACTGCTTTTAGTATTTTTTGCAATGCCTTTCTGATGGCAACAATTCTCTTATCTTTGTTTTTCTGAAAGTGTCTTCATTTTGCCTTCCTTTTAAATACTATTTTCACTGGATAGAGAATTCCAGGTTGAATACCAAAAATAGGTTGCCTATTCCTTTTTTTCTTTCAACTGTTTAAAAATGTCATTTAAGGGGCGCCTGGGTGGCTCAGTCGTTAAGCGTCTGCCTTCGGCTCAGGTCATGATCCCAGGGTCCTGGGATCGAGCCCCACATCGGGCTCCCTGCTCCGCAGGAGGCCTGCTTCTCCTTCTCCCACTCCCCCTGCTTGTGTTCCCTCTCTCGCGCTCTCTCTCTCTCTGTCTAATAAATAAATAAAATCTTTAAAAAAAAAAAATAAAAAAAAAAATAAAAATGTCATTTAAGGGGCACCTGGGTGGCTCAGTCCGTGAAGCGGCTGACACTTGATTTTGACTGAGGTCGTGATCTCAGGGTCCTGGGATTGAGCCCTGCATGGGACTCTGTGCTTAGCAGGGAGTCTGCTTGAAGATTCTCTCTCCTCTCCCTCTGCCCCTCCTCCTGCTTGTGTGCCCTCTCTCTTTCTCTAAAATAAATAAATAAATTAAAAAAAAAAAACGAAAATGTCATTTGGCTGTCTTCTGAATTCTGTTGTTTCTGGTGGGTAGCTTGTTGTTCTTCTTTTTTTTTTTAATGGTCAAACACTTTTTTTTTCATTGCTATTCTTATTGTTGTTTCCCCTAAAGTAATGAATGTATCTTCTTTTCCCTCTACTTTCAACTTTTTGTCTTTATCAAATATCAATTTGACTCGTGTGCTTAGATGTGGCTTTCTTTGTCCTACCTGAGGCTCATTGAGCTTCCTGACTCTGTGGGTGTGAAATGTCGTCTAGCAACAGGCCTATGAAAAAGAGGAACCTAGAGCTGACTTCTTTCATGGTCAAAAGCAGTGTCATGTGGGATACAGAGAGGTAACAAACCCTGTAAGTTCTCTAAGTCCACAAAGAGTGGTACTGGAAGGCAGAGCCATCCCAATACATGTTCCTGAAACTAATGAGAAGATTTGGCATTCCTTCGGGTCTATCCCCCACCAGGAGCTGGTTTTGCATTTCTCTCTCCAGTCACACTGTGACCTGACTCTTCCAGTGAGTCTGGGGAAGGAGGGGTGGTGGCAGTAGATCTTGGTGGTAAGAGAGGCATTTCCTTGAGGTCACTACAGAGCTATTTTATTTTGTTTTATTTCTTAATTTTCTTTTTTTTTTTTTTTTAAGATTTTATCCAGAGAGAGAGAGAGAGAGAGCACAAGCAGGGGGTGGGGCAGGCAGAGGCAGAGGGAGAAGCAGGCTGCCCACCGAGCAAGAAGCCCGATGTGGGGCTCGATCCCAGGACCCTGGATCATGACCTGAGCCGAAGGCAGACACTTAACCAACTGAGCCATCCAGGTGCCCCATTTCTTAATTTTCATGACAGAGATTTTTAAGCAAGAGAAGAATTGTTTCCTCAAAGCTGGGAGTGGGGGCTATTTCCCCAGACAAAGGAGATTTGAGGGAATTGGCATGTTTAACGTGCTTCTCTACCTCCATCCAAATGTGCCCATGAGTAGACTTCAGCTCGCCAAGGAAGATGTTTTGAGTACTTGTCACAGAACGGCTTCCACAGGAGCCTAGAGGCTTTCTCTCCAGGGAGGTGTCTGAGCAGAAGCTCATCACAGAGTGGGGGTTAGAAAACATGTAAGGGTTCTTGCTGGCCTGGCTGTCGGGAGGCCTGGGCTCAGTCCAGGCTCTGTCCTGACTCTGGTACCTTCAGTCAGTTACTACACCTTCCTGGGACTTTGTCTCTCCCCCATTTCTCCAAGGAGGATGAGAGACTGCGGCAAGTGTTCTCAAACGTGTTTTAAACCACAGAACCATTTCCTCGAAGTAAAGGTTATACTTAAACTGAATATGTATGTGGCTGGGTAACTTTAAAAAAATAGTATTTTTAATTTTGTTTTCTGCATTTTCCTTTTTGTCTTTTTAAATCAAGGAAACTTTTAAACAAGGAAAAAAGGAACTTTTTAAATGAAGGAATTTAGTATGCCGTAAATGCCCAGATTTTTTTTTTTTTCCAGCTCCAAGTCAGAAGCTGTGGGACCTCATTGCTCTTCCCTTGTAAAAGTGCCCAAGGTCATTAAGAGATGGTGTTGCTTCAGGCTTTGTGCATAAGATGTGAAGGGGCATGGCTTTGAGGGTTACATGACCCCAGAGTATTTACCCCAGGTCACAGAAGAGTGTGGTGTTGTGTGTATTTGGTGCAGGAAGGCATTAGTCCGGAGCTGGAACTGGGGCTCAGCTTTCAGGCAGTGCTCACACTAGTGGCCAAACCTTGGAGGTGTGGCTGCTGGGAGTGTTTTGTGAGGTGAGCCCAACAGAGGGAGATCCGTGTTTAGCAAGAAATCACATCCTCCATGTGTGGCCTCCAAGCCAGGACTTTTGAGTGTTGAAGAGTCTAGAAAATCTTGGGCTTTGTGCATGCAGCAGGAACCATGGTGGCCTGAAGAACAGAGGCGATTCTCCATTTTTCTAGACTATGTGAGCCTCTCTGATTCTAGTTTGAGTCTGCACAGGTGGGAGCTTGCAGTCATGACAGAGATTGTTTCTGGCTCGTCGGATTGGGTGGGTGTTTAGAGTCAATCTTAGATTGCCTTCAGGCAATTGAATATTGTAGTTTTTCCTACCATTTGAATCTGTATAATGACATTCATACCTGCTACTTCTTAAAATTTGTTTTATTTATTTTTATTTTTAAAAAAGGCTTTATGTATTTATTTGTGAGAGAGAGAGAGAGTCATGTTTGTGAGTGAGCATGGGTAGGGGGGTAAGGGCAGAGGGAGAGGGAGAAGCAGATTCCCCGCTGAGCAGGGAGCCCATGCAGAGCTCCATCCCAGGATCCTCAGATCATGACCTGAGCTGAAGGCAGATGCTTAACCGACTGAGCCACCCAGGAGCCCCTTATACCTTTCGCTTTTGAAGCAAATGAAAATAAGGTTGCCCTGTCCCCTAGGTGAAGAGGATGCTCCAGTAAACAGAGTTTGGTAACTTCACATCCAGAAACTAAATGACTAAAGTCATTTCCAAATCCCATACACTGCTGTTCTAGAGTCACATGCGATAATATTCATACAGACTGTAAACAGCAATAAAAATAACTATAAATACTTGCTTCCTGTGGATTTCCCACAGAGACGTAGGCCACATGGACTCGTGTGGAGGAGGAAGAAAGGGTTAGAAATTTAGGTGAAAATCAACAGTGTCAGGTTCACCTGGGCTCAGGTGATAGAGTTTGCATTCTGTCCAATCAATGCCTGGCACTTAGTAGGTGCTCAATTGCTAGTAGGTGTATTTGCTGGTTGGTTGATGGAAAAAATTGTCCTTTCCAGTCCTACTGCACAGAGGATTCCTTTTTAAGTCCAAAGGCTGATATAGCCCAAGGTGGCCAGTAGGGAGTCTCAGCCTAGAGGTTGGCAGTGACCAGAGGGACAGGTTGAGAGGGACTCAGGCTACTGAGTGACCAGGCCACATAGGGAGACACTGGGCTGGATGGGAGGGGTTGAGCTGGCCCGGCCAGGTGATAGATAAGGCCAAGGGTTCTGGAAAGCCACCCCATCAGCCCTGTCCTCCAAGGATGCTGTTTGGTGCTCTCAGGGCTGGTGCCACTGACGCCCCTCTCTGTCAGGGCATGAGCTGGGTTGGCATCTCAGTGGTGAGGCCCTGCTGGAGCTTGGGTGTTGTAGGTGGAAGGGATAGGAGGTAGGGGCCAGCTCAGATCAGTGTTGTCTGGAGGGGACAGGAGTTGGTGGCCACTGAACACTCTCAGTGGTAAACGGGGATGGAGAAGAAGGGACAGCCAGGAGACTGGAGCCCGAGCTGGTCCCTGAGCTCAGAAGGGGTCAGGGAAGGGAACTCAGTTGAGGTGAGACTCCAGAGCTACTCAAGAGGCCCAGCCCCACTCCGTGCTAGCTTCCTTGGCTGTGGGAGAGAAATGTGCTGCTTGAGAAGGTCCCTGTCACTTCCCAGTGGGGTAGGGCTGTGTCCTTGAGCTGTAGCCCTAGACTGTGCCAGGTTGGTGTCCAGGACCCACAGTGTTACCCCCTTCCTCCCTGCCAGAGAACACAGGGGGAGGAGGTAAGAAGTTCACCCAGAGCCCCAGGCCCAGAGAGGTTCATGGTTTCTCCTGGTGGTGCTCAGCTTCAGCCCTGGCAGAAGGGCAGGCTCTGAGAGACAGGTGTAGCTAAGAAGGAGCTGGAAGGAATTTTGCATGGAGTTGGGGGGTGGATGAAGAAGAGGAAGCAGAAAACAGCAGAATTGTGTCATTGGCCTTGTAAGCACAGAGTTGATGCCGGTGTATGGTCAATGAATAAACAAACCAGCCCTTCACAGCCAGTTAAGAGACATTTATTTGATGGCTGATACTCAGGTAAGAGACATTTATTTGATTGCTGGCACCTTTCCTGCCACCCTTCCCAGCGTGATTCTGGATCAGCTCTAGAGCAAATAGTCTGGTTCCTGCAGGTAGAGGCTTTTCATGGTTTTCTTTATCCAGGGCAGGAAAGTTGAGATTTTGGTGTAGACCCGTGGAGGTGTCCCATTTTTGGGTCCAAAGGAGACAATGCCCTGGGCCACACTGTTACACACGAGAGGGCCCCCAGAGTCCCCCTGTGGACAGAGATAGGGAAGAAGTGAGTCAGCTGTCCTGCTGCCCCTGCCCTCCCCAGCCCCTCTGAGAAGGCTGCCTTGCATGGCCACCATGGGAGATGGGAGGGCAGGACAGGGCTGGACCTTGTCACTGCTTTGCTTCACCCCAGGTGGCAGCTCCCTCTCCTCCCCCGGGTCCCAGATCCTCTGCTGCAGGACTGCTGGCTTCACTCTGCTGTTTAGGGGACCCCAGAAGCAGGTGGGCGGGGCTGACACTCAGCATGGAGGACGAGCCCGAGACCCATGTGGGGGCCAGCTCTGAGGAGCCACCTGGTTTTCACCACTGCATGTCCAGGGAGCAGAGTTTTCTAGCATCGGGGGGCCAGGCACGGGGCAGAGTGCTGCAAATTCATCCTTCTGCAGGAGTGCCTCGTTTAGATTCATCCTAGGCCTTCGGCAGGCTTGCAGAGGGCCTGGGTGCCCCCATCTCTGGCTGCTCCCCCTCTCTTCCTCAGGAAAAAGGTCACTTCTCGGGTCTCCAGATCCCAGGTCTTCCCCAAACACCCCTGTCCCAGAGCCATGTTAAGCAGACCCCCAGTCTCACCTGATAGGAAGACTTTTTTTCCATTGGGTCCCCCACGCACAGCTGAATGGTGCGGTCGTAAAAACCGGGAAAGCAGGATTTGCACTCCTGATCCTCCCGCACTGCCAGCCTCACTACTTGCAGAGTGTCTGGGTACCTGCGTATCTTGGCGTTGACCCGCCCCCAGCCGGCCACACTGCACACCTGTCCGGGCCGCACCCGGGTCTTGCCGGTGGGCAGGCGGAGGGGCCTCACCGCTGCAGTCTGCTTGGCCTCTCTCTCCAGCTGATGGAAAGAGGCAAGAGAGTCCAGCTCAGCCAGTGGCCTCTGGGCCTGGACACCCTGATGAGGCTGCACCGTCTTCTCTCTGCCCTGAGCCACGGGGACTGGTCAGGCGACCAGGGTGGGAAGGAGGGAGGGGACAGGTCCCAGTGGGAGGAGGAAACAGTATGGACCCAGGAGAGCAAGGGCAGCAGGGAGGTTTCCTTACCTGCAGTAACATGATGTCGTTGGAGTAGTTGTTTGGATTATAGTCTGGGTGGGGGATGGCTGTTTTCACGGGGATGACCTGCTGGGTCCTCTCCTGTTCCTTGATGTTGTGGGCCCCCAGGATGACCTTGATGGAGCTGCAGAGAGAGCAGAGTGGGGTGTGGGGGTGTGGAATTCATGGGATACAGCCCCAGGGGCTGTGAAGGGCAGGTGGCAGTTGGGGTGGGCAGGCCTGGAGTTGATGGGGAAACTGAGGCAACAGGAGGGCCCAGGTTTGAGCTGTCTGTGCCTTCTGCTTCTCAGCAGCTGGGGTAGGATTCTGGAGCCATCGGTGACTGTGTCAGGGGTTCTCAGGGGTCAGTTACCCAGAGAAACTTGTGAAATGGCATGAGTTTGCATTCTGATGCCAAAGCATGTCCCAGCTCTTCTCTTACTCCTGCAATGCACCTGGCCCCGGCCTCCCCTCTCCCCACCACCTACCTGCCCTCCCTCACCCCCTTTCAGGAGCCCTCCTGGCTCACGTGTTCCTCAGTGCTCCCGGGGAAGAAAGCAGGGCTCCGGGCCAGGGTTTTCAGGGAGGTGCAGGTTGCTGGTCCCTCCTCACCTTCCGTAGCAGTGAGCGGCAGTCAGCACGAACTTCTTGTGTATCAGGAACCCACCACACTGAGTCTGCTCATTCTCATTCTGGATCCTAAGATATGCCATATAGGGCCGGGAGTGGGGCTTGGCCTCATGTCCCCCGATGATCTCTCCTGAGGGAAAATTCTGTTCTGCTCCTGTGTACCCACCGAATGCACCGGGCAGGCACGGCCTGGATTTGGGAGGGCATGGGAGGGGGCCTCCACTCCCTCCTCTGGGAGGGGGAAGGGCAGGGTCTCGGTCTGTGTACCTGTCTTCTACACACAACCGGAGGGGAGCCTACCTGTCGTAGGGATAGTGATGTCCTAGAGCCTCCTGAACAATCCCTCTCCTGACTTTGCTTAGAAACAAGCAAGTTTCTGAGGCCCCTGTCATCCTGTGAAGTCTTTGCCAGTGGCTAGGACCTAAGTTTCGTTAGGTAGGTGTTGTCTGACCTGGCCTATTTCCGTGGCCTGACACGTAGTAAGTGCCTAGGGAGTACTGTTTGGCTGCATGAAGGCAAGGCTCCCCAAGGAGCCTCCGGATGAAGGTTGGTAGGGCCCCTGCTGCTAGGATTCTGGAAAGCAGAGAAGTTGAGGTCTGCCAAGGTCATATTTGAAAGAGGAGAGCCACTAACAGCCTGGGAAGAAAAGCAGAGTTGGAGAGAGGGATGAGGAGCCTTGGGACAGGGCCAAGGCAACAGCAGTCTTCTGGGGACCGAGGTCCGTCCAAGTGTGGGGTCAGCTGAGCCCCGGGCTTCTCTCCCAAGCAGATGCTGTGGGAAGCACCTGGCTCATCCCACTGGAAAACCAGGCCTGCTCTGCCCTCTGCAGGGGGATTTATGAGGTTCTCTTTTCCAGTTTCTCACCCTCTGCTATGCATTTGTAGGAAAGAACGTTCCATTTCCAGGTGGCAAATGGGGAAGGGGCAGTACCCACTGGCTCTTCCGGGAGCCCAGCCTTCTGCCCTGCCATTCCTGCTGGCAGCTTGTGCAGCATCCCACTTGAGAGTGGGAGGCAGGATGAAGGCAGGGTGCAGCATGTTCCTGGTGGCTAGGTGGATCAGGGGTGTGCAGAAGGGACAGGAGAGCTGTGCCCACTGTGGGACGGGGTCGGGGCTCTGAGGTCGGGGGTGGTCACTCACCTGCCTTGGCCCCGGAAGGCAGGCAAAAGGCCAGCAGGAGCAGGTGCAGGAGCGGCTGCATCTTTCCCAGGAGGCTGCCCAGGTCGGGGCTGCTGGTGCTTCCTCTGTGCTGTCTTTTAGCTCCCAGGAGAGGAAGGGTGTGCAGATGGGCTCACTGACCTTGAACTCCCCTCTGGTTTTGTGGTGCTTCGACCTAGAAGGCTTTCTATGAAAGCTTCCCTGCCCCCACCCCTCTGTCAGATGACGTTCTCTGGGTGGTTGTGTGAGAATCGTGCTGTGACCACATCAGAACCCACCCCAGTTGACTCAGAACAGACCACTCGTTCCAGCCCACAATAGGACAGGGAGCATACAAGGTGGGGACTGGAGGATGTGGTATCAACCTGGATGGGTTCTAGAGCCCAGAAACCCGAATCCCCAGTGATAGGGCCACCACTGCCTCAGCTCCCTGCTGCTAAGCCCATCAGGGTAATTTCTTCAGCAGCTGTGTGTTTAGGCCCCCTGTCTGAATGACCCAACATACCGGAGATGTGTCTCCTTCTCTTAGAGAACAGGCTCTCTGGCGGAGGAGACAGAAACAGCAGTGACCAGGTTCCAGCATGGTCAGTGCCATGGTAGAGGGATGCACAAGACAGTAAGAGAGTGTGACCACTAGCTACTAAATCCATAGGGCAACCCATTCATCACCCCAGCTTCTTTTCTAGGGATTTTAACATCTGTTTTTAAATCACAAATGCTCAGAGTCATAGAGTCCACCTATTTTGTCAATGTTTTTAACAAATGGCTTGCACTTGACACCTAGCTTAAGTTAATGAACCACCTTGACCTTAGACATTGAATCCACTGATTGACTGAAGCCTAGGTCATTCCTCCTTTGGGTAGACTGGGGTCAGTCCTGCCCAAACCACCCAAACCACATGAACTAAGACTGGGAAAAGGTTGGTTCCCCAAAAGAAGTTCAAATTACTAGATTGCTAATACCATGTGAAGTGGGAAAGTATGCCGGGCAAGCAAAGACCAAGAGTTGTCCTTTTAGCATTCTCTGTCCTCTGTCCAGAGAGCCACACTTTTGAGATAGCAGGGTTGCCACATAATAGACTCACTTTTGCTAAGTAAACTCTGCTGTTGATCTTACTACCATTGGATGTGAGGGGCCATTGTTTTTAAACCCCTAAGCCCAGTTCTGTTTAAGGAACAACTAAGGATCTCTGAGTGGGTAGAATCTGGTGATTTAAGTTTCCATCACTACATTTTCTGTCCTTTACAATTTTTCTATGAGGAATATTATCTATCAAAATATATAATTCTGGCATAAATATCTTCCTTATCAAATCAAGTACATTTATTAAACCTCTACTTTTTTGAACTTAGCTTGCCCAGTTGTGGACATTTAAGAAATAAAAGTATCTTTCTGATTATAGTGGTAATATATGTCCATTGAGAAAATTTGGAAAGTAGAAAGGAAAAATGTCACTTATTTGCTTATCTCCTACAAACTGTTACCTAACCAATGCATTTTATTTTTTAAAAGATTTATTTATTTATTAATTTATGAGAGAGAGAGAGTGACCAAGCAGGGGGAGGAGCAGAGGGGGAGGGAGAAAGAATCCCAAGCAGTCTCCAGGCTGAACATGGAGCCCATCATGGGGCTTGATCCCAAGATCTCAAGATCACAACCTGAGCCAAAACCAAGAGCCCGAATCTCAACCATCTGAGCCACGCAGGAGCCCCAGTAATGCATTTTAAATACCTGTAATCATACTATACATACAATGTAATTTTGTTTTATCCTCACTTTACCCCATACCTAAAGTATTTTCTTCATGCTCTTAATGACTATTAGTTTCTCTTTCCTAGTTATTAAAAAATTTAGCAAGCAATTATTTTCTAAAATTGTTGGGAAATTTGGAAAATAATTTAAGCAAAGAGAAAATTGAAATTATCTGATTTCTTTTTTTTAAAGACTTATTTTATACTTTTTTTTAGAGAGAGAGCAGAGGGGAGAGGCAGAGGGAGAGGGAAAGAGAGACTTAAGCAGACTCCATGCTGAGTGCAGAGCTGTATGGGGCTTGATCTCACAACCCTCAGATCACTACTTGAGCCAAAACCAAGAATCCATGCTTAACTGACTGTGCCACACAAGTGTCCCTAAAATTATCTGATTTCTGGGGCGCCTGGGTGGCTCAGTTAGTTAAGCTGGCTTAATGTCAGCTAAGGTCTTGATCTCAGCTCAGGTCTTGATCTCAGGGTCATGAGTTCAAGCCCCACATTGGGCTCTAGGCTGGATGTGGAACCTACTTAAAAAAATGATCTGATTTCTCATCATTCCTTGATAATCATCTTTAATGCCCTGAAGTGTGATCTAACATATTTTTCTCTCACATATATCTGCATTATTTAAAATTCAAAGAGGATTATGCTAAACATAAGGCTATGACCCACATAACAATTGAGGTGAATTTCACATAACCCATAATTCATTAAAGTGTACAATCCAGTGGCATTTAGTACATTCCAAATGTTGTGGGACTACCACCTCTTTCTAGTTACAAATTTTTTCCTCACCCCAGGACATCCATCCATCCCATCCACAACTTAATGGGTACTTAATAACCTTCCATTCTCCCTTCCCCACCCCTGCCTGGTCCACTGGCAACCACTAATCTTCTTTCTGTCTCCATGGATTTGCATATTTTGATTATTTCACTTAAAACGTTTATGCAATATGTGACCTGTTGTGTCTGGCTTCTTTACAAGAGTTCCTATTTCTGCACATCCTTGTCAATACTTGTTATTTTTCATTTTTTTATTATAGCCATCATAGTGTGTGGAGTGGTATCTTGTGGTTTTGATTTACATTTCCTTAATGACTAATTACGTTTAGCATCTTTACCTATGTTTGCTGGTCATTAGTATATCTTCTTTGGAGGAATGTCATTTCAAGGTCTTTACCCATTCCTTAATTGAGTTGTCTTTTTTTTTTTTAAGATTTTATTTATTTCTTTGAGAGACTGAGAGAGAGAGAGAGAGAGAAAGAATGAGCCAGGGGAGGGACAAAGAAGCAGGCTCCCCACTCAGCAGAGATCTCAATGTGGGACTTAATCCCAGGACTTGGATCATGACCTGAGTCGAAGGCAGATGCTTAATCGACTGAGCCACCCAGGCGCCCTAGTTGTTTGTCTTTTTGTTGTTGAGTTGTAAGAGTTCTTTATATATTCTAGATACTACACCTCTATCAGATATATAATTTGCAAATATTTTCTCCCATTCTGTAGATTGTATTTTCACTTTCTTGATACTATTCTTTAGTTTTAAAATTTTTATTAAATCCAATTGATCAATTTTGTCTTTTGTTGTTGGTGCTTTTGGTGTCAAATGTAAGAATCCAGTGTCAGATCAGAGGTCATGAAGACTTACCCTGTGTTTTCTTCTAAGAGTTTTATGGTTTAGCTCTTATATTTAGGCTGTTGATCCATTTTGAATTGATTATTGTGTAGGAGTGAGGTAGGGGTTCAACTACATTGTTTTCATGTAGTTATCTGGTTGTCCAGCAACATTCATTGAAGATATTATTCTTTCTCCACCAAATGGCCTTGCCACCCTTGTCAAAAATCAATTGGCCATAGACGTTTGGGTTTATTTCTGGGCTCTCAATTCTATTCCATTCATCTATATGTCCATCCTTAAGCTGGTACCACACTAGTTTTGATTGCTGTAGCTTCATAATAAGTTCTGAAACCAAGAAGTGTGAGTCCTCCCACTTAGTTTTTCTTTTTTAATGTTGTTTTAGCTATTTGGGGCCCCTTGCATTTCCATATGAATTCTAGAATTGGCTCTTCCATTTCAGCAGAAAATGTCACTGGAATTTTGACAAAGATTGCTTTGACTCTGTAGATGACTTTGGGGAGCATTGCCATCTTAACAATATATGCCTTCCAGTTCATGAATATGGGAGTCTTTCCGTTTAAGTAGTTCTTCTTTAACTACTTTTAACAATGCTTTGTAGTTTTCAGTGTATAATTTATTCACCTCCTTGGTGAAATTGAATTTAATCCTAGGTATTTTATTCTTTTGGATTCTATTGTAAATGGAACTGTTTTTAAAATTTCCTTATTGATTGTTCATTGCTGGTGTATAGAAACAATTTATTCTTCTTTCTCAAGATTTCTTAGGCTATGAAACATGGACATGTTGGCACTGAAAATTAAAATTTAAAATTAAAATTTAAAATTTAAAATTTAAAATACAATACCACTGGGGCACCTGGGTGGCTCAGTTGATTAAGTGTCCAACTTTTGATTTTGGCTCAGGTCATGATCTCAGGGTCCTGAGGTTGAGCCCCATGCTAGGCTCCTTGCTCAGTGGGGAATCTGCTTGAGATTCTCTCTCCCTCTTCCTCTGCCTCTGTCCCTCCCCCTACTTTCTCTCTCAAATAAAAATATATTTTTACATTTTACATAAATGTAAAAATAAATACATAAATACATTACATAAATAAAAAAATAAATAAACAAATCTCAAAAAAAAAAATACAATACCACTTAGAACGGCTCAAGAAAAGAGAAATACTGTGATATAAATCTCTCCAAACATGTACAGGGCTTACCTTCTGTTTAAGATTAACATAACTGAATTGTTTTGGCAGTCTTGAAATATCAACATTATCATGATGGAGAACATTTTAGTGGTTGCCAGTTGTCAGGGATGTGAGGGTAAGGGAGGTAGGTGGGTGTAGCTATAAAAGTGCAACAGGGGGAATCCTTGTGATGATAGAACTGTTCTGTGCTTTGCCTGTATCAGTGTTATGTATCAATAACCAGTTATGATATTGTCCTATAGTTGTGCAAGATGTTACCATTGGATTAACCAGATAAAGTGTCTATGAGATATTGCTGTATTATTTTCTACAACTACATGTGAATCCACAATTATCTCAAAATATATTTAAAAAGGTTGTTTTTTAAATATATTTTTAAAAGATTTTATTTATTTATTTGAGAAAGAGAGAGAGAGTGACAGAGATAGCAAGAGAGAGCACAAGCGGGGAGGAAAGGGAGAAGCAGGCTCCCGTTGAGCAGGGAGCCAGACATGGGGCTGGATTACAGGACTCTGGGATCATGACCTGAGCCGAAGGCATACTTTTAACTGACTGAGCCACTCAGGAGCCCCAAAGTAAAAAGACTGTTTAATACAAATTTTAAAAATACAAAAAAGAAACAACTGATCTTATACCCGCTATTTGTTGAATTCATTTTATTAACTTCTGTTCAGCTCAAACGCCCACTCCATGTTGTTATTGTCACAAATTACACCTCTGTACATGTATGCCCATTCCCATAGCTGGGATCTGATTCCAAAGTCTGTGATCTTAACCACAGCTCTATAAATGTCATCAGATATGTACATATACATTTATGTGTGCTTACATTTCCCTGGCGGTCTAGTGCCTAGGATATATTTATATGTGCTTGTGTATATGTATATGTATATGCTGTATGTTTTTGTTTGTTTGGATCCGTTCATTTTTTCTTTCTGGGCATGATTTTGGTACATTTTTGTTTCGGGAGGATTTTCAGCATTCAAACAGAAGCTGTGTGAAGTCAACTATTTTCCCCTCATTATGAAAGTGGTCAAGGTCATTAAGATATTCTGCTACAGAGATCTTTGTGGGCAACCAGAGGTGAGAAGACATGACTCTGAGGGTGACGGGAACCCAGAGGGAGATATTTCCTCTATGTGAAAATGAGTATGGTATTAGTGGTGTGTGCTATTTGGTTGAAGAATAGTGATCCACAATTGTGACTGAAGTTAACCCCAAAGCAGCATCCCCGATTGGTGTCAAGACCTGGGAGGGGATGGCTGCTGGGCATGCCTGGCTAGACTGACCAAGCACAGGGTCAAAAAAGAGTCTCATACCACATGTGTGGTCTCCCAGCTAAGAGCTGAATGACTTTGAAGGGTCACTGTAGGCTTGGAAACTCAGTGAGTTGCAGTGACCATGATGGTCTGAGGTTTGGAGGCTGTTGTCCATTTTTCTGGCCCCATGTGTGCCTCTCTAATCTGATTTAAGGAAGATAAGGGAAATGTGGTATCTTTTCCATGTCAGAGTTCATATTGAACTTTGTACCCCACAGAGTACCCTAAATGTAAACCATGAAGAAATGGCTGCCCTGGTTATATTTTTTCGTCCTACATCTCTCCTGCATCCAGAGGTAGGTCTCCATTGACACCAGAAGTATAAACTTCAATCCTAGGGACAAATGTGACAACATACACGGAAACTGCAAGTTGTAAGACAAATGAATATTAATCTTGAACAAGATGATTTTCATTTGGGTGGATCTCCCACACAGATTCAGGCCAATCTGACCAGCCTGAACAAGGAAGGAGACTTGGGGAAATTCTGGTGAATGTCCTTTGGCCTTAAGTTTCATGAGGGCATGAACAGTGTCTGCCATGCTCACTTCTGAGCCTCCAGTGCCTGGCACATAACAGGTGCTTAGTATCTGTTATTTGCTGATTGGTAGCAAAAGTAGTGCTGTGCATTTCTGCTGCAGAGACTCTCTCCTTTGCTCAACAGGTGGGCAGCCAGGGTCTTAGACCAGAAGCCAGGTTACCATGGGTGATCAAAAGACAGCTGAAAGGGGCCAAAGCTGTGAGTGAATAGCCTATGAGTGAACTTTGATCCCTTGGAGGATGTGGGACTGGATGTGAGGGGCTCAGCCACAGAAGAGGTGTGCAAAAGAGTCAAGCAGGTCATAACATGGCAAGGCTTTGTGAGGAGGTGGTGAGGGGTAGAAGAGAGAAAGACGCAGAAAACAGGGGAGAAATGTGAGCAGAGGGCACAAGGCAGACTTGGCCCATAGCTGCTACCCAGTGACTGTTAAATAAATAAAGGACAAATCAATCATTGAATTTGAGAAACGGATATTTATTAATGCCATGGCAGCCTCCATGCAGGGAGGTCTGGACTCTTCCCTAAAGACAATGGTCAGTCACAGAGGGGGCTTTGTTGAGTCCTTGCTTTGACTGATCTCTTTTTCCAGGGCAGGAAGCTCAGGATCTTGAATACCTGGAGGTGGTCCATTTTTCATCCAAAGGAGACAATGCCCTGGGCTTCGTTGTTACATGCAAGGGGCCTCTGGAGCCTCCTGTGGGCAGAGGGAGGAAGGATTGACCTGGCTTTCTCCTCGTCCTGCCTTCCCAGCTGGCCTGGGGTGGGTGGTCTCTGTTAGGGGGCTGTGTGGGGGATCAGGAACAGTCGTGGGGCCCAGCCCTGGCCTTGAATGTTCTCCCAGCTTGATCCAGGCCTAGCCTCTGCCCACAGAGCTTTGTTGTGGTAATAACTGCAGAACAGCTGCCTGGGCTTGGGCAGGCCATGCTCTCACACAGCTGTGAGCCACAACTTGGCTCTCCTAGGAGAATCCCTGGCTTGGGGCTGCAGAGCCCTGGAGAAATGGCCACCATTTTCTCACAAAAGGCACACCAGGGTAGCCACACCAGTGACAGTCCTACTAAGGTGTCTGTCTCTATTTACTCCTCTCAGAGGAGCTAGCTTTTTCTGATGCATCTAGCTCAGGGGATGTGATTTTCAAATGCACACTTCCAGATAAGGTGCTGTATTAGTTTCCTATGGCCGCTGCAACAAATGATCACCAATTTGATGGCTTAAAACAATAGAAATATATTCTCTCACAGTTCTGGAGGCCACAAGTCCAGAAACATCAGTTTTGTGGGGCTGATGTCAAGGTGTCAGCAGGGTTGTGTCCCCTCTGGAGGGCCTCGGGGAATCTATTTCTTCCTTCTTCCAGTTTCAAGAGTACATTCCTTTGTTCATGGCCCCTTCCCCCATCTTCAAAATATATAAAAATATAATTAAAGGAGCTACAAATAAGTCAAGTTAGGAAAAAATACCACATGATATTCACCACCTAGTTACAACCACCAATGATTTGGTGTATATTTTAATAGTTTTTTTCCTATGCAAATAGGTATACTTAGCAAAATGAAAAAGGGATAATGCTACACATAAGATTTCCCCCCAATTTTATTGAGGTATAATTGACATACAGCACTATATAAGTTTAAGGTGAATAGCATAACAACTTGACTTATATATGTTGTGAAATGATTACCAAAAATAAGCTTAGCTGACATACATTATCCTTCTAATGTGATCTTTCTTGGTCTCTGTGGTGGAGGGAGGTGCTTTGTGCTCTAGGATTTCCTCAGTGGTGTCTTGTCCATGAGTAGTTATTGATTGTTCTTCTTGTGAAGGGAAGCCAAGTCAGGAACAATCTCTGTCACCATCTTGGTGACATCATTCTCCTACCCATAAGATTTTGTAATCTGCTTTTGTTACTTAGTCATATGTGACTACCAGGAAATATTAATCATCATTTTATTCTATTTTGTCATTTGCATGTGACATATGAACTTATGACAATTTACTTAATGTTTCTCCTTTTGTTTTATGCCAAGGTTTCTCTCAATTTTCTTTTTTGCTAGTATATACAACACAGTAATGAACAACCTTTATGTACATGTCCCATTTTCCAAAGATGGATTTGCTTGTTCAAAGCTTAGTTGTATTTTTTTTAACTTTTTGTACACATTAGCAATTGCTATCTAAAAAGATTGTACAAATTTATTTTATTATTTTTTAAAAAATTTTATTTATTTATTTGAGAGAGAGAGCACAAGCAGAGGGGGAAGGGGCAAAGGGAGAGGGAGAAGCAGATCCCCTGCTGAGCAGGGAGCCTGATGCAGGGCTCAGTCCCAAAACCCTGAGATAATGACCTGAGCCAAAGGCAGATGCTTAACCCACTGAGTCATCCAGGTGCCCCAGATTGTGCAAATTTATATACTTAATATCAGGAAATCTCTATGGCAGTTCTCTACACCTATGCCTATACTGAATATTGTCATTCTTTTAAATCCCTGCCAGTCAAAAAGACTAAAGTGTTATCTTGATGTTTTAATGCTTTTTTTGGGGTGGGGGGGTGGGGGGAGTGAGAGCATGCAAATAGCCAGTTAATGTTTTTAGCTTGGTTTTCTATAGGGTTCTTAAAAATCCTATTTATGTTTATATCATACTCCATTATATGGATATTCCCATAGTTAATCCTTCCCACTTTGTTATTTAGGCCATTTCTAATTTCTGGCAATATTAAATAAAACTGAGATGAACGTCTTTATGCTCAAAGTTTATTGTTTATTGCAGCCTCTGTGTGTGTGTGTGTGTGTGTGTTTGTGTGGTGTTTTCGGTTCTGTTTTTTAGGATATATTCCCAGTGGTAGAATGATTATGTCATAGCAAATAAACATTCTAAAAAATGATATTGAAACACTGAACTGTTTCTCTTTGTTGCTGGGAAACCTACTAAGAAAGAAGACATCCAGGATCCTGGCTCGTCAAGCACTCCCTGGTTCCTGGCTTGCCATGGTCATTACCCCAGTGCAGTACCGTTTCATCATTGTGTCTCTCATCCCTAGGGTCTTATCTTTACACCACTACATAAGGCCACGGTGCCCATCAGGTGCTAGCAATTTAGGAGGAGGAATAAGAGGCTAAACTCTCCTTGTGAGGATCAGGGGGTGGGTGGGGTTTTTTCATCCCTTCTTTTGCTCCAGCCTTGGTCCCATGTCTGCTGGGTCAGAACATCTCCCTTAGCTGGTTTCTCAGGTCCTTCCCTTTCCTTTTTCCATTATTCTCTGGTATGACTTTCAAACAATGATCTGTTGGATGCCCCTACATTCCTCTAAGTGCCACAAGATTCCCTTAAATGTAGAAAAGGGGAGTTTTAAAATTCAGGAAGAGGATATCAGGAAGGAGTTTATACACCACATTGGATTAACTTTTTATAAGAAACTTCCCCTGAAGAAAACCAACCTGTGAAAAATTTGGATATTTCTCACTGAAATTAAACAGTTTTTCTACATGTTACCAGGACAGGAGCTCACTAAAATGTAGTCATTGAACTATTTTCTGGGATTTTGTGAGGTAAAGAATAACTGCCAAAAAGATAGGGCAAAGGCTAGGGAAAATAGTTCTAGTTATGTCCCTCAAAGGAGAAATTGAATCAGGTTGCTTGGGTAAATAAAAAAGGAATATGCTGATGTCTATCTGTAGTTTAAGCAGGCAGGCTAGTTAGTCCAACCCTCTGAATGAAAAAAATTTAGGGAAAAAAACCAGGGAAGAAAAAGCTTTCTAAAGCACTGATGAACTGGTAAGACAGTGGAGAACTCTCAGGTTAAACTTTGGATGTAATTCTGAAATCCATTAAGGCAAGCAGAAATCAAAACAACCCAAGCATTTTTTGCCCTGAAGGTATTTGCCATCTAAACAATTTGGCCCTCAGTTTTGGTGATTTCTTGGGGCAAGAGGGATAAACGTCAAGGTCCTGGGTCCAAATGATATGGAGGGTCAAGTATGAAACTCCCTTACTGTAATCTGGGGCCCCCATGGGCTGTCCTGTGGCATAAAGGTAAAGCAGAACTAAATCTGTCCTCACCAGAGAAGACAGCCTTGGTACTGAATAAAGTGGGAAAACATAAAAAAGGGAAAAATAACCAGACCCTGAGAAGTTGTGACCAAGGGCCAAACTTCCTGAAGATTTACAGCCTAGGTTTTCATTGACTGGACAGACCAGGTCTAAAGCAGTGGTCTTGACTTTCTGATGGTTTAGAAGGGGGCATTTTAGAAGAGTGCCATGCAGAAGCAATTGCAAATTCTCTCTGAAAGAGACATTTTTATTCTAGGCCTTGGAAATCCTGCCATCCCTCACACTCCCCCAACATCTTTTTTAAAAGTAACAAGCTGCACATAATCAAAATGCCAAAAGAACACAAGAAAACATGACACTGTGAATGAGTCAGCAGAAATAACACTTAGCAGGAGCAGGTCAGCGAGCACTTGAGATGTTGGTGTTATCTGGCACATATCATAATACAAACTTAAAAATAACTGTAGGGAACAGGAAAATATGAAGTTTCATAACAAATTTGATAAGGAACTAAACAGGACTTCCAAAAATAAAAAAAAGCAATAAAATTAAAAATTCAGTGGATGGTTTTGATTGCAGACTGAAGACCACAGAAAGAGAATTACTAGCTGGAAGAAATAGCAGAAGAAATTATTGGAGTACAATACAGAAAAACCCAAAACTAATCTAGTTACTAGAAACTATTAAACGAAAATGAACATTGTCTATATAAAATGATAATCGAGTCCCACATCAGGCTCCCTGCTCACGGGGAGCCTGCTTCTCCCTCTCCCTCTGTCTCCTGCTCCCCCTGCTTGTACACACACACTCTCTCTCTCTGTCAAATAAATAAATAAAATCTTAAAAAAAAAAAAGAAATAGGGTAGAATGAAAATGCAAAAATGTTGGGAGGAGGTAAATGAGATTAAAGGTCCTGCATTTCTTTTGTTTTCAGGGAGGAGGGTCAACCTGATTAAGTTTAGTCTTTGGTAAGTTAAGGAAACATGCTGTACTTTTATGTAACCACTAAAATAATATAAACAGTGTTTATCTTTCAAATCAGCAGAAGGGAAAAAAGGAAGGGTAAAAAATAATCTATCCTAGAAAAGGTAAGAAAGAAGAGGGAAAAAACCATAGAATAGTTGGGGACAAATAAAAAGCATCAGTAAGAGTATATTTAAAAGCAATATATCAATAACTATATTAAATATAAACATATGGAATGCTCCAGTCAAGTCAAAGAATATCAGATCGGCTATGAAAATGAAACATAAATATATATTCTGTGCAAGAAATAGGTTTTAAAAGTTGAAAGGAAAAGAAAGGAAGTGGATACACCATTTACAGTAACCATAGGAAACCACTATAGGTGTATTCGTACCCGACAAAACCGACTTTAAGTCAAAAGCATCTGTAAAAATAAATAGGGCCTTTTCATCAAAAAGTTCATCAATGAAAATGTTAAATTCATCAGAAAGACAAAATGATTTAAAATTTTAATGCACCTCATTCTATGACTAGAAAATATATAAAACAAAAATTGAAAGAACTCCAAGGAGAATAAATAGTCTCAGGACTTGTACAGTAAGTAGATTAAAAAAAAAAAATCAGTAAGGATGATTGAAACAAAACAATGACTGGGGCATCTGGGTGGCTCAGCCATTAAGGGTCTGCCTTCGGCTTGGGTCGTGATCCCAGGGTCCTGGGATCGAGCCCCACATCGGGCTCCCTGCTCTGCGGGAGGCCTGCTTCTCCGTCTCCCACTCCCCCTGCTTGTGTTCCCTCTCTCGCTGTGTCTCTCTCTGTCAAATAAATAAAATCTTTAAAAAAAAAAAAAAGAAACAAAACAATGACCAAATTGGACATAATAGACACCTTCAGAGCAGTGTACCCACCCAGTGCAGAATATATATTTTTATAAGTATGCAGAACAGACTTGCCAAATTTGATCCTATACTGGCCACAAAGAATATCTTGAGAAATTCCAAAACCATAAATCTTTGGACTATTTACTGGCTGTAACAAATTAAGCTAGAAATCAATAAGATGGTAACTAGAAAAATCCTTACAATATTAGAAAAAAAGAAACATACTTTGAAATAACCCACAAGTCAAAATGAAATTTAAAAAGAAACAGAAAATGTTTTGAATTGAATAGTACCAGTACCAGTTCTTATTACAAATGGTGGAATGCAGCTAAAGCAAGCGGAGGAAAAGATATAGTCTTAAAACCTCACATATTACAAAAAACTGAAATTATATATCTCAAGACGTTAGAAATTAATAAGTGAATAAATTCAATGAAGTAGGAGGAAGAAGTAATAAGAGGTAGCAGAAGTTAATGAAATAACGGGTAAACATACAATAGAGAGGTTTAATAAAGCACAGATGAATTATTTGAAAAGGCTAATAAAATTGACAAGCCTCTGGAGAAACTAGTCAAGGATAAAAGAGAGAAGGAACAAATATTTAATATTATGAACTAAAAAGGGAGGATTTTTACAAATGCTGCAGGCCATTAAAAGATAAGCTAAGAATATTATAGAACAACTTGATGCTAACAAATTTTAAATTTCAGACAAAATAGAAATATCACTGCCTCACCCCTATTCAAGAAGAAATTGCAAACTTAGATGATCCTGGAACTAGCAAAGAAATTGCATCAGCAATCAGCAATTTTCCACATAGAGAACTGGCCTAGATGGCTTTACTATTAATTTTTACTAAAATTTGAGGAAGGAAAACTTTTCATCTACAAAGTCTTCTTCCAGGAAGGAGATGAAGAAGGAATATTACCCATCGCACTTTATAAGGCTGACATAGCCTTGATACAAATAACAGAATAAGGAAATTTACAGGTCAATCTCATGCATGATTCATAGACACAAAAATTCTGCACAAAGTATCAACTCTTGAAATTAGTCCAACAATATATGAAAAGGTTAATATGCTGCAGACAAGTTAGGTTTACACTGAGAATGCAGATCTCACTGAACCTTAGGAAGATAAATTGACATAATTTGCCACACAAACAGGTCTAAGAGAAAAATCATATCATTACCTTAATAAACAGAAAAGCAGTTAATAAAATTCAACATCCACTCATGATAACAAAGATACCCTTTTAGCAGACTAAAATGGGAAGAAACTTCCTTAGTCTAATAAACAGTATGTGCAAAACCCTTAGAAACCATTTAACCAACTCCTCATCCCACAAGAACACAGGAAAACCCTTCTCTCTAGGCTGCGTTGCCCATGGAGTGTGTGATCCTGGCCTGAATTTGGAGAAGATCCCAAGTGGGATCCTTTCAGGGAAGTCTATAGAGACTGAAGGGGGAGAATGTGAGAGTAGATCTGAGAGAGAAAGCAGGGCTGGACCAGAGAGGAGGGTTTGCAGCCCTATGGACTCTGTTTCTAGCCTTTCATCCCACTTCTTTGGACCTGGTGCTCTGACGCTGATGTATGCTCCTGTGTTTGGGGCCTTGGGGTTCTCTTGTTCAGGGGAGATCATCAGGGCACAGAGGCCAAGCTCCACTCCTGCCAGGCAGGGTGCCCCCGCAAATCACTACTAGGCAGAAGATCCAGGTGTGATAAGTGCCAGTGAACAAGGCTGTTGTGACGGTTCATCATGGGGCTGGACAGAGAAAAAGCTTTGGCTTCTTCTCCATGTTTTGGACAACCAGAATAAAAATTATATGGGGACAACATGGGGGTAGTAGTTTGGGCTCAAAGAATTTCTTTATTTTTGAAGAATAACTGAGAAGGTAGAACTGATATTCTGGGATATTATTCTCTGTGCATAACTCCTTCCTGGGCCTCTCTCCAGGAAAAGTTCATGTCTTAGTCCTTACTGTCCAGGACCAGACTCTCTGAGACACTCCCTGCAATTGTTCTAGAGAAGCTCCTGACGCTGAGTGACTGATCTTGCTGAGCCACTTGCCTTAGCAACTTGGGAAGTATGGCTGGCTGTGGTAATATCACAGATCACACGGCATTGCATCTTTCCTTGACTCCATTCTTTTTTCTCACTCTGATTGACCTGGGCTTGCACTGCCCAAATAAATCATTACCTCCATAATCCTTGCTTCAGGCTCTGTTTCCTATAGGAGTCAGGATAAGACAAAGTGGGAAAGCCCAATTTTTGTCATTTCTTCCTTGTATTTCAGGTCGAAAGTTGAAGCTCAAAGGGAGTCTTCTCATAAATTACAAACAAGATAATCTCCTGGGATATCCTTCCATTGAAGTCTGGCCTTCTTATGGCATCCCCTCCTGGCAGTCTTTGGATATTTCTCCCCTCTTTATAACCAAGGTTTAGGATGGAAGGTCTTTATTTATCCCCTTTCACAATGAGTTTCTGGGGGATCAAGAATGTCACCTAAATACTTTCTATTGGTAGAGTAAAGCCAGTGTTGTAGCCTTATAAAGAGCATCCCGAGAGTCTCAGCTCCCTGAAGGAAGGAAGTTTATCCTGTGCCTTCTGAAGGCAAAACATCTCATTGGGAAAATGAGATGTCTATATTGGTAAGTACTTTGATAATCGAGAAAGAGCTGGGGCTTAGTCCTACAAAGTCACCAAAAACCTCTGATGGCCTCAAAATTGGTTGTATTTTCCCTTACTCTTCCGATACTACATTCTTCCTGTTTTACAGCTATGTGATTATCCAACCAGAGGATGACAAAAAACAGCCAAAGAATAACTGAATGTGCACGATGAGGACAATGCACATGTAGATATTTATTTAATGCTGTCAGGAATGATGGAAATGATAAGAAATGATGCAAAATACAAAGCTGTGTACTTTAAGGCAGGGGATGAATGTGAAGTAATAAGGAAAAGAGTAATGAGAAACTGATAGTTCATAAATTACTTAGTAGATATTCAAAAGATTGCTTAAGAATCCGTGATAGGAAAGAGAATGCCTTTCCTAGGAGCTTCTTGGGATTTCCAGGAAATCAGGCATGAAGGACTTTTTAGAACTGATTAGTTGTCTTGAATTGCATTTTTGCATTTTTCTTAACCCATGAGACAAAGACTTCATCTTTTACTTTCTCTTTCTCTAGGTTATTTCATTTCTGGCATTTGATCTGGTCGTCTAACTTTTTGGGGTCACTTTCACGTGGGGTGACATGTAGCCCCCTTCCTGCATGCCACTACCTTCTACTATGAAGTTTCCATTCTAGGAACGTGACATTCAAAAAGTGGAGACCAATTGTGTAACCTCAGTCTTGCCTTTTTATTGAAGAATGAATTTAAAAAAATTAAGTTTTTATTAAAATTCCAGTTAGTTAATGTTAATGTGTAATGTTAGTTTCAGGTGTACAATATAGTGATGCAACACTTCCATACAACATCCGGTGTTCATCACAACAAGGGCACTTTGTAATCCCCTTAACCTATTTCACCCATCCCCCACCTCCCCTCTGGTAGCCAAGTTTGTTCTGTATAGTTAAGAGTCTGTTTTTTAGTTTGCCTCTCTTTTTTCCCCTTTTGCTTGTTTGTTTTGTTTCTTAAATTCTACATATGAGTGAAATCATGTAGTATTTGTCTTTCTCTAACTTATTTCACTTAGCTTAATACAGTCTAGTTCCATCCATGTCCTTGCAAATGGCAAGATTTCATTCTTTTTTATGGTTGAGTGATATTCCATTGTGTATATATACCACATCTTCTTTATCCATACATCAATTGATGGACACTTGGGCTGTTTCCATAATTCGGCTATTGTAGGTAATGCTACTATAAACATCGGGGCACATGTAGCCCTTTTAATTAATATTTTTGTATTCTTTGAATAAATACCTAGTAGTGTGATTGCTGAATCATAGGGTAGCTCTATTTTTAACTTTTTGAGGAACCTCCGTACTGTTTTCCACAGTGGCTGCACCAGCTTGCATTCCCACCAACAGTGCAAGAGGGTTCCCTTTTCTTTACATCCTCACCAACACCTGTTGTTTCTTTTAGTCATTCTGACAGGTGTGTGGTGGTATCTCATTGTAGTTTTGATTTGTATTTCCCTGATGCCAAGTGATGTGGAGCATCTTTTCATGTGTCTGTTTGCCATCTGTATGTCTTCTTTGAGAAAATGTCTATTCATGTCCTCTGCCCATTTTTAATTGGATTATTTGTTTTTTTGGCTTTGAGTTTTATAAGTTCTTTATATATTTTGGATACTAACCCTTTATCAGATATGCCATTTGCAAATACCTTTTCCCATTCAGTAGTTTGTCTTTTAGTTTTGTTGATTGTTTCCTTCGCTGTGCAGAAGCTTTTTATTTTGATGTAGTCCCAATAGTTTATTTTTGCTTTTGTTTCCCTTGCCCCAGGAGACATATGTATAAAGCAGTTCCTACGGCCAATGTCAAAGAAGTTAACTGCCTGTGTTCTCTTTCAGGATTTTTGTGGTTTCAGATCTCACATTTAGGTCTTTAAACCATTTTAAATTTATTTTTGTGTATGGTGTAAGAAAGTGGTCCAGTTTCATTCTTTTGCATGTTGCTGTCAATTTTTCCCAACACCATTTGTTGAAGAGATAGTCTTTTTCCCATTGGGTATTCTTCCCTGCTTTGTCAAAGTTTAATTGATCATATACCTGTGGGTTTATTTCTGGGTTTTCTATTCTGTTCTATTGATCTGTGTGTCTATTTTTGTGCCAGTACTATACTGTTTTGATTACGACAGCTTTGTAATATAACTTGAAGTCTGGAATTGTGATGTCGCCAGCTTTGTTTTTCTTTTTCAAGATTGCTTTGGCTATTTGGGGTATTTTGTGCTTCCATACAAATGTTGTAGCTCTGTGAAAAATGCTATTGTTATTCTGATAGGGATTACATTAAATGTGTAGATTGCTTTGGGTAGTGTTGATATTTTAATGATATTTGTTCTTCCAATCCATGAGTGTGGAATGTCTTTCTATTTCTTTGTGTCATTGAAGAATAAGATTTCATCTTTAGGAATTCCACTGGACTCCCTCTTTCCCATGTGATTTCCACCCTCCCTTTTCCTTCATTATATAAAATGGCTGTACACCACATACTGATACTCCACATCAGTGTTTTCATCTGTCTTCTTGCTTCTAACCCCAAATCTAACCAGGATGAGGAGAGGAGGGTACATATGATATACTCAGGAAACCTGTGACAGTCAGACAATGGGAGCATTATGGGTGGGGTCTGTATGTGATAACCCTGTGCTACGGCATCCAGATGGAAGGCAGACATTCCAACATTGCCTAATCACTGTAGATACCCCTCTCATTGCCCCAGACGTAATAAAAATAAAATAATCCCTTGAAAATGTGTCATAGAAAAAGTGCAAAATGCCTGGGAGCTGAGTTAAGGCTGAGAGCTCATTTGGATTAGTCAATAACCACAAAATTGCAATTAACTGCTGTCACCACAGATCACTCTTTTAGGGTTTATGGTGTTGCAAGAGCCGTTGAGTCTTTATAGTCATTGTGGCCACAGTGGGAACCTCATAAAGAGATCACTGTGGGCTTTAGATCAAAGATAAAGGTGCTGCCTCCTGCAAATTCTGAGACTTTCCATTACTTGAGCTGACATGGGGAAGCCAAATCCCAGAACACGTGAGAAATAGTTCCTGTGGGAAGGGTTTTTATATAATACAGATGGAGGTGCAGTGTCCAGGTCTGGGCAATTCTTTCAGTCAAAAAGAATTTATTAAGTACTTTCTCTGTGTGTGGCATTGTACAAAGCATGGGGAATCCGATGGTGAGCAATACCAAGTTAGTTTCTAACTTTGAGGAGTGAAACATACATTAGCCAAATAAACACACATGTGTGTGATTATGAATGGTGGCAAGTACGCTAAAGGAAAAAAAATTAAGAGAATAAGACAGGTTAAGCTGACCTTTTATAAGGGTCAGGAAAGACTTTCCTGAGGAGGTAATATTTGCCAATCTTGCAAACAGGAAGTTGAAGATGGAAAGTGTTCTCTGATATGTTTAAGTAATTATCTTGGGGGTGATCACATACCTGGAGGTTCTGGAGTATCCGAACATTATGAGAAATGATGAAGAATTTTGCCAAAAATTAATGTCTTCTATTTTCCAGAAAACACATGGAATTCAAAGACAATAGGCAGGAATTAATAAATTGGAGTCTTTGAAAACTTAAATCTTCTGTTTTTAAAAAAATTTTTTTTCTTTTTAAAGATTTTATTTATTTATTTGACAGAGAGAGACACAGTGACAGAGGGAACACAAGCAGGGGGAGTGGGAGAGGGAGAAGGAGGCTTCCCGAGGAGCAGGGAGCTCGATGCAGGGCCCGATCCCAGGACCCCGGGATCACGACCCGAGCTGAAGGCAGATGCCCAACGACTGAGCCACCCAGGCGCCCCTTAAATCTTCTGTTTTAACCAAAGTTATCATGATAGTATAGAAAACAACTCTGGACTGGGAGACGATATTAAAATTATCTGTTGAAAAAAGGCATCTAGAACATACAAATAAAATTTTTAAATTCTTAAGGAAAACAACTTGAATGTAAATGTGCAAAGGATATGACAGACAATTCATAGAAGAGCTAACTGAGATGGCTAGTAAATATTTGAAAGATAATGAGCCTCAGCAGTAATCAGGGAAGTGGTAATAAAAACCTTCATGGTTTCCTATTTCACACCAAGTAGAATGACAAAAATTATTAAGCTTTACAATACTAAGTATTGTTGTATTAACTGGAACAATAACTTTGTGAAACAACTGGGCAATACTAAAGACAAGTGAAGGTACATATATTCTACGACCCAGGGTATATACCTGGGGTATATCCACTTTAAGGATATACCCTGGAGAAATTCTTGCACATGAGAACATAGATGCACAGTAAAGGGTGTTCACTGAGAACTTTTTTTAAAGCAAAAATTGGAAACAACCTAAATTTCCTAGGAATGCATAAATAAATTGTGTTATTGTGCACCCATTAATATGAATGGACTATATTTACATGTATCAACATGAATAAATCTCAGAAATATATCAATGAATGTTTCTTTCAGGAAGCGAAACAGGATGACTAGCAGTCAGAGGTGAGAGGAGTATTTTTACTTTTTCATGCTTTTGGAACCAGATTTTGCAGCAGGTAAACACATTTCTTAAAAAAATACAATTAAATTTTTTTAAAGATTTACTTATTTATTTTAGAGAGAGCAGAAGCAGGAGGGGCAGAGGGAGAGGGAGAGAGAGTCCCAAGCAGACTCCCTGCTGAGTGTGTAGCCTGATGCAGGGCTTGATCTTGAGTTATCCATCTGGATGCAGGGCTCGATCCCATGAGCCTGAGATCATGACCTGAGTTGGACGCTTAACTGACTGCGCTACCCAGGCGCCCCCAAAATACAACTAGTTTTTAGGGGCACCTGGGTGGCTCAGTTGGTTAAGCATCTGCCTTGGCTCAGGTCATGATCCCAGAGTCCTGGGATAGAGCCCCGCGTTGGGCTCCCTGCTCAACAGGGAGTCTGCTTCTCCCTCTCCCTCTGCCCCGCTTGTGCTCTCTCTCTCTCTCAAACAAATAAATAAAAATCTTAAAAAATACAATTAATTTTTAAAAAATGTTGAATAATTATAAGGTTGCAGAAGCTGGTATAAGATCAACCATCTTTAAAAAGTTTAAAAGCAGACAAAATGAAGAACAGCCAGCTCACTTCTGTTTCTCGCATGGTTTCAACAACTCAGACTGCTCAAAGTTTAACTCAGATGAGTCCCAACTTCCCCTATGGTTTCTAAACCTGAGCCACCGCATTGGCTGGGAACCAAAGCTCTTGATTTTCTTCCATTATTTGCTTCTGACAATGGAGACACCAGGGGAAGAAAAGTATATCGAGAACTTTTGATATACTTCTTGTGTAGTATACAAGGGAAAGGCTGGGCCACTGAGTGCTCACTCCCCTTCCAACTCTGAGGGCAAGCGCCTGGTGTGTAGAGCGACCCCTGCCCTGGGCAGCCTGTCTGGAAAGCCCAGCTCCTCTGGATGATCTTGGCAGCTGTTCTCCTTCCTTTCTCAAGATTGTTTACTTCTTTCTGAAACTTACCACAATGTGCTGGCTGAGTTAGAACAAGGCACTTTGCTGAAATCTGTTGTATACATTGTCATGATAAGTATATGAATCAGCTGATGTCTACACTGTAGACAGATCTCTCCGTACTCAGATTCTTTTCCTTTCCTTTCCTTTCCCTTTCCCTTCCTTTCCTTTCCTTCCCTTTCTTCTTTCCTTTCCTTCCCTTTCCCTTTCCCCTTCCCTTTTCTTTCTCTTTCTTGCTTGCTTCCTTCCTTCCTTTCTCTCTCTCTTTTTTTCTTTCTTTCTTTTCTTCTTTCTTTCTTTCTTCTTTCTTTCCTTTGTCTTCTTTCTTTCTAGACCTACTCAGATTTCTAAGTCCTTGTGTGTCTGAGTTCTACTCTTGTGAGGGAGAAAACTGACCCTTCCCTTGGGCCCTTCCAACTGGAGGAGAAGGCCTAAGCTTTAATGCTTCGTTGACAGGGTCTTGGATCACTAGCTCAGCCTCTTCTCTCATTAAGTCCCTCTTCTTTGCACTGATTCTCCATGCTTTGTACAATGCCACATGCAGAGAAAGTACTTAATACATTCTTTTTGACTGAAAGAACTGCCCAGACCTGGACGTTCCGCCTCCATCTGTATTATATAAAAACCCTTCCCGCAGGGACTGTTTCTCACGTGTTCTGAGATTTGGCTTCGTCAGCTCAAGCAACAGAGAAGTCTCAGAATTTTTATCTTGTACCTCCCAGGAGTGGTGACGAGGGGGAGTAGTCTTAAGTGATTTTGTGGTGTTAGGAGTATCCTTGAACAACTTTCTGAGTTAAATTGGGAGACAAAATCTCCGAAAGAAAGGAAGGTTTATATTTCACCTGGACCCCCACAGGTGGCCAGGCCAGCCTAGGAAGGAGAAGCAGCAGGTGAAGAAATAAAGGAGAAAGTGCTGAGGTGGTGGGGTCATGGAAATCTGCCGCTGCTTGAACCTACATCCTGAGATTCTCAGAGAGAATCCTCCCGCTGCAGTCCAAGCTCAGACAACTCTGCCCAGGCAAGTAGTACAAAGAGATCTCTGCCACACGCCCTTAACTGAATAAAAAAACCTTCTTGTGGTCCCAGAGCAGGCTCCCTGTCACTGGCTGGGAGACCCTATAAGACCACAGATGTTTAGCATGTTAAGGTGACATGCTAAATGACAGGCTTGTGGCTTTTCCTACTAACTCTTCAGCTGCCACCACCTGAGGACTTGGTGGGGTGGGGTGGGCAGATTTCTTCCTGTGCACAAGCTCAGGTCTAGTTGCATGAGTCTCCTCCCTGGTGACAAAGCAACACCATCAAAATAAACGTCTCTTAGAGCTCCAAGCTCTAGCAGTGCCCCATTAGATACAGATTGCAAATCTGAGCTACACAGTATCACTACAGAGTCCACACTTAGCCGGTGAATTTTATTAAGATCTCTTCAAACAGCCCCCAACAGTCTCTGGCTCACGTTTGTGGAGAAGGCTCCAAGGCCTAGTGTCCTCCTTCTGAAAATGGAGGCTGACGTTGCCAGTTGCTTGTCCGGTAGCCATCTCCTCTTCTTCCTCACTAAAGAACCCTCGTTTTGCTTAGGGTGATGATGGCACCCAGTTAAATATACCCACCTTCCCAGACTCCTTTGCACACAGGGGTTTACGTGGGATACAATTCCAGCCCATGGAAGTCACCGAGCAGGATTTCTAGGAGAGGTTTTAGATTTTACTTATTTATTTGAGAGAGAGCGCGTGCACGTGCGAGAGAGAGCACCAACAGGGAGCAGGGGGAGGGGCAGAGGGAGAAGCAGACTCCCCGCTGAGCAGGGAGCCCCATGCAGGGCTGGATCCTGGGACTCTGGGATCGTGACCTGAGCTGAAGGCGGACGCTTAACGGACTGAGCCACCCAAGCGCCCCTTCTAGGAGAGGTTTTAAAAGGGGGGGTCTTCTCTTTATTCTTTGTCCCCTCCTTTCATGCCTGGAGAGGGAGTATCACTTATGTCCTACGCCTCTAAGATGGTGTGAGTGAAGACTTCTCTCCCCTCCCTACCCACCTCGCTTTTACTGGTCGGCTCTCTCCTTTTCTCTCCAGCACAATGGCTTGTTTCCAGTGTGCATTTTCTGCCCGGGAAATAGCTGCTGATGCTCCCATGAAGCACTAGGTTGGATTCACCCTGCCGTTCGGCCTTCCAGAGGGAGAGAGAACACGTGTGGCGGCAGCAAACCGACTGCACTGATGGCACATGACCAGAGAGGGCGCTCCCTAGCCCCCAGGCCACGGGCATGTTTCAGACCAGGGACTAGGACATGACCTGCGTGCGACGCCAGCTCCAATCAAACTTACATCAATTTATAGAAAATAAGAGAGGCGATATATTTCAAATTCCGGAGTTTTTAAACTTCGTACATGTGTATTGATAATTTTGAGTGACTAAGCCTGCTTAAATCAATGCAGTACTTATTAGAGAAAAAAATCATCGAACAATCTCATAGGATCTACAAACTAATAGAGTTCAGCCGTGTTGCTGGGTACAAGATAAATATAAAAAATCAACTGGGTTCTAGAAACTTAGGCAAAAAATTAGACTACATAAATTTTAAAAAGAAACTTATTTACAATAGGAACAATGCCTCTAAGTTATCCAGGAATAAATAGTAAGTGGGTGAGTCTTTTATGGAGAAAGTTATTAAAAAAAAAATGGTGAAACATACTATGTCCTTGGATGAGAAGACTTAATATTCCTAAAAGTGTCACTTCTCCCAAAATTAACTCTCAGATGCAATATTGTTCTCATCAAAAGCTCAATAGAGTTTTTCAAGTAACATAAGTTGTCTTTAAAATTTAAATATAAAATTAAAAAGCTTCAAATAACCACGCAAAAAAATTGGAAAACGAGATGGGGGCTTACCTAAGCAAATATTAATATATTTGTTACAAGGCTATAGTTATTAATACAATTCAGTATTTAAACAGAGAGTAAAAGAAGAGAAGATCAATGGAAGAGAGTAGAAAGTTCAGAAAGAGACATCCTCACATTTAGACTCAATAGATGACAGAGGCATGAAAAATTAGCAGAGAAAAGATGGACGCTCATCAATGGTGCTGGACAATTGGTTATTTATGTGGGGAAAAATTAAATTACATCACTAATTCATACCATCATCAAATCAAAAAAATTAGAAAAAATTAGAAATTAAAGTAGAAATTAAAGATAATTAGAGATCTGAATTTAAGAAATAGATTTTTATAAGTCTAAAAGAAAACACAGAATACATTTATAACCTTAGGGTAGACAAATTTCCTTAACAAGACACAGAAAGCAAAGACCATAAGAAAAATTTAATATATATTTTTTGGGCACCTGGGTGGCTCAGTTGGTTAAGCGACTGCCTTCGGCTCAGGTCATGATCCCGGAGTCCTGGGATCGAGTCCCACATCGGGCTCCCGGCTCAGCAGGGAGCCTTCTTCTCCCTCTGACCCTCTCCCCTCTCATGCTGTTTCTCTCTCTCAAATAAATAAAATCTTTAAAAACAAAAAACAAATATATTTGCTTAAGTGAAAAAAAAAATCTGCACACCAAAAGAAATCATAAACAAAATTAAAAAGACATGAATTCCTGAATTCCATAGCAATCTATCCCCTGAAACAAGTTGTTTGGACAAGAGATACGGTTTGGTGTTAGACTGACCCAAGTTTGATTATTGGTTTGACCATTTACTAACTTTGTGACTTAAGTCAAGTTATTTAAACTCTTTGAACTGTTTCTGTATATGTTAAAAATGTCAGCACACAGGACTGCTAAAATGATTAAATGAGATAAGTAAGGTATGTAAAACACCATGCCCAGAGCTTGACACATGGTAGGTACTTTTCCCAGACAATTTTGTAGTACCAGCCAAAGAACAATTTAGTGATGCAGTCCTACGTGGGAAGATGCTGGTGACCTTCATAACTTCATTGTGCATCAAAAACTGGAGTTGAGCTATTTTACAGATACCAATCCTATAATGACCCTATCCATATGGCAGCCCTTCAGAAATGTTTGGATAACTCTTATTTCCCTCTTAATCCTTTTTTTTGGAGGGGCAGCTATTTATCTTCAATGAAAAGGTGCTTAACATCACTAGTCACCAGGGAAAGGCCAATCAAAACCACAGTGAGATATCACCTCACACCTGTTAGAATAGCCATTGTTAGAGACAAGAAATAACAAGTGTTGGCAAGAATATGGAGAAAAGGAACTCTTGTGCCTTGTAGGTGGGAGTGTAAATTGGTGCAGCCACTTTGGAAAACAATATGGAGATTTCTCAAAAAAATTAAAAATAGAACTACCATATGACCTAGCAATTCTACTTCTGGGTATTTAGCTGAAGGAAATGAAAACACTAACTTGAAAAGATATATGGACATCCATGTTAATTATTGCATTATTTACAGTAGCCAAGACATGGAAGCAACTTAAGAGTCCATTGATGGATTAATGGATAAAGAAAATGTGGTATATATATATATATATATATATAATGGATTGTTATTCAGACATTAAAAAGAAGGAAATCTTGCAATTTGTGACAACATTGATGGACTTTGAGGTCATTATTCTAAATGAAATAAGTCAGAGAAAGACAAATACCATATGATCTCACTTATAAGGGGAATTCCCCCCAATCCCCAACGCCAAACCCCACCAAAACCCTGAACTCATAGATATTGAGAACAGATTGGTGTTTGCCAGAGGCAGGGTTGGGGGTGGGAAGTGAAATGGGTAAAGGTGGTCAAAAAATACAAACCTCTAGTTTTAAGTAGGTCCTGGGGATGTAATATATAGCATGGTGGCTGTGGTTAATAGTACTATATTATGTATTTGAAAGATGCTAAGAGAGTAGATTTTACAAGTTTTCATCACAAGGAAAAAAGTTGTAACTACGTGAGGTGATGGGTGTTGACTAGACTTATCGTGGTAATCATTTCACAGTATATGCATATAGCGAATAATTGTTATACAAATGAAACTAATATATTATGTATCACTTACATTTCAATAAAAGAGAAACTCATTAAAGTTTTCCTTCCATAATACTAAGATTGAAATTAAATTAAAATCGAAATTGAAATTCTAAGCAGAAATTAGAGTCGGAGGCTTAATACAGCATAACATCAAATCTTGACATTTAGCTTTTCTTGGCCTCATGTTTCTTATAGGGGAAACAGGAGTGACACTGATACCCCATGATGATATGGTATCAGAGCTTTGACCCAACATAGGGATTTTCAGAATAATGACTTCATTATCTGTGTCCAAGAGGTATGTTCTTCCATCTAGGACTAGACAGGGGAAAACTGTGAGCCTTCTCTCTCCCTTCTTGGATTTTCTTCTCAGTCTAGAGCTCGTGCGGTTTAAGAGGAGAGGATTGGTCTGCTCAGGCCGGTGGCTACCACAGCCCACAGTTAAGTGGCTTCCTCACACCACTTCAGAGGCAACGTAAGTCCATGTGCATCGTGCTGTCAGCAGGCCCGGCAGAACCAGCAGCCAGCAGATGAGGCTACCGTGGGAACACACAGCAGAGAGTAGACCAGCAGAACAGCCTGTTCCAGGAAGTTCTACCTCTGGGTGGGGGAATCAACTCCTCTCTATGAGAAAATGAAGCAATGTGATTGAACCTCCCAAAACGTTATTCTGGGAGATACAGAGAAGTTAGGTTTATCAGGTAGGGTATGTGTTCAAATTTCAAATCTTATCCAAGTCAAATTTCATCTTCACCTCTTATTGACCCAAGGGATCATTGTTAATCACCTTCCTTCTCCATAACATTATTTATTGTAACCTAAGGCTGAGGGCATTCATTTGGAATAGGAGATGTCACCAAAATAGTCCATCATGCGGGCTCTAGTCTTGTGTGAAATTTCCTAGCTTGGTGCCTGGAACAAATCTTAGGCTTAATAAACTGTGTGAAATCTAAATCACTGTAATGGTAAATATTCTGTGTGAAATCGTTATATTTTCAAGATATAATCGTGGAGAAAATGGTACAATAAATCTCCATATACCCCTTATCTAGATTAAACAGTTATCGAGTTTATCATATTTTCTTTTTGTGTGCTTTTGCATTTTTTATTGGTTCTTTTTAAAATTTATTTTTAAGTTTTTATTTTAATTCCAATTAGTTAACATACAGTGTTATATTAGTTTCAGGTGTAGTGATTCAACAGCGCCATGCGTTACCCTGTGCTCATCACAAGTGCACTCCTTTTTTTTTTTTTTAAAGATTTTATTTATTTATTTGAGATAGAGACAGCGCATGAGCGGGGGTTGCGGGGGAGAGAGGCAGAGGGAGAGGGAGAAGCAGGCTCTCTGCTGAGCAGGGAGCCTGACCTGGGCTGATCATAGGACCCTGGGACCATGACCTGAGCCGAAGGCAGACACTTAACCGACTGAGCAACCCAGGCACCCCAACAAGTGCACTCCTTAATCCCATCACCTATTTCACCCATCCCCCCACCCACCCACCATATTTTCTTTTTTAAATGCCCTTTAAAATTTATTTGTGCCCTGAAATTTGTTCCAATTCAAACACGAGAAAAGATTTGGAAAAAAGTATGACCTTGCTTTGCCAGTCACAGTAACACCTCTCTTCTTGCGACCCATCAGTGGGCTCTCCATAAGCCCACCACAAACACCTGGGACCACATGCTGGGAAGGGCAAGGGAGGACTCTCACACTTCGCTGGGTACAGACAGAAAGAAGCTGAGAAGGAGGGGCCTGTGGTCGCTTGTTCTGGTAATGTGTTAAACAGAGGTCACATTTTAAAAATTATTTTGGCATGTCAGAGAAATCCACCCCCATCAGAACCAAGGCTTTTCTGCATGGTGAAATTTTACATATGACCCTCCACCTTCATTAAAAGCAATGAATGAATACAAAGCCCACACTGAGGAGGAAACATTTCAAAGAATAATCATCCAGGGGTAATGATGGAATGTCTTCATGGGGGCCTATATTCCACACCATTCATTCGAGGGGCCCCAAGGAGAACCCACGTGTATAGATTCAACTTCTACCTCCAGCCTGATGACCCTTAAATCTAGAGCTCCAGCCCAGACTTCTCTCCCCAGCTTGAGACTGGTAATCCTAACTGATTTCTAGAACCTTCCCCTGGATGCCCTGTGGGCACATCAAACTCAGGGGTCCAAAACTGGACTAATTACTTCTACTTCCTCTCCAGAATCTTTTTGAAAACCCCAGTATTCTCAGATTTAACTTTCACAAACTACTGACCCTGAAATGACCCTGAAATTCCCTGTTTTTTTTTTTTTTTTAATCGGGGCAAAATTCACTTAACCATGAACTATTTTAAAGTGTACTATTTAATGGCACTTAGTACATTCACAGTGTTGTGTGACCATCACTTCTACCTAGTTCCAAGACATTTCCATAACCCCCAAAACGAAATACACACATGAAGCAGTCACTCTCCGTCTCCCCTTTCCCCAGGCCCTGGAAAACACTAGTCTCCGTTTCATCTCTATTCCGTATGTTGAATGTAAATGGAATCCTGCAATCTCTGTCAGCAGAACGTTTTCAGGGTTTACCCATGTTGTAGCATCAGTGCCTTTTCGTGGCTGAATAATGTTCCACTATATGGATCGGCCACATTTTGTTTGTCCATTCATTAGTTGACGGACATTTGGGTTGTTTCCACTTTTTGGCTATTGTGTGTAGTGCTGCCATGAATATTCACGTACCAGTATTTGTTTGAATTCTTGTTTTCTATTTCCTGACATATACCTAGCACCAGGATTGCTGGGCCAGAGGGTAGTTCTATATGACTTACTGAGCAACTGCAAAATGGTCTCTTGCAGGGGGTCACGCCATTTGACATTTACACCTTATCCTTTGCATTCCCATAGCAACGTACAGAGTTCTGATCTCTCTATATCCTTGCCAACACTTCCCCTACCACCTTTCAAAAAATGGTAGCCATCCTAGTGGGTGTGAAGTAGTATCTCATTGTGGTTTTTTTTTTTTTTTTTTTTAAAGATTTTATTTATTTATTTGACAGAGAGAGACACAGCGAGAGAGGGAACACAAGCAGGGGGAGTGGGAGAGGGAGAAGCAGGCTTCCCGCGGAGCAGGGAGCCTGATGCGGGGCTCGATCCCAGGACTCTGGGATCATGACCTGAGCCGAAGGCAGGCGCTTAACGACTGAGCCACTCAGGCGCCCCTCTCATTGTGGTTTTGATTTGAGTTTCCCTCATGACTAATGATGCAGAACATCTTTTCAGGTGCTTGTGGCCATTTGTATATTCTCTTTGGAGACATGTTTATTCCCCTCCTCTGTTCACTTTTTATAACGTCCCTGACTTTTTATTGAAACTGGGGTTTGAATCTCAGGCTGAGAGCCTGGTGTGTGGGGCAGTCAGTTGGCTGGGTGCCCAGCAACTGTAGCAGGGGGAGCTGTCTCTTCAGGACTTGTTTTCTTATACTTTTTCCCAGTGGGGAGATATACAGAAAACTGATCAGGCCTCTCGTGAATCTTTTGTCTTGGTTAAGGGCGCTATAATCCACACAGTCATCCAAGTTAAAACTTTGCTGTGATCCTCCCCTCCTCCCCCTCCTTGGCTGCCCCTGATGCTCAGTTACCGTGGCTCTTCCATTACCAGCAAGAGCCAAACGCGCAGCTCAACTTTAGAAACAATACTAAAGTTTATGGCGATGTATTCTTGGAAACTGACCTTAATTCTGGCTTCATTTTACATCAATACTCATATTTCCCCTTTATTTCTAATTCTTCATTTAAAAATTTTGTCACGTGGCACAAAATTTTGCGAGCTGCCTCAAACTGGCTTTCTTAAATCCAAGGTGAAAGTAAAAGTTAAAAAAAGTCTTACACCATCTAACTCCTATATTATTCTGTAAAAACAAAGCAACTTTTATCATTTGCTAAATACTCATGAAAAAGGTGCTTATTTTAGAAATGTAGAAATTGCTCACAACAAGCAAACACATAAAATGAGTAAAATAAAAATCGTATATAAACTTACAACTCAGTCCTGTTAATATTTTGTCAAGTATCTTTTCAGTTTTATCTATCTATCTATCTACACTATTTGTTTTTAAAAAAATGGGACTATATTGTAAATCTTTTCTATAACCTATAATTTTCATCTAACAATGTATCATGACCATTTTCTTTCATGATTACCTAGACTTCCATGGATGTAAGTTTTTAAATATTACATGCATTATCACTGGAATAACCTGTTAAAATAAAGAGTCCAAGTCTAACTCCCAGAGACTCTGATTCCATAATCTGGACCTGTGCCCAGAAATCTGTATTTTTAACAAGCCCCTGGCTAATTCTGATGTAGGCTCTTCTTTGACAGTTTGAGAATCACGTTTCTACACCAATAATTGTAACTCTTGCCCAATTTTCCATTGTGGGGATACACCGTTATTTATTCAACCAATTATTTATTTTGGAACAGTTAAATTATTTGCATTTTTCCCACTGGTTTATTAACATACCTGCTATAAATATCCTTATCCTTACAATTTTGCCCTCATGCATGACTGAATGTTTCTTGATTATACTCAAACTGGGTGGTTTGTAAAAGTGATGGTGCTTGATGAATGCTCCTTTAATTGCTGAATGGAAGACTGAAAGCATCGAGGCTAGAGAGAGCCTCTCAAGACGCCATATTGGGGCCTGAGAGAGACAGCTGAGAGGAGGGAGGGTCTCCTACTCAGGCAGCTGAGTGTGTGAGGGAGTGAGATTCAACTTCCATCCACTGGAGGCTAGGAGCCAAACAGGGTCATACACCTGGGCCCAGCCAACAAGGTGTTCTACTCTAGAAACCAGAAAAGGGACGAAAGCCATCCTTTTTATTGAATGCTTCAGGTGACCCATCAGTCTCGGACCAAAGGAGAAGGGGTAATGCAAGGAGAGAGAGGACAGGGTGCCTGCCCCAGCTCAGCTTGTGGAAGAGAGAGCTCAAGAGCACCAAATGAAAGCATTCTTTTCCCGGGTGCCTGGGTGGCTCAGTTGGTTAGGCGACTGCCTTCAGCTCAGGTCATGATCCTGGAGTCCCGGGATCGAGTCTCGCATCGGGCTCCCTGCTCAGCGGGGAGTCTGCTTCTCCCTCTGACCCTCCTCCCTCTCATGCTCTCTGTCTCTCATTCTCTCTCAAATAAATAAATAAATAAATCTTTAAAAAAAAAAAAAAAAAAAAAAAGAAAGCATTCTTTTCCCTAAATCTCTTGGAGAGACACTGAGGCACAAGCAAAATTGCTGTGCTGCTGGGATGTCAAAACCTGAGACTAGAACCAAGGAAAGAGGCAAGAGGTTTTGGTACCACCGAGGCATGTGACTTCAAAGCAAAGCCAGCGTCCTTTGGTCTCAGGCGCCTGCGTTCAGTCCCAGGGTGTAGAGGAGGTCATGCTTACGGATGGTGCTGCAGTTTTGCACGCTCTTTCAGGCTGCGCAGGGAGGAGGAAGACAACCCCAGGGAAGGGGACGGTCAGAGCTCCGTGGATTAGCAAGGGACTTGTTTGTGAGCATTTGCGACGCACTTCCTTTCAGGGGCTTCCAGGGAACTATGGGGCAGGAGGGGAAGGGTGAGGACATGAGCCAGGTACTCGGAACCTGAAAGTTTGACGTCAGAAGCCAGCAAAATGGGGTAACTCATGGGCCAGAGCTACACAGGCAGGGCCCAGCTACGAGGCCGGGGAGTAGAGGCTGTGCTTGGAAAGGATTGCTCATCTCTGTGTGGTGTGTGTGACCACAGAAGTGAGCAGGGGAGAGGACACCTGCCGAATCACTTATCAGAAGCCCCCCATAAGGGGACCAGAATACGGAGGTTATTTCTAAGAAAACGCAGCCTCTTATCTCATTTTGAGGTGAGGGCAGCTAATTTTCCCCTCCACTCCCATTCCCACTGCTCCCCACACTGGGCACACTGAGGGTGGATTCTTACCCCTGCTGTTGAATCAGTTCTAGTGAAGCCCACTCCCTAGAGCTTCTGCTTCAGGTCAGAGTGTGAATGTGGGGGAGGGGAGGGGAATCTGGGGCTGAGGGCACTGCTGAGGAGGTGGGTGTCCCTGTAGCATTAAGAAATGTAAAGGGAGCTTATGAACGTATGGAGTGACTTGGGGTGGAAGGAGGGGGACAGGTGCAGTGAGGAAAGCAAACAGCCTCTAAGCTATCTGGGTTGGTCCCAGAAAAAGCCCAAGAGAGTCCAGAACCGGATGTGGTGGCTTCCTGTTTGACGTCTCACACAGCCCTGCAAAGAGCAGCTGTGTTTGCCAGGCAGGTTAAGACTGCCACAAGTGTCTGCCGTTAATTAATTTATAGATTAACTGGGGGAGAACCGCCATCTTTAAAACCCTGCAACATTGAGCAATATTTTTGTATTCAAGGAAGAGAAACCTGACTTAGAGCCATGCAGACAGTGAAGGATTATGTCTCCCTATGCCGAACGGTCTGGAGGTGCAGAATGGTCCAGGGCTGCTGCAGTGACTGCCCAGTGCTTCTCGTTAAGTGTCTTTGACTTCTATCTGTACATGTTGAGCTTTCAACCTTATGCTTATTGCTTCCTTGTTACAAAACAGTGTAGCTACTCCGGGCATCACATCTGTTTTCTTTCAGGAAAAAGGAAAATGAAGAGGGGAAAGCCAAACAAACGAACAAACAAAAACTATCCCAGACATTTGTTTACCTCTTGTTGGCCAGAACTTCCTCAAAATTTATGCCTTTCTGGGATGCCTGGGTGGCTCAGTCAGTTAAGCGTCTGCCTTCGGCTCAGGTTGTGATCCCAGGGTCCTGGGATCGAGCCCCACATCGGACTCCCTGCTCCGAGGAAAGCCTGTTTCTCCCTCTGTCTGCCACTCCCCCTGCTTGTGCTCTCTCTCTCTCTGTCAAATAAATAAATAAAATATTAAAAAAAAATTGCCTTTCCGCAAGAAAACTTAACAAAACACATTTCCATCCTCTCCGCAAATTTTGGGTTTTGTTAGCAAAACAAGAAGGTGGAGAATAGATTTCATAAAGGGAACTTGTAGATCTACTACACCATCCATCAATGTTGTGTATTTCTTGAATTTATTCAGTCTTCCTTTATGTTCCTCATAAACTTTTTATTATGTTCACGTGCACATGTTTAACATGTTAGATTTACTCCTAGGAACCCTATACTTTTATTGCTGTTATCACTTAAAAAATACATATTCTGATTGGTTGTATAGGAATTGATTTTTTGTGTATTGATCTTATTGAGTCTAATTAGTTATAATACTTTTTTTTAAGATTTTGTTTATTTATTTGAGAGAGAGAGAATGAGAGAGGGAGAGGGAGAATGTGAGGGGGGGAGGGTCAGAGGGAGAAGCAGACTCCCCGCTGAGCTGGGAGCCCGATGCGGGACTCGATCCCGGGACTCCAGGATCATGACCTGAGCCAAAGGCAGTCGCCCAACCAACTGAGCCACCCCGGCACCCAGTTATAATACTTTGTAGATTCTCTTGGGTCATCTGTATTGACAGAGACAGTCACATCATCTGTGAAAATCGACTATTTCATCTCCTTTTCCAATCCTTATAGCATTTACTCCCTTTTCCTAACTTATTGCTAGGTTAGGACTGGTAACATAAATACAATGTTGATTTAAAGGGATGCTGGAAAGGTAAGATTACAGCATTAAGATATTTGCTGTTTTTTGTTAGTTGTTAGTGCTTGCAGGAGGGGTGGTTTATTTTAGGATAGTGGCAGTGGAGAGGAACACAAGTGACTAGATTATGTTTGGGAAATAGCATCAAAAGCACCTGGTGATTGACTGCACTTGTAAGCTGAGGCAGCGGAAGGAGCCAATTTCAAAAAGAAATATTTTATTTTGACATCATTTCAAGATTTCAGAAAAGTTGCAAGAATGATACAAAGAATTACTAAATAGCCTTCGCCAAGGTTCTACATGTCAACACGTTACTACATTTGCTTTTCTCTGCCTCTCTCATTGAAGTGGAACTTGTAGATATATTGTTTTTTTACACCTAAATACTTCGGTGTGTTTTCCCAAAGGGAGAAATTCTCTTTTAAGGACACGGTACCATTATTAAAATCAGAAGTTAATATGGCTATGATGCTGTTACATAAACTACAGAACTTATTTATATTTCTCCAATTGTTCCAATACTGTTCTTTATAACAAACCAAGGTCATGTGTAACATTTTCTCCTGCCACTCTTTAATTTCCTTTACTTATTTATTTAAGTAGGCTCCACACCCAACATGGAGCCCAATGCAGGGCTTGAACTCATGATCGCAAGATCAAGACCTAAGCTGAGACCAAGAGTCAGATGCTTAACCAACTGAACCACCCAGGCACCCCTGGTTTCCTTTAATCCAGAACAACTTCTGAGTCTTTATATTTCATAACCTTGACATTTTTAAGAGTACAGGTCAGTTATTTTGTAAAATGGCCCCCAATTTGGGTTTGATGAGTTCTCACAATTGGATCCATGTGATGGACTTTGGGCAGGGAGATCATAGAAGCGATGTTGAGCTGTATTCCTGTGTCACATCAGGAGGCACTTGTTGTCAATCAGTCCCATTACTGGTAATGTCACATTGGATCTTTAGGTTAAAGTCATACCTGCCAAAGTAAAATAGTAACTTTTCTATTTTAATTAATAAGTAATACTACTGTAATTAATAAGTATCTCTGGGGAGACCCTTTGAAAGTGCATAATATTCTGTTCCTCCTCAAATGTTCACCTACTAGTAGCGACAGTTCTTGCCTACAAGCATTATTTTGAGGATGGACCTAACAGGAATTACCAGTGAATTGGAAGTAAAATGTGGGGAAGAGAGGAATCAAGAGTGATTCCCCAGGGTTTGGATCTGAGTAACTAAGAGATGGTGTTGCCAAAGGAGGAGAGTGGAGGGAGGAACAGGCAAGGGAGGGAGAAGATGAATCAAAAGTTCTGTTTTGCACACAGTTGCATGTGTTATGTCTTTTGGACATATATGGAAAGTTTGCGCGGGCCAGTTGGAGCATTGAGGAAAGGTCATCCTTGGTCGAGATGGCCATCTCCAGCTATGTGGGGCTGAAATGAGATAAGACACGTGGACACACTTGGGGCTCTCTAAAGGGCTGTGTGTGCCCAAGGGGTAAATGACTAGCTGCTTCCTCTTGGTTGCTGTATCAAATATGCTTGTTACGATTTTAGTAACTAAAACTCTCTTCTCATATTCTAATTGATCTTCTATTCAATAAATTGCATAATCCAAGTTTTAAGAATGTACATTTCTCTTGAAACTCAGTTAAACTATTATTTTAAAATTAAATTATGTCTTCTACTAATCATTTTATTTTCCCTGTATTGCTCCCTCCTGTGGGAGAAAAAAAAATTGCTCTGGACAGCCTTGCTGGGACAGTAAGAGAACCCAGTCTGGACACCAGAGGGCGCCATGCAGACAGTCAGTGCCCGCAGGAAACCAAAAAGGTAGCAATTGAGAGTTCCCAGATTCCTTGCCTTTTCTCTATCCCTTAATTCCTAAATCAGGGATCCTGGTATCTGATCCCCACAGTACTTCTATTCTCAATAAACTGTACATGAACTGGAAGGGCACCTGGTTGTGGGGAAGGGGGCAGGCTGCCCTGCCTCTTGACAGCAAAGGATGATTGGTACAAGGGGTCCCGCTCAGAGCTGATGAAATGTGTATGAAATTTTCCTCCCCCAGACTGCTAGCCCTCTGAGTCACCGAGTCACCAGGAGAGTGTTCTATAGAAGGGGAGAGGGAGATGAAAAAGCCACATCATCACCTCTTCCCTGTAGTGCTTTCCCAAGCTCTTTTAAAATTTTCAGCTTCTCTCCTTAGTCATTTTTCCTCTCTAATGTTTTGTTTCAGAATTAGCTTGAAGACTTCTGTTTTTTTTTTTTTTTCTCTTTAACTAGCATTTTGCTTATCCTATAGTTTATTGCGCTCTGGAGAATTTTTGCCCTATAAATAAATAAAGGTATTATTATTATGTAGCTCTATTCAGAGCATTAGTTGAAGGAGAAGTTTCATTTTTCTTTATTTGCTTAAAAATGTATTGCAGTCACCATAGCTTTCCTCCAGCCTTGGAT
This sequence comes from Phoca vitulina, assembly GCF_004348235.1. Lineage (NCBI taxonomy): Eukaryota > Metazoa > Chordata > Mammalia > Carnivora > Phocidae > Phoca > Phoca vitulina. Next base: position 1,995,924 of record NW_022589710.1, read on the forward strand.
TAATGGCATAATTATTCACACTGGGCAACTGAGATGGAATGAGTTTGATCTTGGCATGAATTAATATACTAAAATATGCCTCCTGTTCTCTCTCATTGCCTAATTAATTCTGAATTATGAAATTCCCTTTGAGCTTCCCAAAAAGCATGGTCACTGGATTTTGGTGCAATTATTCTTCCTTGCAATAAAAATCAAGTGATTTGATAATTATGGGCTGTTTGAAAAGAGAATGTTCATTTATCTTGGGAGGGAGAGCGCCAACATAAGAGAGCTTTCTAGAAGTTTTATAGTGAAGAACCTGCACATGATGCATGTATAAGAGTCCCAAAGGAGACTGAACTTGGCGTGAACCAGCTTTACCATGAGGGAAGATAGAAGGCTTAGGAGCATTACCCCAGGTCTTTCTGCCAATCTTGTACCTCAATGTCTGAAATTTCTACCCTGAAGGCCATGCCTTTTGATTAGGACACCAATTTCAGAGGTTCCCAGTTAAATATGAATGCGTTGCCCTTGGAGAAAACATGATCATCCATCTGTGCAGTGGGAGAGAACTTGCCATTCTATAACCAACCTGCCTGAACTCTTGCTAGCTGCCCCTTTAAGGGAGGAAGAGTCACTACTGTGAATTATTGGAACTCAATACATTAACTGGAACTTAATAGGTAATGGATGGAATGTTGTGACATAAGAGACACAGAGTCCCTTCAACCTTTGCTCTCTCTTCCATTTTATGGGGATGTGTAAGTGGATTCAAGACCACTCTCTTCAGTTGACTTTCTTCCTAAAGTTTTCTAGAGAGGTTAAGATTCTAAGAACTGGATCCAAGACTTGAAGAAGAAGCCTGAGCTGTAGAGTCTTAGTCAACCATTATTAGGACTTTGAACTGGAGCATTAAGCACTCAAACAACGATTCATAACATTTAATTATTTGTTATTCCTTGTCTGTGGCTCCCTTAGGATCCTCAGAGAATTGGGGGGAAGAGAACAATTGGCATTGTAGGATTTTAATATTTTTCTTTGGATTCCTGGTGATGGTACAATTAAACAATATCAATATAAAAACTCCCATCTCATTGACCAAATCATATCCTTATGTAATTTTGTGAAGTGGACACATATTTTCCCTCCAAAGGGTGCACAGATGACTCACATGACAGAAAATTAGTGAACTGTCTGGTCAACATTGCTGTAGAGATGTCCAGTAAGCATCTCAGATTTATTATGTCTCAAACAAAAGTCCTGAGTCCTCCACCCACCCCAACCTGGTTGTGCTGTCTTTTCAGTAAACACCATCACTGTTCTCCCAGGTGATCAGGTCCTAACCTTCAAGTTTTCTTTGATTCCTTTTTTCCCCCTTCATAGGCTATGCAAGAGCAGATTCTGCTGGTTCTACCTTCAATATATATCCCAGCGTGTAACTGCCACCAGCACTATTATCCCAACAGTCTCCCAACTGGTTTCCCTGCTTCTTCTTGCCTCCCTACAATAAATTCCTCACACAGCGGACAGAGGGATCTTTGAAGAATACAAATTATATCTCGTTGGTCCTCTACCCCAAACCCTTCAGGGCCCTAGTTTCTACACAGCCACCAGCTTTCTACATGGCCAAGTCAATAGTTGGCTCAGATTGACAGGAAGATCAGTCTCAGATACTCAGACACATGTGTAAATCAAAGTACATTTACTTATCTAAAAAAATTAGAGGAAGGAAGTCCCTACACTCAGGCCACATGGCAAAGGTATCAGCAATATGTTCCTGGACAGGTGGCAAGTGCAAGCTTTTAGACCCCAAAATGCCTCATCAACCGGCCAACATTTGCAGAAAGCAATGTCTGAGTGAATGGTGGTCATATCAGAGCTTTTGGAAGCTCCTCACATTCCAGATCTACCCTATAAGGCTGCAAGAGTATCTGCTGGTCTAGACCATGGGCGAGCCCAACCTCATCTGAGCCAGGTACATTCAAAGTCATTTAATATACAAGATCACCACAGAGAGCAGTAAATACCGTACATTCAGGCATGAATACAGCGCTCATGTAGAACCGCCAACCTTCCCCCCACTAACACAGCTGATCCAAGTGACTCCTGAACTTGATGGTGTGTAACTAGGGTCTGTTACCCGGGAGTCCCTGGGAGTTATGCTAATTGGCCTTCAATGTGGCTCTAAGTCCTCTCCTGCAGTCCCCCGTCATCCTCCAAATAAAACCCAAAGTCCTGAAAGTGGCCTCAAGACGCAAGGCCACACATTTAAGCCCTGTCGTGTTGCCTCCAATATACTAAAGCAGTGGTTTCTGAAATGGGGGTGTGTGTATCCCAGGGGAGGATGAGATGAAACTCTGGGGTCTGGCAGGAGCATTAAAATGCCTATTTCTGCTCTTTTATAAACTTACGTGACTTTAATTTCCGTTTTGTGTAGGTTTTGTAATGTATTCAATTATACAGTGTACCACTGGTTCACACATATTTTATTACTAAATAAATATTCACAGATATGGCATGTGTGCTCCAAAAATGTTTGGAGGCCACTTAACTAGATTGCTGTCCATTTCTGAGAGGTCCTGAGCAGGATGGGGGTACGGGGTGTCCATGGCGGTGAGGAACACGGAAGGAAGTGGAAGGGTGTTAACTGTTGACACCTGTTGACACCTGCAGCTGGAGTCTGGGGGTGGGACTAACACGGAAGGGTCAGTGTTCTCAGCTGTGTGCCTGGTGAGACAGCCCCATTCACCATCCCCACAGCAAACGGCAGAGTGAATTAGTTTCTGAGCAGCATTGGACACATCACCGATGGAGGCGAAAACCTCTAAGGAAGTGCTTCTCCTCCAAATTCAGGAGAGGGCCAGGCTGGGAAGGACTTCCTAGTTCCTCCCGCCTACCCTCGATCTTTCACTCATGCTCACACATGCAGAGTACACGCACACACAGATACACACTGCCACACTTCCAGAATGTGAGAGATTAAAGAAATGATCTAGCCTAGTTCTTTCATTCTGTAGGTTAGAGCAGGGAAGCACAGCTCATTTGTGGCAGGACTGGGACTAGGTCTTCCTGATCTGACTTCCAGCCCCAGGGCTTCCCAGACTTCCAGGGAAGCCTCACTTAGGCCCATTTTCTTACAGGGCAGCTTTTACCCCGAGGGCTGGTCCCATTCTCACAATACTGGGTCTTTGGAATATTGGAACCCCAGAGACCCTCAATAAGCAGGATGCCTATAGGTGCATTGTCCACTTTCCCTTCATTTCAATATGATGTGATCCTCAAATGTGTGAAATAGGTCTCAGAAACGCCAAATGGCTCCGTGGCCTTTACTTCCATACCTTCTCATCGGTTCTCCCTGCCCGGCCCTCCAGGCGGCAGCTCCTTGCTGCCTTCCAGGGCAGGAGCCCAAGCAAGTACTGGAAGCTTAATTGATCTGGATGTTTGGAATCAAACTTCATTAGCTCAAATTACTTCAGTTTGCCTAATTTGTTTCTCTATGTGAGCTCTGATAAGCTTGGTTTAATATCTTCTAAACTGTGGTGTTTATCATCATCAATGCCTACTCAAATTACTCCTGCAGAGTAATGGACCAGGAGAAAAATGGTTTAAAAGGTGTAGCTATTTTGCATTTTTATACAAGTGCACAGAATGTGGAGTGCAAGTCACTAGATTAGCACATTTATTTCTGTAGGACAACTCTACTTTTTAAAAATGGAACTCAGCCAGAAAAATCCCTTCAATTATTAATATTCAAGCATAACTTGTTTAAGTGTTTTAAGTCCCATAAACTTCGAGATTTTTTTTTCTATTTATAAACAAGGATAAATCCACTGTTTTTGTTTTTCTTCTAATCTGTTAGAGACTTTTGACTAACCTGTGTGTGTTTATGTGTTTGCAAATACACATATTTGCATCTGGGGACAAAATATCCACCTGAAAAGAGGCGGGTCTCCCTAGGAATGGCTATTGATCCATACCCAGTGCTGAGAAACTTTTAGCATTATTGAAAGTCCTGTTGAGTCTCTGGAAGGAACAGATAGCAATGGTTGCTTCCAAGAAAGGGCACTGGGAGGGAAACTTCTTTCTAGAATACCCATTTTTATTTATTTATTTAAAAGATTTTATTTATTTATTTGACAGAGAGAGACACAGTGAGAGAGGGAACACAAGCAGGGGGAGTGGGAGAGGGAGAAGCAGGCTTCCCGCCAAGCAGGGAACCCGATTCGGGGCTCGATCCCAGGACCCCGGGATCATGACCTGAGCCGAAGGCAGACGCTTATTGACTGAGCCACCCAGGCGCCCCTAGAATACCCATTTATACGTGGGTAACTGCACATATAATCTTCTCCAAAAATTAAAAACAAAAACTCTTGTCAGTAACAGTAATCCCAAATAATCAGTTTCCCCCAGTACGAAGGCCTGTTAGGTGTGCTACATAGAGAGCTTCTATTTTATGTAACCAAAACCAAGAGTCGGACGCTTCACCGACTGCGCCACCCTGGCGCCCTTAGTACTGCGGGGACTTCTAAGCAGAGCATCAGATGTTGTCTGCATCCTGCACACATCGGTGCTGGCATGTTTCCCTGCACTCACTGAGATGGCTGTTGGCTTAGTAGAGTCCTGGCAGCCCTCGTTCCTAAGAAGCAGGATGTGTGGTGAGGGCTACCCCGGCCCATATCTTTTATAAACATTCCCTGTCTTCAAGTTAGATAGTTTCTTCTTTATTTGACAATCAGCGGTTAGTTCTCATCCACATTTACTGTCTGTAGGTTTTAGAAAGTGGTGACAGATACATAGGTAACCAACGTATAGAGCTTGTTTGGTGAATCTTCCTCCTTGTTCCATTTTGTGGACAACCGCACACGGATACAGTATGGAACATTCCTTATTCCTTTGGCCCAGACAACTTTGTTGAGCCTGGTGTCAATGCGCCCATGGGGAGTTCTCGTCTCCTTCATGGCAGATTTCCAGATCTCTCAGAGTGCCCGAGGGGCACACCTCTTGAAACCCACTCCATGGATGTGCTTGTGAATGTTGATGGCGTGTTCTGTGGCCACTACCTCGTTGATGGCAGAACGGCCCTTCTTCTTGCCACTCTTCTTTGTGGGAGCCGTGCTGCTGGGCCCTGGTTGGAAAGTGCGCTTAAACAATTTTTAAGCGTATGACTCAGAGGCACGGTTTTGCACAGGCCGCACCATGGTGCATTCCCATCAGCAATGCATGAAGGCCAGTGTTTTAACTTTTATTTATTTATTTATTTATTTATTTTTTTTTAAAGATTTTTATTTATTTATTTGACAGAGAGAGACACAGCGAGAGAGGGAACACAAGCAGGGGGAGTGGGAGGGGGAGAAGCAGACCTCCCGCTGAGCAGGGAGCCCGATGTGGGGCTCGATCCCAGGACCCTGGGATCATGACCTGAGCCGAAGGCAGACGCTTAACGACTGAGCCACCCAGGCGCCCTGTTTTAACTTTTATACAGACAGTAAATCCCTGTTGCTCTCCCCGCAAGGTAGGCAAACGCTGATAAGCCTGCCTGGAGGAGGCAACTTCAAATGACAGTCTCTAGTCTGTGGGTGCTTGCTTGCCTGTCAGGTGGCTGCTCAGAGGAGCCCAGAGCCCCATTCTAATCTGGCTTCTGTTTAGCCCTCGAGACCGGTCTGCTGGTCGTGCCTATTTATGCCTGACCCCCGGTCACTGATACTGTTTGAGTTCTAGTCCAGACATCTCGTAAGCCTGAAGGCAAATGAATTGATAAACATAGACACTCGGAGAGGAGACCTACTGCTAGCTCTGCACACAAATCTCTACTTGGGTTCAGCTGGGAAAACCTTCTAAAAACATTTTTCACGCAGATCGGCCCGACGGCTCTAACTGAATAGGCAGAACAATTCAGTGAGAAACAACTAGTTAGGAGATGATCACTAGCGGTGTTGGGGTGGGCACTGAGATGGGGTGAAATGAGCAAGATTTATTAGGGACGCGGCCGAGGGGAAGGTGGCAGGGGGCCAGGGGAGGCTGTGAGAGGCAGCGGGAGGTGCAGGTCTCACTCCAGGGAGGGAGGGGAAAGGAAAATGGGGTAGAAGCATCCTAGACCCCTGTGCAGCTGAAGGAAGTCTGGCGGGGCTGTTGGGAGTCATTGGTCAAAGTCAGAGGGGCCCGCATCTCCCTGGAATGGACCTGCCTCAGTGTCCCTGCTCTGCCCTGTCTTTGGCCGAGGGCAGCCCAGGGCAGGCGTGGCCTCAGCACAGTAGGCGGAGGGCCACTGAGCAGCCGCTGGGCTGTGGCTGGAGCTCTGAGAGGCACGGTGGTGGCCAGAGGATCGAACGGGTTTCCGGGAGTGCACGTATAGAATGGTTCCTTGGAGATTTGTGAGAAACACACTTGGCGAGGAGGGTTTTTTGCCATTTCCTGTCAGAGGTCCTCCCTCCTGGACATTCGTGCTGGAGAACACGGACTTACCACAGCCGGCTTGGCAACTGCCCATCTTCTAAGATGCCTGTTGCCTGGGGGCAGCTGGGTGTGAACCTTCTTGATCAGGATGGGAGGTTGCAACGACACCAGCCTCTGCAGACACTCCCTCGCACCGTTTCTACCACGTGCCTATTCCGTTGAGGGTGCTGTGGCGACCCTGAGAGCACTCCATTCTGATCGTGTCATTTACCCAAGGGCTCAAGGGGCAGGGGCAGAACTGGACAGCAGAGCTCTTGACTCCCAGCCCAGGCATCATTCAGTATCTCTGGATGATATTTCATTTCCTCCTTCCTTTCTCACTGTTTGGGGTGGTCTGCTCCCCTGAAGACTTCAACCTGCCTTGCGACTTCACCCCAGGACCCACAGGTGTCTAGGAAGAGTGCTTGCCCGATGTGGTTGGAGGACTCTGCCATGTCATCTCTTCTCAGTCCCTGGCTCCTGGTTAGACTCCTCACCCGTTTCTCCTTGGCCCCACCGTCCTTTCTCGGTTCCAAACATGAACTTGGCTGCATCGCTGCTGTTGCATTGGGCTGTCCTACCTTGCCCCAGAGCCCCACTGGGCAGATCAACCGGGAGCCGTCTCCACGTTGGCGCGGCCTGGGCCCTGCCCATCCTTGTGCTAAGGGACCCAGCCGGGAAGGTTGGGGCCTGCAGCTTGGCCACGCATCGAGGAGAAAGCATCATGGATGTGCACGGAACAGGCTTTGGGCGTCACGGGTCCTCAGATGCCTTCCAACCCTCAGAAGCCATCTACCTCTAGAACTCTATTCATAGCTGGAATATACACTTCCATGCGGCACTGAACTAAGTTAGAGAAAATGCATTGACTGTGGACAGGGTTGGGAGTAGCTTGATTAATTAAGGCCTAGCTCCTGCACCGCGGCATGCTTCACTGCCCCTGCTGTTGCTGGGTGTTAGCAGTCAGCGGGGGCGAGCTTTAAATAGTACCCGTCCCCCTGCAGGGAAACTTCAAGGCCCGTTGATTCACGAAGGGCTAATATTTTCCCCAGGGGATGACGTGCTAGACTGTGAGCCCCGGACCCGGGGAGACCGTGTTTGCACAGGACAAGCCTTGTGTCCTCCCGGGGAGATGTCTTGTGCTCCCAAAGCTGTCTCTCTTTGGTGGGAAGGGAGGTGATATGGGCATGGCTTTTCTGGCAAAAAGTTTTTACGTAGAGGATAAGAGGACACCCAAATCTCTTCCAACCTTACTCTTGTTTAAAAAAAAAAAAAATCAGGTCACTGAGATTTTTTTGGTCAAGCAAGATAAGGTTTAAGACAGGAGAGTGTAGACAGGAGCGGTAGGACTGGACGAGGGACTGGACGAGTGCCGCGCTGAACACGAGGGAAAAGGCCTCTCGGCACTCAGTCCTTCACTTCGTTGCAAATCCATCTTGAGTGGTTGGCAGGACAAACGCTGTTACCCCATTTGATAAGAAAAGCATCATTCTTTCAGCAAACAAGTTTTGGGTACTTACTAACGTTTTCTTCTTACTCTTTACTGAGAGCTTATCAGAGCACACTGGGGCTGGGGGCGGGAGGATGGAGGGACAGCACAGGGTGCGGACCGTGCTTGGGAGACTATTACAGTCCTGCGGGGGAAGGAGTGGAGATGGGGAGAAATGGGTGGGCCGGGTGACCTTTAGGAGGTAGAATTTGTGCTGACACACCCAGGACTCTCCGTGAATGCCAGCAAGAAGGACGGATTGTACTGGAACATTTATACGAAGCACTCCTTCAACAATGAATCCAGTCCTCAAGTCATTCATTTTTTATTTGAGAAAGATATTCAATTACGGCGGGAATGAAAGTGGGATGGGGTCAGATATTGCCCATGGGATGCTCCCTTCTGGTTGCTGTCATTTCTTCCAAAGGAAGGAGACAAATTCTTCCACACTTGTAGAGGCCTTACAGATGTTCCTCCTGAGGGGCCAGGGGATCCTGGAGGTGTTCGCAGGACACAGCAGAAAGGGAAGACGTCTAACTGTGTGTTGGTGTGTGTGTTTCCGAGTGCGTGTTTGAAGCCACCTTGCAAAATTGGATCACAAAACTCGTGTGAGAAGTCCCAGGCAGGGTTTCTAGGATAGTCCATATGAAAGGGGAAAAAAAAATGCTTCCTTGAACTCAAAGAATGAGCTTTAAAAAATTTACCTCAATTTACTAGAGGCTTGCCATTGGGTAGCTAGAACCTGGTCTAAGTTTTGTCCCAACTTGGCACCGACGGATTACTCTGCCCTCTGGCTATGATTATATCCTGGCTGATGATAAAGGGGGTCATTATGTCGAATTTTCCCATGGCTTCATGTTTGCGGTGGTTTTGAGCACTTCCTTCCGAGTGGTAAAAGATGACTGGTTGCAGGTCCTAGAACTTTCCTTCCCCTCCCCCTTCTCTCCCTGTGGCAGCAATAACAGCTGTAGAGTAAGCCTGACGTAACACACCCTGCTAGGAGATGCCACCATGTTCAAACAAAACCCACCCAAGTTGGAGGCCTTTGATTCAGGAAAGTAACTACCTATTTGACAAACCAGAAAGGGAGGTAAGCCATTTGACTTAAAAAAAAGTAACAATGGGTATCAGGGTCTTTGTCACCGAGCTCTTGCCTCTTGAATGATATTGTTCCCATGCCTGAGAGCAACTAACCCGTGAGACAACTGAAGGTTGCCTTGACCTTCACTGCATTATAACATCGGATAGAACCTAGTGAGGCCCAAAGATGAGCATATACAGCACGAAGCCTGCAGAGCCCACCTGATGCCCTGAAAACACTTTTTTTTTTTTTTTTTAAGGGAGGGAGGGGCAGAGGGAGAGGGTGAGAGAGAATCTCAAGTAGATTCTATGTCCAGTGCGGAGACCAACATGGGGCTCGATCCCAGGACCCAAGATCATGACCTGAGCTGAAACCATGAGTCAGACACTTACCTGACCAAACCACCCAGGTGCCCCCTGAAAACACTTTTTTTTGAAAGAATCCTTCATTGTGAAGCTTCTCCAAGAAATTTCATCTGCTCCATTTCTTAATAAATCACCCTGTACTTTTTCAGTGGACAATGCGGACAATATTTACTTGATTTGAATAAATGACTAGCAACATGCATAAGGAAGCTTCTCTTCAAAGTGCATCAATTGATTAATGACTTGGACAAGAATCACTTCACGGCTCTTTGCTGCATTATTAGTCATTTTGTAATAATGGCTTTTTGTCACTTTAAAATGCAATTTTCTTTATAACTCAGTTATGGTCCCGTGTGTTTGGCAAGGTTAGCTGGTGAGTATGTGACTCTACTCACCGTGTGATCATCTGGTGACTTTGGGTTTGCAGGAAAAATTTACAAAACTTTTTGACGGTGTGTCCTTGACGAGTAGTGCCCAGGGATACACAGAACTACAGAGCTGGGGGAGACCTACGATTTTTTCCTGCCCAAATCCCTAATGCTGTAGAAGAGGACCCTGAGGTACAGAGGTGACATCAGGGCTACCCTCCCCAGATCAGCCTGAGTTTCTCAGATACCTCTGCTGTGCCTTGTACTGTGCTAAGTGCTGGGGAAACACGTGGCTTTGGTTTCCGGCTTACCCTCTAGCTGGGGAATGCAAGCTGGCAGGTGTAAACATTTAAAGATAGCATATGGCAATATATCAAATGTAAGCAAGGATGGCCCAGACTAATGTAACAGGTGTGCTTTCCCGCCATGCTGCACATCATAGTCAGTCTGGTGGTCCGGTTGGAAATGGAGTGAGGGCTGAAGCAGAGCAGAATGGTGAGAGTATCCTCCTGGGGTACAGCATAGAGCTGGCCACCCACATCTTCAGTCTAGGTCGTGTATGGCAGAACTGGCTCAGGATCTGAGGACAGATCATCCAGCTTAGAACCATGGTGACAGTAAGGTCAGGAAAGCCTGAGGCTCCTTCGGCACGGGGCTTCCTTTCTCCTCACTCTGGCAGCGTCTTTCTGATGGGGGGTGGTGGTGGTACAGCGCGGGAGTTAGGAACACAGGCTCCAGAGCCAGATGGACTCGGACATGAGCCCCAGCCCTGCCACCTTGTCGTGGTATGACTTTGAGTAAGCTATCTCACTTGTAAGCTTCATTCCTTTATCTGTAAAGTGAAAATAATAATTAGTAACTGCATCATATAATTTTGTGAAGATCGATTGAGATAATGCATGAAAGTAAAGCACACAGCACAGTGTCTGACATAGAGCTACGCTTATTATAAGGATCTATTATTAATATACCCAAATCAACTATGCTGTTAGCACAGTTGCCGATAGCAACGAGAGAGAGTGAGAGAGAGAGAGAGAGAGAGAAAACGTGTGTGTATGCTTCCATATACTGTGCTCTGCTATTTTAGCCATCAAGGAGAGAGTTGGATTATGGAATCCAATTGGTTGTACAATGAATAGTTCTTTAAATGGCCAAACAACAAATGGTGTTAAGATGGAAACACAAGGAACACTTCATTTGTAAGTGGTCCTGTAAGTCATTATGAGCTTACCATTTTTTTTTTTCACTAGGCACAAAGGAAAACTACATTTCCCAGATGCCCTCACAGGTAGGTCCAGATCATGTGACAGGTTTCTGGCCAATAAGATGTGGGAGGGGGGATGTACTCCACTTTCAAGTTGAACAAAAAGCTGACTGTATGATTCCCTTCTCTCTCCACTTTCTTCTTCTTCCATAGTCACATGTTCCAGATGGCAAAACTATTAAATGGAAAGAACATGTATCCCTAAGTCACTGCTTGTAATAGAGCCAAGGAAGGGAGTTGCCTAAACTTTACTGAACGTCACACGAGCAAGAATAAATTTTCATTGTAAGTCTCAGAGATTTGGGTAATATTGTAAAAAATAGCTGTAATTATGTTTACTTACAAACTGGCCAACTGGAACTATTTGAATGCAAAAAAATGTAAAGATAACAAACATGTTCACACCCAAAACTTTCAAAAGCCATGCTTAATAACAACCAATTTTATTAACAAAATGTACAAGCCATATTTAACTTGACAAAAAATTAATATATTGCTGGGTTGGGTTTTTTTTTTTTTTAAAGATTTTATTTATTTGAGAGAGAGAGAGAGAGCACACAGAGGGAGAGTGAGTAGAGCTCCTGACGTGGGGCTCGACGATCCCAGGACCCTGAGATCATGACCTGAGCTGAAGGCAGAAGCTTAACAGACTGAGCCACCCAGGGGCCCCTGGGTTGTTCCTTTTTGAATTGTCTGTTATGCAAAAAGAATTAAAAAAAAAAAAGTGCCCCAAAAGGTGGCATTCTGACTTAAGTCTGAGAACAAGATATACTTTAGTTTTGTCAGAGAATGTGCTTCATCATATGCAGCTGAGTGGAAAAAAAATTATGTTTCCAAAGAGTACAGATTGATCCCACAGAAAAAAATTACAATGTCAATAGTGATGTCTCTCACGGTGGTGGGGTTGATAGCCAAGTAATTCTTCTCCATATGCCTTATTATATTTTCTAAATCTTCTACAATAAGCATGTATAACTTGTAAACAAAAAGATAAAAAGCCATTTAGAAAGTATTCTTTAAAATTTATTTTATTCTTTTAAGCCCTTCATCCTTTTACACATCAATAACCCCTGAAATTACTAGAAAAAGAAAAACAAAACAGGAACAAAACAGATTATTCACATAATAGATTTTGGCAGCCAAACACTTGAAATACAGAGATTTGAAGGCATAGGCTCTAGGGAGCCAACCGCGTCACTACGGCAAATTTTGGGGAGAAAACACATACATGAGCTAGTGGTGCTGGGGGCATGTTCAAAAGGATCTTTAGCTGAAACAACAGAAAAACCAGAACCTTGGCTGGAAATACTTATGTTTGCTTTGGAGAAGCGACAATGAGAAAAGGTTCACAATAAGAAAGACACTTCTGGGATGCCTGGGTGGCTCAGTCAGTTAAGTGTCTGCCTTCGGCTCAGGTCATGATCTCAGGGTCCTGGGACTGAGTCCTGGGCTCCTTGCTCAGTGGGGAGTCTGCTTCTCCCTCTGCCTGCTGCTTCCCTTGCTTGGGTTCTCTCTCTCTCTCTCTGACAAATAAATAAAAAAAATCTTTAAAAAAAATAAGAAAGACACTTCTGGAGTCATTTCTTTAAAAGCCCTGTAGCGGGTGTCTTTTGAAGGGTCAGCCCACTCTTCCTGTCCACCACCCCATCTCTTCACCTGGTCCGCCCCTATGTCTGTGTAGTGGAGGGTAGTCAGTGAGGTGGGGGCTCCTCCATCTTCCTTAGATTCTGATAAAATTAAGATGGGAGATCAGAAGACATCAGATACTTTATTCAGCATTCCTCAATACTTTCCCTTTCCACATTCAGTTTCATGAGCCCTTGCAATATTGCCCCCTTTGATTATAGAAATCATAGACATAGGATTAGAAAGAACATTTATAGTCAGAAGAACTGAATTCTCTCACCTGCTTTTGGTGTGACTTTAGTCAAGGTTTTTAATCTTCCATTTAAAAAGATCACAAGAACAAACTTGTCAACCAGGCATTTGTCCACGAGAATGAAGACACAGGTGTGTCTTTTATTTCAAATGGAGAAGCATGATTGACATTCACTTGGCATTTAGGCCAAACTAAAACTGGAAAGTTTGGAAACCTGGAGTCTACTTAATTTTAGTAGAGGATGAATACAGCTGAAGGACCCCTAGAGATCATGTGGTCCAACACCCTCCTCCTCTTTCACCTCCAACTTCACTGTTAGAGGCAAGGGAAATGAGGCCCAGCAAAGTAACGGGAATGTGCTCACTTGGCCTTACAGTTGGGTGATGTCAGAGCTGGGCTCTGAGTCCTTTCTGTGGTGTTTCGTCCCCTCCCATGTGTCTAAGTCCTTGTGGGGGAACCGAAGCTTCTCCTGCGGTGCTGCCTTGTCTCAGAGCCCATGAAGGTCCATCGATAGCCCATGGGGCCCCAGGGCTGTGTGAGCTTGCAGTACGAGTGGACGGTCAGAGTAACCTGAAGAGATGGGCGTTTCTCCAGTGGACCTGGCTCTGGACAGTGACACTAGTTCCTTCTTCTTCTTCTTCTTCTTTTTTTTTAAAGATTTATTTGACAGAGACAGACACAGCGCGAGAGGGAACACAAGCAGGGGGAGTGGGAGAGGGAGAATCAGGCCTCCCGCGGAGTAGGGAGCCCGATGTAGGGCTCGATCCCAGGACCCTGGGACCATGACCCGAGCCGAAGGCAGACGCTTAACGACTGAGCCACCCAGGCGCCCCTAGTTCCTTCTTCTTAATAGCTTGACTTTCTAGATTCAGCTTAGGTTTGACTTTCTCCCACCCCATTTTTATCTAATTGAAGTTGGGTCATACAGAGCCACTTGAGAAAGTGTGGAACTTTAGCACATGGTTGCAAAACCATCACTGAGCATTTGCTTATGTGCCAGGCACCAGGTTAGGCCTGATGACCCACCTGTGCTTTCTCATGTGATCTTTATGCCTCTGCATGTCACTCACATTCGAGAAAACCCCAACTTAGTTGGCCCTCTAGATGTTCCTTCTGAGATGAAACTCAGGGTGCCACAGTCAATCCTGTCAGGAGATTGGAGATCTGGGCTGTCTTCACCCACTGACATGATTTCAATGATCAGGTAATAGAAGAGATGGTGGTGGTAGCGGCGGGGGGGGGGGGGGGGGGTTCCGACAGGTAAACCTCCAGCTACCCTGTCCATTGCAATTCCTTCTGTTGTTCAGTGTCCAAAGCCAACAGGTCCCAGGATTAGTACTGGAGCCGAAGGCAGATGCTTAACTGACTGAGCCACCCAGGTGCCCCCCCTCCAAAATCATCTTAACATTCAGTGAACTCTTGCATTACTGAAGGAACTCAATATATTTCCCAGACTATTTATTTGCAATGAACCATGGATCCATCCATTCTGCATATTTTTGCTAACTTTTTACCTATTTGTGCCTGCCAACAAACATTCAAACTCCTCTCTTTTGTAGTGACCCAGAATTGTCCAAGATAGATGCTAAGTAAATATTTTTAGTTGGGTTCAATAGTGATCTTTTATGGCTATCCATTTACTCTTTAATTCAGATTAGACTTAGGAACATTAGAATTGGTGCTGAAGATGGTTTTATCTTCTCTCCCAAACCCACTTCCCAGTATTGTGAAAATGAGAAAACAGCAATAGTTGTGAATTGTCTAGGGTAACTCAGCTCATGGGTGGGGGCGCTGGGTCATGACTCTTCAGTCCAGTGCTCTCTGCTCCAAATTGCTGCCTCCAAGCATCTCACGGTGCAGCTTCCACTTTGCTTTCTGGAGGAAACCAACTTGCATAAAAGAAGTCCAACTACCCTAGGATGGCCATGCCATGAGAAGCTCAACCTTGTCATCTGGAGAGGCCACAGAGAGGATAATTCAAGTCTCTGGCTGACAGTCCCAGCTGAGTCCCAGCTGTTCACCGAGACCAACTTGCCAACTATGTGAATAAGGCCATCTTGGAAGTGGACAGGCCAGCTCCAGTCAAGCTACCCCAACTGGGTCCCCATGGAATGAAGGCGAGCTATGCCTATACAACCTGCCTAAATCACAGAATCTTGAACAAAGAAATGGCAGTGCTGTCTTAGGCCACGAGGTCTTGAGGTGGCTTGTTATGTGGAGATAGGTAACCAAAATAGTAGGGCAAAGGCAAAGGGCTGGCCTGTGGCTTGAAGATGTGGAGCAAGGGGGTCTAAAAGCAAGTTCCAGGGCAAAGGCTTAGGAATTCAGGGATAGAATTCAGAAGGGGTGGCCAAGATCTGACAAATCAGATTGTCAGTGGAGAGTCTGCATCAGAAATTAGGCAAAGTGAGGGGCACCTGGGTGACTCAGTTGGTTAAGCAACCGACTCTTGGGGTTTCAGCTTGGGTCATGATCTCAGGGTCCTGGGATTGAGCCCCACATCAGGCTCTGTGCTCAGCGTGGAGTCTGCTTCAGGATTCTCTTTCTCCATCTGCGCCTCCCCCTGCTTGCATGCTCTTGTGCTCTCTCTCTCTTTAAAAATAAATAAATAAATATTTAAAAAAAAAGAAATTAGGCAAAGTGGAAGAATGGGGTGGGGGGGGGCAGGCCAAGGAAAGGATGCCCGAGAATGGGGAATGAAGTGAGTCTGGGTTTTTTTTTAAGGGTCAGACCAAGAAGAATTTTTAAGGGTTTTTTTTTTTTTTGACCCTTTCATAGAAATTGTTCAAAGAATACAACTAAAGCAAGTACAAAAGCAAACATTTCTGAAGTATCTGTGATTCTACCAGAGCCTTGAAACAAGTGTACCTCCCCAGCCTCAGTGGTGGGGGCAAGAGCTGTCTGAGATACAACAAAGGGAGGTCAACATCTGAACAGCCTTGCCCATGCTGGGGAGGGTTCCCACGAAGTCTTAGAGAAAGAAGCACAACGGATGATCAGGACACACTGTAGTGACTTATACAGTAAATTATAAGTGGGCCGAATTTCTTGCAAGGGCCCACATATTCTAATCCAATCTTTGTGTTCTCTTCATAAAGATGTCAGTTAAAGTACCCCTCGAGGTATTATTACATAAATACATACTCGGGAGGCGCCCTACTCAGGTGGTTTCTAATACTCAAAATTTGTAAAAAGCCAGGTAAGCTTTTCCAGAAGTTTATTTTAATTGTGTTTATTTCTAACTGTGTGTGTTATGCGGTACATTAGCCTAGCTAATACTTAAAGAAGTTGGATTTATTAGTCTACCCACCTCTTGTTGCAATCACACAGTTACCCATGTTTAAGTATCACCTGTTGGCATTGCTGTATTCCTTAGGAACGTGGCACATTTCTAGTGTCTCAGCAAAGGCTATCTGAGGATGTCTGCTTCACTCCTTCACAGACCCGAGCCTGAGCTAAATCATCAGTGTTCCAGGGGCATTTCCTGTAACTGCACCCCTCTTGATAATGTGTTGCTCCTTTCCCCAAGGGAGACAGGAACATCACATCCCCCAAGAACTAGCACCAGCCTTCCTTTGCCCACTGAGGTGCGCTCCCTCTCAGATCCTTCACGCTCCTGACGCAACCCCTTCCTCAAGAACACTGACTCATCCTCATGGTGACATGGGATGTGATATATACATTTTGGAGTAATTTTTATTGACATGGTGAAATGTTCACAATATCATTGACTTTTAAAAGGCTACAGAACCATACGCTACCCACAGTATTGAAAAAATGTAATAGGGCTGGACATTTCATTATTTTAACGATTGGCAGTCATGTTTCTCTTCGGGTGCAAACTATTCTTGTTTTAGAAAATAACTTGATGTAAGCCCTTGAGTTAGAAGGGAAGGCCCAGGGGTAGGAGAGCGGGCAGGAGCCTAACAAGAGCAGGAAGTGGCTACGGTGGCTAGGGAAAGAGGATACCGGACCAAGGACAGCAGAGCACATAGTGGGTGGAAGTTCTCTGGCAGAGGGAATGGCCAAAGGACATTGTAAGAAAGGCCTGGAAAATGTCTTATTTGAAGCTGCTTGCTACAGTGCATTCTTCTCATTCCCCATCTTCAGCTTACCACAGGCATGTTTTATGTGGGTGGCGTTGTACGGTGCACTTGTGTGTGTTAGGGCTGGGGTAGATCCGGTAGAGTGGACATAGCCTTTGTGGAGGTAGAATCTGGAACTAAGGACTGACTATGAACGAGTAGACTCCTCATCTGTCTGCAGAAATTTGGGGGGACTTCTTCAAGTCGTGGAATGGGGTTTGCATCCTTTTATCTAGATCTTGAGATCTATAATGATTTCGCTGGAAAGGAGAATCTCATGCTGGGGGTAATTTTCCTCTTCAGAGTTTTCTACAGTGAGTATTTATGATTTTTAAAATGAGAAAATTCTATTTTGAAAAGTGTGCTCATTCTGAGCCTCCCTGGTTGTAGCCATCAAGTTGGGAAGCATTTAACAAATCAATCTCATAAACTAATAATGAATGAGGTGACGTGTGCAAGGACATGTGGATTTTGGCAGGGGGCTCCTGGAGACTCTAATTCTATAAGACAGAGGAATATAATTTCAACCAGAGTGAGAAAAACACCATTCAAACCAAGCAGCTCCATATTCTACCGGCCTGAAGATAATTTTCTCCTTTAGCTAAAAATGTGGCTAAGCATTGGAATTGGAAGGAGGGGAGTTATAGTTCATGGAGATGTTTGAGAAAAGAAGAAGAGCTCCCCAAGGCATCCAGACACTTACCTGTGAAAATTCGGGCTGTGTTTGAGAGAAATGGCGCTAATATTTCCTAGTGGGTCTTGAGCTATCACGAATTGTTGTTTTGGAATTTTTTATTAGACACTGACAACATTATTCTTTTTTTGCTCGCTGGTATGGCCAAAACCCCAAATAGCTCGAAGCCCAGAATTTGTGGCTGTAAGCTTCATGGGAGCAGGGGCCATTTTTATGTTTCCCAGCTGTACTCGGGGCAAAGCCTGAGACTTAGAAAAAAATAATAAGGACTAAGCATAGCTACTGTTATTAAGTGTTTATAATGTCACAGCTCTTGTTCTAAATACTTTGCTTTTGGGGGCGCCTGTGTGGCTCAGTTGGTTGAGCATCTGACTCTTGATCTCAGGGTCATTGAGTTCAAGTCCTTGGCTTGAGTGAATTCCCCCAACCTGGAGCCTACTTAAAAAAAACCCCACAACTTTGTTTTCTTACCCTTTTTCTTTTTGGTGAGAACATTAGGGCTCTAGTGTCTTAGAAGCCAGTCAATAAGTGGAAGGGAGGAATGGAGCAAAAGGAGGAGAGAGGAAGAGAGAGAGGGAAACAGGGAGTTCCTGTGTGGAGTTTGGTCTGGTCTGTATTTTTTTTGTCCCTCGTTGAGAGGATATAGTAGAGGTCAATAATTCCTTCAGAATTCGTTTGGGGACCCCTTGAAAATGAACGACAGACATTCTCCATCACGTGAAGAAGGAACTGGACTCCTGGCACCCCCGTTCCTACCCCACACATTAGCGGGAGCGTTTGGGGGTCGCCCTGGAGTTTAGCTTTACCAGAGCTCCCTGCTGAGAGGCTGGCCCGCTGAGCGGGTTCCCGAAGAGGCGGTTCCCATCCCGCGACACAAGAGGGCAGTATTTCAACAGGCCTGAGCTTTCCAGCGCCTTGCGAGGTGAGCTCGCATTATCTCCAGCAAAAAGCCTGTTGGACTGATTATTTCAGCTCAAGAATTTTAGAGTCCAGGGGAGGATGCATTTTAATGACTCCAGGGAACGGATCAAATTAAACACATTATCCCGGATTTTCTTCCCTCGCCTGCTCTCACCCGCCTTCTCCGCGGCGTCCGTCTGCGCCGCGTGGGCCTCCGCCCCGGGGCCCCGGATCAGCCCCTCTGCAGAGCACCAGCCCTTGCTAAAAAGCCGAGGGCCAGCAAAGGCCTCCGCCGCTTGTCTTGGCTCAGATCCTCCAAGGTCACCTTCCAGCAGGATCAACTTAGGAACCTCTGGAAGTTGCGTGCCGGGCTAGCGGGTCGGCAGCTGGGAGAAATATACAAACCCAGAGCCCGCAGCTGGCGCAGGCTACCGAGGACGACTCACTCTTCTAGGAGCTTTACATAGATTATCTCTGATTCCCGACAGCCTTGCAAGAGAAACAGTATTGTTGTGTGGTAGGTGAGAAAACAAACAGGGAGGTTAAAAAACGTGCCCAAGGTCATGAAACTAGGAGGTGCTGAACTGAGACTCACACCAGGAGGTCTGGTCCCCAAACCTGGAGTGTGTACATATCATCTCCCCAAAGCTAAGCCCCATTTCTCTTATCCCTGTAAGAAACCCATGACACTTGGCCAGAACATGAAGTGGACCCATTAAATGACTTCCTGGTGGGGACGGGAGGACGGAGATCAGGCTCCTCTGGGCACCTCGAGTGTGAACTTCACGTTCTTTTTATCCTCTATCCTGTGCAGCTACTGGAATAACCTGGCATTTAATGGGTGCTCACTGATGCACAGGACAACTTAATTGGATTTCATTAAATTCGTGGCCCCTCGGGTTATTTGACAGATTTGACAGATTTACTCATGATTTTATTTATTTTATTTTTTTATTTTTTTATTTTTTTAAGATTTTATTTATTTATTCATGAGAGACAGAGAGAGAGAGAGAGAGAGACAGAGGCAGAGGGAGAAGCAGGCTCCCCGCGGAGCAGGGAGCCCGATGCGGGACTCGATCCCAGGACCCTGGGATCACGACCCGAGCCGAAGGCAGACGCTTAACCGACTGAGCCACCCAGGCGTCCCTTACTCATGATTTTAAAGAAGTTTGTTTCTGTCTCACCTTTATCTAGGAGTTATTTCTGTGGAGCTTCTGGTTAAAACACTCTCAGAAACTGACAAGTAAGTCTTGTAATTGCTTTCTCAGCTTTATTCTCACTGATAAGATATGAGCGATTTTTTTTAAAGGCAGGACTAACTAATCAATCAAAACAAACATCTGTAATCTGATTTTAGAGCAATCTGCGTGATAAGAGTTGGCCAAGGAGAAATAATTTCCTATCACCAGTGGGATAACATGCGAATGAAATTTCAACTCCAGGCTCCCTCACCTCACAGAATGTCAGAGAAGTAAGTGCCAAGCAGCATGTGTTTATGAATGGGAAAAGCCAATGGTGCAGTATTTTCTCTTAGGTTATTCTCAATCTCATTTTCCTAAGGAACAAAATAGCTCTAAACATTTCTAAATATTTCACTCCATATGGCCCAAATCCCAAACTTTAAAATATCTACCAACTGCCCATAGAAAAAGGTTTTAAAAGAAAAATAATCGATTTTATTGGGAAATTTCCTCAGAAAAGGTTTGTCGGGGGTAAAATATGGGCTGCCTGCTCAGTGAGGTAGCTGACTGTTCACGCAAAGGTCGGACAATTATGTTAGCCATGTCATGGAAGGTGTTGCACTTGGTGGAAAGTTGAACCAGAGGACCCCCTGGGGAAGGTTCCACGGACTCCTTACAAAATCCTTGTAAATGAAGCCCATGAATGGTGATTGCCTTTAATCTTAATAAAGTTCGCCATATTGTCTTGCGAAGAGCCAGGACCAGTGACCAGTGGGTGACCTCCTCTTCTGTGTCAGCGGAGGGCTCAGCAACCTTCCCCAGACCCGCTTTCCAACTCCCGCAAACCAAGCTGTGAATAAATACTTCAAAGAAAAATGAGAGAAAACCACAATCATTCAAAATGGGGCACTGCTGAGAGAAATGGGTTAGGACACAGTAGTTGTACCTAAAACGAGAAAGCTCTATGGCTTTCCTTCCTATCTCGAAAACCAGCTGGTACATGACAGATGCAATTTCATCAGCTCAAATCCTATAATTCTTTCTGTCCACCGTGAGCCCAAATGCCGTCCCTGTAGCAAGGGCATGGTGAGGCTGATACACGCCAACGTGCTCCCCGGAGGCCTGCAGACCCCTGCCAGTTGGTGGTCGCGTCTGGGTGAGGGGGGCAGCTGGCCCCACATAGAGCAGCATCCTCTCCCTCACCTGTTTAACCAAACTTTCTTGAGTGTCTGCTATGTGCCAGGCAAGGTCCTCGGGATGCAGCAGTGAGGACGAGGGAGAGAAGTTTCCTGCTCTCATCGAGCTTATATTCCAGGGGAGGAGAAAGACAGTAACAGAATGAATACATTAGAAAATACTAGTCGTAATTGCTGTGAAGAAAATAAAACACGGAGGTGGGAAAGTGAGGTCCCGTACTTCTTTAGAATCGCTGGTGAGGGAGGCCTCCTGGAGGAGTGGCCTGAGTGATGCCAAGAAGCCAGCCAGGCACAAGTCTGGGCAAGAACGTTCCAGGCCCAGGAAACAGCAGTTCCGAGACCAAAAGGAGAAAACCTTGGTGTGCTTGAGAAACATAAAGAGGGCCAGTGGGGCTGTTGGGTGGTGCGTGTGGAAGACTGTGATGTGAGGTGAGGTCAGAGGGACAGTGGTTGAATCCTGACTGCTCGTGGCACTGTGTAGACCCAGCCCCAGTCCTGTGGAGAAAGGGCATTTCTGGACAGCCACAGCTGCTGCTTGATTTCAACCTTTCAGGGTATCATGAGGATCCAGCTATAATTACTGTTGGCAGGAATCCCCCCACATTCCCTCAGAAGGATCCCTCACATGGGAGCCTTGAATCTGAAAAGTCAGTTGGGGGAAAAGACCCCACCTTTGTCCTTCATCAACTCTGAAGCCCCTCAAGGATTGTAATGCAAGGCCACCAGGGATTTTTCCCATTATATCTCTGAAACCCATATGAGGGTTTTCCTCAGAGTCCCATCAAAACAGCACTCTTTGCTGCTCTGAACCATTTTAAAGCATCCTGTTATACGGCTAACTCAAGAACAGCCCAGAAGGGGAATGACATCAATGGCTGGGATGTTAGTGCCTGGGGCAGCCTTGAACTCTGCCACACACAGCTCCATGCCCCCCCCGCCCCCCTCAGGACAGGTGGTTTTCTCCTCCCACTTCTCCATATTACACTTATATCCTATTCGTAAAGGTAGGTGGAAAATTCTGAGTTTTGGAAGATAGCTTTGAATGGAAACAATCAGAAGACATTTAAAGAGAGTCCCACTGGGGCTGGTGCATCTGGAGAAGGGTCTTCAGATACCAGTGACTGGCTCCCTCATACGTGGAGCAAAATCAGGCCCAGACTACTCCTGCCTTTCCTCTCCCATCTTCCATGGTGGTAGTTTCATTTTAGAAGTAAGTGTCCCCCTTGCTCTGGCCTCTGCCCTGTGTCCCCGTCTTGCTCTGAGCCGGCTGCCCACCAGTCCTGCCAGGTGACCCCAAGGTGGGGGGTGGGTGGGTCCAGCAGCCTGGGGTTGAATCCCAGCCGTGCTTCTGACAAGCAGTGTGTCTTGGACACGCAGCTTAACCTCTTCCAGCCATAGGGCATTCATTTGTAAAACCTCCGGACCTACTTTTAACTACTAGCACTGTCATTGGACTAGACTTGGATGGTTAGTGGTTCTCCTCGTGTGCAAGCCCTGTACCAGGATGGGCGCTTGGAGGGATCGTGAGACCCCTCTGGTGCAGTGTGGGCAAACCCGGGCGCTGACCTCGAGTCCTGAATCTTAATCTCTGTGCTCTTCCTACTTTCCTATATGTCTGCGGCCTTCTCCCTGGTTGTCCGAACATCCAGATGGAAAGAGGAAGAGGTTAATATTCCTTTCTGTTTTCTTTTGTCTGACTTCCAAACTAGGTTATTAGGAATCAAAAAGGAAGACCCTGAGGAGAGCAAACCATAGGATATGGCATCACAAAGATTAATAGGAGCTGGGGAGAGAAGCTGACACCCCGCCTGCCTTCCCAGGAGGGAGTAGGAGGGCCATCTGGGATGTGGGGATGGGAAGCAGAGGGTGAGCCTGGACACAACTGTGGAGGCAGCCAGAAGCTGCATGAACAAGGGATTGACTTGGGTGAGGGGCGGGGGCATGAATGAGAGCAGAGGTGACAGAGAGAGGCAGAGCACCACCCCGCCTCCCACCCCCCCCCCCCCCCCCCGCCCCGTGGCTCCTGCAGCAGAGAAACGCGCATCAGGCTCCCAGATGTGGCTGAGCCTCCAGCCACACCACCTGTGTGGGACGTCTCCCACCTTGTCACCATTCCGGGACACTAGGAACCTCTTCCCTCATAAAGTAGCGAGGGGCCTGAACTTACACAGGGGTGAGTGTTGTAGAAAAAAAAACAACCCCACCCAAAACTGAGCCCAGTGTGTTGCTGGACAGTGGGGAAAATGAACCTTATTACACACGTTATGTAACCAGTTATGGTTAGTTAGCATCAGCACAGGAGGGGGACTGAGTCTGAGGGAGTCCAATTTATAGCATCCTTTCCCCCAGCATTTGGAGCACAATCCAGGAACGCTGGGAGATAGAGACGCAGTCCGATCTGGGGAGCCCAAAACATGAAGCTTTGACTGAGTGACTTTAGGGCTTTGGTGGGATAAATGCGGGTCATGTGATTTTTTTTTTTCTTTAACTCTGGGGGTTCACAGGGCTTTGGTGCACCGCGCGACTAGTTTTTACAGTTATGCGACTGTCTTCTGACGGGTGGGGCTGGGCTGGCAGCTTTAGGCCTTTGATTTTTCAGGAAGCGTAGCCCAAGGCGATTTTGACCTCGCAGCTAACGGCACCTAAGGGCAGCTTTAGCCACAGGCAAGCCGCTGCTTGTATATAGGCAAGAGGTAGCAAGTGCTGGCCATACCAGCATGAAAGCGTTGCGTTGGGCTCGGTAAACAGAGGGAGCTGAGGCCAGGCTTTGATTAGAGGGAAAAGAAAATGTTTTCTTATGTCAGCTTTTAGGTATAGGGAATGGAACAATTTCCTTATCGCTTGGCTGCAAATCTACAGTACAAGACTTTCAAAAGCAGAAGAAGCTACATTTCATGAGTTCTAAAGATCATTTATGTGTGAGGTTCTAGCTTTAAAATGATGTGCCAGGCATAAATAGGCAGCGTTAGATCAGCCACACAACCTCGGGTCCTCTCTTATACTATTTTGAAAACTCAACGAGGACCATTTCCAGGGAAAGAGAGGGGCATAATACAATGATAAAGTGGTCAGTCCACCAAGAGGATGTAACTATTCTAAACGGATATGAACCTAACAACAGAGATTCAAAATCCATGAAGCACACACTCACGGAGCTAAAAGAAGATGCAAATCCACAATTATAGTTGCAGATTTCAACACACTTCTCCCAGTAATAGAAAAAACAGACAGAAAATGAGTGAAGATATACAAGTCTTAAACAACATTATCAGTCAAGTTGACCTAATTGATGTTTATAGACTACATCATTCCAAAACAGCAGAATACACACCCTTTTCAAAACGGCAGAACACATGTTTTCAAACATGAAATAGTCATCAAGATTCTGAGTCATAAGTCTCCATAAATTTAAAAGCTCAAATTTACACAAGAGAAGTAAATTAGCATACACGTTCTAATTAGGAATTAATTAGAAATCAACAAGAGAGAGAGAAAGAAATCAACAAGAGAAATATATCTAAAAGACTCCAAGTTACAAGCATATTTTTAAAATAACGCATGGGGCAAAGAAGATCTCACAGAAGATGAATGTTTTTGAAGTGAATGAAATTGAAAGCACAACATATCAAATATTTGGGGGTGTATTTATTTATTTTTATTTTTATTTTTTTAAAGATTTTATTTATTTGACAGAGAGAGAGCGAGAGCAGGAGCACAAGCAGGGGGAGTGGGAGAGGGAGAAGCAGGCTTCCCGCTGAGCAGGGAGCCCGATGTGGGACTCGATCCCAGGACCCTGGGATCATGACCTGAGCGGAAGGCAGATGCTTAACGACTGAGCTACCCAGGCGCCCCTGGGGGTGTATTTAAAAGCAGTATTTCCAGGGAACTTTATGGCATTAAATGCTTTTAATATAAAAGAAGAAATATTGTAAATAAAAAAAATCTAAACTTCTACCTTGAGGAACTAGAAAAAGAGCAAAATAAACCTAAGGCAAAAAGAGGGAAGGAAACACTAGAGAGAACACTGGAAATCCATAAAATAGGAAATGAACAAACAATAGAGAAAAACAATGAAATCAAATGCTGCAGTAGGCTGAATAATGGTTGCCCAAAGACGCCCATGACTGGGAATCTGTACTTTACATGGCAAGAGGGACTTTGCAGATGTGATTTCTTAAGGATCTTGAACCAGAGAGATGATCCTGGACTATTGGGGCAGACCCACTGTAATCACAAGCATCCTAATTAGAGGGGTGGGAGGGTCAGGGTTAGACTAATGATGGTAGAAGCAAGAAGGTGCAACATGCAGGGACTGGTCATGGGCCAAAGAATGCAGGTAGCTTCTAGAAACTGAAAAAGGCAAGAAAGTGCATGTTTCCCTCAGAACCTCCAGAAACAATCGGCCCGGCTGACACCTTGGCTTCAGCCCGGTGAGACTGACTTTGGACTTTTGAATTCCAGAATATATCTGTGTTGTTTGAAGACACAAAGTTTGTGGTAATTTATAACAGCAGTAATAGGAAACTAATACAATCATCCTTTGAAAGAGCAATAAAATAGATAAATTTCTAGTCCGACTTACTAGGGAAATAAGAGAAAATACAAATGATCAGTATCAGGGATGGAAAGGGATTACTCCACATATTAAAAGGATATTAAAATAATGAATGACATATGTCAGTAAATTCTACAGCTTAAGTGAAATGGACAATATCTTTGAAAGATATAAATTACTGTAGTTCAGTCAAGAAGAAATAGATGACCGAAAACGATAGAGAAATAAACGGTATTTATGAAAGAAATTGAATTCCTAATTGCAAATCTTAGAACAAAAACAGCAACTGCCAAAAAATTCCAGGCCCAGATGGCTCCACTGTGAATTTTTCCAAACATGTAAAGAAGAAATAATACCAGATTTACAGAAATTCGTCCATAAAATGGAACACAAGATAATACTTCTCAGCTTATTTTATGGGCTCAGCACTACCCTGATGCCAAAATTAGTCAAAAATATTACCAAAGAAGAAAACTATAGGCCGATATTGCTCATGAGTGTAGGTGCACAAAATTATCAACACAATTTTAGCAAACTGAATCCAATTATATATAAAAAGGATAATACATAATGACTGAGTAGGGTTTATCCCAGAAATGCAAGGTTGATTCAATATTAGAAATCAATTAATATCAGACATCATATTAACATAAAAAAGACTCTCATAGATGCAGATGAACAATTGGAAACTGAAATTTTATTTTATGTTTTTTTTTAAGTAGACTCCATGCCCAGCATGGAGCCCAACACAGGGCTTGAATTCATGATCCTGAGATCAAGACCTGAGCTGAGATCAAGAGTTGGGTGCTTAACTGACTGAGCAACCCAGACACCCTGGAAACTGATATTTTAAAATATAATTTACAATAGCATTGAAAAACATGAAATACTTAAAATGAATTTAACAAAATACGTGAAAGGTCTGTACACTGAAAACTGAAAAATACTGCCGAGAAAAAAAAATTTAAAGGCCTATATTAGTAGAGAGATATACAACGTTCATAGGTTGGAAGACTCAATATTGTTTCCCTCGAAATTGATTTGTACCTCCCAAGCAATACTGGTAGGAATTCCCACAGGGATTTTGTAGAAATTGACAAGGTGATATAAAAATGTATATGAAATGCTAAGGCCTAGAATAGACAAAACAATTTCGAAAAAGAAGAATAAAGTTGGAGGACTCATGCTAATTTTAAGACTTTCCATAAAGCTACATCTAATAACGACAGTGGGGTGTTGGCATAAGAACAGACATGCATATTAGTGGACCAGAATAGAGTTCAGAAAGAGACCCACACATACATGAGCAATTTATTTATTTATTTATTTATTATTTATTATTTATTTTTATTTTTATTTTTTAAAATATTTTAATTATTTATTTGACAGAGAGAGAGAGAGACAGCGAGAGAGGGAACACAAGCAGGGGGAGTGGGAGAGGGAGAAGCAGGCTTCCCGCGGAGCAGGGAGCCCAATGCGGGGTTCGATCCCAGGACCCTGAGATCATGACCTGAGCCAAAGGCAGTCCCTTAACCAACTGAGCCACCCAGGTGCCCCAGCAATTGATTTCTTAAAAGACTTTATTTATTTATTTGAGAGAGAGAGCGAGAGAGCACGTGTGTGAGTGAGCACGGGGGAGGGGCAGAGGGAAATGGAAAGAGAGAATCTCAAGCAGACTCTGCACTGAGCGTGGAGCCCAACATGAGGCTTGATCTCATGACCTGAGATCATGACCTGAGCAAAACCAAGAGTCGGATGCTCAACTGACTGAGCCACTCAGGCATCCCTGAGCAATTGATTTTTGACAAAAGTACCAAGGTAATTCAATGGAGAAGGCACAGTTTTTTACACAAATGGTGTCAGAACAAACTATATGGGGGAAAAATACTTTGACTTTTCTCTCACACCATATAAAAAATTTAACCTGAAATAAATTATAGACCAAAATATAAGAGCTAAACCACAAAATTTCTAGGAAAACACTTAGGAAAAAATTTGTGTGACCTTTGGATAAGCAAAAATTCTTTAGATAGGAATTTGAAACTTGAACATCAAAATTAACAACTTCTGCTCTTGAAAGGACATTGTTAAGATGATGCAAAGGGAAAACATAGCCTGGGAGAAGATATTTGCAAAACATATGTTCAGGAAAATTATTTGTTTTCAGAATATATAAAGAACTCTTATAATTCAATAACAAGATGAGACAACCTGATTTTTTAAAAATAGGCAGAAGTTTTAAAGAGACCCTTCACAGAATAAGACAGATGTTTGGGAAATAAGCACATGAAGAGATGCTTGACATCATTAGTCATTAGGAAAATATAAATTAAAACCAAATTGAGATAATACAACATTTCCACTAGGGTGGCTAATATTAAAAAGACTGTCAAAATCAAATGACAAGAGATCATGGAACAACTAAAACCCTCACACAGTGCTGG
This sequence comes from Phoca vitulina, assembly GCF_004348235.1. NCBI lineage: Eukaryota > Metazoa > Chordata > Mammalia > Carnivora > Phocidae > Phoca > Phoca vitulina. The sequence continues at coordinate 2,023,836 of NW_022589710.1, forward strand.
GGGTAATGCAAAAATGAGAACAGCCTCTGGGGCGCCTGGGTGGCTCAGTCGGTTAAACATCTGACTATTGATTTTGCCTCAGGTCGTGAGCTCTATAATCAAGCCCTATGTCAGGCTCCTCGCTGAGTGTGGAGCCTGCTTAAGATTCTCTCTCTCCTTCTCCCTTTCCCCTCTCCAATTGCACTCTCTCTCTCTCTCTCTCTCTCTCTGAAAAGAAAAAAAAAAAAGAGAACAGCCTCTTTAAACGACAGTCTGGCAGTTTCTTAAATAGTTAAATATATACTTATAATATGGCCCAGAAATCCCATTGCTAGGTGTTTATCCAAGAGAATTAAAAAATGTGTTCATAGAAAGACTTGTATGTATATATTCAAAATTGTCTCAATCTTGAAACTACCCAAATAGCCATTAACTATTGGTAGTTGGGGACAAATTTTGGCACATTCATACTATAATATTACTCAGGGATAAAAACAAGCTGCTATTGATACATGCAACAACCTGGATGAATCTCAAAAGCCGGACCTAGAAGACCACATACTCTATGATTCATTTATCTAAAACTCTAGAAGACAGAGAGCAGATCAGTGAATCCCATGGGTTGTGGGTGGGAGGAGGGTATTGACTTCAAAGAGACACAAAGGAAAGTTTTTTTTTTTTTGTTTGTTTTTTAAAGATTTTATTTATTTATTTGACAGAGAGAGACAGTGAGAGAGGGAACACAAGCAGGGGCAGAGGGAGAGGGAGAAGCAGGCTTCCCGCCGAGCAGGGAGCCCGATGCGGGGCTCGATCCCAGGACCCTGGGATCATGACCTGAGCCGAAGGCAGACGCTTAACAACTGAGCCACCCAGGCGCCCCCAAAGGAAAGTTTTGAGTGATGATGGAAATGTTCTATATCTTGATGGTCATGGTGATACATTTGTCAAAACGCATCAGGGCGCTGTGAATTGTGTAAGATTAACGAATCACAGACCTGTACCTCTGAAACAAATAATACATTGTATGTTAAAAAAAAATAAAAAGAAGATAGTAGGAAGGGAAAAATGAAGGTGGGGGAAATTGAAGGGGGAGACGAACCATGAGAGACTATGGACTCTGAGAAACAAACTGAGGGTTCTAGAGGGGAGGGGGTGGGGGGATGGGTTAGCCTGGTGATGGGTATTAAAGAGGGCACATTCTGCATGGAGCACTGGGTGTTATACGCAAACAATGAATCATGGAACACTACATCAAAAACTAATGATGTAATGTATGGTGATTAACATAACACAATAAAATTAAATTTAAAAAATCTTTAAAAAAACAAACAAAAAACGCATCAAACTGTCTCCTTAAAAATGGTGAATCTTTTTTTTTCTTTTCTGGGCCCTGGCCGCCTGGTGGGTTCACAGGAGGGCAGGCTGAGTGGTGCAAAGGGCACCCTAGGGGAGAGGAGGACGAGAGGCATGGTGGCAGGAGGAGGTGAGGAGTGCCCTTCTTTGTCAGCCACGAGCACGTGGCCACTCTCCCACCCGCCCGAGGTCACCCATCTGAAGAGACGTCAGCTGGCCCCCTGGGGCCTTCGGGCCACCTACCACTGGGTCCTCGACAAAATGGAGCTCCTGGTGCCTGAGAAATTGAGGTCCTTATACAATCACCGGGCAGGTCCCCAAAAAGCTTTTTCCCCCTGGGCTCCTATTATGAAACGGGGACTGGTGTGTGTGGGATTGGCGGACACAGCCAGGCCTGCAGAGAAACTCAACTCAACCTGCTGTTGGGAGGGCCACAGGGTTTATTTAGTTAAGATACTCACTTGTAATTATTCCAAAAACCTGGAGTCTGTTTGCTGTTAACCTCTTTGTGGGGACAGCTCTTTCGTATTTGGAGATAGAACAAAGAACTAAAAGCTAAAGCAAACAGTTAAGAGTTCCTGACCGCCAGAACAATCTAGATTGTTCTAGACATAACCACTGGGACTAAATTGATTTTTTATTTGCTTATTGATAAAGTGATAATAACTGTGCTAATGTTTGGAAGGCATAAAAAAATCAAACTGTATACTGGGAGCTAATAGTTGATTCAACAGAAAAATAAACTTTGAATTTAAAAAATGGTGAATTTTATTGTATATGAGTTATGCCTCAATAAGGTTGATTAAAAGAAAATTTGCTTTTTCTGAAGAGAACTGGGGCAAGAGAGCATTCAAATCATACGCCACTGCTGCAGAACAAGACGTAGCTGGGAGAAGGGCCACTGGGAGCCCGAACCATCAGAAGCTGGGGTCTTGAGGAGGACATGGTGGAGACTTGTTTCTCACTGGGCCCCGGGACACAGGTTGGAAGTGGCGACAGCAGCCTCCGTTCAGGAATCTGCTGAGAGTGATTTTCCAGCTGAAAGTAATGTGAGATAAGGGAGAAGCCTTCCGGAGGAGGCAGGCTTCCTGCGTCTGAGTAATTTCATAACGAGAAACAGTGTGACAACCACCACTGGGACATGGCACTGAAAATGCGTCAACACAAGGGCTAGTGGGGACCGGGTTGCCAGGCGGAACCCACATGCACTTCAGCAGTGCGATGCCGGAAACACAGGGCTTTGAGGCAAATGGAAATCAAGACGTTTTCAATATGTCGGATTGGAAATGAAGGGGCCATAAAGTAAGGGCCAGTGCCTAGGACTGCCACCGCTGAAGATTTCTAGACTTTCTGAGAAGGGAGCCAGGTCTCAAGTTCACCCTCCAAGTGCTGAGACAGTACGCATGGCCTTCCCATCCCCTGCCCCTAATATGGAGAAAAATGGTGCCATAAAGGCCACGTTCTTCCAACAAAGACATAGAATGACCAACATCATGGCAGGGCTGCAGTCAAGGATTTTGCCCCATTTCTGTGTATTTGTTCCCTCTCAGATTTCACTGAATCTTGGCTGTAGCCTTTGGCAATATAAGTAGAGGGTTCTGGGAATACAATTTTGTCTGAGATACTTGCTAACGGCTAGGGATTGACATGCTTTCTAAAATAAGTGGGTTTGAGGGGCGCCTGGGTGGCAGAGTCGGTTAAGAGTGGAACTCTTGATTTCGGCTCAGGTGGTGATCTCAGGGTCATGAGATCGAGTCCTGCAATGGGTTCTGTGCTCAGTGGGGAGTCCGCCTGAGATTCTCTCTCCCTCTCCCTCTGCCCCTCCTGCTCTCTCTAAAATAAATAAATAAATCTTTACAGTAAGTGGGTTCAAGTCTGGTACTTTGATAATCATTAGTGTGCTCTTTGATCTCCTCAAAAGTGAGGCACATATGGGGACAGCCGAACATTTAAGGTCCAAAGAGAATGACCCCTGTTCTGGTGGAAGAGAACGCCCCCCTGCAGCTACTAAAACAACCACGGTCTCACCTAAATATGGGGATTCCTCTAGATGGACCCAGAAGAATAAGAAATTAAGGAGGGTGGAATTTAGGACTTTAATTTCTCTTGACTTTTAACACAAAGGTGAGATAATTTGATTTTAGGCTTTAATATTCAGGGGATTTCATTTTGTGGTTGTAATTTGAACCTGGGAAATTTATGATGGGAGAAAGTTTATACCTAAATTTGGAATATTTTTTATTATTAACAAATTATTGGAATAGCTTAATGTTGTCATTTAGTTTCACCGAAGAATCTCTAATGAGCTCTTTCGGGCAATGTGGCTGGACCTAATTTAGGATGGGAAATAGAATAAGGAGTGCTCTAGTCCAGTATGGCTTTTGAGTTTTTAAATTTATATTATGACCCACTACGTAGCTTTCTGGGGACAAAAATCATTACTGTGAATTAACAGTCCCAGGAAAGAATAGTGCTCAATATGGAGGGAGAAGCCTCATGCAGTGGGAGCTACACTATTCTGATAGGCTGCTGATTGCTTCTCCTGGATGCAGTGCCACAGCTCTGCTAGACCACAGACTTGGGGGTTAAACCCAATGGGTTAAGAAGGAAAACAAAAGGCTGAGGAATGATAGGAGGAAGCACTCCTTTCTCTTCTTGATTCCAATGCTTGTCTAGGTTGAGGACCATTGCATGAGAGCAGTGATTCATCACTTGGGAACCTGTTAGAAATGCAGGTCCTGGGACGCCTGGGTGGCTCATCTGTTAAGCGTCTGCCTTCAGCCCAGGTCATGATCCCAGGGTCCTGGGATCGAGTCCCGCATCGGGCTCCCTGCTCTGTGGGGAGCCTGTTTCTCCCTCTGCCTGCCCCTCCCGCTGCTTGTGCTCTCTCTCTCTGACAAATAAATAAAATTAAAAAAAAAACAAAAAGAAATGCAGATCCTTAGGCCTCAGACTTACCAAAGCAGAAACTCTTAAATGGGCCCAGTAATCTGTGTTTATAACAAGCCCTCCAGGGGATTCTGACACATGCTCAAGTTTGAGAAGCGCAACAATGGAGGATCTGTTGGTTCCTTGCCTGTTGGTGCTGCCCTATTCCTGGCGAGCGGGGGGCAGGCAGATTAACGAGTTTGAGAGAAGAAACTGGGCATGTGAGGTGTTTCTGGCACTTCTTTCTTTAGCTCCTTCTGGCTTCTCCTTCTCTGGAAACTGCCTGCCTGTGGCAAATATGCTATTTTGGCTTATTATCCCTACTATGTGGCAAGCCTGAAGGGCAGGCGCTGTCCCCAGTCTGAGAAGCTCAAAGCCTGGGACGTTTAATTTAGGAAACAGTAATACATTTATTCCCCTTTCATGCCTGTGTTCCCCAGAGCTGTATCATTAATAGTTGTTTTCCATCTCTCTGACTCCTGTGTGTATCTCTTGTTCGGTGGGGTCTGAACTTGGGCAGGGAAGAGGGACGGTATTTATTGAGCCCCCTCAGTCCTAACCTAGAGGGGAGCTGTGGCACGTTCGCCATCCTCGCATTAGGCTAATGAGGCTGTTTTGAACCTCAGTTAGCCCCCTGCTCTGTGAAGGTGCTTGGGTGTATGAATAAGGGATGGGAAGCCAATAAATTATTTCTGAGTTTCTGCTGTCTGGATGCCATCACCGTGTTCCTACATGGCTCCGCTACCATGAATTCATTTGTTGAAACAGAGTCAAGGAAGAGAATATTATTCACCTTATAAGCTGGAGGCTCTCCAGCAGAAATTAGTAAAGAACAAGAATCGACAAAGACTCAGGTTAGTTCCTGACGTTGTCTGTTACACTCAGATGTGCTTCCAAAAGTAGTGGCTCATGTCAACTTTTGGATTCTTTATGGAAAATATATGGACTATCCTACTACCCATTCATGATCACAGATAATCAAGAGTCAGCCTTGCTTGGGAGAGATCTAAAATGGAAGACATTTCCCAAACCGGATAGAGGCAAGCAGCTAGAAAACGTCTTCAACCTGATTTCTAAGTTTTATGATTGCAAACATGTACATCTCCCCTCCTATGACCATATTTTGTGATTAACTATGCAATTTCTTTTCTTTTTCTTTTTTCTTTTCTAGCCTTTGGGTCTCTAAGATTAAATTTGCTACATGTCAATAAATTCTATATTCTCATTATTTCAACCAAACTGTGCCACTTCCTGAGATTAACTGTTGGAGTTCAGGTGAGGACACAGCCCTAGGGAAGAAGGTAAAATATGAAAGGAGTTAAGTGCAGGCTTTTGCGTATCATTGAATCTTTTCTCAGTGGATTGGTCCCCTAACTTTTTCCCTAAAATAAGATTGGGTCAGAATCAGTCATTATAGTCATTAACATGTACAACCTGGAAACAGAAATAATCTAGCAGGATGGCCCACTAGGATTCTGTGAGAGCTGGCCCAGCACTGAGGCCCACCTTCAAGATGGATAAAGGTAAGTAAGAAGGCCAAAAGTGATGCAAGATTCATCAAGGGTTGACACTTAGAAAATAAGATCAGAAATTTTTTACAGTCCAAAAAAAAAAAAAAAAGAAATTTTTTACAGTCTATCCTTGGCTTATAAACATGTTATGCTGATAGATTTCCAAAATTTCCTTTATTCTCAGTTGTTGAGAACTTAAAAATCTTGAAAGTCATTTTTTCTTTTTTAAATTTGTAGTTGGGATATGTTGAACCACAAATTATAATACAACCGAGAAATTATTGAAAATTAAGAACATTCAGTGAGGTGGCTAGTTTCACAAATAATTAAAAATAACTTTCCTATGGAAGAGCAATAACCAATTAGAAAAATACAGTGAGAAAACTATTTACAATAGCAAAATTGTATAGAACTTACATGAAGAAAATAAAAAAAATTTACTCAGGAATAGAATACTTTAATAAATGAAAAGGCATGTGTCTGGATGAGAAACAAAATTTGTATAAAGTTAACAAGTTTTCCCAAATCATTTCTAGGATTCACCTATTTCAATCAAAATACCAATGTAAAACGTTAGAAAACCTAAAAAGAGCAAAACTGATCCAGAATCTTTAAAAATAACACACCACAGGATCAGTCCTGGGAAGGCACCGCTGGCTTTGCCTCTGGGCAGATGAGTCTGGAAAGTCTGGATGACGAGAGGCCCAAGAAAACAAATCTCCACTACAGGGAAGACCCTGGAGTCCTGTCTCTCAAGGGGCAGTGTGAGCTAGCCGCTGGAGACAATTTCTAAAAATAAAACAGAAGGTCATCTTATCTACAGAGATTGGGCCTCCATGTAGTTCACAGGGGAATTTAATCCATAATTTGTCTGCACATTTACAATGAAATACTATATATACATTTGCAATGAAAGTACTCATTATTACAGCACTTGTAATTCAGCCAAACAAAAGAAAGAATGAGGGATAGAAGGGAAAGATAAAATTCTGGACAGGATTTCTATGCCCTTTCCAGTGTTCTAGAATTTGATGACAATGATACCTTCAGGGTAGTTTTCTTTTACTTACAGTTTCAAGGGAATTTTAAGTAATTGATTCTTTTTTTTTTTTTTCAAGATAAAGTGCTTTTTAAAAGGGGGAAGAATGTTTCCCTAAGGTAACCAGGCTCTGGTTGAAGGAGAGAGCAGAAGGAGGGATTAGGATAAGGGTGTGTGTGTGTGTGTGTGTGTGTGTGTGTGTGCGCGCGCGTGTATGTGTTGATGTGACAAATAGAGTTGCTTAGATAGAATTAACTGAGTCTGAAAGCTGGGAAGTCCAAAGAAAGGTGGGGAGAATGGCAAGGGCAGTCCCCCAGAAGAAATTTACAAAAGAAGTGAAAGAAAATTTGATTGAGTGAGATAGATAATAAATTTTTTTTAAAAAGACTATTTATTTATTTATTAGAGAGAGAGAGAGAGAGAGAAAGAGCATGCACAAGCAGGGGGAGGGGCAGAAGGAGAGGGAGAAGCAGACTCTCTGCTGATCAGGGAGCCCAATGCAGGGCTCCATCCCAGGACCCCAGGACCATGACCCAAGCTGAAGGCAGATGCCTAACCAACTGAACCACCCAGGTGCCCCTAGATACGTAATTTCTTAAATTGTCCTTAGATGGTGTTTACTCAGAGCTGTGTCACTTCTTGATTTGGGGGACAATTCTAGAAGTTTCCAGGAGGCTGGGTAGTAGGTGCCTTGCAAATGCCCATTCATGGATATGAGAGTTCATAAGGTGAATGTTCATAACTAGGAGCAGGCAACCAAATTGATTTGTAGATCAGCTAGACCAGCTAAGTTTTTGCAATGCCAGTTCTTTGTGCCCTTGGGTATAATTTGGAGGCAAATCAGAAACTTCTAGATCCTTATGGTGCTTTGCAGCCACTCCTGAAGTTTTGGTCTGGATTGATTTCCCCCTCTTGGTATGGGCTCAGCCAGCATCTCAGTTAAAGCATGGGGGAAAGAACTCCTGTCTTTTTACCAATTGTTCATGAATTTTCAAGTGTGCCTGTTGGCCGCTGATAGCGGCAGCTTCCTTAGACCTCCTACTGGATAATACTCTTGGACACGGTTGCTGGAGAGGCAGTAAATGAACTGAACTCCTTGTCCAGCACGTCAGATCAAAAGCAAACAGGTGGGGCTGTGCCAAGTTTAATTCACAAAATAGCCCCAAGGAAATGAATGCAAGTGTAAGCCTGACCTCTCTCTGCGAGGATAGGCAGTCCCTGACTGTTCTGTGACGACATCCACCGCAGAGCAAATCGTCCTGGAGCTGAAAATCAATTTGAGAAAAGGTAGATACGGAGGGGTCAGCACTCAGGTAGGAGCTGTCATTGCAAAGTGTCAGAGAGAACCTCAGCTGACAAGAGACCAGAAGAGACCACAGGATTCATTTCTGAATTGCAAAGAAGTAAGTATGAAATGCATAGAGCTTATAGGGATTCATAATTAGCAATCAAATTCCTTTTGTACGTAGAACATTGCATTCCTCCTTGCAATGCTGTGCCTTTTGCTAGCCAAGTCTCGCAGACTGGGTTCGTTCTGAGTCACTCAAATGAGCTTCCTGAGACTTTCAGAGGAAAGCCCCAAATCCAGCTGCAAAAGGGACAAACATATTTAAGTGGAAAATTGGATTCTCCTGATAGCATCTTGCATTTCTACTTTGGCTTACTTACTTGCAAATAAAACTTTCTACAAAAATCTTAACAAAAATCTAACAATAAAGTTTTATATTTATTCCTGTGAATATCAGCAGTGGTGAAAGATCTTATCCCACAATTAATAAAGAGGAACCGTCCTGATTAATAACCTTATGTACGTACAAAGCCTCAAGCAAGTTCAGGAAATTTTGTGATAAACACAAATGTATAAATCTAGAGCACATTTTGCTGCATTTTGGGGGCTTTGGGACACCAGGGTGTCATTTTTATGAAGGTAAAATCATTAGCAGTGCCTTGGCATTCAGGGTGAGCATCCATTCTGATCTTTTTCCTTTTCTTCTTCTCCTCTACCTTTTGTATTATTATTCTGCCTTCTTTCTCATCCTGGGGAAGCAGGCTTCTAGTCACTCCGATGATGAGCTGATGATTGATGGGGCCTGTCCCTTCGAGGATTATTTTGTCTTCTTCCTTCCCGTCAAGTCCCTTAGGTTTCAAATATAGGCCTAGGGATAATCTCCCCGCTCCCCGTCCTTTCTCCCCTCTGAACATCTCCGGCATCTAGCTTTGTACAAGAGCTAACACAAAATCGGCACAATCACTTTGTAAAACTCTTTGGAATCCCTGCAAAAGCTGGTCACATGCATGCCCCGTGGCCCAGCAGGTCTACCACACATGTGCGCCCCACCCAAACGCGCATGCGTGCCAGAAGAAACGCGCGTGAGCCCTCGTGTCCGCGCTCTTCAGAATAGTAAAAACCCAGAACTAACCCATCATAAGTAGTCAACTAAAAATTGTAGCATTTCTATAAATAAAATACAGCAATGAGAATGAACAAACTGCAACTAAGGTGGCGAATTACCTTCACAAAAATGTTGAACCCAAGAATCCACACAAAAGAGTATATACTGTATGTAGTTCAAAAATAGGCAAAACGAATTTATGGTGTTAGAAGTCAGGATAGTAGGAATGGGGGTCAGATAGTGATAGGAAGGAGACAGCACCAGGGCTTCTAAGATACTAAGATGGTCCGTTTCCTTGATCTAAGTGCTGGTTATATAATTGTGTTCACATTGTATACTTTTCCATTTGTATGTTATATTACAATAAACTATCTTTTACTTTAAAAGAAAAGAAGTCAAATACTGAAAATCATTCTGAGATACATTCATGTTTTTTTTAATTTTTTTTTTAAAGATTTTATTTATTTATTTGAGAGAGAGAGAATGAGAGAGAGCACATGAGAGGGGGGAGGGTCAGAGGGAGAAGCAGACTCCCCGCCGAGCAGGGAGCCCGATGCGGGACTCGATCCAGGGACTCCAGGATCATGACCTGAGCTGAAGGCAGTCGCCCAACCAACTGAGCCACCCAGGCGCCCACATTCATGTTTTTTTTAAAAAAAATGTAACCTTTTCTGTGCAAAACTTTGCAACCAAACAGCAAGCTCAGTTCTACCACAGAACCAGCTCCCCTTGGCTACTATCTTAGTAGTCACTGGTGGGGCTTTGTACCTAGCTAAAAGCATTTCTAGAATTGGTAAGTGTAATACCTACAAAAGTCCAACAAATAGTTGAGAGCCTCTTGTGTGTCAGGCATTGTGTCAGATACGGGGGTTAAAACAATGGACAAAACGCAGTTCTGCCCTCAGAGAACCCCTTGTCTATTCTATTTCTAGACTTCCCTACTCTCCTGCCTTACTCCACTCAGGCCACATCCCACACACTGTGCTGAGCCTACCATGTTTCTCTACCTCTCTTTTCTCCTGTGAATATATCAGCTTTCTATTCATGGAACCATACTTTGATGGGGTTGGAATTACTGGGGCACTGAGGCAAGAAGCCAGCTGAGAACTGGATTTCAGATGTCCCTAGTCATGTACCTCCTGTTTCCCAGATGTATGGATCTCCATCATTGCTACTCCTGTCCAGCTACTCATTGCTAACACTAATTGGTACCCGAAAGCTCAGTTTGGATATGTACAACTCTGAATGCTCTATTAACCTTTCAGGTCACTATACGACCAGTTAACAGACCAAAGTAATTTGAAGAATTATATCCAAGTGGCAGAAAACATTCAGCCATCATCCAGAAGTGCTCACTAGTAAATTAAGAATTTCTCAGAGATATGCCTATTGTTAGATGCTGAGTTATTCTAACTTGGTGGTTCCAAGACTGGGGCCCTTGGATCTCCAGGTAGGAACCAGATCCTTAAGTTATTTGCAGTGTGTTAAAAAGCCTCACAGAAATTGCACACTTACCCGCAGTAAGGTTTACAGGCTAGTTAAAAGGTGAATGTTTATGTGTGATTAGAAATAAATAACCTTCTATGGTGACCTCTGTGAATTGTGTAAGACTGATGACTCACAGACCTGTACCTCTGAAACAAATAACACATTATAGGTTAATAAATAAAAAAAAGAAATAACCTTTGTGTCGTATACTTAGTGATTACATGTTGATTACAGGTTCTGATTGACAGTTTCCCATGACTTTGATACATGAAAATTGGTAAATAAATCAATAATTACTAAACAGGTGGAGTTTTCCTAAAAGATCAGCTTCAAAATGTGTGTGTGTGTGTGTGTGGGGGGTTCCTCTGGGGTTAATAAAATAATAAAATGTCTTCCTGGTAGTGAGAAATTTGGCAACTACTGATCTAGTTTAAGATGTCTTGGCCTTCTGCAGGGCCAGCAGAGGGCGCTGGAATTAAATTATTCCCTCTTGAGCCATTCTTGTTTCAAGGGCACGAGGAACAAAGGAGAGGAAGACCAGGACCAGGACAGAGGAGGAGGGCCTCTGCAGATGGGAGAGTGACCACCCGGGGATGGCAAGTCATCTTCACGGGAGAGCTTTTCAGCAATAGGAAACGTAACACGCAACAAGGAAAGAACAGTATTTTGGTGGCAGTTCTGTTTTTGCTATGGTCTGTATTTGCCCACAATTGTTCAGAAACAGACCATCCCCAGTGTCTGTCCATTTAGGGCATAGCTCAGTGGATAAGCCCACCTCCGACCTCCTGAAGTGTCATTGTCATCAAAGGGAGCAGAGGTCCGAACATGTTAAAACAGTGAAGTTATCTTGGCATTTCTGGTCTTCATTCCTCCCCCTCTCCTTACTCTTCTTCCAAGGGTGACCCTGGTGGAATTATTTCAGGCATTACTGAGTAGGAGAGGGAGGTTCTTTTTGGTTGGGGCTTATAAATCTCCCACTACTTCCTGCCCACAACGTAGAAGGAAGGTGCAGCCTGCTCTTCCATCCTGAAGGAGGCTCTGCCTCAAACAGTGCGGTCAGGGTAGTCTGGACTCCATCGTTCCGTTTCCTCTAAGTGACTGGTTATCTCTTTCTGGAGGAACTAGCATGGGTAATCTCATCTCACTGCTTTTCATACCTCCACATTCTACTGATTACTATTCTACACATTCACACTGAATTTTATTTGGGCAGTTAACCTGCTTAATTATAAGAATTCTCATACTCATCATTTCTTCACATTTTAGATGTTCCTACAGTGTTCAAATTTGTTTACTCCAGCAGGATACTTGACTTCCAAACTGATTATATTTATTTGAACTTCTAAAAGTGTGACTTTTGGGCTTGCTTTGGCAGCAGATATACTAAAACTGGAACGTTACAGAGATTAGCGTGGCCCCTGTGCAAGGATGATATGCAGATTCATGAAGTGTTCCATATTTTTATGAGATATGCCGCCACTGGGGAGGCAATGTCCTGGGTCCAAAGTCGGTGGCTTGCATTGCCAAGTTGGAAAAAGCGAAGGCTGAAGAACTGGCCACCAAACTGGGCTAAGTGGGCGCTGTTGAATTTTCTGTACATAAAAGTAATAAAAAGTTCTCTTTCAGCCGGTGTCCAAAAAAAATGTGACTTTTTAAAATAAGTACTCTGTGATTGGAATTGTAACCCTCAAGTTCTGAGTCCGCATAAGAGAACCAGAGTGGGCAAGCCCCTTGGAGGTAGTCCGTAACCGCGTCTATGGCATCCCTAACCATAGAGATCTTCCTTACATGTGAATACTTCCAATGATGGCGTGGGGGAGGGTGCTGTAACTCACAGGGAAGAATTTCTGGTCATGTGATGTTAAATAGAAATCTGTTTCTTTGACTTGTCCAACAATTCATCATAGATGCAAGTTCTCCATTGTCTAAATATTTGAAAACCACTATCCAATTTTCCCTCTAATTTTCTCTTTCTTGAAGACTCAACATCTCAAGATCTTTAATAATGTCTCACATGGCACGAAGTTTTTTTCTCTCCTTTGTCATCATGATAGAAACCTGGTGATAAAGGTTTGCTTTTTACGGTGAGATATTTGTTGAGCTCAGGAAAGATTTTGTGGATTTTTTCTGTCACGCAGAGGGGTGTGCACGGTGACTTTGCTGACATCACTCCTGATACCAAATGTATGGGGTTTTCCCACGCCACTTCTCCGGTTCTTTGACACCAACTGGGTGTCCAACAATTCAATCCAATTTTGAAACTCTCCAAAATTAGCACAGACCTCACAGGTCAAGGGCTCAGCCCCACAAGACTGCCCACCTCAAACATAAGCTCCAAATGGGGTGCCCAGACTACTCACCCTTCTGTCTGGCTGACAACAAATTTGGGGGTTCTCGTGACTGCCCCCCAGGTTTGCTAATTTGCTATAATGACTCATAGAACTCAGGAACATACTTTACTTAGTGTTTGACAGTTTATTATGAAGGATACAACTGGAGAACAGCCAAATGGAAGAGATACACAGGGCAAAATATGGGGGTGGAAAGGTGCTGAGCTTCCAAGCCCTCTCTGGGCACGCCTACCTCCCAGCATATTAATATGTTCACCAACCCCGAAGCTCTCTGAATCTCTGTTTAAGGGTTGTTATAACCCAATCTCCAGCTTCCCACGGCTCCCCAGAGATAGGGCTGGGGCTGGGGCTGAAAGTTCCTGTGCTCTAATCACTGTGTTTGGGCTTTCTAGTGACCAGTCCCCATTCTGAAACTATCGACAGGCCCTAACCCTGAGTCACCGCATTGGTATGAACTCAGGTGTAATGAAAAGGGGCTCATTGTAAATGACAAAAGACACTCCTCTATCACTCAGGAAATTCCAAGGGTTTAGGAGCTCTGTGTCAAGAACCAGGGACAAATACCCAATATATTTTTTATTACACTACAGCAAGGTAGCCTGTAATCTTGACTTTAAGGTATCCCTTTGAAAATGAAATTAGGAAAGCCAAACATGCAGTGAATCAGATTGGTTCCCAACCTTTAATGAATAATCTGAGAATGTGTGATGGGTATTTTCCAAGCACTTGAGCTCAAAAAATGTTAACCTGGGTTTGGTCCCTGGAATATATGTCAACAATTGCTGGCCTAAACCTGTAACCTTATCAATGTATATGACTGGATTGAAAAAACCCCAAAGACCCTTGCTTTAAAAGAATGAATATAGTTATCCTATGAGACAAAAAGCATGTATGTGTGTATGGCCGAGTTTGTTCAGCACAGGTACGGGAGAGAAAAAACCCTGGATCTGAAATGCGCATTTGATTTATCCTAGAGGTGTTCTCCATTGTGGAGCAGGGATGACTCATCAGACCTCTGTATGGTTGGATGAAATCTTTCTCATGAGTCTCCATTCACTGTGGTCTGCTTCCATGCTTCCCAAGCAAGGCACTGATTGTGAGTCCGTTGTTTAGGTTCCTTGATTCTAAGAAAAATGCACCACAGACAGATGTGGATCATTTGGCCCCTGGAGAGGGATAGGTCAAATTGGTGAGTTAATATATTTTCATTTTCCTTCATATGTAGAAAAATGATGGTTTGCATGTCAGCCACACGCCTGGCTTCAATAACTACTTACGGACTGCTGCCTCCTGAGTCTACGATGTCTGGCTAGCCTCCTCTTTATAGAGACAGCACAGTGCCCAACGCACCATCACTAAATCACACACGCAACTTAAACTCAACGTGCCCCAAGGGGAACTCCACAAAAACGTTTCTCCACCCATCTCTTGGGATGTCTCTGTTTCAGGGGATTATACCATGTGGTTGCCCAAGCCAGAGCGTGAGAGGCACCCTACGCCTCTGTCACATCCTGCTTCCCCTTTTGGAATTAACTGCCAGGTGCTGCTCATTGCATCTCATCTTCTTTTCTCCAATCTGCCTCCTTTGTGGAATCACAGCCTTAGCTCCGGCCTCATCTGGCTCCCAGACTCAGGCGGGTCTCTCTGCTCCATTCTGCCCCCTGCTGCCAGGATAACGCTGCTAAAGTGAGAAATTAGTGAATGTCAATGTTAGGCTTAAACTTCTTCAGTAGCTTCCAGGATTCCAGACTGTCAGCTTAGCCCCAGGGCCCTCCATGATTGGATGCTTATCTCACCTCAAGATCCTCCCCAGAGGACATCCTCTGTTCGGTGATTTTGATATTTCCCTGAATGCATCATGCAGTTTTGTACCTTGGTCACCTAATACGGATTGTTTCCTCTGCCTGCCTGGTGTTGTGTTAGTCTTACCTTCTGAGCTAACTCCTCCCTTGCTGCGTTAACAACACCATCAGTTGTCTTTCTCCAGAAAGCTTCTCTGCAGCCTCCCTTTGATCCACCTTCCTCAACTTTGAGACCCCTGATTTCCCCTTCAGTGACATTAGGGGATTATCTATGCCATATCCAGTGCCATAAGGTGCTGTGATCTTGGTTATGCATCTTACACCCAAGATCTCTTGGGGGGCAGGGATCTAGCATGGTTAATTGAAATATGTAATGATTTATCCTTAGACCCTGAGGAAAGAATAAATACTGAGGAACCAAAGTTACAGAGAGACCAATTTTTGGTTATTTTTAAGAATTTTGTTTCTAACAAACAGAGCTCTCTTCAAATTAAACCAGCTGTTTCTGAGATGGGGTGCTTCTGGTTATGGGGGAAGTTAGGTAAAGGCTGGATTGAAGCCCGTGGCGCTGTTACTGGGAGACTCAGCATCAGATGAGGACTGGACCGTGTGGTTGTCATCGTGCTGGCCACCAATGTTCCCTTCTCCCGTCAGGCACACAGAGAATCGTGCTTCCTGCCATCTCCGAAGTCAGGCACCGATGTGTGATTGGTTTTGGCCAAATAAACATGAGCAGAAGTGATGTGGGTCACCTCCAAGCCAATTCCCACTGCTTTAGTCACCACAGAAGCAATATCGAGGTGTCGCTTCTGTTAGCCCAAGGCCCTGAGTGAACCCAGGGAGCAGGGCCCCTCTGCGGACCTGTGTTAGGCACATCGTGGGAGTGAGAAATCAATTTTGTTGCGCTAGGCCACAGGGGAACACCGTGGAGAGGGAGGCGAAGACAGATTGTAGGTTCTCGCCGTTGGGTCTTGGCCCAGGCCTGTGGGTTGACAAGGAAATTTTGCTGTCTCAGGAAAGTTATGGTCAGAGATCTCTTTGTGAACTTGAGACCACCAGACCATATTCAGCAAGGCGCCAGACAAAGGCCATCAGCTAGAGGTGGATGAAGGTGCAGGTTCCAGGCTGGCCAAGTTGATTGGGCCTTCCCTGCTGCTGTGGAGCTAGTGAGAAAGGGATTGTGTCCTTTACAGACTAAATCTTTCTCCCCACCCTCACTTGCCACCTTTCCTTATACTAGTTTTACTGCCTCAGGTAGAAGGTTTCAGGGTCTATGTCAGTTTCTGGAAGTGCCGGTGATCCAGATGGGTCAACTTCCAAGTGTGACTTGAAAACTAGTGTCAAGAGCCGGCGGGGGAGGCCAGAGAATTCCGTTCTTGCTGAGGATGCCAGGTGTGTGTGACTCTGGGCCGGTCACTTAGCCTGGCTAAAGCTTGGCTTCCTCATAAATAAAGATTAGGAAAGCATCCCTTCTGCCTCATGGGAATGTTACGGCAATCAGGAGATAATGTGCCTGGAAGTGCTTTGTAAATTGAAAATCACTAATCAGATATTGGAGACTTTCGCTCTTGTTCTTCCATTAATATTCTCAGCTTCTGTTTGCTTTGCCTGCCTTTCCTTCTTTCATAGACCCGAGCTGATTTTTAGATACAAAGTAAAGAGAGCATCGGTGAGCTGTTTCAGTTAACAGTGCTTTCACGAACATAGTCCCACCCCATCTGCCCCGTTACCGATCTCCCAGGAGAAATTTCCCTCCTCGCTTGGATAACCCAAATGTCACAAGACACACATATTTCTTAAAACATTTTCAGCTGCTTACATTTTAAAAATTTATATTACATCCCCCTAAGTCAGTACATCATGTTCAATAAAATGTCATGAAGGAGAAGTCTGGAGTTAACATTCAGAATGTAATTGGTAGATCACCAGAATTCCGTGTGTAGATATTTGGAGTAGCCTTGTTGTCATCGAGAGGCCAAGCCACCAGCTTCATAAAACTGCAACTCGTCAGCAGCCTTATTAATTGTTCGGTGATGGGGGGTGATGTTTTAAGCATTTCCATTCTAACGTGAGAGTTTGTTACTTATAATACGGGTGTTTTAGTTCTGCTTTAGGAAAACGAATGGGCATTTTGGTTTCGGGTATACTGCTAAGTTTTCCATTTAAAAACAATAAGGAAGAGGCTCTGATAGTATTTTCTTGTAGAAAAGTAATAGATTACTGATTGTAAGCATGAGAAATATGCACTGTTATTTGATTTTGAGCCTCCCCATTTGTAAAGTGGAAAAGTATAAAGCTCACAGGAGTTCAGAATTTTCCCCAGAGTCTCACAGCTTCTGGTGAGCAATAAATCCTAGCCCACTGTGACTTGTCTGTGCTAACAACTTGGTCTGCTGTTCCTCCAGGCCTTCCTGAGCTGGGCCTATGTTCTCCTCTCAAGTGATATGGACATGACATCCTGAGTCATGGTCAGCTCCAGCTGCTATAACAAAGGACCAGCGACTGGCTGGCTCAAACAACAAACATTTATTTTGCACAGTTCAAGAGGCTGGAAATCCAAGGTGAAGGTGCCAACGTGATCAGTTTCTTGCTGAGGGCTCTCTTCTTGGTTTGCAGATATGTCTTCAAATGAGGAGACATTTCTCTTTCTCTTCTTTCTTTTTTTTTTAAGATTTTATTTATTTATTCGACAGAGAGACTCGAGCAAGAGAGGGAACACAAGCAGGGGGAGGAGTGTGAGAGGGAGAAGCAGGCTTCCCGCCAAGCAGGGAACCTGATTCGGGGCTCAATCCCAGGACCCTGAGATCATGACCTGAGCCGAAGGCAGATGCCCAACGACTGAGCCACCCAGGTGTCCCTCTTTCTCTTCTTTCTTACAAGGACACTGGTCCCATCATGGGGACTCCATATTTGCGACCTCATTTAAACCCAGTACCTCCCTAAGGCCCTACCTCCTAATACTATCCTACTGAAAGTTAGGGTTTTAACACATGAATTCTGGCAGGGATGGAGGGATAGTAGGGGGGAGACACAAACATACCACAGGTTTTTTTATTTGCACAGATATCAGCTAAATTCTCTTGAGTAGCATTTTCTCTGGCTTTTATCCTGTGTTTAAGCCTGAATTCTCAGATTGATTAGTCATTGGGAGGCAGCAGAAATTACTTGAAAAGCACATTAGCTAGAAGAGTGAAATATCATATCTTAGAGAATATTTGTGGGGAAAAGAAACCCAATCAACTAATTTAAACAAAGAAATGAAAAAAAAAAAAAAAAAAAAGAAGGAGCGTTGTTGGAAAGATAAAGGGAGAGCTACAGAACCCATGGTCTGGAAGTGTAGCCAGGGCTCTCAAATGATACAGAGCAGGACCAGTGGGCCAGGCAGGGGCTGCCATCTCTGTTCCTTTGGGGCCACCTTGGCTCTCACCTCTGCATGCCTCTGGGCAAATGCTCCTTTCATCCCTCTCTTTGCTACCTGCTTTCTCTGCTCCATTTGAACTCAGGCTAAGTCTGGCCCCCAGCCTTAGCTTTAAAAGTCCCCAACAGACAGTAATAATGGCCTTTGTGCACCAATTCCAAATTCTCAGGATGCAGGAGCTCACTGATGTTACTTGGGTCAGATGGTCACCCAGATTTGATCAGCTACACCGAAGAAGGGATTATGGATAACCAAGGACTACAGGGGTCCATCCCTGCCGGGAGGTAGGGATAGACACACAGGACATAGAGATTTGACTGAACAGATGACCCCCCAAACCAAAGAAATTACAAACACATTTCAGATTACCCTCTTGGCTCTAGGGGAAAAGGGGGACTAGAGAAAGGAAAGAAAGAAAGGGAAGAATAAGACAGACATGGCCTTTAATCATATGTCTGTGTATGGACAGATGTGTGTATATATGCCCACATGCATATATCTCTCTAGGGATTGTGTTCTTTACAGACTAAATCCTTCTCCCCACCCTCACTTGCCACCTTTCCTTATACTAGTTTTACTGCCTCAGGTAGAAGGTTTCAGGGTATATGTCAGTTTCTGGAAGTGCCGGTGATCCAGATGAAGAGAGTGCACAGTCAAGCTAACACAGAGCACGGGGTGAGGTCTAAAGTACAGCATCTTATCCTGTCCTCTGCACTGCTTCCTCAGTCCCCAGCACCAGACCTGGACCTGGCAGAGAGTGGACATTCAATAGTCTTTAATGAGTGAATGAACAAAGCCTAAACAGTTCATCCCAACGAGGATGACCAGAGCTAAAATCAGAACACTGGGCCAGAGGGACCAAGAAGTGACCAGAGAAGGTCCCAGGAGCGGCCCTAGCAGTCACCCACAGCTGCCTATTTTCTTCCTCTGTGCCATATTTGAGGAGAAATTCGGGGAGGAGTGAAGACAGATTGCAGTGAGGGAGACAGGGGCAGGGCAGAAATGATGATATCCTCCATCCTATATTAAAGTTGCTTTTATACTTGTTCACCTCCTGTTTTATGTGTAAGCTTCTTAAGGGCCACAATGGTGTCTGACTTATTTATCTATCCCCCTAGCCCCAAATAACTATCTATTCTTATATACAGCTGGTATTCAACAAATACTGGTTGAATGAATGGATACATTAAAAATTTGGGAAACCAGGAAAAAATAGTTCCCCTATTGATTTAATATAGAAGTTTTGGTGCATAAAGTGGACTTCAATACACGCTTTTGTCCTCAAGAACTCAAATACTTGTCAACAGTGTAAAAGTGTTGGGGGATAACTGTTTAATTTTTATCCTCTTTTCAGAAAAATTATTTCTATAGATGACAGTTTTTCTTGAAGTTAGATTTATAACTGATTTTCAACAGTTCATGTTGAAAGAGAGAATCCTCTTAGCTTGGGGTATTTACTGTATATTTTGTGTACTGTACATTCAACCAAACAACACAAAGACTATCTAAATGATATCATTTCTGTCCGAGTTTTGGTAGTAGCCATTACACAAAATAAGTTGCATCTAATATTAGCTGGAGCAATTAATTTTTTATATTGAATTTGTGTCCTGTAAACTTGCTAGACTCAGTAGTTCTAGTAGTTTTTTCATAGCTTCTGTAGTATTTTCTATAATGATCATGTCATCTGCGAATCAAGACCGTTTTATTTAACTGTCTGCCAGAAAAAGGCAAACACTCTTTAAAGGAATGCAAGCAATCCAGTGCTCAACGACATAACCTTCCCAATGTTCAGCAGACAATGAGAAGTTATTAGCTATCCAGGGGCGCCTGGGTGGCTCAGTCGGTTAAGCGTCTGCCTTCGACTCAGGTCCTGATCCTGGAGTCCTGGGATCGAGTCCCATGTCAGGCTCTCTGCTTAGCAGGGAGCCTGCTTCTCCCTCTGCCCCTCACCCTGCTGGTGCTCTCTCTCTCAAATAATAAATAAAATCTTAAAAAAAAAAAGTTATTAGCTATCCAAAGAAGCGAGGAAATGTACCACATAACCAGTAGAAGGATCAGTCAATAGAAACAGACCCAGAGATAATAAAGGTGATTCAGTAAGCAGATGAGGACTTAGCTATCATACATTCTCAAGGATTTTAAAGAAAACCTGAATATCATGAGGAGAAACAAGGAAGTTCTGGGGAAAAAAAGAACCAAATGGAACTTCTAGAGATGAAAAATACGGTATCTCAAATGTCAAAAAAAATTACTGGATGAGATTAATACAGGTATTCTGTCGGCCTCTGTCCCTCCCAGACCTTAGCAAGGCCACTTTCTTTCCCTTCCCTCTACCTCCTCTGAGCCAAAACAGGCTCAGGCATGACTCCCTCCCTCCTGGAATTCAGGAGGTAAGGGTCAGTCCCACCACAGGCAGTGTTGTGTGGTTATTTCTCATTCTGGAACATTGGGGCTACTCCTCACTCTATATTTGGGAGGGGGTGGTGGCTTAGGTGGTTATTTCTATAACTGATTTGATCCTTTTTCTTGATATAGTTTATGTACAGCAGTGTCCAATGTGATCGAGCAGCTACTTCCCGGTCCTCAGCCATTTCTGCCCTACAATAGAGGTGGTAGATTTAAAGACAGGTGCCTCAGGAGGATTCCTGGTCTCTGGCTGGGGGTTGCTCAGACCCTCTTTCCCCACAGATTTTTATGTAAAATGTCACCATTAGGCCTCTGCTCTTAGAACTAGGGCATTCAGAGTCTTGATTATAGACACAATGGTTGAAAATGACCTTGAAACATCCTGCTGTCATAGGCATATACAGAGGGGATGAAAATTAGACCATAAAATCTATTTCTCAATTTTCAAAAAAGTTCTTCCAGCATCTCCGTAAAGAGCTTGTGTGACTAATAGGCTATAAATAAATATAACTTTGATGCATTATGCAGCATGTAGTCTGACTGGAACTGAGACAAATGAGGCAAATAGATGCTCTATTCAGAATCATCAGAATCTCTAACGATAAAGTGCAGCTAACGCACATGTGATTTGTTTCAAGCCTGAAGAAAGTGAAGAAAGTACTTTTAGATAACCTTATGTGCTGATGTTAAAGTTCATGCATTTTTATTTCTCCCTTCTGTAGATATAAGGAAAATTGCCAATTCATAAAAATACCTAAGAAAATTGGTGAACATTCCCAAAACAGATTATTGGGAGGGGTTCCCCTTGAGTTACCCGTATTTGTCCCATTCTTTTTTCATTATTGTTTTAATAGGTAATACATCCACGTGGTAATAAATCATATATAGATGTGTACATGTGTTTCCACGTGTGCACGCACATGTGTGCACAGGGAAATGTCTCTCTCCAGCGCCCGTTTCCCATCTGCTGAGATCAGTACCACAAATGGCGTCAGTATTATTAACTGCTTATTTATCTATCCGGCATATCTTTCTTCAGCTTCAAGCTGATACTAATATATATTCTTATTTTTACCCAAAAGCACACACACTAAGCACTGGTGTGTACCACCAGCACGTCAAAAGCAGGACGGTAATATCCATGTCAGCAATTGTCTAGAACTTATGCCCATATAAGAGTTTGGAGGAAGGACTATTGACCTATGCTGTTGAGAATTATTGGCACATGGTTATTAAAAAAGAAAAGCAGACCAATTTCTAGTCCCTTTTAAAAACTGCTTTTAAATTTTTGCAGACAATGAAGCTCTGATTACCTGCATCAGGGACATAATGCTCCCACCAGTCTGGTCTTCGTGTGACACTTTTCTCAATATTTTATAGATCTTTCCATATTAGTAAAGAGAGAACTTCTCTGTTTTTACAGCTGCAAAATATTCCATTGTGCAGAGGAGCAACAGCTTCTTTACCTAGTTCATTGTCCACAGTGGATGGTCTTTTAGGGTTGCTTCCAATCTTTTGCTTTTTAGACTATGCCGCAGTGAATGACTCATACGTATGTAATTTTGCATATATGCAATTATCTGTGGGATAAATTTCCCGGTATGGGATGCTGGGGCAAAGGGTGTAGGCATTTGTAATTTTGATAGAAATGGGCAACTTTCTTTCCATAGGAGAGAGCAAATTTACACGCTCACCAGCAATATGTGAGGCTGCTTGTCTCTCCAAGCTCTGCCGAGAGAGCGTTATCAAAATAGTTCTGAATTTGCTAACCTGATAGGTGCAAAAAACATGTCTCTCAGTGTGTTTTTTTTTTCCTTTTTTTTTTTTTTAAGATTTTATTTATTTATTTGAGAGAGAGAATGAGAGAGAGAGAGAGCATGAGAGGGGGAGGGTCAGAGGGAGAAGCAGACTCCCTGCTGAGCAGGGAGCCCGATGCGGGACTCGATCCTGGGACTCCAGGATCATGACCTGAGCCGAAGGCAGTCGCTTAACCGACTGAGCCACCCAGGCGCCCTCTCTTGGTGTGTTTTTAATGTAGATTTTTATTGTGAGTGAGGTTGGGCATCATTTCATTTTTTATTTTTATTTTTTAAAGATTTTATTTATTTATTTGAGAGAGAGAGCACAAGCAGAGGGAGCAGCAGAGGGAGAGGGAGAAGCAGGCTCCCTGCTGAGCAGGAAGCCCAACGACTCAGGGCTCCATCCCAGGCCCCTGAGATCATGACCTGAGCCGAAGGCAGACGCTTAATCGGCTGAGCCACCCAGGCGCCCCTCGTTTCATTTTTTTAAAGTGACATTTTATTCTCTTTCTCTTTCTGTGAACTCTCTGTCCATTTGCTTTGCTCATTTTTCTATCGGCTGATTCTTCTTTTCTAGGACTTCTTTCCACATTAGGGAGATTGGCCCCTTGTGCCACATATTGCAACTGTTCATCCAGTTTATCATTTGCATTTTCATCTTGCTTGTGGTGCTCTTGATCATGCAGAAGTTTGTGTAATCGTGTGTGTTTTCAGTGTGTACACATAGTTGAATTCATCAATATTTTCATTATGACTTCTAAAGTTCGAATCTTGCCTTTCTTTTATGAACTCAGGGTCCTCAGGGTAACCAAGTAGTTACTGAGGGGAGATTTTTATTTGTGGAAGTATTTCATCTAATAAATAGAAAAGGAATGATAGAATCTGAATATCACCTTCTGGAAGCCCCAGTGGTATAGTGAATCTGGATCCTGATAATCAGTGGCTGCTAACATCACAAAAAGGGAGACAAACACGCATTATTTGCCTCCTCAGTAGAAATAGATAAAAGCACTGATGACGTGGTCTTTGCAAAATAATGAATCTGAATTTGATCAAGCATACAGATCTAACAAGAACAGATGAGAGTAAAGGATGAACAAAAACATTTCTTCTTCTCTACGGAAAATGGGTTTAGCTCTGTTTCCTTGAGAACTAGCTTCTCTCTCACTGAAAGTCTGAGAGGCCAGATCTTAAGCTCCCTCCATCCTGGAAGGATCACATTAGCCAACTGTTGGGTTTTCAGAACATTTTATTTCTTCCTGGTTAATAACAAGCCCAGGCCCTATGAGTCCATAGGGAAAAGCAGTATCCATTTCCAGAGACTTGTGGGAAAACAGTGTTTAATGGAATTGCATGAGCCTTAAAAGCTCAAGTCCTTTTCTGAAGCCCTTTCCCTCTGTGTCCATAAGGTCTGCAGAGTAAATCCTTATTAAACTGATAGCTATTATTCAAAACAGCTCACATTTCAGAGCAATTACTATTCCCCAGCAACTGAGTGCCCAATTAGTCTTTAATAAAAACAGCACATAGTACAGTGCCCAGCAGAGAAAAGTATTTAACAAATCCTTTATTGCCCCATTCACTTAACACGGGTGACCTACATCATATTTATACAATTTTTTTCTAAAATAAATACTACCCATGGGTTGACTATAAAGGAATTGTCTTGACTAACTTCCTTGTTATAAAGAATGCTAATCCACAAATGGGAAGGCATAGGCCTTATTCCTTTTGTCCTCACAATATCCCTGTCAAGAACAGGAAAACGTGTCATCATTATTCTTTTAACATAGGCTCAAATTAGGGCAAGAGTCCTGCAAGTCTTCTTCGCTGTCCCACCTCCTAATGGCCTTCCCTTGGAGGTGTGTGGGAGTGCAGAGGATCTCTTTCCTGGCTTGAGCATCAGCCCAGAACGCCTGATTGGTAAACTCTCCCGGGACACGTGTTCACAACACTAACTCTGTTGTGTTAGGATTCTTAAAATATAATGTAACCCAGAGGGATTTTCCAAGAGTGAAATATTAAAATGGATAATCTTAAATAGATTTGCTGGACTCCTCAAATCAGCATTTCAACAATTTGGAGCTTAATTTTGACCACCAATTCTTCCCCTCAGAGAGCTGACAGTAGCCATTTATCCGGAGTGTCTGGTAAAGGGTCCCTGTGCTACCTCTCTATTGTTTTGTACTAATACATTGTCCTTTTAAAACTTATGTTGCAGGGGACTCAGAAGATTCCTTCCTCAAGGTATTCAATGTACAACTTTTCGGTTAAGGGAGATTTGCTATGCTTGCTACAAATTCTCATAAGACCGCCCCCCGCCCCGACATTGTAATACCCATGCTGCCTTCCCCTCACTTTCACTGTCTGCCTTGAGCTTGTGCAGAGTGCTCTGCATTGTGCAGCCCCCCCCACCCCCCAGGCTGCTTTTGTCTGTGCATTTGTAGCAGAACTGTTCCTGCAATCCTATGGTTGAGCCGACTCTCTGCATGGAGGCAAATGCTATTTGTTTTCAAGGAGAAGCATGCTGTTTGTAAGGAGCATGGAATTTGGAATCGGGGAAGAGCCAAGTTCAAATCTCAGTTCTGTTGCTCACCTGAAATGACTTTGAACAATTTGATTTATGTTTATGGCCCTCGCTTCTCAAATCTCTTAAGTGGGAATATTACCAACCTTGTAGAATTTTGTGATGATTGATAATATGTGATATTCCTAATATAGAGCCCATGCTTAATACTCTATTTCACTGATTATAAGACATCATGGATTATAAAACACAGCATTATGGGTTGATCATATTTTCTGGGAGCAGAATTTAACATCGAAAGAATATGTACCAGAGGACCCTGTGCACCCAAAGAAAGATGGTGACTTGGAAAAGTAGACAAGAACAAAAACAGGAGGATAGAGCATTCCAAGGAAAAATCTTACCGAGTTTTGCTTGGCCCAGTCGTAAACCTTCAGATAGAAGAGAATTTACGATTCTTTTGAATTACGTTTTGGTCTCTTGCAATTTCTGGCTATATTAGATAGGACGATTTGGCTGCAAGTAAAAGGAAAAAATCAAGAGCTCTCAAGGATAATTCACAAAGTCCAAGGTGAAATCAGATGGCTTCAGACCGCTGCCCTGGTCTAGGACACCTGTGTGGGTGGCCTGCTACCATCTCTGCCCCAGACGCCGGGAACGGAAGCTCTGCGCTCTTTAGCTCCTGCATTTGCTCCTTGTTCGGGGCAGGAGAGGTAGGATAAAGGGGGCTGAGATCTGGGGTGCAAGCCTTGGGGGAGGGGAACAGGTAGCCCCTTGTACTGCTTTGTTTGGGGCCTTAAGTCTGTCTCTAATCTAGAAAAAGGAATTCCCTGGCCACAAAGGGACAGCTTGGAGGCAGCCCACGGAGCATAGGACTTAAAGACCCAGAGGCTGTATGCTGACCTTTCCCCCTTGTTCCATGTCTTTCCATTTGCAACATCTGGTGCACCTGTGTGAAGGAAAAGACAGAATGGAGTGAATCGAAGAGTCAAATTAGGAATTTCCACAG
Source organism: Phoca vitulina (assembly GCF_004348235.1). Classification (NCBI taxonomy): domain Eukaryota; kingdom Metazoa; phylum Chordata; class Mammalia; order Carnivora; family Phocidae; genus Phoca; species Phoca vitulina. Next base: position 2,049,842 of record NW_022589710.1, read on the forward strand.
CTGAAAGGGGCAGAAACAAAGTTTTTTAATTCAGAGGCATCCCGAAGAGGAGATCAATATATGCTGTCCCATACTCTGCCCCTGCTCTCCCTTCCTGGCTCCTCCTTTTCCATCACTGTAGCAACACTTCCCTTTTTTCTACTCCCTTTAAGCACTCAAGGAAGTTTCAGGTTGCCTAAGAGAGATTTGAGGTGTAATTTTCTGACCTCGGTGGAACGAATCATCTTGGGAGTTTACCGAGAGAACATTTGGGCTGAATCTCCATCAAACTATTTATAGCCATCAAAAATGCATCAGACTATTTCCACATCCATCAGACCATTTACCATGAAGCAGCCTGTAGCTTCCCTCACCAGGGGGACCTCAGTCAGGAAGAGGGAAGAGGGATGAGCGTCCGGGTCAGGGGCTATTTAGTCTTGCCTCCAAGATAGCAGTTCTCGAAGGAGCGGCAGCTTCTTACCTCGCGAGGAAAGATATCTAGTGGCTGCCGGGGCTGCATTCAGGCGGGATGGAAACAGGTGGGCACCGTAAATAAGATAGACCAGAATACACAGGTTCAGGCCCGGGCAAAGGGTTTTCCATCTTAAAGGCCAGCATGACACCAGAGTTCGGTCTCTGCCTTTATGGGGCTGAGCACAACCAGCTATATCCCGAAGCCAGGGGAATCCCAATGGGCATGAGATTCTTTGGGCAGAAATAAAATTATTTCTCCACCTTTCTGCTCCAAGTTCTGGAAGCTGCCAGCTTGCTCACCAAACTGCTGCATTTTGTGTCTGCTGACGCAGAAGAATAGCACTTCCCTATAGCATACCACCAGATGGTAATTGGATTCTAATAATAGAACAAAATACAGAGAATTCCCACTGCTTGGCTGGGTTTTAACTGATGTGACAGCAGAGAGCCAGCCCCTCTAACACGTGCCCGCGCGGGGACTGAGCTGTGAAGGCTGGCCTGGTAAGCTCCCTCTAAAACCTGGGCTCGGGGAGGAGCCACAGGTACCGGTCGGCGTGGCCGAGTGGGCTCCAGCCTTCTCTTTCTGGGTTGACGCTAGAGGATGATCTGCTCCTTGTAGTTTCAGAAATCCCCAAGGGAGGCTGGGCTTCTGCACGGAGGCCCGCTCTTCTCTCTTCTCTGCAGTCCCCAGTGGGCAGCAGTCTTCTGGAACCGATGACTTGACTACTTTCTCTCGTTCCCACCACCCTTAGACCGTATCTGAGCATACGGTGACTCCCAGGAAGTTCCCTGCCATAAAATATAAGATATTTTGGGTGGAATTGGGTTTTCCTCTGGGTCCTGACTCCAATTTTTGGAGTAGTGAAGACTGCATCATTTTGGCATGGGAATAAGCCACCTGCAGGACTTTCAATTTCTCTATGCTACTTAGAGGGCATTTTCCCAGGGAAGTTCCTCAGAATGAAAGTCATGAGAAATTTAGACTGCCCTGAAAAAATAAGGCCAGCTGATCAATGTAACCTCTGTTTTCCAGAGACCATTTCTGAAAATATGCCCATGATGGCAACCCACTAGATTAGGGCCACCTACTAAAGAATCAGGACTACAAACACACCTAAGATAATCACTGATTTCTCGATTCATCTGACAATGTTAAACACCAATATTTGCTCACAGTGTTGTAGGAGAAAAAAGTCATCAGGACATGAGGTCCCTGACCTAGAGTTGTCGACAGCCTGAATCACAGACTGAGCCTCAGAAACCACCTAGCCCAGCCTCCTCTTTGTGTAGATGAGGAAAATAAGAATCAGGTAAGTAAAGTGACTGGTTTACTTTGTTACAAATTGGTGAATGAGTCAGGAGGCATCCAACATATGACTCCTATCCATATAGTTACCATGCAAATCGAAACTAGGCACGCATGCTAGAATCAGCTGGAAAAGGAGGGGGGATGTGAGGGTAGGAGGAAGGTCAGGACTCAAATGTCTCGAACTCTAATCTCTGTGGTTTGCCTCGTGAAGGACTGTGGACAGTTTGGAGAACCGGAATGCGGGCACTCTCAGAAAAGGAGAGCGAGCCCTACACGTGTGTGGTCCTTACAACCTCTTTGCTGTGTAAGTGCAGAGAGATCACTTTGGGCTGAGCACGGAGGGCAGGCTTCCTGGAGGTAGGAACATTTGAACTGAACTTTGAAGGACGGCTGTGGTGCAGAATTAGGGCAAGAGTGGGAGCAGCTGGCCTGGCCGGGGCCAAAAGTTGCAGTTCTGAACAGTAGTTAGTATGGATCTGGCGCCCTTTTAAATGTGGCTGGAGAGAGAGAGCTCAGTGCCTGCAGTATTCACGAAAAACATTAGAGGTGCTCAAAGCATCAGGGGTTAAATATCAGGATGGACAATGAGGAAGTCAGTTATCCGAGGTGAAGGTAGGAAAGAGTCACAAATGTTGCCTGTTAAGAAGTTAAGTTTTGCCCTGAATCTGAGCGTGTATATGTCGGCAGGCAACTGTATGTTGAGATTCATTTCTGCAGGAGACCAAGACATTTAAAGAATGATATAATAATAGAATTCCTGTGTTGGTTTTGGGGACTGACTATGAGCTGGAAGGAAGTATCTGGTGAAGAACAGAGGTTAGCACTCCCAGAGCTAGATTTTCTTTGGGGCTTGGGTTAGTGAGTAAGTGACTTCGGAAATCCCATATGCAGATGTTTCCTGCCTAATATGACCTAATATGAGATGCTGGCTGCCTCCCCTGAACCAACCCCAAAGATGTCACATAAACAAGTTTGATGTGTCTAATAATGTGGCAAAAAAAAAAAAAAAAAGGAGATCCTAGGGAGGCGGAATGTGATTGTGTCCTAGGGGGTGTGGGGGACGAGGGGGATCGAGTGTGAAGAGGATTTCCACTTCTCCCAGAGAGGATCTGAGGCAAACCCTGGAACAGAACACATGAGAGTTTTCTAGTTGTTTCCTGCTCATTCACTTACGTTGCCGGGACAGAAGTTTGCTTGCCAGGCAGAAAAACAACCTCACTGGCCCAGCACCAGCTAGAAGTATCAGGATGGTATCAGGGAAATGCTGGAACTCACCTGGGCCGAGAGCAGACAGTAAATTGGGGCCAAAGGCCTGGTTCCTGAGGCTCCCTCTTTTCCAGGCCTTCTTGGCCCATAGTATAAAAGTTAAGAGTGTGGATTCTAAAGCCAAACAGACCAAATTTTATTTCTGCCTCCACCACTTACTGCTCTGTGACTTTGGGAAATTTACTTTGCTTTCTCTCTTTGTTTTCTCATCTCTAAAATGGACATAATAATATTACCAACCCTTAGGGTGGGTTAAAACAATGCAATTCATGTAAAAGTACTTAAGACTGGTTCGATACATACTAAGCGCTTAAGAAATGTTGGCTGTTATTTTGAAAACCAGAGGAAGTTGCCTCGAGGGGCAGTGTTGCTGTTTTGGGAGTTGGGGAGTATTTAGGGAATGGTATGTTCTAGGGTGTGTGTGTGTGTGTGTGATTCTGTCCTGCCTAACCCACTATAAGCTTTTTCAGTCTGAGTTATTAAATACTCTCTATCAGTTTTCTGTTGCTCCAAAAAGGTGTTTAATAGTGGCTTAAAGCATACCTCTATCAACCTGTATTCTACAGGCTGGCAATTTGGGAATTTGGGCTGGGTTCTGCTGGTGGTTCCTCTGGAGTCAGCTGCTAATCAGCTAAATGGTTGTGCTTCTGGGTGTTCGCTGGATGCCAGCCAGAAGAATGAGTCAACTGGGCCTTCTAGAATTCATCCGGCTGGCTTGAGCTTGGGAGTCCATAGGTATATTTTTCACACACTGCCTGTTCCCTGAACTCACCAGGAGAGGCACAAGCGAGGATCTGAGCTTCCGCCCTTTCTTCCAGGTATCCACTATCAGCCAAGGCAACTGAAACTCCCAGCGTAATATGAGTTATAGAGGAAAGGTGACAATAAATCTATACTCTCAAAAAAAAGCAACAAAGGACAAATGTATGGCAAAGGATGCAGACTTAATAGACCAGACAGATTTAAAAAAAGCATTGGAAAAAACCCTCAATAGCATAAGGGAAGCTTTTGGAAACACGAACTAGGAACAGTCAAAGAAAAACGGACTAAAGATGCTGGGAATGATAATTGATAAAATGAGGGACTCAGCGGGTCTTTTGGAAGCAGAATGGGTATAGCCACAAAAATGAACAAATGAAATGAAAGATCAGGTCAAGAACTCTCCCGGAGGATTTTAAGAAAGATAAAGACAGTTGAAACTATAAAAGTAAAGGCTAAGAGCGATGGAGGACAAATAAAGCAGTTAACATCTGTGTATGAGGCATCTCAGAGGCACAGAGCAAAAATAAGTGAAGGAGAGGAAATTCTTGGAAAAAAGCAGTCAAGAATTTTCCAGAACTAAAGGAGGATGTGGGAGATTTAATGGTTAACAGCCCACAAGTTGTTTCATCTCCTTACACCCATGACCTTTGGTGGTCCCCTCCACCCTGATTCTAGGCTTGGCCGAGTGACTTGTGTTAGCTGATAGAATACGAGAAGAACTGATGCAAGCAGAGACTTTAAAAGTGCTGCCCATTGGGGCTTGCCATCTTGTGTTGCTTTTATTTTATTTATTTACATTTTAAAGATTTTATTTATTTGAGAGAGAGAGAAAGAATGAGCTGGGCAGGGAGGAGCAGAGGGAGAGGGAGGAGCAGAGATGAGGGAGAAGCAGGCTCCCCGCCAAGCAGAGAGCCTGACCTGGGGCTCCATCCCAGGCCCCTGAGATCATGAGCTGAGCCGAAGGCAGACACTTAACGACTGAGCCACCCAGACGCCCCCTGTGTTGCTTTTAGAAGCCGAGCTACAGTACGAACGAGCCCAGGCCAGCCAGATGGATGATGAAAGACAAGTGGCCCAGTTTTGTCCCGTTCTTCCGGCTGGCATCCAGCTGACACACAGAAGCACAACCATTTAGCTGATTAGCAGCTGACTCCAGAGGAACCACCAGCAGAATCCAGCCCAAATTGCCAGCCTGTGGAATACAGGTTGATAAAGGTATACTTTAAGCCACTACATTTTGGTGTGTTTATTATACAACAACAGAAAGCTGATATGGCATATTTAATAACTCAGACTGAAAAAGCTCATAGTGGGTTAGAAGGACAGATTTACACACACACACACACCCCTAGAACAAGAACATAAAAGGCAAAGGGAAAAATTCTAAAATCTTTTGGAGAGAAAAAAGCAGATCAAAGGAAAAAGAATCAGATGGTTATCAGAATTCTCAACAATCCTGAATATAACAAAACGGACAGTATTTTTGAAGTATTAGAAAAAAAAGAACTTCCCATCCAGAATTTTAGATCTACTCAATCATTTAAATATGATGGTTCAAATAAAGGTATTCTCAGACATACCAGACCTCAGAGATTTAACATACAAAAACTGCTTGAAAAAGATCATTAAAAGAATTCTTTCAGTAAGAAGAGACATTAAAACCAAACACTATGGATATAAAGGTGAGAAAATAAATCAGGAAATTTAAGTTTTGTCTGAAAGGAAGCAAGAAAAGGAGAGAGGGAGGAGTAGGCATATTCTTAATAACCCAGAAGTAACATTGTCGATGATAGCAATAGGAAAAAACTGAATGTCATCATAATTAAGCAGTAGGACTCTTGAGCCAGATGCTTTGGGTCTAAATCCTGCCTTGGCCGTTTCAGCTGTGTGACCTTAGATGAGTTACTTAATCTCTCTGGGCCTCGGTTATAAACTAAGATTGATGAAACAGAACCCATATGATAGGATTATTTTGAGAATTAAAAGACCTAGTTTTAAAACCCTTGAATTTGCACCTGGCTTGTAGTAAGCTTTCAATAAATGTTTGATGTTGTTATTAATATGGGGAGGAGGCTAAAGGGAAGTGAGAAATAGAGAATTAAAATACATGGACCAAATGAAGCACGTTAATTTAGAGAGCAATAAGCACTCTGAAGACAATAACTCGAATGGTGGGACACCTGGGTGGCTCAGTGGGTTAAGCGTCTGCCTTCAGCTCAGGTCATGATCCTGGGGTCCTGGGATCGAGCCCCACATGGAGCCTGCTCTGCAAAGGAACTTCAGGTCACACATCCCTGGGGGGAGGGCAGGGGGAGAGCGCACCCTAACGATGACTAAAATTGAAGTTCCCACCAGGTGAGGTGCATGGGAGCCTCAAGTCAGCTTCGTTAAAGAAAACGTGACGTGTCTTGCACGCTCTACTCTATGCAGCCCGACTCAGCTGTCTACTACAAAAGCAATTCTTTAGTTTCCCTGTCTTCAACATTCCTTCTTCTTCCTCTAACCCAACCCTGTAGTAGCCATAATTAAAGTCATCTGTGGGGAGGAATACTATTTTGACTGGATTCAGGAAATGGTGTTAATTATTCAAAAGATCTGTGACCATAGCTGAACCTTTTAATCCCATCAGCATCCTCATGGGCCCCTGCTCAGCTAGTGTCCTGAGGCTCAAGCTAGTGTCTCTGGTGAAGAGATCTTTCTGAAGCTTAACTTGGAAGTCAGATAAGGGGATATCTTAGGTCTCAATTCAGTAGGAAAAGGGATGGTGATCAGAATTTAGGATCCTCTTACAGACCTTCTCGAAGAGGTGACCGTCATCACGGCCAGCACCGACACCATTCTCCTGGCTCTGTGTCTGCTTCAAAAACCAGCTCTGATTTTTTCACAAAGCCCATCAGCACCAAATGCTCCTCGCTGTGTTCCTAATTTCACCAGTCACTAGATCTCTGATCGGTCGAATTCTGACAGTGGTGTTTTAGAGTCCTGCTCGGTCACAATGGCCATGTTATTTGGGAGATGCTGACTCATTCTAATATCCCACTAGACTTTTAAAATGTATTATCATAGAAAAATGCTACCCACCTGGCCAATTTCATAAGGACTCTGTAGCCCTGAAAGTCTAGGACTCTGTATATCTTATTGTGTGATCTTGGGCAAATTACTTAACCCCTTCAAGCCTCAGTTACCTTGCCTATAAAGTGGAGGAAGTAATCAGATTGATTTTGAAGGGTTATAATGAGGATTAAATGAGATCATACACGTAAAGCACCTAGCAAAGTGACTGGCTCCTGGTAGCTTATAGTAAGTGCTTAATAAATTTTGTCACACGTGGCATTGGTGAAAAGGGAAAGGTTTGTATCAGATAGGGTCAGACTGGGAAAATAGAAGTCATGCTACATGTTTTGGGACTTACAAGTCTTAATATAGAGAATTAGGGCCAATTAACCACGAACTGTTGGTCAGAAAAGTCAACACCCTCCCCACCCCCCATCTCAGCCTGAAGAACTCAAGTGGGTGCTTCTCATGAGCTCACCAGAAATCATGGCGATTCTCAACAATCCTGCAGCATCCCCACTAATGATCTAGGTCATGATGAAAGTATAACACATCAAGAGCTTGCTGCCACGTCTGGTTGCCCGGCCTGCAGAGAGTAAGGCCTCACCTTCTCTCCCACCTGCGGTCATAGATGAGAGCCCCTCAGGGTTGTTGACCCCAGCCAGGAACCATAGAGGGCAGAGGATTCTGGGACATGTAGTTCCAGGGCTTTGTGTGCATCCACACCAAAGTTTTAACCAGAGTTCCTCTTAAGAAGCAAACTGAACGGGTTCGATTTTCTCATCTTATTTCTACTCTGCAAGAGATACTAATGAGCAAAGAAAGAGTTCAGAGACAAAAACAAAACAAAACACAAAAACGTAGGTAGTAGCCAAGTGAGTAATCCTGGAAAAACAGGTTTTGATGTAATCTGTCTAGACTTTTCCAAAAAGGACTCTGCTCATGACCTGGGGATAGATTTCTTGTGAAAATAATGATTGTATTTCTACAGCAGTTTTCAGGTTGTGAAGAACTGCCATGATCATTATCTTCATTTTCACCCTCACTACAACCCTGTTGGGGTAGATATGGGTTACTCCAAGGTCAGAAGTGTGAAAATTCAGGCTCAGAGGGTCTCCCAGCCAAGACCTCCTGAGCTTGCTCTTCAGAACCTGCCCAACCACAATATTCCTTAATGTAAATAAAGAAATGAATAAGTTAAATATCTAAATTAAAGAAAAAAAGCAAGCAAGCAAGCAGCCAGAGAGCCTATTTGTACCAAAGATTAAAATAATCCAAACACAAAATTTAAAAACTACATTATTCATGTTTAAGTGTTTCAAATATACAATCATAAGGGTCTTCTGTCAAGTTACAATCAGACAGACAGAATATTAAATGCCAACAGGACTTCATAGCTCAACCACCCTACTCCAGGAAAGCCCCACCTCAAGCCTCAGGCATAGAAATTGAAAATAATGGATGTGGAACTCAAATTTAAGTGTCTGGACTCTAAGACCCACTGATAGTTACGGGACAAGTTACCATGAACTTGGTGTATTGCAATGGTAATTTTAACTCCTGAGATTACCTCTGAAATTCTGTATTGTTCTCTCCCCCTCTGCCTGTAGGAATTATGACTTTCACAAGCCTTTATACCAGACGGTAAATCTTTGATTAAACTTGAAGGCTCCAGCACAGAGTTTTGGCCAACAGTAACGTAATCCAGGGCAGGAAGCAAGCCTGAAATGGGTGCTAAGGCAGAGACTTTCAATATGCCTCAAACATGCTGAAAACAGGGGCACCAATTAAAAGGCAATTAAATGTGTAATAAATGGAAATGCTACAAAACTGTTCTGTAGAAAAGTCTAAATGGGAATTGCCGGCGTGTACTCAGCGAGAGAGTTTTAGCTGTGTGAACTGTGTGAACGCTGCCAGCGAGAGAGTTTTAGCTGTGTGAACTGTGTGAGCGCTGCCAGTTCTTCTCAGAGCACGCGAGGAGCGGCGCAGTCTCTGCGGGCCCCGCGCCGGGGGCGGGGGTCGGGGGTCGGGGGAGGGGGTTAGAGAGAGGCACGTAGAGCACACGCGCACAGATGCGGCTGGGCCGGAGTGGAAGGACGCAAGGACGAGGGCGCAGGGACCGCGGAGGACGGCGGCTTGGCAGCCCTGCCTGGCCCTGGAGCCTGCGAGCCTGGACATGCCCTGGTGTGAGGGGTGGGACAGAAGCAGCGGCAGATGAAGATGATGGTTTGAGCCGGTAAAACGCACCAGTAAGGAGCTGCGCAGACTGTGGAAGCCAATACTCGTCCTTTTGGAGAAGTGCATCCCATCTTTCCCGTCTGATTTCCTCACTCCAGAGTGGAGGAGAAAGATGCTCAGGTGAAATGCTGACACATCAAATACTTATCGCCCAGTTCTATATGGCGGGCCTCTCTTGGGCACCAGGTAACAGGGTGAATCGGTCAGGGTTCAAGCGCAGAGACAGAACCACTGTTCATCACCGGATACAGGGTTTACTGTAGAAACGAGACCTAACTTAACTACTGGGCGGATCTGGGGGAGTGAAGGTCCAGGAGCAAAGTTGGAGGATCAGAGGAGTCCATATCCTGGCTGTATGAGATGCCAAGCACATCTGGCCTTGAAAACGGAGCTTAGCAAACGAGGAGATCATGGGAGGTCTGTGGGTAGCTGTGCTTCTACGGGTCTGCCAGCAAGTATATGGGGAGGAACCTGGACTGATCCCTGGTCCACAGGATCAGCCGTCAGGAGGAAGAGCTCCACGCAGAGGGCAGGAGGGCGGGGACGAGCTGGAACCCACTGGTGCCCCATCTGATCTTGATGACCTTCAGCAGGTAACAGATGGTACTTCATTTCCATCTTTCAAATCCCACGCAAGTTCCTCTTTTGGCCAACTCTCAACCAGAACTATGTAAGAATGGGATTTTTAGCACACAATGTAGTGGAGGTGGCACAGAACGAACTAGCCTACAGGCAGAGTAGTCACGACTGGAACGACCTGGTTTGGAGCTGAGATTTTAGGTGACCATGCAGGGTGGGAGAGGGCAGGGGGAGAAGGGAGAGGGAGAGAGGGACCAGGTCATGATACGGAAGGGACAGGTCACGGACAAGTTGGGTGATCTGAACAAGTTCATTTCTGGGAAGATAAAACTGGCTTTATTTCACCATGAGGGCTGAAGCAATGCTCATTTGAAGCACTCAGTTGTGTTGGCTTGAAGCAGGGGCATGTGGTTTCCAGAGGTTGAAAGGGTTCTCACTTGTTAGAATGTCTTGTAAGCTGGTCTGTATAATCAGGACTACTCCTTGTCAAAGCGCCACGACAGGGACAAGCCTACCGAATTGACTGCAGCCACCCCAACTCAAGTATCTCTCAATCACAGAAATTTTCTCTACCTCAGGCTTTAGAATGACAATAAAAGAAGGTGCTCAGTTACATTATGGATACATTTTGTACAAGCCTGCTTAGGTAAGTAGCTAGATCAAGACTCACAGATACACAAGAAAGCACTCTACAAATAAAATTACAATGTGTTCATCAACTACCATTTCTCTCTAACCCAAGCATTAACCACAAACTCAGGTTATTATGCTAACTCCGGTATGAGTATACACTTGCCCCCAAATGGATAGGGAAATATTTTTGTAGGGGTTGCCTGGATCTCGCAGGTAGTAAATTAGAATGCCAAACCGGCACGAGGGCAGGCCGAAGTTACAGATCATCATAGGAGACCTTTTGTAAAATTTCCGACCAGAATCCATGTCAAGATGGGCCAGCTTCCTTATTTCCCTTTGTAGGTGACACTCCCCTTTCTGTTGTGCCTCTTCTCTAGGGGTAGGCCTTTGAGGGACCTGAATATTTACGGAGCCTCCCACTCCCTGCTTTGCGTATGCCTCTGGGGTGGTCTCCTGCCCCCAGCACTGTCATTCACACCCAAGCCTCTTGGTTCTTGAAATGGGGCTTCTATTTTGGTGTCCAGGTTGGCCGGCTGCACCCTCTTGGAATTTCCCTACTTTCTTCTGAATTCAACCATGCATTTAAAAAATACTTGCTGTATTTTATGCTGTATTTTCAGGTGTTTTGTATGATTTGTTCAATGGTTTTAAAATCACAGATTTCTGAAGAAGAATTGCCAAGACGATTACTAGAATTCGTTCCAGCCAATGGATGCTCCACACTGCACCACCCTCCGACTGGGATTGTAAGTCCTACCTGGAATCTGAGAAGAACAGGCCTGGGCTAGAGAGGTTTCCTTGTGTCTTATCCTCTAGGAGTGTGGGGGTAGGGGGGGCATCCCCATCTCATCATCCTACTCGCGTTCTATTGCCAGGGATCTCCGGAATAGTGAAAGGCAGCTTTTGTTCTTGAGCTTTCATTGTTTAAGTTTACTGATGGTGAGAAACCTAATCATTACCCATGTCTTCGAAGGCACAAAGGATCAAGTAGCTCTTGGTTTAGCTGCCTTAGTGCTCTGTTGTGGTTTTGAAGTTCCAGATTAATGATCTGTTGAGTAATGGAGATGAGCTCCGGGGAATTCCTGGACCTAGCAAGCCATCTGCTCTTCTCTCGGGGTGCACTGAAGATAACCCGAGCCCACAAGTCAATGTGCCTTTTCAGATTAGGAACCAGTCAGTACCTAGAATAAAGGAACAGGGGTGGAAAATCAACTTTTTTTTTTTTTTTTTTTTTCACTCCTAGCTGGGAACATTTGAATGGAGACTTTGACATGCTCTTCCTTTTCATTTATTTGGATGCTCCTTCCATGAAAATAATAAGCCATCTCTTACCCGAGGAAGAGTATGAAAATAGAAACAAAATTTACTCGTTCAATAAATATTTATTGTGCATCTTCCCTCTCTGTGTTAGGCATGGAAAGGAAAGGCCTTGTAAAACAGGTCAGAAGATCAAAGGAGACTGGCAGATAAGGGGCTGCTCTGGACCTGTGTTGGCTAATTGGTGTAGACGTGCTTCAAATCAGGGACTGAGTACCCCCAATGAAAGTACTGTTGCTTGTGTGCGGCATCAGAGTTGAGACAGGTGAATGGGGTTGGGGAGAAGGGCAGATATGTTGCCCCAGTCCCCCAGAAGAATGTTCTGCTGAAAACCCGATGCAACAGTCAAAGGTACCTAAAATCAGATGATGTGTGAAATAAAAGTCAAGGTTCTATTTATTCTATGACAGTGTAAATAAATCACATCTTCGTGAGGATAGAAAAATACAAAGAAAGATTATGAGAGCGATTTTGTACTTTTAAGTTCTAAATGTAACTCATCTTCAGTTCTTTTATCATTTTATGTTCTTCTACAATCCACTTGACTGGCAGGTAAGTGTAGGCTTCTCAGTTTCCCTCATGCTCTGACACTGTGCAAATCTCCCTACCATCTCAATGTCACCATCCCTTTTCCTGAACTCCAGCATCTTCGCTTCCACTGGTGTTCAAACAATGGGAGGAATGATCCCCAAATTTTGAGCACGGCTATTTCAAATCAAAACTCTCTAGAGGGGCACCTGGGTGGCTCAGTCGGTTAAGTGTCTGCCTTCGGTGCAGGTCATGATCTCAGGGTCCTGGGATCGAGCCCCACATCGGGCTCCCTGCTCCGTGGGGAGTCTGCTTCTCCCTCTCTCTCTATGCCCCTCCCCCCAACTTGTGCTCCTTCTCTCTCTCTTTCTCAAATAAGTAAATAATCTTAAGAAAAAACAAAACATAAACTCTCTAGAACCCTGTGTTCTCTCTCCTAATCAAGGGGTACTTGTGAGTAGGGGTACCATGAGATGAAGCAAAGATGGTAGAGTGTGATCGTCATGAAGCCTGGGCCAGTATTGATCTTATTCAGCACTGTATCTCCAGGACTGTAGTTCCTAATGCCTGGAAAGAAGTGGCTGCTCAATAAATATTTATTAACTCAATGAATAAATGAGTGAGTGAGTGAATAAGGAGAGGAGGAGAGTCTACTGCAGGGAAGTTTATAGGAGTCCCTGCCAGGAGAAATGTCTCCCCATCCCCCAAGCTGGATCTTTTGAGATAAACAGCTTTCTTTAGGAACACCTGGAGGGATGTGGGTCTGCTGCCTGCTTAAGACAAATAAAATCCTCCCTGGTCCCTGACACCTGAGAATAGCTGGACATAATTGAAGGCCCTAGAAACGCTGGTCATTAAGAGAGGCAGGGAATTGAAGCTGGCAGGAAGTCAAAAACGTGTGCGGAGGGCTATCTGGGCACCTCCTTCTGGACAGTCGTCGCACCCTCGGTGGTCTCGGCAGCGGCGGCACCATCATCAGGCAAACCGACCTTGGAGTTCATGCACTGAGCTGTCCTGCTGAATGCCAAGGCGGGGAAGCGACGGACACTAGTCTCTACTTGTGGCAGCTCGGAGGGCGCTTCTGTGATTCTGCTAGATAGGAACCACCAGCTTACAACGAATAGCTTGTCTGCCCTTCGCCTGGAAGAGAGACCGTCAGCCCTCCCCGTTTCCAAGATCCGAATTAAGTCATAAGTTGATGATAGACAAAATTAATAACCAACAAATGTTTATATACATAAAAACAATAAATACGCACACATAAAAAGAGACGAGCCTATAAACCCGTATGTTTGGATCTAGACAAACCGCAGTATTTTCCAGCAGCGGGGTAGGGAGGAAGGGGTGACGTGGGGAGAGGGGGGTGGGCAGGAAAGCAAGGTATCTAATGGAGTAGGAGTTAGGAAACGCTGGCACTGAATAAAACTTGCCCAGTCAGAAGATTTCCCTAAGCTGGGCTCTTTGAAATATCCCCATTAACCAAGATAAAACACCCACAGATGCTCCGCCAGTCTCAGCAGTTGATTAGCAGAACATTAAATGTCTTCATTATGGAAAGAGATACTCTCTCATTCAGAAGCAATAATGAGCTATTTCCCCTCAATCCCATTGGGAGGGAGGGTAGGGGACTTCCATAATTTTTTCCCTCTCTGATGTTGGTGTGGTGGTAAAATGAGAAGTAAGCTTTAATGGTAAAAGCTAAAGAGAGGCCCATTCACCTCCACTTACCCACCCTCGCTCCGGCTGAGGTAATTTTTGCACCAAACTCCATGAATTCTCACTCCCATAAGTTCCTCATTCTACTGCCATCTGACTTATCTTCTCTAGCCCTGTCACTAAATGATTTTAAGATATACTAAACTATTTAAAGATCACCATGACCCTAAAATTTACCAAATACAACACAAACAAACCACAGACAAGCTAAAAAATAAAAAAATATATATATATTTTCCCTTGGATGAATGACAGAGACTCTTAACTAAAGAATGCAGGGCTAATAGTCCCCATTTAATTTGCCAGTGTGGTCTGGGCAAAAATCAGGCAGATCTTGATGAATGACACCTGAGTACTGCAAGCCCAACCAAGTGGTGGCGTCAGTCACCACCATCATGCTAGATGTGGTATCTTTGCGATCTAAATAGCAGGTTAACACATCTTTAAATACACGTTATGTGGCCATCAGTTTGGCCAATGTATTCTTTTCCATTCTAATCAAGGGGAACCGGAAACTGTTCACATTCACATTAGATGGACAACAATAGACGTTCATGGTCCTTCAGAACCAAGGTACTCACTCCCCCTGATGTTAAGAGTGTGGACGGCTGATGGCTCATAGCTGAGTCCCTCCAAGGACTTGCCCTTCCCTGAAGGGAGCTCCCATGGAAAAGTTATGCACTCTTCCTTGGGGTCAATGCATTTCCAGTGACGGGTCAATGCAGTAGTATAAGGCTCATCTCATTTACTTTGGTCCAGGACATCTCTGATGGGCCATCCCTGTGGGATTGGCTAGCTCTCTGCTGCACCTATTTTGCAGTTCAGCTGCTCCCTTTGCCTAGTCCTGCTTCCCCCACTCCCTTAAAGATGTTGTTCCTGAGACTGACTGCTCCCCAATAAACCGCCTGTATGCATATTTCTGTCTCAGGATCTGCTTCACGTGAAATCCTTTCTGCGACAAACACTGGAACACTCCCATGGCACCGACATGCGCTTCCTTCAGTGCTTTCCTCAGTGTCGAAAACGCTTTCCCTCTTGTGGTGGATGATGTGATCTACTACCCAGATCCAACATGAGAAATGGAAGACTTATTTCCCCAGCACCTGGGATCGCTGCTGGGGACCAGCCCTCTTTTGAACAAAATTACTCATTCTGAGTCACACCTGCTTTTAGGGACAGCCTGCAACACCCATGATGGATCCACCTGATGATATAAATGGCCTGGCTCCCTCAGTCCTACTTGGAAAAACTCTGAAGGAGCCACTTCAGTTCCAGAGCTCTTAGGGGCTGGCTGAGGCCCTTGTTTGGATTATATCATGGTTCAACTCCCTCTCCCCAATCCTGTGTCTTTCCCTTCCCAAAAGCATTCTCTAACGGAAGCCTCATATGCTAATCCCCATCTTAAAAATCTTCCTGGTAAACCCAACCTGCAACATCCCTCTATTCTGAGGTAATTCTACTCATCCTTTAAGAGCTCAGCTCAGAGGTCCCCACATCTAGAACCTCCCCCGACCATACCTATACCAATCACCCCTTTCTCACTGGGATAGTTTTCCCAGAACATCCTGCATCCTCCACTGTAGAAAGTCTCTCTTTCAATTTATCTACACATGTGGTTTTCTCATGCATTGGACTGTGTGCTTTTTGTGCTGCCCAACTGAGCTTCTCAGGGGCAGAGAGAAGAGCACTAAACTATGCCTCAGAGATCTGAATTCCAGTCTTAGCTCCCTACTTATCTTCTATGTGCCTTTGGCTCTCTGTGTGTCAGTCTGCATATAGTAAAATGGAACTGGTAATCTTCATTGTTTTTCCCTTACCCAACGGGTTTATTTGTTTATTTATTTATTTATTTGACAGAGAGAGAGAACAAGCAGGGGGAGCGGCAGGCAGAGGGAGAAGCAGGCTCCCTGCTGAGCACAGAGCCCAACGTGGGGCTCGATCCCAGGACCCTGGGATCATGACCTGAGCTGAAGGCAGACACTTAACCGACTGAGCCACCCAGGTGCCCCTACCCAAAGGGTTTAAAATTTATCAGTATAGTTGTGGTTGGGGAAACTCTAGGCAGGACCCCCTCAGGGGTAGTTAAATATATCTCCTCTTAACAATGTCCATCTGTCCAGTCTTCTGCAGGGTTGACAGGAGAGCTGGATGCCTGCAAGGAGATAGGTGTAGAACACGAGTCTTGGTTCTCAGACCAGGGATATGCTGATGTCAGCGTAGGCCAGGGATTTGCTGGGGCAGCCCCAGTTCAATTTTTTAATCCAGATGCTTAAATAAGCATATTTAAATATCATTAACCCTGGGACACCTGGGTGGCTCAGTCAAGCGTTTGCCTTTGGCTCAGGTCATGATATCAGGGTCCTGGGATCCAGCCCCGCATTGGGCTCCCTGCTCAGTGGGGAGCTTTCTTCTCCCTCTATCGCTCCCCCTGCTTGTGCACACGTGCACACACTCTCTCTCTCTCTCTGACAAATAAATAAATAAAATCTTAAAAAAATATATCATCAACACTTATGCTTTTGTAGCACTTTGCGTATAAACAAATTGCTAAGCCACAAAAAGAAATCCTTTTTTAGACCACATGAGCCAGTTTGGGTTTGGAACAATTATTATTCTGTATATACACTAAATCAAAGTAGTAAATTGGTATTTATAAACTGCCCTTTATACATTTGATTAGTGTGACTTCATTCCCCAGACACCTGGATAATGAAATTTACTTGCTAAGTTTTCAAGGCTGAGGCTCGGACTTCTTGGAGTGCTCAGCAGTGTGTGAAGTCACTTCCTTAAAGCCCAGTTTAAAATGATGATATGCGGTAACAATTTATTGAGCCCCTCATGTGCGTCAGACCCTGTTTTGGCCATTACTTTTATCTTTATAACGACCCTGCCAAGTACCTCTCCTTTTGTACAGACGATAAAACTGGGGCTTTATCATGCTTACTGGTGTGCTGGGGTCAGCTCAGACAAGCTATACAGAACCAACAGTGAGAATCTCTTCCTCATTTTGCATTCAGTGACAACCCGTTGGTCGCTGAAAATTGGCCATGGTGGGAGTATTTACATCACAAAAACTGGCACGTGTTCCAAATTAGGGCCTTATTTATTTATTTCACAGTCTGTTGTTCAAAATTTACCAGCATACCACAGTTTCAGCTACTAACCAGCTGAGCCAAGATTCGAACTCTGATCTCTTAGTCTCCGAACTCTTGTCTGTTCCCCTTTGATAGGAGAAGCCCCAGGCTGATGTCAGTACCCAGCGCTTTCCTAAAGCTCGGAAGCTCTCCGTTCTGAAGACCACCTCTCCTCCTGTCCCCAACCAAATTCTGCTAACTCAAGATAGGAAGCAAAGTTCAGCCAGGGGCTAACCAGAATTCCCTTTATTCTGTTTCAACTCTTGCCAGAGAGGAAAGTCACATGGTGAAACTGCTAGAGAAAAACCAAAGAGACAAAGACAGTTTGGCTCCTGTTTGTTCAGTGTCCGTGAATAAATGCGAAGGAGGAACTGAATAAACCATTAGTTCCCAAATGCTTTGAGGAGCCCCACTGCAGAGCTCTTTTACTTGGCAGTGAGGAGAAGGACCCCATGGAAGCCTTAATCAACACCATCTAATTAAGGAGATGGAGTTTAATCTCTGGGCCAAGTGTCCATCTGCTTCCCATTTCCAATCATTTAGCACACATTAGAAGTGAACACAAGATAAACTCAGGACAGCCTCAGCAACCATTACGTTTCCAAGACAGGAGAAAGACAAGAAACTAAGGGTGGAGTGGTAAGAGCACAAGGCAACGTTCTGCTCATGCCCAACACAGAAACCCCCATCTGTGAGCCCTGCAAAATCAGCTGCTTTCTCAGTCAGCAAAGAATGTCTGCAATTGCCCGCTTAGGAACAATCCAGGTCAAGAGGTTGAGTTCTTGAAAGACATCGGAGGAAGGCTCTTTCCAACAAAGGTAGAAAAAATGTGGTCCAGGGGATGCGCTTACCTCTGGGAGACTCACAGTGAGCACATTAACAACATTAATGACTGCAAACCAGGATTTTTAAAGAGTGTTAGTCACTGAGTGGAATAGAAGACAGCTTTATCCCCACGCATACCTGCCCTGATAGAGTTTATCCTTATCCCTTAGATGAAATCCAGAGCACACTCTCTGGTTTCAGGTCATTTGCAGCGAAGGAAAAGTCCTGTGGCCACTGAATATCATGAAATAACACTCTCTCAGTAACTAAAATTTCCAGCCTGTGTAAGAGTAAAAAATCCAATTCATTAAAAAATAATGTAAAACACCTCCTTCTCCCAGCTTGGCATGGCTTCAGTGGAAAGGAACATGGGGTGAGAGAGGCTGGGTGGCTGCTTTCTTCTTGATTCTGCCCTCTCCCCACCTGACTCTCAGTTTGCTAGGTGTGATTTCTGTTCCGCTCCAGTGCTGGAGTGGTGAGGAGTACCTGACAGGTACAGTCATGACTGGTACTGCGGTCTCTGGGTTTGGCAGAGGTTCAGCTCTCTTGCCTTATTGCACTGGTGAAAACCTCCAGTAAGTACAGTATCGATCATTTCTGTTCTCAGGTCTTTTTTTGTTTTGTTTTGTCATAGATGATTAGATTTATCATAGTATGCTACGAGTTTTTACTATGAATGACTGTTGAATTTCATAAATTTTTTCTACATCCACTGTGATGATCAAATGATCTTTTTTCTTTATTCTGTTGCTGTGTGAATTACATGGATTGGCTTCTCAAATGTTAACACGTGCATCCCTGGGTTAAACTGCACTTAGTTATGACATATTATCCTTTCCCAAATCATTGGATTTTAATGATATTATGTGTAGGATTTTGCATCTGTAGTTTTGAGGAACACTGACTTACTATTTTCTTTCTTGCAATGTCTCTATCAGGTTTTACTATCTTGATCATGTTGTCTTCATAAAATGACTTGAGAAGCATATACTCTTTTTCTATTCTCTGGAAGAATTTATGTAAGATTGGTGTTATTTCTTCTTTAAATGTTTGGTAGACTTCACCAGTGAAAACATTAATCCTTGAGATTTCTTTGTGGGGTGAATTTATTTCTTTTGGATTGCACTCTGGGTTCTTTGGAGATCCCTCCATCACTGGGAACCATTCACCTATGAATCTCTGCTTTAGGGGACTCACTCTCTGGTTGGCTGCCTAAGACCCCTTCATTACTCTGCTTTCACCACCATAACAAAACATCATAGACTGGCTGGCTTAAATAACAGACATTTATTTTATCACAGTTCTGGAGGCTGGAAGTCCAAGATTAAGGTGCCAGCAGAATTGGCTTCTGGTGAGGGCTCTCTTTTTGTTTGCAGACAACCACCTTCTCACTCTGTCCTCAAATGGCCTTTCCTCTGTGCATGCAAAGGGCGGGGGAGAGAGAGAGAGGGAGCTCTGGTCTCCTTCCCTTCTTATAAGGACACCAGTCCTATCAGATTGGGGCTCCTGTCCTACGACCTCATTTAACCTTAATTACCTCTTCAAGTCCCTATCTCCAAATATTGTCACGTTGAGCTTCAACACATGAATTTTAGGGGACCTAGTTCAGTCTGTAACAACCCTAATTCTGTGACCACCTCCACACAGACACTCCCCTGTTCTTTTCCCATTGCTTTTTCAGGTGGCCCCATGGGCAAGGCCCTCTGAGATAGTTCTGCTCTCTCTCCCTCTCTCTGCTTACCTCTGGTGCACAGAAGATATCTTCATCTTAGGGCGCCTGGGTGGCTCAGTTGGTTAAGCGACTGCCTTCGGCTCAGGTCATGATCCTGGAGTCCCTGGATCGAGTCCCGCATCGGGCTCCCTGCTCGGCAGGGAGTCTGCTTCTCCCTCCGACCCTCCCCCCTCTCATGTGCTTGCTCTCTCTCATTCTCTCTCTCTCAAATAAATAAATAAATAAAATCTTTAAAAAAAAAAAAAAAAAAAAAAAAAAGAAGATATCTTCATCTTAAATCCTTCAGTAGAGGGAATGAAAATTACTCTCAGACTAGAGTCTCTACATTGTCATCTCATGATGCTTCAGCTAGCCTCCAGGCCCTTCAGATTTCTTGTCTCTGAGCCAAACACCCCAGACTGCTTTCTAGAGGGCTCATCTGAAGGCTTCTGCAGGCCCCCTTGATGCCTTTATTGGTAGGCTTGAGGTAAGGCACGTGCCTCCCTCATAGATGGTGTAAAGAGGCTCCCTGACCACTTACCTCCAAGGAAAAGCCTCTCTCCAATTCCCATCTTTGCTTTTGTTCTCCTCAACTTCTTGATAGGCTGGAGATGAGCAATGAGCTGAGTCACAAAAGTGGCTTTCATATACCTCCACTTCCAGTTTTGCGTAAGTGATCTAGCCAGTACCTGCATGCTAAAGCCTCTACTGACACTGAGACTGTCCCATTTTAACCTCTTGTTACATGAGCTAGCACGCTGTACAAGTCTCTCTATTAACAAATTGTAGAGATAAGGACTCAGAGATTGACAAACATTTTGTTCTGAGACAATTTCCAAGTCATGCACAACAACTATTTTAAAATGGCACTTTCCACAATTTAAGAGTCTGTCATCATCCTTCTTTTGGATTATTTCCTGGGCTTATCTCAGAACTTAGAAAATGCCACCAGCACTCAGAGTAGATACTTTTGCATCTCATGGTGTCAGATTCAGGCTCCATTTCACTCTCCTTTTGAGAGTGAAGACTTAGGAGACCACATTCCTGCTGTGGCATCTCTTGTCAGACCCCAGGTCCACAGCTCCAGTGTTGGAATGAGACCACAGTTTTCCACCAACCTTTTCCTCATGGCTGCCCGAGAGGCTTTGGCCACTGTGCAGAGGAAGTAGATGGGACCTGCAAGGAGTAAACGTAGTCAGTCTTAAAAAAAAAATCACAGAACAGAAATGAGACTCTAACCCAAGTTTGGAGAGCAGGAGAAAGGCATCGCAGTATTAGGCTGCGGGAAGGGAAGGACCTCCGTGGCTGGGCACGAAAGGCAATATTTGGTAGAGGATTGAGGACCACTCTAATGACTTCATTTTAATTTGATTACCGCTGTAAAGACCTGTCTCCAAATCAGATCCCATTCTAAGGTAGCAGGGAGGAGGGTGGTGTTAGGACTTCAAAATATGAATTTTGGTGGCGTGGGGTCACAATTCAACTCATAAATAACAGATGCCATCAGTCAAGTCTGCTGGCTTATCCTTGGGGCTCCAGCCTCAGATCACATGCCTAAATCTGTTCAAAGAAGGGACAGCAGGAAAACATGGGTCAGGCCACTTGGCTCTACTCCCCCTTTCTGCTCCCAAAGATCCATATGACCATGGGCAAGTCTCTTCTCTTTCAGCTTCTGCTTTGTCCTATAGAAAATCAAGGAACTGGATTAAAGTTTCTAAAGTTCTGACCTTGTGGTTCTAAAGAAAGCTGCAAGATGAGAGCCAGCATGGTGGCAGCCAGGCCCCCCAGTAATCTGAGACACACTTTTGTTGGTGGGAGCACAGAATCTCTGCTCCTGTCAAGGCAGAGACTTAAAGGCAGTTAACACCGGGTTGGGGGTTAGTGTTTTTTGAGTACTAAGTAGATTTTCAGGTGGTCCAGCTCTCTTGGAAAACAAACTATATATTTTCCTCGGCTGCCTTTCTTCCTCTTGTAAGCGAATGAGAGGATTAATGCAGAGAGGCTTTAGTTCTGGTCTTTGAGAGGGTAAGGGAGAGTTAAACACAAGAACTGGATCAATATAGCATCATTCTGCACAGAAGGACTTAGTATCACAGGGCATTAAACCTGGAACCCTCAACGTCACCTGGACCAAGGGCCTTATTTTATACCTAGAAGTACTGAGACCTAGAGAAGTTTAGTTAGTTCATCACTGTCATACACACTGTTAGTTAGAGGGAGCACTGGGATTGGGACCCAGCTGCTTGGGTATAATACCACACTCTGGTACTCCTGTGTCTGCAGAAATTAAGATTTGAGAAATCCTATCTGCTTTTTTGGTAAACAACGTTGGGAGTGTCTGCCCTGCTCATGAATCAATTCTCCCACTTTTCTTGAGGGCAGCAGCATGATGGTGGTGTGCGAGGTAGGGCAACCACATCGACCAACTGGATCATTTCCCCTGGAGACTGGGAATCAGAGTTAGCAATTCCAGTCCAGCCTGGTCTCCCCTTCAACCCTAAAGCTTTGCCATGAACATCTAACTGGCACACGAGGATGGTCTCTGGGGAAGAAGAGATGCGGACGCAGAGAGCACACTCTCTGGTCCCCAGGGGCTTCCATATCCCAATCTTGTCTTCTCAGACGCTTGGCTGTTCTCCTGTCCCTTGGGGTCTATAAAACACCTGCACCTCAATACAAAGCACCCTCCTCTATTTACCCCCTAAAACTTGTTTGAATTGAATTAGTGCTGTTGCTTGCCACCAACAATTTTAACTAACACGATTCCTTCTTATCTTAGGAAAAATTGAACACATCTTCTTTCCATTTAGTTTAATGAACATGCTATCACAGAGGACCAGTGTACCCTCCAACTCCTTCCAGAAACCAACATAATAGCTGTCTCTATCTCTCCCATCCAATCAATTGGTTAATCTGGACAGTTTTTCTTTTAGCAGGACTCTCAAATCCATCGCTCTTATCTATAAATGCTGCCACTAAATTTAGGACCTTATTTCTTCATGCTGGTCATTTGCAATAATCTCCCAACTGGTTGTCTCTACACTCATTTCTCATTTTTAATTCATTGTCCCTTCAGATGCGACTCCTGATGCTTGCGTTATGACTCTGCCTAATGTTAAAGTGGCAGGATCTGAGCTGCTGAGCAGGAGAGTGGCTGGAAGGGGCTAAACCAGTATATTACTTTTCTATTTCTATATAACAAATTACTATACATTTAGCAGCTTAAGCAACATCTGTTTATATTTTTTAAAAGATTATTTATTTATTTGAGAGAGAGAGAGGGAGAGAGAGAGCACAAGCAGTGGGGAGCAGCAGAGAGAGAAACAGGCTCCCCACTGAGCAAGGAGCCCAACTCAGGACTTGATCCCAGGATGCTGGAATCATGACCTGAGCCGAAGGCAGATTCTTAACTGACTGAGCCACCCAGGTGCCCCACAACTTCTGTTTATAATCTCACAGTTCTGTGGGTTAGAAGTCAGGTCAGCTTGTCTGGGTTTTATGCTCAGGGTCTCTGAAGGCCAAAATCAAGATGTTGGCTAGACTAGGCTCTTACCTGGAGGCTCTGGGAAGAATCTCTTAAGCCTTTGAGGTAGTGGGCAGACCTCAGCGCCTTGTAGTTTTAGGCCTGCTTTCTCCATTTCCTTGCTGGCTGTCAGCTGGAGGTCCATGTTCCAAGCAGGACTGGGGCTTTGAGTCCTTCTCGTGCTTCAGTCTCCTGTTCTTCTGCCACCAGCTGGAGAAAATTCTGCTTTTAAAGGGCTCATGTGACCAGATTAGGCCTACCCTTTCTGAGGAGTAACCTTAATCACATCTGCAGGATCCCTTTTGCCCTATGACCTGGCATAATCATGGGGATGGCATCTCATATACTCCCAGGTTCCACCCACACTCAGGTGGAGAGATTATACAAGGCTGAGGTCACTGTGGTCATTTTTCAAATTCTGCCTGCCACAGACAGGGTCATGGGTGGGATTCCTCCCCTAAGAAGTTTGGGAGAGGTCAGATGTGTGAATTCGGGCATAGTGCAATGGACTGAAGCGTGGTCAATGACCTCAGTCCAAGGGAGGTCAAGGCAACAGCAGAGCCCAAATTAAGGACAACAGCTGGACTTTTTGTGTCATGTGTTTGTGGGGTGGGAGAAGCAGTGTGAGGAAGGGGAATAGTGGGAGGGAGATGTGCAATGAGGGGAAGGTGCTGGAAAGTTATTTGTTATTATATAAGCCTTATGAACAAATGGCCCAGTGGGCGTAGAAAGAATATTTCTTTTCTTGGGGCGGCCAGAGCTCCAGTAGTCACTCTTCCGACCAAATTTTTCAAAAGCTTCCCCATATTCCTCAGTCTGGCATTCAAAGGCTTCCCTTTACAGGCTCCCGTTACATTCCAGCCTTATTTTTTACACGTCCTTCTCCGGCTGACATTTCAGTAGAACTGGTATATAGTGAAATTGGTGACATAGTGGAGGATCGATGCCAGCCAATTGTTCCTGAGAGAAGTCACAAGTGGTGCTGTTAGGTTGCTGAATTTAAGGTGATGTGGGGTCTACCTCCAGTCTTTAGCACCTCAAAAGCAGACCATGCCTAGGGTAGTGCTCAAATAGGCACTAATAATATTTGCCATCCATGTTTGCCTTGCTGTGTGCACTGATCTCTCCCTCTCCTCCACTGGCTAATCTCTGTTACATCTGGAGTTTCTAGCCTCTCAGCTTTGGCTCAGGAGGGACTGCTTCCTGAGCCCTTGTGAATGCTTCCCCTTTCCAGCAATTGTAGCAGAACCAGCTGCCAATCCAATCAGAGGGGGCCCAGGGCAAAAGTGAAAACGTGGGGCTCTTGTCCAGAAATGATGAATTCCAACATGGCGGCTGCAGAGCATTGAAGTGAGCCTGGGCGCTGTAACTGCACAGGTCCACACTCAATAAGCTACCCTCACTCGAAGGCCCTCCTATTTTGCCTCATTCCTGTTTACATCCACGTAGTAGATTCTCAAAAATTGCTGTTGAATGACAACCAAGGATTTCAAATATGCTGGCAGGATATGCCATGCTGGAAAGTTCTCTAAATCTGTAAACATTGCATTGAAATAAGTCTTGGGCTTAATGCATGCTATAAAAATGCTAACAGACATGTTTGGTGCCTTAAGCAGCAAATGGCAGCTCGGTTTAGGAAACGTCATCCAGACTCTGAGATATGGAATCGTAATGGGCAAAGTTATGGAAGGGGCGAACAGTGGGGAAGGTGAGAGACCTCTTTTTGGAGCTACAATACTTCCTTAGGAAGTGGGGCGGAGTGAAAAAGTGAAAAAGTAAAGCCCACCTAGCAAACGTCAGGGCTTCTAGGCTTTGGGGACATGCTTTTCCCAAGGATGCAAAAGGCATTCTCAAAAACACCTTGGAGTGGGGCTGGCATGGTGGGGCTGGGGCGGTGCAGGACTGGGGCAGGACAGAGGTACTGGCTTTAATACAACAGCTCTCTAATGAGCTTTAATAATTAGCAAGGCTGCATTCTGCCTTCCCATCCTGGGCCTGACAGGCTGGTAAGAGTTATGAAATGGCCGCCGGCAGATGAATGGGGATTGCCTCCGCCATCTGTCTTCCAAATGATCCTGTAGGTACAGCTATTATTTCAGTCAGACACTGGCAGGCGGGCAATTGTTCACAGCCGCCATGAAGAACAGCGGCTGTCAAGAGTTTGGTGAGTGTTACGACTTCCCACAGACCCGTTTTTAGCTGGTGTGAGACATTAAAACATAGAGGGACACAGGACACAGGAGTCGTGACTGACCAGGAATTTTCAGTGGGCTTTCCCCTCACTGGGGTCACTCTACCCCTCTCCCCGTATTTCCCCCTCCTGTACCTCCCCGCTCCCCTCACCCCAAGCCTCTTTTCCCTGCCCGTGTTTCTCCTCCTTTCTCTTTTTTCCTCTTCCTCTCACCAAACTACACAAACATCTATTGCATCCGGGAGACCCTCCCGGCGTGAAGGGATGGGAGTGTTGAGGTAGAATGTGCCAAGGAGACAGGAGTCAAACCACTGCAGCTCTGGAATCCCTGGTGACTTGACCCCAGGGAAGGAGGGATGCAAAGGGGAGCTTAAGAAACACAGAGCAGAGAAGCCAACAAAAGACATACAGCATTAAATATTGTGTCAATCCTGGCTAATAAGGTGGCCGGAAGATAAGAGAAACCAGTTAGAAGACATGGAATCTCATCACAATCCCCCAAAGGCAGGTGTGAACTTGAGCGCACTCAATAGCTCCCTGTAATTTATCAGCATTTGAATTTTCATCCCGTTATGGACCAATTTGAGTGACACGATTCAGCCCACACCGGGTTTGACATGACAGATGGATTCGGAGCCCCACACACCTCGCACACCTCGCTCACCTCCGCACTCCCAAGCACACGTCCCGCACACACAGAGTTGAGTAGGGCCCCATTGTCCACCCCCACCTCTGGAGCAGGAGATGTCTTTGAAAGGATAGCACCTTGAGAGTCAAGTTCAAGGGTAGAATCAAATGATTGCTCATTAAGCTTGATAAATATGGCAAAGAAACTCAGAATTCACTGTTTTCCTCCTTCAACCCCTCTCACATTCCTACATTCTTCCTCTGCAGCAACTCCCTCCCTCCCCTCCTTCAGCTCTCTACCCACTACTTCCATCCTGCTCACAAGCAAGGCTGAAAAACAAAACAACAAAACCCTTCCGGGCTGCTCCAGCTGCAGGCGGTGCCATACATTAAAATCGCTGTATCTCATTAGACAACGTGATCTAAGTTTCCTTACTTTGACTTTGCCAGGAAGAGAATCTGAGGATGGTATGTGAAGGATTACTGAGATGTCTGTTGTGCTCACAGTCAATCAACTGAAACAGTGTTCTCTATTGGGATTTTGGTGGCGTAAAAAGTTGGGGATCATTTTTTTTTAAAGATTTTATTTATTTATTTGACAGAGACACAGTGAGAGAAGGAACACAAGTAGGGGGAGTGGGAGAGGGAGAAGCAGGCTTCCCGCTGAGCAGGGAGCCCCATGTGGGACTTGATCCCAGGACCCCAGGATCATGACCTGAGCCGAAGGCAGACGCTTAACTGACTGAGCCACCCAGGTGCCCCGGGGATCATTTTTTATTTTGTGTTGAGATTCAAGCTCAAAGTTGTTCCTAACACGGTGCAGTGTGTCCAGTGGGTTTCCTGGCTGATGCCCTGCCATTCGAGTGACCATGTGGTTTCTCAGGAATCTGAGTGCTCTTGAATGAAAGGAGTCCCAATTCATGGTTTACAGCAGGACAGCAGATACAAACCTGGCTGTCCCGGACAAACCTGGGGGCACAGTCTCCTGCCTATCCATGGAAAGGCTGAATAGGAGGGGGAAGGATTTCATTGCAAGCAAGCAGATGGCCTCTTCTGAGTGTCTAAAGCCTTAGCTGAACTTGTCACCCATTTGGCATCTAGAGGATTCTGCCTTGAAGTTTTATTTCTCCTTATATGAATCTGTCCTTGAAGTTGGGGTCTGGATTCCTCTTTCCATTCTCCCAGAAGAGATCCACAGGTCTCAGTAAATGCTTGTTGAGCAAGACCAAGTTTGGCATGAGAGGAGCTATTGGCTGTCCCTGGTTTCAGAGGGACACACCTACCCCCCACCTTGGGGGAGAACCCTCCTGAGAGCTTCAACGCCTCACCTTGGGGGTTAAGGACTGTGTTGGTTTCCTGTCATTTCTGTAACAAATGACCACAAACTTAGCAGCTTGAACCAACACAAATTTATTATTTTACAGTTCTAGAGGTCAGAAGTCCTCAAACCAAGGTGTTGGCAAGGCTGCATTTGTTCTGGAAGCTCTAGGGCAGAATCTGTCTCCTTGCCTTTTTAACTTCTAGGGGCCAGCTGCATTCCTGGATTTGTGGCCCCTTCCTCCATCTTCGAGGCCAGTAGTTGAGCATCTTGCAACTTCTCTGCTTTCCTCCCACCCAGCCTTTTCTGACTCTAACCCACCTGCCTCTTTCTTATAAGGACCCTTATGATTACACTGGGCTCATTGGATAATCCAGGATAATCTCCCCATCAGGAGAGTCCTGATTTTAGCAAAGTAGGAAATTACATAATTTGTTGGAAGTAAAGGATTTTGCCAAGAGACTTGGGGAGAGTGGGAGAGGTCTGGGAGCAGTGTGCCAAGATGCCTGAGATGATATGTCAGGCAGGGTTCAGGCAGAAGAAGAGACCATGCCAGTTATTGGAATGGGAGGAATTTAACACAGATCATTGTTAATTAGTAAACAGGAGTGAACTGCTAAGGGATCCAGAAGCAGCAGGTGCAATGCTGAGGGTCCAGCTCCAGCATCACAAAGCAGGGGGTGGGGGGAAAAGAGGGGATTTAGAACCGAGGCGCAATAAATCCGTAACGGCATAGATGAATAACAGAGTTGCCCAATACAATAGATAAAGAATTTTATAGTTTAGAAAACCATGATCCCTTCTTTCCAGATTCAGAATCCATAGAAAAGGAAAGCACTGAAGAGTTCAGGAAAACGCATTGCTGCCAAAGCTGGATGGGGCAGTGGGAACGCCTGCCAATATCAGATGTAAGACAGGCACAGAAAAGGCAGTGACTGTTTATTGTATTTGTTTGTTTGCTTGAGGGAATTTACATGGACCCTGACTACTGCTTTCCACCTTGCAGAGGCTGGAGAAACTTCCTGTAATTCAGCTGCTCCAATGGGGGTAGCTAGGAGGTAGCGCAGAGTGGATGCCCGAGGCTGGTGGCTGCAGAGCAAGGACCTGAGGGGCTCTGTGGGAGGGAAGCACAGCCATTTGAATCTTGATAGATGGGGATGATTTGCTTACAAAAATGTGGTCTCAGTTTATACTCCCATTCAATGGCATTTGCTTATCGAGTGTCATGAGCTTTTGAACACTACTTTTTAAAAAATTTGCATTGCTCAAAGAGTGAGGCTATCTTTTCATGTTTGGCAACTTGGATTTTTCTCTTTTTTTTTCTGTGAACACCCCTTGGTGTCTTGCACGGGGACTTTAACCCAAGGAAAGGTTCATTTATGTAATGAGCGTGTCCTACATGCCTAGTAAATCATAGATCCCTGGGCAATCTGGTGAATGAAATAGCCATGGTCCAGAGCTGAATATGGGCCAGACAGTAAAGACAAAAACACAGGTCTGAGTACACGTTCGGGGGGTTCTCCTTTAGATGCGGTGGTCAGGGAAGGTCTTTCCGCAGAGACATGCAAGTGGAGAGTTGATAGCCGAGAAATGATGTGCTACTGAAGAGCTGGGGAAGGAAGTATTCTTGACAATCAGAGACAGCAAGTGCACAAGGACCTGGCATGTTGGGAGAAAGGCAAGATGCCCGGGCCAAGGACAGCACAGTGAGAAATGAGGTGGGTTTATTCTGGGTCCTGACTGAATTCAGGGGCAGACCTGGGCCCTACATTCAAGGCTTTCTTTTCTTAGGTAAAAAGCCTACAATGAAACTTTGGGCCAATGTCTTTTGTGAGCATGCTTGTGGAATTGGGCTCGCGGGGACTTTCAGAAGCCCTCGTCCGTCACAAAGCAGGACTACTATGGATCGTTCCTCCCAAAGAAGGACGAGTTTGAATAGCTTCTGTGTAGGTACAGTGCTTTCCCCTAATTGCCCCTTCCTGTCGCTCATATTTTGTAAGGGTAATAATATTCGTTGGAGTTAACGCTAGCCCTCGTGCTGCCACTGCAGCCTCCTTCTGCCTTTAATCCGCCCTCATTCCACTTCAGGGAGGAGGAAGTGAATAAGGGGGAACACAGAATGGGGGACCCAGTGGGGTGGACCATTCCTCACAGAATGAGGACCCAGTGGGTAGACTGTGGTGCACACCCCCTTCCTCCTCAAGCTCTCTCATCCAACATCACTGGTGAGTAGTATGTGCCCGAGGGCTGTCTTGTGTATGTGTGTGTGTGTGAGTGTGTGTGTGAGTGTGTGTGGTGGCTCACCCACCCTGGAGAATGCAGTGGGGTCCAGAGGAACACAAGTTTGAGTAGGTGGCTTAGACCAGCTCAGCATTAGGCTTGAGGAGAGTCAGGTATGCCTTCTTCCTGGCCTTTCTCCTGCTGTTGCCCAGGTAAGGCGCCCCCAGAGGGAAATATTGAGCTGGCTTCCTGGTGACCCCCAGATAGGATAACAATGCTGCTCCCAGTGAGTAGAGCTGAGTGTTGGGTCTTCCCTGTGTCTAAAAGAATGTCCTCGGATTGCATTCTTCAATCAGATCGGTATTCTGTCTCCTGAATAACTTATTATCATTCCTTTCACGTCTACTCACTGAATTCCCAAGACCTTGGCCATTTCTGGGGCCCTCTCCGTGTTAATCTTAGGTTAGGACAACCAGACACAGTAGGACCGACCCAATGTGCCTCCGTTCAGGGGAGAGTATGTCTGACTTCTCGGACTGGTTTCTGAAATTTTGTTTTGTTTGTTGTCAACAAGACTTCCCAGGTGGATGGAGAACATGTTCATCATCAGGATGTCAGAACTCTCAAGAGTTCCCTGTGGTCCTGGGGTGAGCTGCGTCCAGGCCGACCTGTCCAGCACAGTGTTCTCCCTCCGCCCCTGGAATGCCCTGAGTCTTTTCCCTTGGGGGTTGCCTCGAAGCCCAGGTGTCCCTTGCTCTGAGCAGTCTGGGACTGTCTCTTACTATTGTCTTTGATTCACTTTCCATGATGGCAAGTGGGGGATTCTTTTTCTTGGGAGAGCGGGGAGAGGGCATGATGATACCATGTAGCATGCAGGGTCAGACCTATAGGGGAAGAGGGGGTGGTAGAGAAAGGAATCCCTTAGGTGTTGGGTGGGGACAGTTGCAGACCCTGTTAATGAGTGACACATACCTCTTTAGCACTCTGTACTTCGCAGAGCTCCTTCACATTTCACACCTCACTTCACTCACCAGGACTGTGAGGTGGGCAGGATGGAGATTATTTTCCTTTGAAACACGAAGAACCAGATACAGAAAAATGATGTAATTTGCCCGAGGACGAAAAGCTAATGACAAAGCCAGGAGGCTCTCTGCCAGGAAGGATTCTAATTTACTTTTTTAAAAGAAATTTGCCTGGCTTGCAATTTGTTAAAAAATAACACCTAGTGCAATTGTTGGAGGGGTAGAATTTGGGATTTGGTTGGGGTACTTCCTGGCTGTTATAACTAGCCAGGGCCTTCTTGTCTGCACGGTCCTTTACAAATGGCCTATTTCCCAATAGGGTTGGATTTACTTGGACATCGTAAGTAACAGCACTGTGACAACTCTGGGCTAACAGTATGTTGACATCAGTTTTTCTGGGTCCTTCTTTCCTTCTTTTAGCTGAATGCCTCAAGATGCTTCCAGAAAAGGCATGCTACAGTGAGATATGAATTACTTCCTTTTCTCTCTTAGGGCTATTTTCACTCTAGGCCCAGGTTCCATTTGTGGAGTAAATGGTTCTCTTTAAGATACTCTCAATTTAAGTCATCTGGGAATAGTTTGAGTAGCATCCTTGGAATAACACTGATATATCCGAAGACCTTGACGTTCTTTTTTTAAAAAGGAGCATGAATCACTGCCCCAAGGACATGCCCCATAGTATCCCAGGCCATAAAACCATTCATTTCCATTCCTATAGTTGAGGGCACAGACTCTAGGGCCAATTTATCTCACTCTTGTTTTTATGAATTTAGTCTTTTTGGAAATTTCCTCCAGAAAATGGCCCCTACCGGGTTTGCTTTTGGGCCATGGGCCTCAGCTGGATATATGAAATGTCAAGTGTTCTATGTCTATAGATCATAAAATGGCCAAAGAGGCCTGAAAAATGTCTGCCCGTGTGTCCTGTGCCAACATAGATTTAAGGAAAACACATCCATTCTTCTAGCCAGCAGTGCGGTCTGGCAGGCATCACAAGCCTATAAGTTTTACTACTTTATTCTGGATCCATCACAGAGAAGAAGCCTGCTGCCGAGTTGACCGGCACACATGGCGCCCTTATGGGCAGGTATGGGGCTAAAGGCTTTACATTCATGATTTCATTTAATCCTTATAATAACCTGTGAAGTAGACAATCACTCCCATTTTAAAGCTAAGAAAACAGGCACAGAGAGAATTAGTATCTTGCCCCAAACTACCTACTTTCTAGGACTGGAGCTGGAATTTGAAGCAGGGCCGGCCTTCCTGGGACCACTTACTAACCACAATGCAATGCTGCCGCCAGTAAAGCGGCACAAGGGGGCGCCCTGCCCACGTCCGCGCCAGTAAAAGCTGTGCTATTGGGGAGGGTAGGATTCACACATTCTTTTTTTTCCCACAGGTTCTGTCCAAAAGCCGAGACTCCTTCAATAGTGGACAGTTTCAGGCCAATGTAAATGGGCGACCAGGACTGGCCACTATAATTTCAGGTCTAAAACACTCCCTGAAGGACGCCACTGCACTATGAAAAAAGCATGTTCAAGAGTAGGAACCAGATTTTCCTTCCTAGGGTAGTAAAAGAAAGGATTAGTTTTAAGGAAAACTAACAGAAAGCTTCAGGCATTACTCACCGAGGATGTGGTATTATAATTACACAGCATTTGGTGCACACGGTCAGAGCATAGAAAAGGAATTTTCTTTAGAAATTGTGAATTGTCCAAGCCATGTTTAAGATCTCTGGATAAAGCTGAGAATTTATGGGCCTCATTTTTCTTTCTTTCTATGTCGTCTGACAAATAATGAGTGGCAAAGCAATTGGGATACAATGTCATAGGACAAAGGCTCGTATCTAATGTTGACAAATGACACCAGGGATTTGCAGGACTGGTGATTCTTGTCTAGCCTCTGACACATCTAAATATGGATATGTGATGGGGCCAGGCTCCATTTAAATGGCCATCCTTGGGCTGGTTGAACACACAAAGACAGGAAAAAAAAGAATACATGTTCTATTAAAAAAAAAACAAACTTCACTCCACCTGAGAATCATTAGCATATAAAATGTCTAAAAGACAACATGAGGACAGTGGCGGTACTCAGCAGCAACTGACTCAGAATCCCTTAGTTCTGACCACTGGTTCCCGTGGACCAAGGGAGGCAAGAGAGCTTTGCCTCCTTAGAGTACGTCCAACAGTGTGTGGTGGGATGGGCCACGGACCTGCCACCCTCCTCCCCCGCCCCTGGAAGACCATGACTCATCAGCAGAAACAAGAAAATGTGGCACAAAACTTCAGGGGTGGCAAGAGAAAACATGACTCAGGAAATCCCGAGGCTCCAGATGGGGCTCAAGGGAGAAATATAATGGGGGGTCAAGGCAGAAGGTTACATTACAACAGTAATTGAGCTGAAATGCATAGTATATTTAATTTCCTTGACAGCTTTAATTGGCTGGTTTAAACCTAGTAAGCATCTGGGGAAGCCAGGTGCCCTACCATCCGGAGCCTGCTTAAGTCATTTCTTTTTTCTTTGCAAAAGACAAGATGACCGGGGACACCAAGAAGGCGGGTTTGGGAGTAAAATGTGTGCATTTCTAAGAACTCCCCAATGACTGTCATGCAGCCAGGATGGAGGCTGTTGGAAGCCACTGTGAACCAGCCCTTTATGGTCGGTAACATGTAGGAGCCGTTAGCTAAAGCAGGATTTAAAAAGGGTTGGACAGCAAGGCGGAAGGGCACAGAGGGGAGAAAGGTTGGCGGGGAGGTAAAAATGAAGATTAATTTTGCGTCAGGCTGGCTCTGGCTGTGCCAAATCATTTTATATGTAAGTCCTGGATTTTTAAAAAGCAAATCAAAGGAAAATCCACCTTCCGTACCACTTCGGTACAAGAGGGCTGTTAGTGCATTCACATTTATAGAACCTGAGATTTGCTTTGTGGGTGGGATGTCTTCTTTTCCCATGTCTCTTACACCTTTACATTTCTCATACTCTGATAATGGCCCATCTGAGGCATTTTCTGGTGTTAATGACCCCTGGAAATACTGTCAGCTGCCTAGCCATGTCCAGAAGGGCAAGGAGGTATCACAAAGCGATTTCAGGGGCATTTAGGAGCACAGCTCAGCTCTTTTCCTGCTGCCAGTTGTGTGGATGGCATATGTGCGCGTGCAGACGTATGTGCATGTGCAAACGTGTGTGCATGCAGACGTGGGTCTAGCCGCCACCCAGGCTCACCAGTGCCAGGGGAGAGGCATGCAGAATGGATATCAACAGAAATAACACTCAAACATTTGCATTTCTGTTTGAAATTTATTTCTGGTATTTTTCTTCCCACTCTTCTTGTACCTCCCCCACTCCCGGCCCTCAATCTGTTTGTTTAGGCAGATGATGATTATGATGGGTCAATAGTTTTTCCTAAGCACATCCTTACTGATGCAAGGGGGAAGGCACCACTGATTTTTTTTTTTTAAACACTTAGCATATTAATCCTTCCCCCCAGATTGAGAATTAGTTGTGGTACGATTGCTAACAAATACAAATTATATTAAGAAAAAAAAGTCATCTCTGCAAGGCAATGGGTTTATAATTAGTTTGCAAGAACTGGTGCCTTTCACTACATAATTAACTTCGGGCTGCTTTCTTCATCTAGCCATCTCTCTATCCTCTCTTCTCTGAAAACTAGAGACCGCAGTCTTGCCCTTCCACCCGGGAAACACTTCAGAGTCCTGCCTGCCTTAAAAGCACATGTCCCCGCCAACCCAGGGGGCTGCTCTGTACTGTGTCACCCAAGCCACTTCCTTTGAAAACAAACGGGTGATGCGGTCGTTATTTCCATAAAAATAAATCGACATAATTTGATAAAGTCTTCTTTCCAATTTAACAGGGCATGAAACGAGTCTGCGGAATGAGGGCACATGCTGTAATGAGTGAGTTGAGCGCATCACCAGTATCAGCAGAAAGGGGATTGTTCATCGGCTTAATTCCTTTGCCCATGAGAAGAAAAAAACACACACACACACAAAAAACAAAACAAAAAAAACCCAACAAACCCTCTTGCTGGATAGAAGCTCATTGTCTAAATGAAGGTTAGCTCTTTGGTCTTTTTTAATGTTTCAAGTTTTCCCATTAGAACACATATAAGGAAATGCTATCCTTATGCTAATCCTAGCTCTTAGGTGTTCTGGAGGCCCACAAGATCTTCCCATCAGCATCAGAAACGTGGGGATGCCTGCCTTTTGGGTTGTGTTTTACAAAGTTGACAAATAATTGCGAGAAACAAACTTTCATCACAGAGTTAAAATATTTAATGACAAAATTAGAGTTAACCGTAATCACGAATCATAGAGCAGGTGTTAACTTGTCTCTGAAAGAAACAAAAATTATATTTGACATCCTAGAGAAACTTCTGAAGAATTAATAACTGTACCACAGACAGCAGCGGTGTTACGATTCTAAAAATGAAAAGCAAAACCTATCTTTATTATCCCTTATTGAGGGCATTCTGTAAATATTTTTACATAAATGCACAACCTTTGTTAGCCACAAAGTAGTAGTATTAAGACAGATTTCACTGTAATTGTAAGTCTAACACAATCTTTGTTTTTTCAGAGCTTAAAAAAAGTTAACTACTGATCTTGTTACATTTTACAAATACATTCTTTAATATGAAACATTAACCTGAATAACTGTATACGTCCTGTATGCAGATTATCTAATACTAGGTGAGGACTACTATGGACGGCTACATTCCAGGAAGAAGGGGTAATACTAGGAAGCTTCTTTTCTCTACGTGTTGTCAGTACAATTGAAGAAGTCCTTCACAGAGAGAGTATCCCCAAAACTCATAATGAAGTGCAGAAGTGAAACAAATTAACTGTCTTCTAGCAGCTTCACCCAACAAATTGGTCCCAAAGAATGTGACATTTTAGCAATTTCCTCTAGGTTAGACTTATATCTTGTATCGCAGCACCTTCTACAAAAGGATAGCAAAGAACTTCACGTGTGTCATCACAGGGCAGTTCTGCAAGAGGTCAGGAGGTGGAGGAAAGACAGAGGCTGGGGGCCTAGGTAGGGCGTTGACCCAGGGAGGTCAAGGGCATGGCCACGCCCTGGAAGCGAATCAATAGAGGGAGCTAATAGAGGTGTTCTTCTAATCCAAGCTATTTCCAGTAAGACTGAAGTCTAAAAGGATAAACAGAGAGTGAAGTAAGAGGGCAAGATTCAGAATACTTAACATTTATTAAGAGTAGCTATTACAATTCTACCAGGGAGGAAGAAGCTCCAATTTCACAGTACGCTTATGACCTCATCCTCTGCTACTTTAGAAGAGGCTCTGCAAACACCCTTGTTAGATAGTTGGCAACAAATTTTATTTTCAAGTCTGGCCAATTGTTGGGAGGTTTTAGATTTACCCTTTCAATTATTTATACCAACTATCTATCTCTGAAGCTGGAATCCAATTTTGGAAAATGAATATATCCATGTGGATGCGTGTTTTCTGAACTGAGGACTGCAAACAAAACCCGTTTTGAGTGATATTTTGGGATTTTCTTAGAAATTATAAATGCTTCTAATGGTACTCATCAGATAGATAGCAAGTTCTTTGCTTCTTTGACCTTTTTAGACACTGAAAGTACAAAATATTAAACTTGCATAATTTACCATATTAATTTTAGAGAGTTTTCTTGAACTGGACCATCTTCCTAAGAGGATTCAGAAATTTGTCTCCAGCAAACCTCATCTCCCTTTTGACATGTACTGTCTAAGATAACTTTTTTTTTTCCCCTATAGCCCAACTTTGTTTCCCAGGGAATGCTTTATCAGGAGAAATTAAGCTATTGAAGTCAGCATAAATAACCCCAAAGTCATCTTGGGCTGCCGTGTAAGAGGCTACAACGCGTGGACTCAGTCGGCTCAATGGGTAGGAGGATCAGAAAAGGGTCCTGAAGGTTCAGGCAGCTTAAAGATCAATGCACTGCAGTGGGAGGCTGAGACTGTGTCTGGGATGTGCAGCTTGCCTCCTTGTTTCACAAAGACGGAGCGCAGATTTAAGGTTTAGCATTTAATTCTCAGAGAAAGAAAACTCCCAGACTCTGAACCCAGCACTCTCGGGAGTAACGCAAAATCAGGACGTGTGGGAGCCAACTTCATTCGATCTGACTGCAGTCTAAAGGCTTCACGAGCATGTTTTATGTCAGACCGGGCAAGTTGCAATGGCCATGAAATACAATTTGTCAAGACACCTGCACTTTAAATTACATTAAATAAATAGATAGCAAATAACAACATCAGAACCTCCAAAAATCAGATAGAGAGACATTGAAGGTGATATGGTGAGGGTGTTTCTAAAATAGGCATGACTTTGTAATAAGAAGAGAGATTTTAAATGTAGTATCTTTTCACATTATCATTCACACAGACCTTTATCTGGACAAATCAATTCTTGATAAAAATCCAAGCTCTTTTCAATATCGGCTGCCGTAATTTGGGCCAATGACAAAAGAAAGAGACATCCATGAATGCACAGAGGTTTTTAAATAGGCTTTTCCTTACGTCTTTGATCTCAAGTTTTTACCCTTCCTATGAAAACTGCAAATAATCAGCATGGAAACAAGTACTGAAGTATTTAAACTGTAGCTCAGAAAGTAGATTTCTATCTGCCATTCTGATTTTGTGTTTTTTTTTTTTTTTTGAACGCTGGTGATGGCTCATGCAAAAGATTACTATATAAAAAGCAAAAATCTAAGACTGCTGTTTCCCCTGATAAATCCAATTGTTTGCCATAATACAGACTTATGTTTCAAGATACAGAATCTTAACCTTCAAGTTAGGAGTGGCTTGGAGACTGAGAGAAGCAATGACAAAATGACAGAGTCACTGCTTGACTCTGATTTCCAACCAGCAACAAGAACATCTGATGTCACCATGTGAAAAGGTCTTCCAGCTTAATATCACATTTTTTCTTTTTTAGTCATCTGTACACCCAAAGTGGGGTTTGAACTGACGACCCCAAGATCAAGAGTTGCATGCTCTGCTGACTGAGCCAGCCGGGCGCCCCTCTGGTTTAATATCAAGAAAAAAAAGACAACAACATGTTGTTGCCAGTTTAGACCCAGCTCAGCATAGCATGTGGTCCAAATTTCATATTCAAACTACTTACAAAAAAAAGTTAAAGAGAAGAGAAGACACATATGGAGACACACATACAAACATACAGTGGAAAAAAATAAAACACCGAACGAAACTGATGCCACTGCAGCATTTCTTAGCGCGATCCTAGTGAAATGTATAAACACAACGTCTTTTCTTTCATATTAACGTCTGAAACGGGAAAAGCAAAAAAACCTAAATGTCCGTATACTGGGCGGGGGGAGAAAAAAAGAAGCAAGCAGAGGTCCGGAATTCTTGTTAAGAACTGCTGAGCAAACTCTTCCATTTCTCTCGAGAGGGTCATCGCCGTGACAGGCAGTTTCTCAACACTTGTGCTTCATGGCAAGCTAAGGAGAAAGAGGGATGGCAAAGTGAGGCATTACAGCTTCGGGGAGAACTCATCGTGCTGCTCCCGTCCCCAAATGCATGACGAGAGGCAGCACCGAGGTTTCACTCGCTGTGGCAGATCGCCATATTATTATTATAAATTATTAGCATTTTCTCAAAGAGCCCACCGAGCACTGCCTTTGTTACTCCTCCTTACCAGCGGCTCCTTTGGTGTCACGTGTCCTGCTGGGGGAGCGTGCTATGCGGCTTTCCCCGCACTCCCCGGAAGGAGCCGATGGAACAGCCAGGGCGCAGGCAGAGTGAGGGACCCGCCTAGAACAGGTAGGAGTAGAACCGAGGTCTCTGGGCTCCCAGGTTACTAGTTACTCAGGAAAACCAACACTCCTCAAATGTAAGTATTTACTGATATCTTATAAAGTATTAAAAATCAACCGTAGGAAAACAATTGGCATTAATCCACTCAATATCCAGCCTGGACCTTCAGCCAAGTTCCAAAGCACTTGGCGAGATGAAGCGGTGTTACTGACCGGGACTGAACAAGAAAGAGACTGAATCCAGACCTCTATTTACCACTCCTCCCGCGGGTATTTGAGAAATGTGGCTTGCTGAAAGGCTAGACCCTTATAAATGGGAACACTAATACCACTGTATCATTCTGTAGCTTCCCAAGCCCAGCTAGAGCCCACGATGATATACTGAAGGCAACACAGGCAAGTATGGATCATAAAGTTAAATCTGACTTTGCTTTTCTTAGATCCTTTCCAAGGAGCCCGTACACTGAGGTGACCCCGAAGGCAGAGCTGCGCCTGAACTGTAATTCCTTACGTGTCTGGAGTCCGGCATTAGGGAGGGGGTTGGGACTGGGAGTAGGGGACAGGGTTCTGCCATTCAGAATGACTTGCAGCAAATAGCGGGTGATTCTCTTCAGGCAAGAGCTTTGTAGAAAGCCCTGTCATCTGCTTCATGACCAGGTTCCCGGTCCTTGAAGGATGAGCCAGGGAGCCCCCTGATTCCACACAGTGGTGCTGGCCGTCATTCTGGGCGGTGTCAACGATCCATCTCTCCAGTGTAACCCAGGGCAATCAGGGTCTGCCTTCCCTTTCTTCGATATCTTCAAGAACAAAGTCATAACCCTGGGGCTGCCACCTCAGTTAGGCCACCTGCGAGAGCAGCAAACCCTTCCTTTGCAGCCGGTGCACAGAGGGGATGGGCGGACCTAGCCCTTGGGCTGCTAAATTCACCGCAGCTGGAAGAGCTCCCCGTGCCTCTCTGCCTGGTGAAGCCAGCCTCAGCGAGACCTCCACAGAGCCTCTGCAGTGTGGACGCCACATCCGTCAACCATTGGACAGTGTGTGCAAGCGTGCCCGGGCTGCTCCCGTGCTAAGCGCTGTGGGTTTTTGCTCAGAAAGGGGGAGGTAGCTAGTAACTCCTGACCTCAGAGAGCTTATGGTCCAGGAAACATGGTGGGTGGGGGGCTCTCCTTCTGATCTGTTCCACGGCCCCGCCACCTGCAGCCCCTCCACTGTATGGACTCCACTTCTTGCTCCGTCTCTCATTTTAATACATTATTTAGCGATGTGGACCACTCCAATCAACACAGAGCTGTTAAGTGTTGTGCATAATGAATACCAAACATAAATATTTGATCAGTGCTGCTGTCCTGTTATTCACGGAGCTGTTAACCTTCAGCTAATGGTCTCGTGCCAATTCATACAGTCATTAATCTTCAGCAACAACCGGGCCCCGGTTACTGCTACCGTGGGTCTGGGATGGCGCTAAGCCCAGCCCCCGCCAGGTGGGGCCGTGGCCAGCTCAGCATCGCAGGAATATGACGGGACTGGGTCTTTTACTATTTGAAGTATCTTTGCGGAAAGTGGCACCATTTCCATGCTACCTAGGGTTTTTGTTGTTTGTTTTTTTAAAATTCTCTGGGAGTTGGAAGTCTTGGAATATGGAAGGCAGGGTTGCTTCTTTGCTGCAACTTTGCTGCATGACCTTGAGCTCTAAAGTCACAACTGCTCCATACCTCAGTCTCCTCATGATCATAAATATCATCTCTAACTCAAATGCTTCTGGGTCAGTTTAGATGTCAGAGTTGCTACAGAAGAGGAGATTAAAATTTCCTTCAGGTGTATTTTGTTTTCTTACTATCTCATGGAAAGCTTTCTCTTTCAAAGCTGTGTGAACAACTCCCTCTAAATAATGATAAATTGTTACTCATATTGGGGGGAGTTTTAAGAGGCCTGGACTCTTGAGGTCCCTTCTGGTTCAGGGACCCAAAGGAAGCAGGTGACCATAGTGAGGACAGAGGCAGCCGCTCCCTGCCAATGAGAGAAACCCCCACTTACCACCCCCTGCCCCGCAAACGTGAGTGTGTACAAAACAGGGCAGATCGGCATTCCTTTCCGTGAGAAATGGCATCTGAGGATGCCTAGGTGTGGGTGCCGCTCTCGCCTGCTGACTCAGTGCCTGTGGCGGGTGTCAGAGCTGGGCGCACACGGCAACGATGTGCCTTCTGGGGCAGGGGACAGTGAGCAGGCCTGCTCTGTGGCTGCGCTACTTTCCTAAGGGCTGAGATGGTGCCAAGCCCGCAGCTCAGGAAGGAACCACGCTTCCTCAAGGCAGGCCAAACAGAGCTGGGGGAGACGGGGTGCAGGAGCAGTTTCCATCTGCTTTCCTGGAGTTAAGCACCCACATATCTTGATGGCAGGGCTGTGCAAAGGTGATCCACTCACTAATGGACCTGGGTCATTGCAGGAGTCCTGGGAAAAGTTAGAAAGATCCTTTTGACCGCAGTGTAGAGAAGTGTACCATAGTCTCTGGCTGGGGTGACATGCCCTCATTCAACCAGGAAGCACGGAGGGTCTCACCTGGTCTTGCTGTGGTCTGCGAAGGGTGCCGGCATGTACCCTGTGTCTCAACTCGTAAACACAGCCCACTCTTTATGAATCAACACAGCTGCTTGTCTGGGGGCGGAAGGTTTGGGTTCCACCTCGGCACGCTGTCCTCACCAGCAGGTCTGGTGGGGGCCTGGCCGGGGAAATGACATCTTCATGGTCAGGCCACGCCAGTGGGTTTAAATCGGGAGTCCTAGTCCCTGGGAAAATAGCCACACCTTATCTAAAGTGGTCATTCTCCTCGTTAGGAATGCCGCCAATGCTGGTGATTCATAAGCACACATCCCAGTTTTAGAAAACCACGTCTGGCCAGGATAGTGCCTAGCTCCCACTCCCTCACATGCACTAATAGACACCAGCAACCCCTTCACCTCCCTCTTAGAACACCCACGGGCAGGGAAACCAAAACAAGGGCATGCCGCCCCCTCCCTCCTCCATCTCTCCTGAAAACAGGCCGCTGGCTGGCACTGATCCTCCCAGTGGTCAAGGCCAGAGGCCCCTTTGCCTTTGGTGGCCTAATCAGTTTCTAATCTGACAGGCCCTGTTTCAAGGGTTATTCTGGGTTTAGAAAGTATCCGCCTTTAGCAGGAGCCCTGCCCAGCCCACTCTGGGGCGGTGGGGGGGGGGGGGGGTTGCAAAATCTTCATCTCCAATTCCTCCCCATCCCTTTGTTGGGGTCCTCAATCACATTTCTCCATTCCCCTACATAGGTGCTCGTTATGGGATGGAATAGGGCAGGTTCAACAGAACTATTTTCATGGAAATTATTATCGCCAGTATTAATTCAGATCTGTATAATGT
Organism: Phoca vitulina; assembly: GCF_004348235.1. Lineage (NCBI taxonomy): Eukaryota > Metazoa > Chordata > Mammalia > Carnivora > Phocidae > Phoca > Phoca vitulina. The sequence continues at coordinate 2,091,451 of NW_022589710.1, forward strand.
CAGGTATTGTGATCACAGATTTATAGGTTTGAATTCATTCAATTCTCTCGACACCCTAGGAGACAGGCACTGTTATTAATTAGCCTGAGTTTACTGATGAGGGAATTGGGGCTTAGAGAAATTAGGCACTTGCCCAAGGTCATGGGGATGGTAAATCAAACGTAAGATGTTAAACACACCATACTGTCTTCCCAAGCACCCAGCAAACTTGGCCACAACATCAGGGAAACAGGGCGACCAGGGCCAAGAATCATGGCCATCTGGTCAGGTTATCCAACCCAGTGTTTGTACAACTGCCTCTGAGGGGGACGCCCACATGGATGACCTCCAGGTATTGTCTACTCTGCCTTAGGAAGAGCGATTTCACAGACTTCCTTGGTAACCTGGCTCATGATTTCATCATTCACCTAAAGTCTGGTTTTAGCAGAATCTTATCAGTGCACTGCTGACTGTTCTATCCTGTGAGGCAAGGTCCGGAGGAGAACTGCCTGCACTATCACCCCTCCCAGACTGGAAGACAATTCAAAAATGACTCCCGTTAGCATTCTCTTCCCCAAATCAACACTTTGAATGCTTCTCCAGACTTCCACTACCACCCCTCCCCCAACCACAACATTTGCTGTGGTTATAAATGAAGCTGGGGCAAGAATTCTAGCGTTTCCATCTCATCATTTCTGTCTCACAAAGGCTGGAGAAGGGACCTTAAATCTGAACCTTCTGGAAATCTTCAATCTGAGCTCCCTCTTTCCGGGACATGCGGTGAGCAAGGGTCTGGCCTCCAGCTTGGCCACCCTGCATTTTCAGCCAGATCTGGCTAAGTCTCCTCCAGGGAAGCCCACATGGGCCCCTGAGACAGGGGTGCAGTAAGACCCCGTCACAACAGAGAGCTGATGATGGAAGGACACAGCTCTGTGCAAGGGGGCTGCGGGACAGGAGAGCAGGAAGCATCCCCTGGGGTTCGGATCCACAGTCAGTGCTGGGCATGAGCCCCTGGGTGAGGCCAGCCAGCCTCAGCTGGGGAGACCTTTCTGGTTACTTTTCAGGTTGTGCATTCTCCCTTCTTCAGCAGAGCTGGGGTTTTCCGTTGAAGCAAGTTAATTTTTTCCCCAAAGGTCACCTGAAAAGCATATCTGAAAGGCCGGATCATGAGTCGGAGAGGCCAACAGTTATCAGCAGGGGTTGTTTCTGGAAACCTAAATTCCAATCCCTAGCCAGACAGCTGCCCTTTGACCTGAAGCACAAGATCAGTCATAAATCCTCTTTATCCCCTGACCAACAGGGCCACTCTTTCCTTTGGTTTGTGACTGCCTCAGAGAGCTGGCTGCCAGTAAAAACTCCCCTTTCCCCTTCTGGAAGGCACAGTCTTCGGGAGCGTGTGAACGTGCATGTGTGTGCCTGTGGTCACGTGGGAAATGCCATGACCTGGGTTCAGAGCAGGTAGGAGCCCTGGGGGGCAGCTCCGCATGAGTCAGGGCAGCCTTAGAGATCCAAGGCCCCTTGCAGAGGGGCAAGTAGCCCTGAGGTGCCCTGTGTGGGTTGGAGGTGGGGGGACTAGAGCTGGCTTTTCATACAGTGAAGAGATAAGAACACAGGATGCTGGGTTCATGACCGTGACCGGAAAAGGACGGCAAGGAAAAGTAAGCACGGGCAGCCCCAAGTCCTTTCCAAGCATTGGCCATGGGGGGAGGGATATTCTTGGATCTGACCTCCTCCTCCCCCATCCTCTTCCCTGAAACTTGAGCCCTAAAATTCTGGGCAGGAACTAAGGTTGGTCCACATTTCCCAAAGATCCAGATCCAAGGTCAGAGACAGAGAGAAAGACGTTAGCAAGGAGAGAAATGAAGAAACAGGTACAAGAAGCACTCTTTCACGATTCTGGTACTTACTAAGCAGCAGGTTGTATAAAAGGTGGAAAAAAAAGGGCTTTTGTATCTCCCACTATGGGAAACACACTGCAGTAAGTTTCTCGGAGCCAAAGCTCCCTGAGCACCTGGAGTGGAGACCTCCGCCCCTCTGCAGGACCCACCTTGTGTGCAGTTTCCGCGAACTGCTGGGCGCTGTTCTTCATGTCTTCCGTCTTCTCCTCTGCTCGGCCTAACCGCTCCCCGCGCTCGTTCAAGGCCTGGCTTGCTTTCTGTACGGCGCTGGTCACACTATCGGCCGCTGAATGGAGGATGCTGTTCCCTGAAGAAGCACAGCAAAAGCGTCAGAGGCCGCCTTGGCTGACCTCCAGCGACAGAACCCCGTAAAGGCGGAGCACCTGCAAGAGCAAGACAGGTCCCTACAGAGAAGCTTTGGGTATCTAGGAACCAGTCAACATTTCTTCTGATCTTGTCTGACTGCATGTGTGCAGGAAGAGGACCCCCGGGCTGCAGGACTTGGGCAAATGCCAATGGCTTCTCTCGCATCCCCTTCACTGACACAGCCCTCTCTCCTGCCATTCTCTTTGGTGAGGGTCCAAGGGACAGGGGCCATCTGGATTTAGGACTTGGCTTGCAAAAGTAAATGGAAATCCTGACAAGTTTATAGAGTTAGGCAAGTTCAATGAGACATATCTGGATCTTACGCACATTTCCTCTTGACCTGGGTTTAGGTGAAAACCCACAGGGAAAGGGGGCACAGAACTTTTCCAGAGAGAATGCTCTGTATTCCTTTCAACTCCTCCCTTCCATTTTACCCTGCCATCCCTAGATGCATGGCTTCTTGTAAGCAGCTGTGAATTGGTCTCAAAGTTCAGAGGAGATGTGCCAGCTCCCAACCTTGAATCCTGAGCCATGGCGTGGTTGGCTGGGCCTCCTTGCCTCTGATCTCCAGTTTATGAAATATGGGGCCTTAATACTGCACTTAGCCAGGAGGTGGAAAATGGTGACAGAAACCAGCCTCAGAAGAAACTAAGGACTTCCAGATTCATGAGAAAGTTGAAAACCATCACACTTCAAAGGATTATGTATCCCTGACATCCCATTTGCCAGGACTGGAAAACACAGTTCAACAGTGAAGAACTGGCGGATGCATAACCCACTGAGAACCAGCGACTTCCAAATTACAACCCAGGAAAATTTATAGCTGTATTTTGTTAACATTGAGTAGAAGATATTTAATAGCATTTTATGTAATAGCTTTATGACTTTGGTAAGTTTATTACATCATTTAACTTTGTACTTGGGATGGATACATCTAGCCACAGACAGCTTTTAATAGAAATGTAGTCTACCCCCCCAACCCCCCACCTCCAGTCTCAGCTGTAAAGGCTTCCTAATTTCTCTTCTGTGGGAAAAGTCTGTGGTTTGTGGAACAGAATCTCAGGCACAGAAAGTGCCTGGTGCCTACGAAGGATTCTGTAAATTGTTTCCCATTTTTCTTCTTTAGGAGTGGATTTTAAGGGCTTCCACTGTGTGCTAAGGGGAGGAGAATGGGGGTAACTTGGTATTACTCAGTTGTATTAAGGACTCCATGAGCCAAGATAAATCAACACAGATTAATAGGGACTAGAGGAGAGGAGATGAGGCTCTGGAGGAAACTGGTGGAATACAAGGACTGGAATGGAAAGTCTATGTCTTTAGAACAGATGGAGGAGGAGGCGAAGTCTTGGTCCCCCTCAGCTTTCACATCATATTCATGACTATGATGATAGCCTAGGTTAGACCATTCCCTAACATGGGAATAGCATGTTCCAATCTTAAGTACCTTGACAAATATTATCTCATTTGGCTGTCACACAAATTCTCCTGAGAAGACTGAGACTAAGTTGAGGTTAAGTGGTTTGCAAGGAAGGAAGTGGCATGGCCAACACTGGAACCTGATTTTCCAATGATTCTTCCTTATTCTGTAGTTTCTTCTTTGCAGATATGGTGTAGGTTGTGGGAAGCAATGCAAGTAGACAGAATTGTGAGCAGACTAGCAGAGACAGATTTTGACAGTTTATTTCCCAAGGTAATGCCTGACTGTTTCTGTCCTCAAGGTATTCCTCTTGGTCAATGAAGAGTTATTGCCCATGCTGTACTGTAAGTCAAGCGGTCTTGAGAAGAAAGAGGCCAGTGGGATGGAATGGGAAGATGGAAAGGACTGGAAGGGACAGAGGAGTGGGCGGAGCACACTAAAATTTCCTCCCTTTCTTGCTTCCTTTCACATACCCACAGCTTAGCCACCAGAGGCTAGGGCAAATATGGGGCAGGGAATCTGAGACTTGACAGCCAGGAATAGCTGTATTAAACCAAAGGGATTTTAGAATTAGCTACCATAAAATTAGGAGGGTATATAACTAGGACTTGTCTTTTCCCATCGAAATTGACCCTCATGATGTCCTCCATGTTAGACACATCTGTGTTTCTGGAATAAGCCATACTGTCTTGTCATGACTTCCTGAACCTTGTACAAGGTATCAGGTAACATTGCATCCAGTTTTATATGATACTGTTTAACCAATAGGCATTATTACTAAAAGAGAACCAAAAGCTGTCTTCAGTATTCAAAGATGACACTGATGACCACAATCAACAGAAGATCCACCTCCAGGTATTTTCAGACATGAGGATGGATTTGAACAAATCTCAGGGCCTTAGTTGAAATGACCTCTCTCTCCTGGTTTCAATTCTAACCATATTTCAGGCTCAGTGAAGTCTCATCACCTTTGTCAAGCTTCAGGTCAACTCCAAACCCTCCCTCCTCTCAACTCTGTAAGAACTGTCTATATCCTTCATCGGCACTTATCAAGGACATTCATGGGCAACTTTTCTACCTCATTTTTCACCTGTAGATGTAATGACTTTCTAGCCAGGTGATAAATTCCCCAAGGGGGCACCATTTCATTATGTTGGCCATTCCTTAAATCTTGAATCTTTCTCCTCTTCCCTTGGGTCTCCTGCTTGCTTACTTTCTTCTCTCTGAGATCTTGCTAAAGCTGCAGTTCCGGGCTTCTGTCCTTGGCCCTCTTCTCTCTCTCTCTCTCATTCTCCAGACTCTCCCTAGATCAATTTTACTCAACTCCTGGCTTCCATGACCGAATTCCATCTTTCGCTAGGTTGTGCTGCTAAGCTCCGGACCCATATGTTTTCTTACTTGACAACTCCAGGAGAGTGACCCAAGGTCATCTGGAATTATGTCTAAACCTGACCCCACTGTCTTTCCCTTCACACCTGCTTTTCCTTTGGGGTCCCTGGCTCAGTGAATAACCCCACTATCTGCCCAGCTCAATTCAGAAATCTGGGGGTCCAGTCTATATCCTCCCTTTTACCCCGTATAGCTAAACTTGCCTTCTACACAGCTCTCTACTTTCTGTTCTTTTCACCATCTTCACTGTTTCTGTGTTGACCTAGTTCCTCCTGCTTTCAGAGTTCTAGCAATAGCCTTTTTTTTTTTTTTTTTGGTTCATCTTCCACACTTTCATACTAAACTTTTAAAAAGGCGAATCTGTTACCATCTCCCGACTCAAGATAAAATCGAGACTTTTGCCTTGCCTTTCTCTCAGCTCATCTCTTAAACCTTGCCAAATTACCCAAATTTGTACAGATGTGTCAGGTTTCTTTTACTTACATGCCTTCATACTGCTACCTCTGCCTGGAACCCTGCTTCTCATCTTAGCCTTCCTAAAGTGGCTCCTTCAATACACTTCAAACTCCCTCTTAGGGAACCTTGTCATGTCTAGCCCACCCTACAGCCTGGTTGCCCCTAACACACACATTATTGTGTATCTGTTTCAAATGGTGCATTTTACAGGGCGCCTGGGTGGCTCAGATGGTTAAGCGATCGACTCTTGATTTTGGCCCAGGTCATGATCTCAGGGTTATTAAGTGATTAAGCCCCGCATTGGGCTCCCTACAAATGGTGCATTGACTTCATGCATGTAATTGTTGGCTATCTAGGGTGAACTCCTTGAGGGCAGGGACCATGCCTTTTTCATTTCTGTATTCCTGATCCATGGCATACAGAAGATAATATATGTTGGTTGACTGAGAGGCAGGAAGTATATATCATCCTTCCTATGATTTCTTCATGGCTTAGCAGGAAGTTGGACCATTAACTGATGCTGTCACATGATCTAACTAGGTCCTGAAATTCTGAACTTGCCAAGTGACTAAGGGATTAGTCTTTGTCTAATGGAGTTAACTATCTCATCTAGCGATTGTGCTAGGAATTCAATGAGTTAAATAAAAAACAAAATGTAGGGGCGCCTGGGTAGCTCAGTCAGTTAAGTGACAGACTCCTGGTTTTGGCTCAGGTTGTGATCTCAGGGTAGTGAGACTGGGCCCCATATCAGGCTCTGCAATCTGCTTGGAGTCTGCTTGAGATTCTTTCTCCCTCTCCCTCTGCCCCTCCTGTTCGTGCCCTCTCTCTCTCTCTCAAATAAATAAATCTTTAAAAAAAAAACCCCAAAATGTAAAAAGGGGAATGCATTTGCTATAGTAAAAGGCAAGGGGGGAGGCTGATAAAGAATCTGTTGTTACTAGCCTTAAAACAAACAACTGTAAGGTATAAAAATAACCAACATTAAATAGCTTAATAAATAGATCCAATGTAAAAATAACAAGTTTCCTGAACACTTACTATGTTCTAGGCACCTACTAAACCTGCTTCTCACAACCACCTTACGTGACGGGCATTACATGGTCCCACTTCTATCAACGGGAGCACCAACATCAAGAGAGAGGCTTAGCAATGTGCCAAGGGTCACATAGTCAAGAAATAGCACAGCTAAGTTTTGAACCCAGAGAGCCCACCTCCAGAGCCAGTTCTCTTCCTCATTGTGTTAAATGGGCTCTCCATGGGAATTTTCTTGTATGAGATTAATGAGAGTCTGCATTAACTGTGTGGAAGGAAGACCTCAGTACAGTAGTTCCTCATGCAACCCTTAAAATCATGATACAAAACAAAATATCCTATTATTATTATAAGTTAAAAAAACTTACTGTAGAAAATTTAGAATACACATTACTATAAAAAAGCAATAAAATCCTGTAATATTCAATTGCTTAGAGATAACCACAATTTACATTTATGGTACATTTTATTCTAGTAATTTTTCTGCACATGCTTTTCTAAAACGTGGCTGGGACCATACCGTATATATTTAGTTTCACATCCTACTGTGGACACTACCCCATGTCATAAAAAATTCTTTAAAAATACTGTATATAATGGTTGCATAACACTACTGTAATTTATTTGACTCTTTCCCTTTTAGATACTGGGTGTGTTTCCAAAAGGTCTGCTTTTTGACACGAGGTTGCGGTTACCTTATTGAATTTACACACACACACACACACACACAGACACGATCTTTGCCCACATCTGTGACGATTCCTAGAAATGAAATTGCTGATTCAAAGAACATACACACTGTTGAGGCTCTTGATGCATGATGAAAATTGCTTCCCTGAAAGATTCACTCAACTGTCAACACCATTCATTGGTGTGCACGCTATGCGCCAGGCACTGTTATACTGACACAAATGGCAGAATGACTTTGAGGGAGTGATTTAACTTCTCTGATCTTTCCTCATCTGTCAAATGAGGGTCATGCCATCCAGCTGGTTTGGTTGTTGTGGAAATGAAGACGAAGATGTATGCCAAGTGCCTGTAGGTGCTCGGTGGACGTTTGTCCCTCCACCTCCTTCAGACCACATCTGCTCTCTAGGAACTTTGGAAAAATGGCACCATCCCACCCAATTCCATTGCACATCTCCCTCTCTTCTCTCCTTATTGTGGGGCTAAGTGTCTTTTTTTTTTAAAGATTTTTTTTATTAATTTATTTGAGAGAGAGAATGAGATAGAGAGAGAGAGAGCATGAGACGGGGGAGGGTCAGAGGGAGAAGCAGACTCCCTTCCCTGCTGAGCAGGGAGCCCGATGCGGGACCCGAAGGCAGCCGCTTAACCAACTGAGCCACCCAGGCGCCTCATGGGCTAAGCATCTTGAGGCTCCCAGAAGACCCTTCTTAGATATCTTTATATACCTGTGGTGCCTAGCTCAGGGTGTTGCTCTGAGAGGCAGCTGAGCACAAACTCATTAAATCAAGGCATGCTTTACTCAAAAGTTGGGGCCCATCATGTTGTGTTGAGTTTAAATCTGGAAATAAAACAGTCTCCCAAGGCAGACAGAACAGTATTTCTCTCTAAATAGACAGGAAGCATATTACTACCCAAATTTATTCAAGCAGTCTGAGAAGAGGCTGTCAACCACAGCAAAATAAAGTCAACTGCCTTTTGAATTATAGTCTCTGGAGAGTAGAGACCAGTCTTACTTTATTGATGTTGCATTTACATCAGTTCCACTCGGTATGTGTTTTTAAAATATATATAAATATATATAAATATATATATGCTGGCATCTCTTGTTTTTTTATGTTGGCGTCTTTTATGTGAAGTGATTGAGTAGACTTTAAAAGCTATGGCTTGAGATAAAGCAATAACACTGTATTCAGTCACTGTTTGAAAACACAATTAAAATAAATTTAAATGTATAGGAAAACAAGGGGAAAAGAATAAGGTGTATTGATAAACAACAATAGAAGAGAAAGAGGAGGGGGGAAGATTTTCAAAAGCACACAAAACACGCCAACAGCTCAAAGATCAACATAATTTCTTTATATTGTCCTAGACTTCAGGTTGTATCTTGGTAATCAAAATTCCTAATTCAATAGCTAGGAAAGAGGCAACTTCAAGAATTTTTACCAGCTATCTCCTCTATCAAATATCTATATTTCCATATCTATCTATATCTCTATATCTGTATCTATAAAGATGACACATACAGATATGTATATTTGAAATGCAAAATATTCATCTTGTTTGGAAAAAAGCAGGAAAATCATCTAAAAAAATAAGTGATCAGTAAATATATGCCAGTCTATACTCAGTGCTGAGTAAACACACTCATCTCAGAGCACTGTTTTAAAACTGAATTGTTTTGGGGGTGCCTGGGTGGCTCAGTCAGTTGAGCATCCAACTCTTGGTTTCAGCTCAGGTCATAATCTCAGGATCCTGGGATCGAGCCCATGTCAGGCTCCGTGCTCAGTGTGGAGTTTGCTTGTCTCCCTCTCTCTCTGCCCCTCCTCCTACTCTCTCTCTAAAATAAAAATAAATAAAATCTTTAAAAAAATGGAATAGTTTTAATAGTTTTGCTTAGACTACTTCTACTCTATAGTCAATTTAACCATGTAGGAAGAACTGTACAATAAAGCCCCATGTATCCAAACTAACTTAAAGGAAAACCAATTATAGAAAAATATATATAACATGGATACAATAAACTCACAAAAATTGGCAGGGAGCTCCATTATATTAAATCTGTTAATAGACCACGGACACTGGGAACTCTCATAGTGTCTGTCCAAAGTGTTTAGTAATAATTTATTCACTGGGTGGCTTAAATAGTCCCTATTCTATTCTTGCCTATGGTATTACTATTTTTTAGCAAAGCTATTTTCATGGGTGGACATAAAGTACACTTAAGTCTGGTCCAGTATTAGTGACATTCAAATGAACTTTCCTTGTCGCTTTTTCCTTTCCTTTTTTTTTTTTGCTTCCAATCTTCACTGCTCAGGGTCTTTACCAGGAGAGGACATAGCAAAAGAAAAGTCACATGGAAACTAGGTTGCCAGACTGCCGGGTCCCTTCTCAGATCTAAAGCCACTCGGAACCACTAATAGACTCTCCTTCCTGAGAGGAGGGTGCAGCTCCACCCCCACCCACTGCCAGTAGCTGATGTTACATGGTAGCCGTGATGCTTCCTAGGGGGTTCTGCTTAGGACTGTGACTTGTGCTAAACATTCTAGAAATGAATATAATTTAAATAATAACGATGATATTAACTTCTCCAAACAGAGTAATTAAATGCAAAGGCCTACCCGGTGAAACAAGCTGGTTCTTAATTCACAGACTCCATTCATTATCTGTGAGCTTGGGTAAATTACAAAGCTCCCTCTCTTTCCATTGACTAATCAATACTAATCACACTGTTGCATCTCAATGTTGGACCACCTCTAGGATTCCCTAATGGAGATTCTTCCGAAAGGTTAAATTTCATTTGTACTTTTGTGGTAACGACTAATCAGGCAAATTCTGTTACAAATCCAGGCTACTTTATGTAAAACCTTTCTAAAAGGAAGAGTTGTTAACCCATGCTGGGCAAAGATGCAGTATGCCTGTCAGTCAGCCAGTCACTCACAGAAATAGCTAGCATTCACCGAATGTCTGTTCCGTCTGGGTGCTGTGTTTAATTGCCAAAGTCCTCCAAGGAATATTTTCTCGTCCTATTTTACAGTTGAGGAAATGAGTGCTCAGGGAGGTCGAGTAGCTTACCCAAGATCACCCAGATCTCGACCCCAAAACTCTTTTTTTTTAAAAAATATTTTTAAGAATTGTATATATTTAAAGTATACAACATGACGATCTGATATACACAATGAAATGATTACTACAATCAAGATAATTAACATACCCATCTCGGATTTTTTTCTTCTTTTTTGGTGAGAGCACCTGCAATCTACTTTTAGCAAATTTCTAGTATTCAATACAGTATTATTAACTACAGTCATCATGCTGTGCATTAGATCTCTAGACTTATTCATCCTATACAGCTTCACTTTTGTATCTGGGGACCAATATCTCTCTGTTTCCCTCACCTCCCTGCCCGGGGAAGCGAGACACAGAAAGAAAAAAAACTGCATGAGCTCGCTTATATAGGGAAGCTAAAAAAGTCAAATACGTAGAAGCTGAGAGTTGATCCCATAGCTCTTGATGACTATGTCAGCATTTCCCAAAGTGGTTCTGTGGTTTAAAAGAATGCACACAGAAAACTCCATTCTATGGTAAAAATGACTTTATGAAGTGCCGATCTAGCTGGTTCCTTTATTGCAGAACTCTGGAAAACCTTTAATATGCTAATGTAATTGTGAATCAGGAGGAGGTAGGGAGGGGAGCAGGAGAGATCTGCCAGCAGAATTTCTGAAACATACTTATTCACAGGGTCCTTTTGCATAGATTATTTTAGTAGGGTGGATTTCTGCAGAATCTGCTTTCGGAAATGCTACTCTAAACTATATTGACTCCTAAGTTAAAGGAGGAAAAATAAATCCAGGCTGTCTTCATCAATTTAGTAAGAGATAGACAAGTCATGTAATTACATTAAAAAGGCGTACTTTATAGAGACAGCAGAACAGATATAGCATGCTGAATGGCAGTTCCAGAATTATCTTTTGTCTCAAGTTGGTGGCTAATTTCAGGGACCATGAAACTTGTTTGTTGCCTGCAGCTGGATGACAAAGAAAAATGGACTCAGTGCTTAGGAATACTTTGTAAACCCATAAACTCAAAAGCCTACCTCAAGGACACCTTGGAGTTATCTGTTACTGGCATTACTAAAGGAACAAGAATGGACCCGTTTATCAGGCAAATCTCTTCTGTTGGAGATGTAGAGGTCATTTAGTAGAACCCTGGCCTGTTCCCAAGTCACAGTCATACCCCATAGCTCAGGACTCAGGAGAAAGCCCAATGCCCTCTCCCTGTCCTATGAATCGATGCCGAGGAGCTCACACTCTCCTCCCAATGCTTTATTCCAAGATTCCCAATGGAAAGGGCCAAATATTTAGGGTTTTATTCATGTCCCTTTAAACATTTAAACTCAAGAAATTCACCAGTCCTTTAAATATTCATTTAAATGCGGTCCTTATGGGGATTAAGGAGGGCTCTTGTGATGAATACCAGGTGTTGTAGGTAAGTGATGAATCACTAAATTCTACTCCTGAAACTAATATTACACTATATGTTAACTAACTAGAATTTAAATAAAAACTTGAAAAAACAACAAAATAACCTTTGTCCTTGTGAACATGTCCTTATGAGTTATAGGGCATCAGGAGAATGAATTTAAGAACAACTTCTTTTGGTTCTGTTTTGTTCAGAGAATATCAGGCTCTCATAAAAGTGGCTGAAATGTAACTTCAAAGAGGGAATCGTTGTTCTGAGGTTAAAAACCTAAAGTGGCTCTAAATTTGGTAAAATGGATTTTGCCCATTCTGTCTTTGCTAACTATGGCAATAAACCAGCTAGGATCTATAGCTGTCTGCTTTTGTTACAGTTGGAAGCCAGTGTCTTTTACTTGAATAACTACAATTTCAAGTCCTGATAGACATAATTTGAGTGCAGCTGGCTAAAACTAATTCTTTTCAACATATGGAGTCTGCTGCTTACTTCCTGGGTGACCTTGAACAAATAACTTACCCCTCTGTGCTTCAGTCTGTTTCCTTACCTGTCACAGGGGTTGGTCTAGTATCTACTTTATAGGGTTGTGGTGAGGAATAAATGAGGTTGTACAAGGGGGCACTTAGAACTGTGTCTGGCACAAAGTAGACAGTCAACTTTAGCCATTACTGAAGAGAGAAACTTGAGGTATCTGGCACTAAAGAGTCTCTAGCTTGCCCTTCTTCCGCTACTCTCGTCCACCATGAGCATCCTTGAAGGAACAATCTAGCCTGCTGTTGGCCTTGTACTTCCCAATCGCCACGGGCTTCCAGAGAAGTGGCTTCCAGACAACTCTTCTAACATCGCTCGCTTGTTCAATAACCTATCAAGTCCACCGCCTATTTTAAGTTTCTTTCACTTGGCCATAGGACCACAAGGCGACTACTTCTTTTTAAAAGCTGCTCTTTCTCTGGGCTTCTATGCCAGACTATTTCTTAACCGCCCCCAATCCCGATCCCTGATTATTCCCTGTCAGTTGCGTTCCTTGCTTGGTTAGGGGTATGAGGGCAGAAGATACTAGCTCTGTGGCCTCAGGTAAATTACTTACTCTCGATGGGCCTATGTTTTCTCATTGGCACAGTGGTGATACAAAGAGTGCCTATTTTTCCTAGAGTTTGTTGTGAAAATTAAATGAAATATATACTCAGCATAGTGTTAGTAATGCAGTATGAACTCAACACACACTGTTATTGGTAATATCTGATTCATTCAGCACATTTATTGTCGAATAAACATGGGCCAGATACTGTCTATATGTGTCTGCTTCTCAAATTCTACCTTAAATTAGCCCATTCTTTGCCTTCCCACCCTCCATCTGACCTTCTCCTCCTGAATGCACTGTGTTAGTAACTGGCCCTTCTGTCCACCCAGTATCCTATGCTCAATCACCTTTAAGTCCAACCTTCTGTCACATCCCACATGCAAGTGTCCACACAGCCCAGGGCGTTTACCTCAGCAAGGGCTCTTCGCTCAGTCCTCCACTCTATTTCCAGTCCCCACCAGGTGTTACTGGACCATGCAGCAGCCTGAGTGGTTTTGTGGCCACTGGTCTGTCATAACACATCACCCTCTTTGTTTATTACTGACCTGATCATGGCCCTTCCTTGTTGCGATCCTTTGTGGGCTCACCCATAATACAACACAACCAACTCAAGAGGGTCCCTCCTGATCCCGTGCCAAGCTATTCACTTGGCATCTGCCACCCCCAGACTCCAGTCTCTATCCACTGCTTCGTTGTTTCTTGACAAATTTTAGAAAATCATTAAAGTTTTATCAGTTTCTTACTATAGGTAGAGCATGTCATGAATGAATTTGGAAAAAAAATCGATGTGAATAACAAGCTTAACAAGGAACATCATGTCTAGCTCTGTTCATAAGGGTGTCCAAACATTAGTGTGTGTGTATGTATATATATATATACACACACATAGTCCATATACATACATATATATATGCAACATTAGTACTCAAATGCAAACCCAGCACTTAGATTTTGGTGTCTCACACCATTTTCTGCTAGAAGAAAATAGTGGATTTCATGCCCTGGGGCAAAGAAAACTCAAATAGGCCTGAAGCATTGCCAGATAACAAGGATACGTTCAAAGATGGTAGGGCTAGTGCTAAAAGGAAAAAGAAGTCAGTTTAAAGCAGGTCCTAAAAAAAATAGAAATAAATAAAGCAGGTCCTATTGGACAAGTTGTGATATTTGGAACATTAACAGTAATAAAACTTTTAACAATGAGGATGATAATAATTATAATAATTTCATATAACTTTGTGGAAACCATAACTTCTTAATGTTCATATAAAATGTACAAAAATGAAGTTGAAATACAAAAAAATGTTGACTGTAATTGGATGCTTAATTTATGGTCCTGATTTCAGTAACAGGCACAGGCCTTTGTACACCCTGGTTACTCAACTTGTGATGCCCTTTCCTTCCCTAACCAACTGATAATTTATACTCTGCAGAGATCCCTCCACCTTTCTCAAATTTTCTGCCGGTTTGTTTATTTGCTGAAATGTTTTCTTGCCTATTTTTTTGCAGTAGGCACAGCAGCAGGCAGGGAACACAGTCACACGTAAAATAGACACGTTCTTCCCCCTCGACCCCCACCCGATCCCCACTCTATGCCAGGCAAAGAGCTTATCATCTAGAAACAAAAGGCAGATTATGTATAGGTTATGCATAGGTTAAAACAATATATACATAGGTTTAAGGTATGTGTGTGTACACATAACACACATGCGCTTTGCTGGTGAATTCAAGGGGAGTGGGACTGACTCAGCCATCAGTGGGGAGATCTGTCTAAGGAGGTAATGTTTGAGCTGTGGTGAGAAGAGACAAGCTGGGGCAAAGTCCATGTGCAAAGTCTTGAAAATGAAAAAAACTCTGTGCCTGGGAACCGAATGTGTGGTTACAGAAGGGGGAGGGTGGAGTGAGAAGAGACCAGACGGAGAAGCGGGAGGCAGACTACACAGTAGCTTATGGACCAGGGAAGTGAGATAGACATTAGGTGCAACTAGAAGCCGCTGAAGCATCTTACTTTAGTTTTTAAAGATTTTACTTATTTATTTGAGAGAGAGAGAGAGAGAGAATGAGCAGGGGAGGAGCAGAGGGAGAGGGACGAGCAGACTCCATGCTGAGCATGGAGCCCCATCCCATGATCCTGAGATCATGACCTGAGCTGAAACCAAGACCTGGATGCTTAACTGACTGAGCCACCCAGGTGCCCTGCCACCGCAGCATTTTAAAACAAGAGTCAACTGGACTGAGATCATTTTTGAAATTCTTACTCTGGCTGTAGTTCGGGAACAGAAGAAAGAGAAAACAGAATGAGCAGTTGAGAAGCTACTGCACTAACCCAAGTAAGAGATAATGGTGGCTTGTACTAGAATGATGTCAGTAGAGATGAGAGAAGTGGAAAGATTTAAGATATATACAGATGCCTGAATATGGGAGATGAAGGAAAAAGAAGAATAGCGAGCCCCAGGCTTTTGACTTGAGCAAATGGGTAAATAGTGGTGTAATTTACAAGACAGAAAAATTGGTCAGAAAAACAAATTTCTTTGGAGGGTGAGCAGACAAGAGAATCAAGTATTTCATTTTGAAGAATGTTATGCTTAAGTTGCCTGTGAGACAACCAAGTGAAGTCAATAAGGCAAACAGATATTTCAGTATGAAGCTCTGCAGAGAAGTCTGGGATGGAGATAAAATTTGTAAGTCATCATTAGAGAGAGAGAAAGGCAATGGGTAAGCTTACCTCAGAAGCACTGCTGAAGAAAGAAAGTGGTTTGCAAATTCTACCTGTAAGAATTTTAACATTTAGAACAAGGTAAACATAAAGGTGTCTGCAAAGGACACTGAGGAGAAATAGCCCGAGAGGCAGCAGAAAAAGCAAGGCGAATTTGGCACAGTAGAAATTAAGTCAGGCCTATACATCAAAAAGGTGGCTACAAGAGTCCCAAGATTATTCACTGGGGAAAGAACAGTCTTCATCAGTTGGGACTGGGACAACTGGATAGCCACATGTGAAAGAATGACGTTAGACCCTACCTCACACCACATACAATTTTAATTCAAAATGGATCAAAGACCTAAACACAAGAGCTAAACTATAAAACTCTTAGAGAAAACATAGGCATAAATTATGACCTTAGATTAGGCAACGGTTTCTTAGATGTGACATTGAAATCACAAGCAACAAGAGTAGATAAATTGGACTTCATCAAGATTCGAAAGAAGGTTGTGTTCCCTACTCCACGCTTCCCTAGCACTTTATTCATGTCTCTATTCCTATTCCTATATTAACACATTATAATTACTGGTTTAAGTGTCTGTTTAGTCAAATAGACTGAAAGCTCACCAAGGAGAAAGAGCTCACCAAGGCTAATTTATTAACATGGGATGGAAAATGAAATGATTTTGGGTTAAGACAATAAAAGGTTAATGTTTTGAGGCTCTAAGAATAAAAATGAGGTCTGAGGTTGAATATCCTTCACAACAAGCAAAGATGAATTTACTGTGCTCTTTAAGAAAATATATATGCCACATTTGGCATGTGTCCAGCCCAAACTGGTTCTTAGAGATATTTTATTTCAAGCTAATTCAAATTGCGTCTCAAACCTATTGTTAGATGATTAGGCTCTTGGGCAATTTAGTATAACTTCCTCGCAAATACCCCATTGCCTACACTGGAAAACAACTTAGGGATCATTTAGTTCCCTGGAGAGAAAAGTGTGGTCAGAGGGGCAAGTGAAAGGAATTGCTCAAGGTTACATCCCAGGTAATAGCAGAGCTGGCCCTGGAAGTCATGTTTGCGGACTTGGAGCTCAGGGAGAGTTTATGGTCTTCGCCATTTAAGAAACACATGTGGAAACTGAGAATCTGGTAATCGATCTCTTTAAAACAATCCACACTCGAGGCGCCTGGGTGGCTCAGTTGTTAAGCGTCTGCCTTCGGCTCAGGTCATGATCCTGGGATCCTGGGATTGAGCCCCGCATCGGGCTCAGTGGGAAGCCTGCTTCTCCCTCTCCCACTCCCCCTGCTTGTGTTCCTTCTCTTGCTGTGTTTCTGTCAAATAAATAAATAAAATCTTAAAAAAAAAAAAAATAAAACAATCCACACTCATGTCCCCTTTGGAAAGTATTACCCTTACATGCTGGAGAACTTCGCCACAGTGAGTATGCATACATACACCAGTTTGTGATTTCAGTATACGACGCTTCCCGACTTTTATGAGTTCATAGTAATAAAATCCAAGGGAAAAATCATAGTCATCACAGAGAAGTATATACATACCACCAGGGATATCTTACATGGCCAATTGACGGGGTTTAAAAAGAGGGAAGGATTGTGAAGAAAACTGAATTACTGAATGCTCTGACAGTTTTGTCCGTAAACTAGCACCCAATGAGGTGCAGGAAACTTCTTATCTTGAGCAGGAGAAATGAGACAGATGAACTTCCACAGAAAAAGATAATATTGCTGCTCAATTTCAGGTGAAATACACTGACTATAACAAAAATCTGTTATAGTCACCGAGGTCACTTTACTACTAGACTAGGTCATCATTGCTATAGTTAAATCCTATTACTTAGGGGATAATAAAGAGAATAAGGTCAGTATCAATTATGCTTCAGAGTTTATGTCATCAAAGGCAACAGAATTCAGCACACAGTTCACTGAACTACAGCTTCTCTTTCTGGTTCTGTCCCATGCTGGTACCTACACAGACTTGAGAGTCATTTGTCTTAATGTGGTGAATGCAAAACTGAGAATCTCACCTCACGCACAGACTGGCAATATGGTGATGAATGAGCGGCTATGCTAACACATGTCAAGGGCAATTTCTGTCCAGGCTGATAGTCATAGGGGGATTTTTACCATCTCTGTGGTATCACATGTAATTCTGAAACTGACATGAAGTCCCAATGGGTTTCATGACTATTCATTAGTCACTCTATAATCTTAATGTATTTTGTTTGATTACTAATGAATTCCTATGACATATTTTACTTTCTAAGAGGGATAATCTGAGAAGTGCCACTTGGTCATTAAAATCCACTACAATTATCACCAAATCAAATTACTATCAATTACATAGAGAGGAGTTGATCCACACTGCATCATTTTTTTATTGAAGTACATTTGACGCACAAATGTTATAGTAGTTTCAGGTGTACAATGTAGTGATTTGACAGTTCCATATATTACTCAACGCTCACCACAATAAATACAGTCCCCATCGGTCACCATGCAACAATATTATAAAACACAAACATTTTCAATTCATATTAACCAGATACAAATTGAAGGAAAGAATGCTCAATCAACTGTAGGCCTGGATGTCCATTATTAAGGTTACAAATGCAACTCATTTTCATTTATACTATTATCATCAGGGGCTACAATTTGCTAAGTGCCTACTATGTGCCAGGAACTGTGCTAAATGCTTTATATCTACTATTCAATCCATCTTCATGGATACCCTTTATGATACATACCATTATTTCTCTCCTAAAACTGATGAAACTCAGGAAGTCACCTAGGATTATACAGAATCTTGATTTGGAATTCAAGTCTAGTTGACTACAAAATCACTATTCTTTTTAGTACCATGAGTTTCTGAAATTTCTGAATGGTACACCTTGTGAGGTGAAACATATCAAGAGTGGATTTTCATTTGTCCCAGCCTCATGTTGCTACAGTTACACCTAGGATATGAGAATGGCATTCACATGCTATTTTCTTCTACTTGTTGTCTCCTCCTATCCAACAGCCTGATAACTAAGGCAGAGTTTCTCCTCCAGGAATTCGGTAATGATTCCCTGAGGCTGAGTGAGGTATTCCGTCTATGCTTTCCATAGCACTCTTCGCATTTCTCTAATGAAGCATTTATTATAAGGCACCAAAGCTACTGGTCTATTTATTTGTGAACCTCATTAAACTAGGAGCTTATGGATCACAGGGGTAGTTCCTGTATTTTTCTGCATCTCCAGGCATGATGTTTATCACTTAGTAGGTGTTCAATAGATGTTTGTGGAATGAATAGTAAATTGATAAAGAATGGAAGATGGTTTTGGTTTTATAAAGATGTGATGAAGTTACAATTTATGCCTAAAACCTTATTTGCATTGGCATTCATCTTGGGTTGTGCTATTCTAATCAGTACACAGAAAGGATCAACTTCTGGACGTATTGAAATAAAATTCCAATTATACAGTATTTTTCTAAATTGTTGGGGATTAAAAAAAATTCTGTCAAATATATAAATGCAAGTTCAGGATATCTGATTAATGTGGAAAAATTTACTTTCTATAGAAATAGCACTATTTCCAAAATTGTTTTTATGATTCTGGTGAGAAAGAGATGACACACGAAGCGAGTGAAAACCAAAACAGATTTTGCTTCTTCCTGTGTTTACTCTATTTAGAATGTGAAGGAAGGCATGTTTTTCACACCTCCTCTGTTTAGAATATCTCAAGGTTTAAATACCACACTTTTAAAAGGGATTAAGCATTGAAAACTCAGTTCAGAAGATTAAACTTTGAGTATATTCCATCCCGAGTCAACATACAGGTTAAAATGTGAACAGGATCACATATAAAGAAGATTTCTGTCAATTTAAAAACATTTTGTATTTCATTCATTGGGTTTTTCAAGTGGCATTATAAGCCATTTACAATCCTTGTTATGGGAAGGATACTTATTTATTAAGCAATGAATAATCCTGACACTTTTAAGGTATGTGACTCTTATGTAAGTGAGTAATACAGATGCTAATGCTCCTTGGAATTTATAGCTGGGGAGAGACCACAGGGTGTTGAAGAAATGATGATGAGGTAGAGGTGGGACTGATGAAAGGAAAAAGGTGACCAGTGAGTAGACTGTTGTAAATATTCCAGATAAAGTTGACAAAAATCCCAGCTATAATGATAAATATTGGAATGAAAAAGCTAAGGGAACATCTTAGGATAAGGGAGAAATGCTTAAGATGACTTATTTGCAGACAACATACCATGGATTTCTAAAGAGAAAAAGCAGAGTCTCTGGGTTGATAACTTACTATAAAATCAAGTTACTTGATTTGAAATTATGAAATTCAGAAAATGATTCTTAAAGAGTTTTCCTCCATGATAGGAACAAAGGGTTTGGTGGAAGTAATGGTAGGTGTTCACAAAATTGTGTTTCATTTTTCTTCTTCCTGGATACATAGAAACTATCTGTCTTCCAGCCTTCCTTGCAGTTAGTTTGGTAATATGGCCAGGGGGCTGTAAGCAGAAGCAATGAGTGTCACTTCTGGGCTGAGTTAATGAGAAGCCCCTGGGTGCCTTCCAGCTCTCTTTTCTCCAATGGAATTTGACTCTAGAAGGTACCTTTTGAGATGGTGGATCAACAAAACACAAGCAAATAGGGTCCTTGAGTCACCAGTTAGAAACTGCCCTAGAGAGGCACTGAATTCACAGACTTGGAGAAATAGTGTTTTATAGTGTTGGAGAAATAGTATTTTATTTGTTAAGTGACTGAGATTTTGAGGTATGCTTGTTTTTGCAGCATAACTGACTGTTGTTCTGACTAATAAAAGGGGTGATGTTCACATATGCAACCCATTCTGAGGAAAGTACCCAGATTTAGAAGACCTTGAAAATGTTTTATTTAACTAAAATAAACTGAATCAATGATACTATTTTTGTACATGAGGGTGGGAGAGTGGAATTCATAAATGCATTTTATAAGCACGTACTGAATGAAGACAGCCACTTTAAGAGTTTTAAATTACTGTTTTAGAAGAAAAAATAAACAGTATTTATCTTAGCTCAGGGTGCTATGACAAAAATACCATAAACTGGGTGGCTAAACAACAGAAATTTATTTCTCACAGTTCTGGAGGTTGGGAATCCTGAATCAGGGTGTCGGCCTGGTTGGGTTCTGGTGAGAGTTCTCTCCTTGGGATGCGGATGGTCATCTTCTTGCTATGTCCTCACATGGCAGAGAGAAGAAGCAAGCTCTCTTCTGAGGACACTACTCCCATCACAAAGTCTCTATTCTTATGATCTAATAACCTCCCAAAGTCCCTGCTTCCTAATCTAATCCCACTAGAGCTTGGGGTTTCAGCATGAGTTATGGGGGGACACAGCATGCAGTCCATGCCTTTATCTAATTAAAAAACACTAAATTCTATTTTTAGAAAGTTCTTTTTTTTTTTCCAGTTCTACACTAAGAACAAAAAAGTATATGCTATTGAAAAATAAGCATTAACAAAACGTAACTTATGGTTTATAATATCAAAGCATAGACTTTACAGATTAATATACTTACATAAATACTGTTATTAAAATCTCATTTTCTGCTTCGAACATGTAAGTGTAGCTGCTCTTAGTAACATTATCCCTAGTGTCATTTTCTCTCTTGTACAGTGTGGGTGCAAATACCCATTTTCTACTTGCCTAATTAAAAGTGTAATTTTAATTAGCTGGCAAACTATAAAAAATGGCAGTCAGGTAAGAAATATTGTATTGTACAAGTGAGACCACATATTGCAATCACTGTGACTATTAGGGGGTCTAGAAACATGAGCAGAGAGAAGTGGGACACTGGCTATTACTCCCCTCTTCACTGCCACCTGAGAAAGCCCAAAGCAATGCCCTTGCTCACCCTTTAGTGACATCCTTCAAAAATGTACGAAGTCATACCCACACTTTGGTCCTTAATGATTTTTAATAAGATTATTGGTAACATGCCTTTAATATTGGTACCATTCAATTCAGTACAGAAAGGGGCTCTGTAAACATAAAATATTTATTTTGCACTGAAGATCTCCTCAAAATACTAAAGATCAATAACATCTGAAAACTCACAACTCAGAAGTGAAAATCAATAACCAGTCAAAAGGATATCTATTAACAGACACACTAAGGCTTCCTTATATTAGTTCCTGCAATAGGGAAGAAGTAGGGTGGGAAGAAGTATGGATAAAGGTCAACAAGTGAAAAGGAAATATTAATGGAAAAAAGTATTTTTCTTAATTCTTTAAATCTGCAGAAAAAAAATCTAGCTTCAAGTCAAATCTTACAAGTCTAATTAAGCACTTTTATTGCAGGAAGAAGCTATAATTAAAGCTTTACCTTATATGGCTTACTGACTTGCAGCTGCAAGCCGAATGTTTTAACATGTCATCATATTGGCATTAGTTTGACAAAATGTAGTAATCATTTCCTTTTGTGGACTAGAAGACATCAAGAACATGCATATTTTAAATTCGTATGTTAGCTGATATGGACATAATCATTAAAGGTTACAGGGAATATATGGCATTGCAATTTCTTGTATCTTTTTTTAGGTAATTGAATGCTTTGCTTATTTTGAATAAAAGTCACTTGACACAAATGATCTAACACAAGGAGTTGAAACAGCAGGGAAGCTGGAAAAGAGGAAAAAATCCTAAAGCTCTGGAGAACATAAAAAAATTCAGTCTTTTTTTTTTTTTTGAGAGAGAGAGAGCGAGCTTGCACGAGTGAGGCGGGGAGTGGGAGAGAGAGAGAGAATCTTAAGCAGTTCCATGCCCAGGACGGAGCAGGACTCAGGGCTCAATCCTGGGACCCTCAGATCATGACCTGAGCCAAAATCAAGAGTTGGATGCTTAACCAACTGAGCCACCCAGGCGCCCCCCCCCCCCATTTAATATTCTTAAAAGATAAAAAGCAGCCTGAGAACTACCTAAATCTGAGAGGCCACCAGATCCTTATAAATTTAAATAATTAAAAAATTTTAAATGAAAAATTATTTAAACTTATGCTTTCATAGGAAACTAGACTACTACCTTTCTCAGTTTAAGTTCAGGAATAGATGCATATCCATTACATGAAGTCTGACATTTTATCGCTAACTGTACTTTTTAATGGCATAATCACATGCTAAGTTCTCTCTCACACACATGTTAGTTAAAAGCAAGAAAAAGAGGCAGCACAAGGTTCTTCTGTGTCTTCGGGGGTAGTGGGTAGGAGGAATTGTGTGAGCAGATTGGAAGTGTCAGTCCCCAGGACTTTGGGGCTGAGTCCAAGTAGTCCCTACCAGCACAGTCACCCAGAGCTTGCCATGGGGATTTGTACTCACCTCAGGGAGGGCTAGCACAGAACTTATCTGTAAAATTAAGTATGAAGACAACAAATAAGTAGGAAACATACTGCTATTAATCGAAGGGGTCTAGGCTACTGCTCTAATGTGACTAGCTGTCCATGAGCATCTTTACCTTGGACTTCCCTACCCTCAGTGGGGTGTGCTAGAAAAACTGGGTTATCTCCAGGGAGTTAGAGATGAGTCAGTGGGCTGAGTGTGTCTGGAAATAGGAACTAGAAGAGCAATAGCTAATGATCTCTTGGGGTTTGGCAACCAAAAATAACTTTCTTTCTTGTTAAATTCTGACCAAAGATCTGGATTCGGTTTCCCAGCTGAGAGCATCACTGGCTTTTAAATGAGGATCACATATATTTGTTGTGGTTTGTAGTCATGGAATTGAGCTGGATGTCTGCAAAACTGGTGAGTTTGGCTGTTCCAAGAAGCTGGAAATCTGCTGTGTTTCCAGACTCCTCCTTAAAACCTACATGGCACACACACCCATCGAGCCCCAGAGCTCCTGAAAGCAGAGATCCTAACACCCAAAGAACATCTCTTCTTTTGCCATCACTCTCTGGCAAATGACAACCAAGGAGGTGCTTTCCTCAGGGGAGTCTCACTATAAGGTCCATATTGTAGTGGCCTGTCATCTTCGTTCGTCTGTCTCTCTCAGTGGCTGTCCTCATGGACTCCATCCCTGGGAGAAGGCTTGAGAAGATCATCCAATGCTGCTGGAGGTCGGTGTTTGGCAGTGGCCAAGTACCAACTTGTCCTGCTTGACTTTAACTCTCTAAAATTGGCAGGGTGCCTGGGTGGCTCAGTCGGTTAAGTGTCTGCCTTCGGCTCAGGTCATGATCTCAGGGTCCTGGGATTGAGCCCCGCATTGGGCTCCCTGCTTGGCATGGAGTCTGCTTCTCCCTCTCCTCCTCGCTATCTCTGTTGTTACCTCTCTCTCTCTCTAATAAATAGTCTTAAAAAAAAAAAAAAAGCTGAATTTGGTTGACTAAACCTGTATCAAGATAAGCTTTTGTCTTTGTTTCTATTCATTTTTAAAGATGTGAAGATGTAAAAAACAAAACAAAACAAAACATATTTGTAGGATGGATTTTTTGAAAATAAAGTTACAAAAAACTGAAGGAAAAAAAAGGCTAGTATCCTTGCGGGCCCGGGCCCCTCCATGTCTTATTATTAAGTACCTAGCATCTAATTCCTCCTAGAAGTGTACTGAGGGGGAATAAATGAGTTTGAGCATAAATACATGCATGAACAACTCACATGCCCTCCCTTAGTTAGTTCCTGCTACTTCTTTCCCATCTTAACATTCCCAAAAGATTTAAGAATTGATGCTTTCTATAGGCTGAGGTGAAAAGTCAGTCCAAAGAAGAAGAAACAAAAGATCTAACAAGAAAAGCAAAAGATAGTCCAGATCATCCAAGTCCAATAGGCCCTGAAAATGAAGGCTGAAAACATTACAGAGATCTCTCTTCTCAACTGGGTACCTGGCCAACCAACCCCCCAGGGACTTGAGCTCTGTGATTATGAGGGAAAGTTGCACTGTCTGTCCCTGTCTGCCCTCCTTCTGTTCTGTTCTCTAATTTTAGATCTCTTGGCCTAGACAGCATCCCTTCACAAAAGGATCAGCAGCAAGCCCTATATCTGACATTTCCCACACTAAGAGAAAGGAGTGGGATTCCCTATCATTTCATTGTAGGCTACTAGCTTTTTATATAATCACAACATTATGGGAGATGGGAACCACATCATTACTCATTTCTAATTATATTACACTGTATATTTTCAAAGTACACGAAAGCCTATATTAAATGTACCTAAAAATGCTGTTTCTGACCAGTTAAAGACTTACAGAAAACTATTACTCTAGGGCAGGAGTCAGCAAACTGTTTCTGTAAAGGAGCAAATAATAAGTATTTTAGACTTTTTGAGCCATAATGTCTCTGGCAAAGCTACTCAACTCTGACTTTGTATCATGAAAGCAGCCACAGGCAAAATATAAAAGAACAAGAGTGGTTGTGTTTCAATAAAACTTTATTTAAAAAGATGGATATGGCCTGAGGGCTGCAGTTTGTGGACCTCTGCTCTAGGGTCACAACTAATAAGTTATCACAACTAGCTGGTACCTGCACACAACCAATTTATTCAACACATGGTGTTGATTTACCTTAAATAATAACCATGGGCAAAAGAGAGTTTTCCTCATGATCTAAATAAGCCACAATTTGGAATATATGATCTAGCAATAGGGTTTTATACCCTGCTCCCCACTGCCCCCCAAAAGTCAACGTTTGGTCCTATGTTTAAAGAATCACAGTTCCCGAGAAGGTGACTATTCATAAAAACTTAAGAAGTACAGTAACCATATCTATGGTGTGACTTGTAATTCTTGAAAAATAAAAGTACTGATAGTTAATGCATACTGAATATTTCCTTTGTGCCAGAGTATTCAAAATGGTTACAAGAATTAATTAATTTAATCCTCACAAGAACTTTGTGAGGTAGGTACTATTATTATCCACACTGCACAGATGGGAAACCTGAGGGCCAGATAAATAATTTGGTCAAGATCACAAGGCTAGTGGGTCAAAGAGAGAGGATTCAAACCCAGGCATTCTTGCTCTTGAATCCGTGACCTTAATCACCACGCTTCAGAGAGGAAGAGGAAAAGGAAGGCAAGTCAATGCTCAGCTGTGGGAATTCCACCTCACAGATATACGCTTGGCCTGCTAGGCTCTTTACCATGTGCTGAACAGCATGCTGGTGGTTTAACTGCATGGTTATTTAATTCTACCCACAGAGTTATATGGGGAGAACTATTACCTTATTTTACAAAAATGAAAACCATGCTTAGGAAGGTTATGAGTTGGGCAAGGACACATGCCTAGTAAGTAATGCAACCACCTGTGCTGGTCGGTTGGGATTACCATTTTGAAAACAAGGTGATCACCTGCTGAGCAGACTTTTGCAGGAGGTTCACATTACTGAGGAGGGAACAGGCTCATGTTCCAGACTAGCGGGCGGCATGCATTCTCTTTATGACCCAGGGCTATGTGAGTGACAGAGGCCTCTTAGGCCTTTGCTTCTCCCAAACAAGATCTGTACCACAGGCTTGTGTAGAATCCGTTTCTTTCTTCCCCCATCAACAGATTGATTCCTGCAAACATGGCTTTGACCATGTGATTCTTTGTTCGGCTCTCTGCTTGTTTGTCTAGGCATCATGCCAAACCGAGTCCATCAAACTCCCAGAGCTTTCTTGGCATTTGCTCATTGCTTCAAGGAGGGATTATTGGTATACACTTTGGATCATTTCATTCTGCTGGCTTCAGGCTTTGTCTGAGACTACAGCTATGAGAACTCTCTCTTGGGACCTACCTTGACCTTTACAGTGTTTGTCAGCCCCTCCCCACACATAGGGGTTTGTTATTAGTGATAGCTACTCATCTCATCAGAGATAGCTTGCATTCCTACATTCTCCTATTAGATTTTGAATAATGTACCAGAGAAGGGAGGAAAATCCATTTTATATTCTTTCAATTTAAAACCAGAAATCTAATGGAAGCAACTATGATTTTTTTCCCTATCAAAGTTGAATTAATTCAGTAATTCATTCACAGAACAGACAACAGCATAACTACCCACTGAACACACAGCATCTACTGTATTAATTATGTCTAGAATTTTAGCTCCAGTTTAAGGAAACATTCAAGGTAATTTTAAAATAATCATTAGGCAATTAGGTGTGGCAATGTATTTTTATCCCATTTGTGATCACTGTTGTCTCCTATACCCTACTCTTCCCCTTCGGGGTCCTTTTGCTTCACATTGAAGTGCAGCATTTGGTAGCTCTTTCAGCAAAGTCTGGGAGGTGGCAAATAATCTTTGCCTGAAAAGATCTCTTTTTCTCTTACTTCTGTATTATAGTCTAGCTGGGTATGGAATTCTAGATTGACAGTTATTTCTGGAAATTTATTTGTTGACTTCTGGCATCTCTTGTTGCTGATGACAAGCCATAAGTTTGTCCTTCCCTTGTAGGACACTTTATTTTTAGTATCTTTTAAGATTTTCTCTTTGTCCCCAGTGTTTTGCTGCTTCATCATATTTTTGTCTAGTTATAGCTTTAATTTTCAGGCACTTGGTGGCCTTCTCAATCTGAATCTTCAAGCCTCTCAGTCTGTCTTCCATGTACAACTGCTCCTTTATATTCATCCTCTCTCTGTACTGTATTACGGGTGAATTTCTCATTATCTTCCAATTCATTAATTCTGTCTTTGACTATGCTCAGTCTAGAGTTTATTCTATCAATTGAATGTATTTCAAAGACACTATTTTTTCATTTCCAAAGTTATTTTTTCCCCTACTACCTCATCTTTTCATATAGTTTTGGTTTTGTCTTATAATATCTTGTTCTTTTTCCTGATTCCTTCCTTTTTCTTTTGAATATCATAAATATAGTTATTTGAAAGTCATTTTCGAATTGCTCTGTTATTTCCATTTCATTCAGAATGAATTCAACTCCCAACTACTTTGCTTTGTTTTTTGGTCTTATGCTATGCTGTAGAACTTTGGTGTATACATTCTTCTCAAGTGGGAAATTTTAATTTCTTCTCTTCTCACTGCCTTGGCCCTTCTCCCCACATACAGTGTTACTGCTTCGCCAACTGACCCCTGAGGCAACCAGGACTTAACATGATGGTCTGAAGCTCCTGTCCTGGGTACTATTCTGGACATCATGGAGCCAGTCCCAAGCTAGCGGGCTGTTGGCTGCAGGTCTTGGGTGGGAGACCACGTCCGCTCTCTCTTGACTCTCCAGGAATGCAGATTCTGATAAACCACTGCTCCAGGGAGCAGTTGGTCACAGCTTGTTTGGAGACTACTCGCTTGGGCAGAGAAGCCCCGGTTCCAAGCAGTGAATGTGGCTCTGGTCTCCTACTTTGCATGGGGTAGTTAGTCACTGTTACAGCATTGAATGCAAACTACCTCTCTCCGGACTTGTAGCCCAGCACACCAGTAGCTTCATTCCTGCTAACTTTGCGATTCTGTTTGTTTCTGGTTTATGCATATACTTATCTTTTTTTTTGAAAGCAGCTATTTCTTTTTAATCTCTTCTATTTTGTATGTGGGGGTGCTGAAGGAGCCTCAAAATGTGAACTTACAATGTCAAACTGTGCCAATATTCTATTTTTAAAACATTCATTTTTATCAATGTAACAATCCAAAAATTCTACAATGTTCAGCAATGGTAATACTTATCTTTTCCTTTGTTTTCACCAGCAAGCAAAGAAAAAGCTGATTATGTTTTACTGACAGATTCTTTTATTTACCTACGGCTGGCTAATTGAAAGTAAATGGCCCCAAAGGATTAGTTCAATTTGCTTTTTTTTTTTAAACTAGGGGAAAAAATGGGTTGAGAAGTGGCAGCAATTCAATGGTGCTATTATTACCTGTATCTGAACTTAAAATTCTGCAGTTTTTAAATCTAATCTTAATCAGAGAGAAATCCAGCTGTTTATACATGCATTTCAGCTTTTAAGGGAGGAAGCTAAGAAGTATGAGATGTCTAAAAGAAGGGAGTCATAATTTTGGAATTATTTTCTTAATCATCATTGAAGAAAAGCTATACCACCTACTTCCAAGTCTTTTATTTCCCAAAGAAGATTTATACATATTTTATCGTTGAAGGCTGCCTTACCCAGGACTCCATCTTAATTACCCATGCAGGTTGCTGGCCTATAAGTGTTTATTATGCAAGAGTTGAAGAACATGTATTTGTTATGAATAAGAGTTGAATATAAATGTGCCACACTTTATACATGTGTATTCCTGAACATTTATGTATAACTTAAGTCTCAACAAATCATATTGCATTTTCCTTTTGAAGTATAATACAATTTCAAAGATATGTTCCTAGAGGAGAAGAAAATACAATCTGGAACACTATAAGAAAGGGCAGCACTGGGAGAGTGAACTTAACCATCAAACACTTAACTGGAAAATAACTTAATGGTGATAAAGCAACAAATTGTAATCCAAATGTTATACTGAAAATACAACATCGCCCAATGTCAAAAATTATAGTGATTGCCAAAAAGTGAAAACAGAATCTACTTTTGTTGGAGGAACACTTGGAACTTTTAGACAAAGCTTTGAAGAGATTTTCTACTTTTCTCTCTCTAATGGGAATGATTTGAGAGCTAGCCCCGAGGTTCAAATCTTGACTTCCCTTTTTATGTATGGGGCTTTGGGCAAGTTTCCTTGCCTCTCTGTAACCTCTCAGACACCCAGTTTCTTCATCTGTAAAATGAGGATAACAATAATTACTTTTTAGGGGTAATGTGAATGAAAAAGATTGCCTGGCATATAGTAGGAACCCAATATGGGGACCATCAGGGTCATCATCACTAGCTGGCTTTTTTCTTCCCCCTGGAAGATAAAACGCAAATGCAAAACAGAGGACTGCACTTCTACCACATTTGATGTAAGGGATGCTCTGTATTTTCACTCTCTCTTCTGTGTCTGACTGAAATGCAAATCCTATATGAATTTCCCTTAACAGGATGGAAGGCAGGACAACAGGGAGGTGGGATTAAAAGAAAATATTAATTATAACATATTAATATAATTGTTAATTATAACAGCTACCACTACAATTCCACAGTACTCCCTATGCACCATGCCAGATATTTTGTGTGATATAACTTAATCTTTACAACAACCCTATGGAGTAAGCATTACTCCATAATTCTGCTTAGGAAGAGGAAGTCAAGCTTACAGTCTAAGTAACTTGTCCACAGATGGTAAGTGACAGACTAGAAATACAAGCCCAGACCTGTGCAAAGTCATTTTCTGTTTAGTGTGTGTCATACCATACCAGAACAACAAGGTTGAAGAAACACCACAACAGGAAAATAAATACATACCCGAAGCAACACAGGAAAGTGTTGAATCAACATGGTAGTTATGTTTCAGGTGCTCATGTTGAATCACTTCTAAATGTATGCTGAATTAAAGAGATAAATCCAACCAGCTAATTTGAACTTGTCTGTAATGAGTACATGTTGAATAAACCTGACCCTGACATTTTACATCAAAGCTGAAAAAGGAACTGTCAGTCTCTTAAGAGGACGACCACAAAGTTATTTATAGGTAGGGCATTAGAATCATTTTTTTCTGAGGAGACAGGAAGGAAAATATCAAGGAAAAGGAAGATTTCAAACAAAATCAAATGGCCTACAATATCTTCATCAGCAAAGGCTTTAAATAGTAAGACTTCTAGAAACTTGTAAAGAACCCACGTAACTACTAAGGAAAAACAAATTCCTTAAGTAAAGAGAAAGGGCCAAGGTATAAATATCCCAGCTGATAAAGTGAGGAACTTCTTGGTAACGTAGCACCTAGCAAGCCCTTACAGCCCCTTAAGGCCTGGGTCTTCATAAAATGTTCAGGTGTTCTAAATTTTACATTTTAAGACATTTAATGTCTTAAATCCTAATAGATTAGTACAATATAGTTGATAGGAAATACTGAAAAGTATATCATATGAAAGGGAAAAAATGAAAGGTAGGACAGTATTACACAAGAGTGTACATTAGAGCTTTTAGAATTGTTTAGGAAAATGATGTGGCAGGTAGAACAATGGCTTCTCGAAGATGCCTACATCGAATTCCTGGGAATTGTGAAGGTGTCACCTTACATGGTGAAAGGGACTTTGCAGATGTGATTAAGTTAAGGATATTCAGATATGATGATTATCCTGGATTATCTGGGTGGACCCAATAAAACAACCAGGGTTCTTATAAGCCTCAGGTGAGAGTGTAAGAGCCAGGGAGTGGCTTGAAGATGCTCTGCTGGGGATTTTGAAGATGGAGGACGGGCCACACCCTACAGCATAGAAGCAGCCTCTAGAAGGGGGAGAAGGCAAGAAAATTCTTCCCTAGGGCCCAGAAGGAACACAGCCCTATTGACCCATTCTAGGCTTCTGACCTTCAGAATTAGAAGATAATAAATCTGTGTTGTTTTAAGCTACTACGTTTGTGGTCATTTGCTAACAGCATCAGTGGGAAACGAATACAAATGACCAAGAGGGTAAATCTACTGTGGCTAGAAAAATTAAAATACACATGGACTCTGACATGAATATTTGCTTTTAAATGATGTAGGCCTTTAAAAAAATTATGATATATTCTATCTCATTCAAGTTTAAAAGTCAAAGGCTTAAAGAAAATACACAAGATAGTATATTGACACCGTAAAATAATTGTAAAAGTGGTTTTCCTCCCCTTTACCTAGTGTCTGAAAAAACTTAACAATTGTAGAAACCAACTAGCAGGACAAGCCCTTGGCTTTTATCACAGATGTATGATCTACTCTGACCTTGTGAAAAACACTTTTTTTTTCTTTCATAAGTCTCAGCCTCTTATAATGGGAACTGGGAAGATGATCAATAAAATCAACCAACTGTGAAAATAAGGTCCATAGGACAGAGTGAAACACTGATGGAGAGAATAATATATAATATATAAATAATCACAAGGAGATTAGATCTTTTGCAATATTTATATGTGATTCACAGAATGCCCCTGACTTTCATCCATCATATTCTGTCCAGTTTAATTCTCCTTGTTACAAGGGGGCATAAAGATGATCCTGACCTAAATGTTCTCAGTCAGGTTCAATGAGGAAGATATTGATTCCATTTGAAAGTTCTTTTCTATGGGGCAGAGTACTATGAGTAATTATGATAATTACATTTAGATTTTTCTCAAAATATAAAAAAATCAGTTTCTGCTCAGACATCTATACTCAAAAATAGTCTGAGTCTTTCTTACTATGCCTTTTTGGCATGCGCCACTAATTAAAAAAAAAAAGAAAAACAAATAGTTGCTTTCCCACTAAGAGTATCCACCAAGTCTGAAAAGCATGTGTACACGTATGTACACACACACACACACACACACACAGTGCTATTTCACAATTTAACCACTCAAAATTTTGTCAAAGGAAATAAATCCCTAAGCCAATAAAGACTTGCCCTCATTTTTCTTTTTCCTAAAACATGTATCTTTGCCCCAGTGTAATGATATATTTATTTTCTTGCTTTGCTGTCACTCATATATTGCAATTGAAATGTTTATGCTTTCTGCGCTCTCAGAGTTAGAAAATATTGAAAAAGATAGTCTTCCACATTCACAGGTATCACCCATTGAATGGTTCATAGAACCTACAGCAGCATCACCTTTGGAGGCCATACTCCTATAGAGCTAGAACAAAAACCAAACCAACCAACCAACAGCTAAGCCAGGGTTACTTTGCATGCTTGTTTACTTGACAATGAGATAGGGCTACAGACAGCACAATGGGTAAAGGTGAGCCAGAGCTTGTAGGCAAGCCACAGGGTTTGTCAAGGGATCTTTGATAGACCAGTCATGTCCATTACTAAGAAAACCATTAGACCGGTCAGAGAGGAGGCCAAATATCTAAAGTGGCAGCTTCATGTTATACTTCCTTTTTTTTTTTTTTAAAGATTTATTTATTTGAGAGAGTGAGAACAAGGGAGAGAGGGAACACGTGTGAGTGACTGAGCGAGGGGGAAAGGGGGAAGGGACAGGGGGATAGGGAGAGAGAATCCCAAGCAGACTCCAAGCTGAACACAGGCTCTATCTCATGACCCTGAGATCATGACCAGAGCTGAAACCAAGAGACAGATGCTTAACCAACTGCGCCACCCAGTCACCCGTTACACTTCTTTATTCTACTTCTAGCTCTTGACATAGTAGAGCTTCTTACTCTCCCTCCATAAATGGGAGCCTTTGTTCTGTTGGGTGTCTCCAAGAGTCTATGGTAGGCTCCTTTTATTCTCGACAGTAAACTAAGTCCTCAAAACCAAGCCAAAGACATTCAGACTGATGACTGAGCTTTCTTCCCTAGGCAAAATTAACCAGGAATCTCATGTTCTGTGATAAGAGTGCTTTAGTGGCATTTCTATACTTACGACTAATTATAATTTGCAGTGTTACAGCATTATTCTATGGAGAAGAGCCACACTAAGTCACAGATCCTCTAAGTTCTTCTCATAGCCCTTCTTCAACAGTCTGCTCAGATTTTTCTCTGTATCTTTGGATGGCTAACCTAACATAATGCCTTTGAGGAGATCTCTGTCTCAAATTGTCTTGAACTCGTAATAATTGTTTGGCCATCATAAAGCTTATGTGTCTCACAGCAATAAACGTATTCTGTTTTCCGTATTTGTTATGGTGGCCAGAAACTGGGAGGATATATACCCATGAAGGTTTCCAGATAAAATATAGGACACCCATGCAATATTTGGGACATACTTCTACTAAGAAATTATCCATCATTTATGTGAAATTCAAATTTGACCAAGCATCTTCTAGTTTTGCTTCCTAAATCAGGCAACCCTAATGCTCTTGCTTCCTGCAGAACATCTAAGGAATCCAATCCTGGGTAGGCATACTCCAAGTGGAAGAGTGAGGAATGTGTGGTCTTAAATCTCTAACTTCAGATTTACATCAGGGTCCACATTTCAAATAATTACCTTTGCTAAACCTAGTGATTTAGTTTTACCTTAAGGGTAAGAAACAAGGCAGAATTTTTTAGAAGCTTAGGATGTAATGTGAGGGAAAAGAAAGCCATTTCATTTACCTCTTCACTGAAGGTTTGAGAAAGGTCATACTCCTGTGTAGTTGTTCTCAGGTACTATGCACAAGTTCCTTACCTCCATTCCAGGAAAGGAATAGGCTCTGGCCTTCAACCCTGAAGATGACGTTCTGAGGTCCTGTCCACAAGATGTGTGCTCCGAGTGGTTTCCCCCAGAAGCAGGGGTGAATTTGACAAAGCACAAAATGATCATTCTTAGAGCCAGTTACTGCTCTTCAGCTTCTCTTTGCTAAAATTCTATGTTAGTTTTAGTTCTTGACGTTTTTACGTTACAGCAGGGCAACAACTTTTAAATGTCAGCTGATGGAGTTTTTATTGGTCTACGTGAACTAAGATAAGTGAGAACGATGTGCTAAGTTTTTCAAGGTAAATGTTTCCAATTTAAGGAACAGCCCTTTATTTCTGGAGAGTATGTCCCTTTAATCCTTTAGTGTTAAACTTTTTTTTTTTTTTAAGATTTTATTTATTTGACAGAGAGAGAGACACAGCGAGATAGGGAACACAAGCAGGGGGAGTGGGAGAGGGAGAAGCAGGCTTCCCGCTGAGGAGGGAGCCCAATGCGGGGCCTGATCCCAGGACCCCGGGATCATGACCTGAGCCGAAGGCAGATGCTTAACGACTGAGACACCCAGGCGCCCCACTTCTCTTGGTTTTCAACCATATTCATTTGTACTTCCTATTACTTTATATTCTTAGACTGTTTTTATGTGTCTACTATTAAGTTGTAGACCTTGAAGACAGGGTCCATTTCTTTTTTATTATTATCCTTATTATTTCAAATATCAAACCTAGTATGGTTTAAGATGAGTACCTAATTAAATGAGGAAATGCTGAATGCCATAATAAATATCAGGAAAAACTATTTTGAGATTTTTGATGTTCATCTCTAGATGCTACTAACTATGAAGGGAAAATGTATTCTATATAGGAGAGAGATTGGCAGTTACCACCTTAACCAAGCAATCCAACTCAGCATAATTAATTGTGAGACATTCTAACCTGATATGGTTCCAGGGTGCTATAATGTCAAGTACATAATATCATCTATTAAGTACTTTGCAAAAATGTTTAACCTGAATCTAATAAAGCCTGTAGATCTACTTTCCAGTTTAGAGGAAATGTAGGCTTATAGCCCTGTCCAATAGAACTTTGTTTTTTCAATAGCTTGTTTATTTATTTTTTAAGATTTTATTTATTTATTTGACAGAGAGAAACACAGAGCGAGAGGGAACATAAGCAGGGGGAGCGGGAGAGGGAGAAGCAGGCTTCCCGCGGAGCAGGGAGCCCAAGGCGGGGCTCAATCCCAGGACCCTGGGATCATGACCTGAGCCGAAGGCAGACGCCTAACAACTGAGCCACCCAGGCGCCCCGTGTTAAACTTTTTTTTAAAATGAAATTATGGTGATACTGGATATGAAAATTGAAAAAATGTCCTTACATAGAAAACTGACTGGTAAACTTATGTCTCCCAAATTCTTTTAAAACCTGTACTTGTCTGTAAATCTGAAATATGGGATCATGCAGTACACTTTTTAGTTTCAGAAATACCACTTCATGTCTAACACTATTAAACAGTTTTACTTCTGATTCATGTATCCCCATTTTTGGCAGGGGAAAGAGAACTGGACTCAAATATTTTAGGCTGAAGATCTATTGGTAGTAAAAGAATATTTCTATTCTCTTATAAAGTTCAGAAAACATGTTTCAGGGTTTTCTTTCCTACAAGAAGATCTGAATTACTTGCCCTGATCTCTGGCACAGCCTCACTTGCTATTTTAAACATGGTTGTTTTGGTAAGTCAGCAGTAACATACACACTCTATAAATGTCAAACATAAAATGCAGCACGTTCAGCATTCAATAAGCCATAGCAAACAACTCAGCATTCCAGTCATTTGAAATGTCTATAATAGAGCTCAGCTCATTCCCACTTGAAACAAAGAAATTATTATTTTTTTGCAATTCTTATGGCCAACATGGATTAGGAAAGCTCAAGAAAATTTTCTTGCTTCTTTCATTGGAAAGGGCTTTTTTAAGAAAAGATTCATTTATTTATTTGAGAGAGAGAGAGCGGGTATGCATGCCTGCACACGTGCAAGTGGGGGGAGGGGCAGAGGGAGAGAATCTCAAGGAGACTCCCCACTGAGCACAGAGCCCAATGTGGGGCTCGATCCCATGACCCTGAGATCATGACCTGAGCTGAAAGCAAGAGTCAGCTGCTTAACTGACTAAGCCACTCAGGTGCCCCAGAAAGTTCTTTTCATAAATATCATGAAAGAAATCATGTAATATTATGAACACACAAATTATAATTTCCAAGTTTTTCTTAATAGAATATTCAGATATGTACTGGCACTTTGCAAAAATCCCATTTGATTGAATATTTTATGTATGTATGTATGTATGTATGTATGTATGTATGTTTGAGAGAGAGCATGCACGAGTGGCGGGGGCAGGGACAGAGGGGGAGAGAGAATCTTAAGCAGGCTTCACACTCAGCATAGAGCCCAAGGCGGGGCTGGATCCCACGACCCTGAGATCATGACCTGAGCCAAAATCAAGAGTCAGATGCTTAACTGACTGAGCCACCCAGGCACCCCTGACTGAGTATTTTAAAATTCACTTTAATCCTCACACCATTCCTTCAAGGTCTTTGTTATTCTCCATGATACAGGAAGGCAGAGAGGTTGAATGTAAGTTAAGTAGTTTAGAGAAAGTTACAGAGCTGAGTGATGCCACCAACAAAGCCGGGGATAAGTGAACGGAGTCTGCTCTCTATCACTGTATCACTGGGTCAAGTTGTGCAGTTATGTCCCTGGTTGATTCTGAAAGTAGGAATGGCTCTCATCCATTGCAGGTTGTTTAACCATGGGATAGACGAAATACATTCATGATCCTTGTCAAGCCAATAAATGATACCTTGGAAGTACCCATATGCACCCTTGGTTTGGTTCAAGGTTTTGATGGAGATGCATGATTCAAAAGCATTTAATGCATGAAGTCACTCCTGGTTCAGGACCGCTGACCACAGCCCACCAGCTGGTTCACCGCGTGCATCAGTGTAGCTTACAGCCAAAGAGCAATGAAAAAGACAAAATCACATCTGTGACCCAGTTTTTCTTTAGTTACTAGTCATTTGTATCATGCACAGAATTGGATGGAACCTAAAGCAGTAGTCCTTGGTTACTTCAATGTTCTCACTTAAAATAAAAGCATCTGCTTTTGATTTACCTCCTGGGAACAAGATGAGGTTGAATGACCCACTCAGAAAATACGAGAAAGCACATAAACCACCCAACATAACAACTGGTAATGTTGTCCTGAATTGAAACAGTAAATACATAAAAGATTCAGACCCAGAAGTCTGGTGCTGCTAGTCCTCGGCCAGTGTCGGAGGCTTATGTCAGGAACTCACGTAGCACCATAAACATCAGCCTTGCTTGATACGGTAGTTATAGTGGGAGGGTCCCCAAACCAGAGCAAACACGTAGGAAACCCTAGCGGGGCTTTCCTAACTGTATACGTTAAATATCTGTACTGTTTTTTTTATTGACGCTTTTTTTTGTTTCTGTTCTTAGTTTCTTACTCTTTCCAAAAGAGTTTCTATAAGCCAAGTCTGTAATGAACTATCACGCTGTCTAGGAAAATGAAGAGGCTAGAGTGATGGGAGACTGGATCATAAATCTGTGTGTGTACAGGATTGATACAGAATTAACAGTCATTTATAGAGAACTTTCAAATAGCATTTTAAATTTGATCCTTATAAATATCTTGTTAAATTGGGGCTATCTCCTCTTCTACTTAGCTGAATCAATATAAGGAAAAGAAGACGTGCTTATTAAGTGAACTCGAAGTCCTGGCCTTCACTGAATGGACGGAGAGCAAGGGCCAGGCCTTGACTGAGGGACCAGCTCTATCCCTTATTAGCTGTGGGGTCTTAGGCACGCTTCTCACAAAACCTTCTCCTTGTTTGTGCCACAGCAGAGAATCACTGAAGTTTGTTCTTTTGTTTTTCTTCGAGAGTGACAAGAAGAGCCACCGGAGGACCCATGACACAGATTCCACCTGATGGAAAGAACTGTACGGTACACTTCATGGCTCACTCACAACAGCGGGTCAGCTAAGCAGTCTGGCTGTCTCCTCTGTTCCGCATCTAGGGGTTGGCATCAAGCAGCAGCTCTACGGTGGTTTTAACACAATTTAACGTGGTCTGTGAATTATAATCTCTAATATATGTGTGTATGTGTGTGCATGTGTATGCATCCCCAAATATATTAAGGTTTGAGCAGTGAGGCAAAATTACACATGAATCTATTCTTGAGAAATAAACAGTTCGTTGTAACACGCCCCTGGCGGAGCATGTGTCTGAGTGTGAGGTTCGCATCCCACAAAGCCATTATTCACTGACAGAAAACATGACAACACAGAGAAGAAATATAAAAATTACGGCAAATGTTACAGATTCCCTTAAAGTAGTATGTTAATGTATTGGGATGAAGAATGACCATATAGATCATCTTTTTATCCCCCGCCCCCCATTGGAAGCCTGTTAGGGCGTACACATGTCCTCTTTTTAGAAGTTGCTATCTCATCTTACATATGCCCACGCCTGGAGCCCTCACAAGGTGAAACATCTGCACACTCCACCCAGGAATGACCCTGCGTTGTTTGGAAGAAAAGTCCAAAGCAAGGTCACGCTTCAAACCCTGAGATTCTATTCCATCCCAGGGGAATCCAGCGTAAAGCCATTAGGTTTCTCCTTTAGCATACCAATCAGCAGGGGCAAACGAGGGCC
The DNA here is from genome assembly GCF_004348235.1 of Phoca vitulina. Lineage (NCBI taxonomy): Eukaryota > Metazoa > Chordata > Mammalia > Carnivora > Phocidae > Phoca > Phoca vitulina. Next base: position 2,129,786 of record NW_022589710.1, read on the forward strand.
AGTCTGCTATGAAGGAGACATCAGAGACATTGGTGTCCCTGCAATTCTAATAGAGCTCAGAAGTCTGGGCTTGATACCATCATTTGAAGGGTTGTGCATAGAACGGCAACACTTAAGAAATATCCTTTGGTGGTGATGAAAATATATGGCACTCCAAAATAGCCTGTTTTGTGGAAAAACAATCTGCCACATTCCAAATTCTGAATATAGCCAGCACGGGAATGAAACTGTGTGGATTAACTACGGCAATAAGAGAGAGCTCATTTCGCCCTGCCCCGACTGTCTGTCTGGCCAGTGCTAACCATCCTTTACAACACAGCTCAGCAGTCACCTTGGTGCTATTGAATTGTTTTATGTCTGTTTACACCTCTTGTCTCCCCAGAAGAGTAAACCAAGTCAGCAAAGGTATCTCCTTTGTTGTTGGATCTCTCCAGCTAGCTCAGGGCCTGACAGGTAGATGGTGCTGAGTCAATGCTTATGCAGTCAATGAGGACACGTACACAGGTGGGCTGCAAACAATATAGGTGGGTCCACGCAAGGAGGACCCAGATGAAAACAGGTGAAAGAGCAAGAGGTAATTCAACGAGTTAGCCAAGGGTGTTTGGGCCGAGTTCGAGAAAATGCTAGGATATGCTTCAGTTTGTACAGAAGCTCGCCTTGAAGAAGAAATCATTTGTTTTCCTGCAAAATAATTTACAACACTTACTGAAGAAGAAAACAGGTTTGCCAAGAATCTCCATTGTTCTAACACAGAAGTTGCCAATACCACTGAAAATTCCCATAGTCCACGGCATTGGGCCTAAGAATAATGGGCCAACAGTAATCACTACAAAAGGTCAGTGTAAATAAGCTAGCCATGGAGAGCCATGTGGGATGTGCTCACATTTTACAAAAAATGAAGAAAGCAATACAAAAAGGTTCCCCTTGGGACTGTGACTTAATATGACAGGCCTGTTAGCTAAACTGATACTACTCTTTGGGGGCAGACCATGTTTCTCTGAAACGAATTGGTTGAAAGCAAGTCTCTCTTCTGAAGTCTAAAGTTCTACACATATGATTAACTCCTTGGAGGCATCTTTGAAGTGCAAATGTGTCATCACACATATACAGTATACCATCATCTCTGCTTACGATAAACACACATCTACCCTCTCAGAAAGGAACCTGAGACTTCGCTTTCAGGGCCCCTGTCATTCAGTATGCCACGTCACTTTTCAGTAGACAGACTGGCTCCATGCCTCTGCCTTCAGTCTGGTTAAATCTACATAGCTTGGTAGCTCAGGGACCCAGCAACTAAATGGATAGCTTTGTATTTTTGAAAAGTGACTGACCTTTAATGAATTAAATGAGAGGGAGAGTGGAAGTCAGGAATGACCAAGGCTGGAGGACATGGTTCTAGCTTCCTGATCTTCCTACCGTCCAAGGGAAGAGAAGATGGCTGCCAAGATACTGAGAGAGGCAGGAGAGGAAACCAATACCTCCCTTCTTCACACTTGCTTAGGGCCTCCTGCCCCCCTTCTGGTTATAAGGACCTTCCCTTGGCCCTATGGACCATACATGTGTCTCCTGGATTCTGTAACTAGCATCAGAAGATCAAAGCTTCCCAGTCTGTCCTCTGGAGACAGAATATCGTTATTTGCAGGAGGGAATTCAAGCATGCCAAAGCCATTTCTGTATAACTGACTATTCCCCAAGGGAAAAAAAACTTGGTCATGGGAGGTATATACAATTAAGGGGAGAACTGCCTGGGATTGTAGGCATTTAAAAGATGAGCCCGTCTGAACTGGTATTAAAGAAAGTGTAGTTTGGTGGAAGTCAGGCAGACTTGCTTCCAGGACTCTGATCTTGGTAAAGTTGTTCAAAATCACTGGGCCTTAGTTTTCCTGATGACAGGGTTGGGCCTGATGCAGAGTACCTGAGAGGCCCAGGGGCTCCATCATCTTCCCCGGCCACCAAAGCAGTTCAACTCTTTAATATGTTGAAATTCAGATGAACAAAAACAAAAACAAAAACTACAAAGAGCAAGATAATTTTAAAGGTCCCTGATAACTCCATCATTCTTTTTTTTTTTTTAATATTTTATTTATTTATTTGAGAGAGAATGAGAGAGCGAGCACATGAAAAGGGGGGGATGGTCAGAGGGAGAAGCAGACTCCCCACTGAGCAGGGAGCCCAACGAGGGACTCGATCCTGGAACTCCAGGATCATGACCTGAGTCAAAGGCAGTTGTTTAACAACTGAGCCACCCAGGCACCCTAATTCCATCATTCTTAGGATTCTCCCCACCCCCAAATACTTAAGAGTTACTATCTTAATAACATACCTACAATAAGACTAGGTAAAAAATTAGAAGTCCCTATAATCTCTGGTCCCCTCCCCTTATCTCCCTTTTTTAAAACCTAGGGATGTGCTGGCTAAAATATTTCCCCCAAATTCCTGCACAACCTCAGGGGGCACCATTCATAGCAAAGACAATGTCAGTGTGCTCCCCGGAGTGTGGCACTCAGTGGCCCTGACGAAGATGCTTTTAGAGTGGAGAGGCCTGTGTTTGAATCTCATCTCTGCTACTTACTAGCTATACGACCCCTGGCAAACTATTTAATGATCTCTCCGATCCCATTTCCTTGTCTGTAAAATGGAGATAATAAATTACATTTCCAAAGGCTGTGGTAAAGGCTAAATGAAACAACACATGTAAAGAATCTGGTGTTGGGGAAGCATACCAACACTGATATTAGTTCTTTAAAAATCACAAAAATCTATGACATTTCACAGTCCACAGAATATCCGTGTCCAGGATGTGTGGCCCATACTCTGAGGACAGACCAAAAGATACTGTGAAATGTGAAACAGCTCTCATCTGCTGAAGGTGGGGTAGGTACCTCCAAGCATGAAGGGGTCAGAATGTTGTGACCAAGCACTACACAATTTTAAGACTGAAGTGTGGTAAGCGGCAGAAAGGAAGACTGATCGGCACGCTAATGAACCAGGGTGTGTTGGTACAACTGTTATCCAGGATAAGCAACTGTTTAAATAAGATAGGCTGTGCTCATTAAGGACACATGTGCTGCCAACAAATTACAATGTGCTGAGTTCAAACTTGTTTGCCTTTCTTAGGAATCTGAGGCCAGTCAATATTTAATTGTGCTAAGTCTTTTAGTTGACTCTTAAATTAAGAAGTGATTCATCTACTCAACTTAGGCATTAGAGATTCTCAAAATATTAAAACTGAAGTGGATTCCAGGTCTCTAAGCCAACCTCCACATGTCACACCAGTGAAAAATGAGGTCTAAGGAAGACGAGAGACATGGGTGCAGTCACAAAAGGTAGGGCCAATGCTGGCACTTGGTCTCATCAACTCATTCTCTTTCTTACTATAGGAAATCAGTCTTTAGCTTTGTCCAATATACATACTAACAAGTTAACATTGGATATATGGATTCCTTTCTCAATGCTGCATAATTTACATGGGGCACTGGAAAACCTCTGAAGGGCTGGGTCAATGACTGAAAGCAGCAGCTGGGTGGGGCTGTGTGGGAAGGTCTGAGGACATTCAAGAAGGTAACGAAGAGCACAGAGTAAGGCTGTTAGGGACCCGCCAGTCTGGAAAATGGGTAGTGAAACTGGAGTCTACTAAGGAACCAGATACAGAATGATTCTCCATATCTAGGATATAGCACAGTGACCAGCACATAGTAGGTACTTAGTACTTATTTGTTGCATAATCGGATGATGAACCAGGACTGAATGAATGAACGCATGAAAGGAAGTGAGTTTCAGAGGCAAAAGAGAAGAGGGACTGCCCAGTGAGATGAGGGAAGAGTTACCAAAGCTCTCCTCAACCTTAGCAGGAAGGATAAGACTCATTTCTCCTGGAAGGATAAGACTCGTTTCTCCTGGAAGGATAAGACTCGTTTCTCCGGCAAGGACAGTGGAGGGAGTGAGGCTGGGGTCCTCCTGCTTCTGCCTCACATTCTCCTTCTGAGGAAACGTGCCAATTCCCATGGCCCTGCTTCTGCTTCTGGCCACTCTGCTCTTAGGATGGAACACGCAGAAGTAGAATGCATGAGGGGAGTCCCTCTCCAAGGGCAACAGAAATTTCAAACCCATAATGTCACCTTATTTTCAGAGGAGACTCTGCTTACTTGCTTTCTGCGTATGCTACGGACCATACAGACACCAATGGAAAAACATTTCCTAGGAGGACCCTGAGATCAAGAAACAAATCTGGTTCTAGGATAGCAGAGACAAGCCTCACCTAATGAAGAATGAGGGAAAGCTGGGATTTCCGGGCCCATTTTGCAGTCACTGAAACACTCTGTCGTCTGTGGTCCTGAGCCCGGTGCGCCCTGACCTGCCAGGTCTGTTTCAGCTGGGCTTCGCACGTGGGATCCGTGTGAAGAGTGCCAGGGGCACAGACAGGATGGCGAGCAGTAGCTCATTCTATTTTCTAAATGGTAGGAGGCCAGTATTAGATGATCTCTTTCCTTTCAACATCTACATCTAATAGTTTTTGCTTTTGTGCACGGTATGGGGCCACTTGGAAGACAATATGCACTACTCATCAACATTTTTCGAGGACTAAATGGAGAAGCTGTAATAAAATACTGCATCGACGCCTAAAGAAGGCCTTTCTAGGTTCTTAGGATGCAAGCAACTTACTGTTCAAGAGGAACATCAACATGTCAGCGGATAACAACAAAGCGCTGGCCAGAATCTTCTCTAATGACATCTAGCAGACTAATGGCAAAACGACGCCGTGTACCTCAGGGGCTAGGGTGGAATAATGGGTTCTGTGCCATGTTCATACGAAAGATACGTTCAGCTCAAGAAGATGTAATGTCTATAATGTGACCTTCATTTGACATTTGATTAAAACCAAGTTGGTGCACAATTTTTTTTTTTTTTGCAAAACCAGGAGAATAGGTCAGTGAAAAGAGCAATGACAGAAACGCTCTTCCTCAACTCACAGAGTGACTGGCAAGGCTTCTTAAAAATATTTTTAGCTCAGTTTCAATTCCCTAAAAAGAAATACCACCTAAAAGAAATGTGTTAGGCACCCTCTAAATGTTTCTCATTAAGTTGCCAACACTGGTACTCACCCTTTCAGGCTGGCTTAGAGCACTCGGCCTCACTCTGCTCTGTATGCCATCCGAGGAATAAACCTAAGACTAGCTGCTATTTGAAAGAAAGGGACTACATCTGTAAGAATTTGTATGTTAATATTTGTAAAATATTGTGAGAAATAATAGGAAAAAGCAGCCTAGAAAACAGTGCTCTGCAATGAAATTACAGAAATGGTAGTAAAGAAACCAAACTGAGAGTTTTTCCTAATAAAGGGGCAGGTTAGTTCTCATAGTATAAACAGTCTTAGCTAAGTGGCTAATTCTTCTAAAAAGACCAGCTTTTGGTTAAGAGTGAAAACATACCACCGTGTCTGGATTTAGCACGCAAAGAACTCCCTAGAATGGTTTTCATGCTGTCTAACTCTGAGCATCCTGATTCTTTTTTTGTCTTTAATTATGCTGCCGAACACCTAACTTTTTATGTAAAAGTGAGTCTCAGGAGACAGGATGACCAAAGCCCTACAAATGCCCACTCACCTCCCATGATTTTGGACTGGCAGTTAATAAACTCCGGCTTCCTGTCCGTGAGGTACCTCTGGCAGGTGTGGTGGAGGATCTGGAAGAAGGTGCATTTTTCTGAGGCTGTGCTGGCTACCCACTGGTCAAATGCGTTTTCAAACAACAAATCAAACTCTGCAGAATCCTGGAAAAGACAGTGAAATAACTATTGATCTCAATCTATAAAAACTGCTGCTTTCAGCTTACTCCTGACAAAAGACTCGTAAAGGCAAAAACACCTTTCAAAACTTTGGTCTTAATCACAAGGCTCATCTTTATTAGCACCTAGATGCATGGAAAGAGAGTCCACCTTTCTCTGTTTATCAAGCAACCCCCCAGATCTGAAGAGTATTTATAGATGTCCCTAGGAGGCTAGTATCACTAAAGCCCTTCCAGCATACCACACATGGATCTGGCAGAATTTAGGCTACATGCTGCCTTCCCAATGACCTGGAAAAGGATTCCTTCAGGTTCTAAGCTCTATTAATTAATCTTGCTCCTAACCTTTGGTAAGGAAAAGATTCTCCCTTATTATTTTAGCATATAGTTAAAATTTACATTTTATTTTTCCTCATTATTGAGGTTTTGCATAGCGAGTATGTGTGAGCAAAAGGGAAAGTACTTAAATAAATAATTCTACCTTAAAATGTTTCTCATGTATAAATCCAAATACATAATTTGTAAGGTGTCATCTGTTTGTTTGTTTGTTTTGGAAAAAAAACCTCATCACTGGTGGTATTAGGAGATAAATGAAGCTTTGATGAACATAGTTTTTCATATTAATAACCATGGACATGATATCTGAACTCTGCCCTTTGCGCTTGGCTGATACACACACAGGAGCCAGCATTTCTTCAATACGCATCCCCTTACATTTCTGCATCAAACATGATGAAAAGACTTGTAGTTCCCCATAAGGACACAGAAATCCAAAAGTCTTAGCCACATCACTGAAATAGAGAAATAGTTTGTTAGAGATGACTCAGATAACCACCAGCACTGCCAAGGTCAGTGAGAGAGTCATCGTGTGAAGAGAACACCTTCGCTCAACACTGGGCATTCACTCACCCGATTAGGATCGATGCCATTAACCTGGCGAAGTTGCTCAAGCATCCACTGTGATCTCCGCACGAACGACGTGGAGCCTTCAAACTGTTTGACCTTCGTGATGGATGCTTGTGTGGGTTTCTTGTTTGTTACTGCCAAGGAAAGACCACTCAGATTAGCGGGCGCGAAGGTTGGTTTGTTTTCTCATTACACCTACGTGTGTATACACACACACACACACACACACACACAGAATATGAATATGTGTGTCTTTGATGAGGGGTGAACTCAAAAGAAATAGTTACACTCTCCACTCTGAAGTAATTACAACATAATTATAATTGTGAAGGCTGCTTCATTTATGTCTTCATTCAAACTAAACACAACTCAACCGAGGGACACCAAGCACTTTTCATGGAGGCTACAAGTGCACGATGACCAACTGCAGGGAAAGCAGCATGTGGGGTTGGCAGGCATCAGGGTAGAGTTTACTGGGAAAAGCTGAATTGTAGAGGAAGTGGAGGTTACTGGCTCCCCTAGGGAACTGCAATGCGTATTTCCAATGTGATATTCCAGTGTAAATAAATCAGGCTTCACCTGATAGAGTAAGATAGAATAATGTTTCACTTTAAAAAAATATTTGGGGGTGCCTGGGTGGCTCAGTCGTTAAGCATCTGCCTTCGGCTCAGGCCATGATCCCGGGGTCCTGGGATCGAGCCCCACGTTTGGCTCCCTGCTTCTCCCTCTTCTACTCCCCTTGCTTCTCCCTCTGGGAAGCCTGCTTCTCCCTCTTCTACTCCCCTTGCTTGTGTTCCCTCTCTCGCTGTGTCTCCCTCTCTTTCAAATAAATAAGTGAAATCTTTAAAATAAATAAATAATGAAAAAAATATTGTTCAGTTTGAATCTAGTTTGCATCTGTTTCTGACTGTGTTTGGCATTCACGCACCGCCCCCCTCCCAAATTCCTGAGGTCACCACACCTGCAGGACCAAGACAGCTGCTTCTCCCAGCCTTAGTCAGTTCTTCCTTTGCCCTTTCCATGCTGAGGGTGGACAGTGTCACCTCTCAGACAGAGGCCAAGCACCAGCCACTAGGAGAGAGTCACTCTGGATATTTCCACATCTGCTTACTTCGTGACTTAGAGCCTCCAGGGTGGCGTGGTCATTAAGTGTTTTAAAAGGGCTTTCCTAAAAGCTCCTCCTAGGCCTGGCTGTAGGAGTTTGTAAAATTTAACAGAAATGATGCTATTAAGGGAACCAAAAAAGTGGAAAGTACTACTTGTAATGAATGTAATCCTGATAAGCCTGTGCATCGACGGCACATTCTTTCTTTGTTTCCAATAACCCTGCAGGTCCTACATTTCCAGATAACTATGCAGATGTTCAACAGATGGCAAAAAGAATCCTTGAGGGATGAAGGAGAGAAAGCACCTACTCCAGTCACGGGTGCTGGTAAGAAGACTCTCCTTCATGCATAGGAGAGTTTAGGGCAATTTCAGTATCCGGGGTCATTAAAGCAGGAACACAGGGACCAAGAGGCGAATGAGATGTGGGCACCCTGCCCTTACGTCTGGTGAGAGCCCTAGGCTTCCAAGATTAAAGACCTCTTTTTATGACACTCTCCCCTTTGCTCCAAACCAGAATTTAGCAAACATTTAAAAAATAATTTCAAATAATGCTTAGGTTTATTACTCATTATGTCAGTTAGATTTGGCTAAAAGCTTCTGAACATTTCATACCAATTACGTTTACTTTCACGGTTAAAAAGTCACCATCCCCTTAACACTCTCGATCAGTGGAATTCTATAGTCTTCTATTCACAAACAGCCTGTCTGGCTTATGGCTCTGTGTGTAAGTCCATTCCCCGAACTAAATTCAGCCATTTAACTTAATGCATTTATTTCATGTGTCTCCTATGAGATCTAACAGGTTTCTCTGCCAGCCATGCCCTGCTCTTCTGTTTTCATGGTAGAGGAAACAACATACCTGGAATACAGGCAGGTCCTAAAATGTGCTGAAAAGATTAAAGAATACTTTTCAATAACAGGAAAACATGGGTTCCTGTATTAGACACACACCCCTAAACACACAAAGAGGATTTCCTCCTTTGTTTATGTAAATTACACAACATTTAGGCATCCTGGGAAACATGAAGGTTTTCCTTCTAGCTTTAAAGTCGTTATGAACTCCTATTTTTACTTCTGGTCCACTTATTTCCAAGTGGTTCACAGCATTATAAAAACTCAAAACACAATGCAGGATCACTGTAATTACTGGCATGTTTAGGATTGACATTTTAGAAAAGCAAGTTCCACTGGAAGCCTGTCACTGAAATGAGAAGGGCAGGAACCCCACCCACATGACAAATGCCCCACAGAACTACTAACTGAGATGGCGCTGCAGAGCAGTCATTTTTCCTGAGGCACTTAAGCTCGAGCCCTGCCTGCCTCGTGCTCTCTACTCGCTTATTCTTTGCCCAGTTCTTGGAATCTCGGTAGTTTTCCTGGGCACTGAGCCCGGTTTGGTTTAATTTTTGTTTATTGTTATTATCTCCAACATCCCAGTTTCTATTTTGAAGCAGGTGCCTTAAAATTATATTATTATATACACATTATATAGAGTTAAATAAAGACTTTCCACTTCTGAAATCAAAACAACTGCACAAACACACCATTGCCAGACTTTCTGAGTTCTGTGCTTGAAGGAGCCATGTTTAATCCCCTTTGTTGTCTTGGTGCTTTTGGGGTCCAAAGCTGATAAAAAACATGTCAGTCAAATTCTGGACGTCCGGTGAAAAACAGGAATCTTTCTTCTTCCAAAGGCAAATTGACTGATAGCATACCCTGGGTCAGTAATATTGGAGTGCTCTAATACTACTGAGTATTAGTACTCTAATACTACTGAGTAGTAGTACTCAGGGTAGAAGGGGGTTGCTATTTCCCAGGAGCAAAAGATGGTGGGAGCCTGGTGGACAAAAGGGAGAATGGAATGAGATGAGAACGGGGAGGTACTCAAGGCCCAGATCATGTAGGGCCTTGGGTTTTATTCTAAGCATTTTGGTATGCCATTGAGGAGTTTTTAAAAGATGGTTCAGTCTTCTATACTTAAGTTTGAATGGCCGGTCTGCTCAGAGAAACCAGTGTGGAGAGAATCCTCAATACAATAGACTCTGTAGTCACTATTTTGAGTAACTTTAAAGGCCAGATAACCAGGGCATTTCTGTCATGCCTTTAACGTTCACAAGGACAAGGGAAATATACAGGCATTTAAAGGGGCAGGGTAAGCGTGGTACTCCCAGGTTAAGACCACCCAGAACCAGCCTGGTTCCCTGGCTCTCCACTCCAACTGCGCACCAGAATCATCTGGGAATTTTTACTACAAATACACCAAACCACATGAGTCAGAATCTCTGGAGGTGTGGCCTGGCATCCACATTTTCAGTTTCCCTAGGTGATTCTAGAGCACAGTGACTGCTGAAACCACTGCGAGTGTATTAACTTATTTCACAAATATTTACGGGACATTTATTAGATGGGAGACACAAAAGTCTGTTTTGTGGGCAATTCAAAGATTGAATAAGATATGGTTTTAAGTCAAGAACTTGAGCGGTGGGGGGTGGGGCTATTAAGAATGATGGAGAACAGTGCTCATGCATAACGGGAGTCATCTGAGGTGTTGGGGAGGGAGGGGGCTTTGAGGACCAAAGCAGAGTTGGGGAAAGTCAGGCAGACTTCTTAAAGCAGCCACATTCCAGCTAACAGGCCACGAGCCCTCACCCAGGCTTCTGTGATTTCTCCCACACTGGTTTCTCTGAGCAGACTGGCCATTCAAACTTAAGTATGGAAGACTGAACCATCTTTTAAAAACTCCTCAATGGCATTCCAAAATGCTTAGAATAAAACCCAAGGCCCTTACCATGACCCGCAAAGCCCTACATGATCTGGGCCTCGAGTACCTCCCCGTTCTCATCTCATTCCATTCTCCCTTTTGTCCACCAGGCTCCCTCCATCTTTTGCTCCTGGAAATAGCAACCCCCTTCTACCCTTTGCAAATGCTGTTCTCTTTATAGAAATACTCCTTCCTTTGTTTTTTTTATGGTTGTCTCTTGTTTGTCATTCAGATTTCAGCTTACGTGTCAAACTCCATAAAAAAAAACGTGTGATCATTTATCTGCAGAGATTTCCCTCACCATGTTATTTCTTTCACTGAACTCTGTTCCTTGCAAAATTCTGTTCTTTTGTTCATTTCAAACCTGGATAAAATACTTGAAATTTGCTTCTCTGGAATATTCGTGAAGAATAAAACCAGATTGCTATCGTGTCCATGGAGTCCTAAAAGATGTAAGAGGTAGATAAATTCCCACACGGATCTTGTAAGCTATCTCCTACCAGTTTGTGAGGTAGGATCCTAGAAATTGACATACTAACAAGTGACATTTTCCCCAGTAATTAAGGTTTTTTTTTAAAAGATGTTATTTATTTATCTATTTTAGAGAAAGAGCGAGAACACACACAAGCGTGGGAGTTGGGGGAGACCTGGAGGGGGAGAGGGACAGAGAGAATTCCAAGCAGACTCCCTGCTGAGTGCAGAGCCCAGACATGGGGCTCCATCTAATGACCCCAAGATCATGACCTGAGCTGAAATCAAGAGTCCGATGCTTAAGTGACCCAGCCTCTCAGGCGCCCCCAGTAATTAAAGTTTAAAAAAAATCTTTTAAAAATACAGTTTCTGGTTTTTTCTCTTGTACTTGACCACAGGTCTGTGACAGAGGCAGCGTTACTGCTGTCATCACTATATTTACAGACAAGGAAACTGAGGCATGGAAAGCACTAACTTGCAAAAGTAATACTGTTCATAAATGAGAAAACCGCAATTATACAATGAGCTTAGGGTCCACCGCTCTTTTTACTATAGCTTTTTGCTGCAATGTCAAATGCCACATTTTATTGCATGTGGGAAGCTCATTAAATAAGGGCTAACTGAATTTTTTGTTCTAATAATGATACTACTATTGTGATTTTGACAATATCCTGAACTGTTATTCCCTTAGTATTTCCCTTTAAATAAACTTGGTTTTTCACTTAAGTTAATGAGGAACAAAGCATATTAAAGCCATAAATAGATACATGGCTCTGCCTACATTAAATATAAAATAATGTAAAAAATACAATTAAGACATGAATGTTAATAATCTCAAATTAGAGAGTTGTGGAAGGTTTGGCATGTAAGGTCCACTATAAGGTAAAGTGGTGATTATCAAGTGTAGACAGGTGTTAAAGCCAATCACAACACAGATGTTCCCCTAGATATAATCATGAAACTTACCTGGAAATGGCTTCTCTAAGAGAACTGCATCACATGCATTGGGACTCACTTAGTAAGTCATGTTTTGGAGTTATCCAGGCCTAACGCTGCTGCTTTTTTACTTACTACCACTCCTGTTACCCACTGTTTTCTGTTGGTATCAGAGGAAAACAGGAGCATGGGGCCAACCAAACCCAGGTCCTTTTGCTACCAGCTCCGATAAAAAGAATATGGTTCTCATGGGGGCACGCCTCCTCATTAGCCTTCATGTAGCCTTCATTTACCTCTCAGCTGTAGTTAAGAAGCAGTGATAGAAACTATTATGTCTACAATATCGTCACCATCATTACTCAGGTGGTGAAATATCTTTCCCTCATGAACTAATGGCATAAAAAAGGTCTTTTTTTTTTTTTTTTAGAAGATGGGCCCTCCATGAAAGATTGTTCAAATACAAAATAAGACACTTAGTATAGTCAAAGGGTGGAGACCACCAGCCTCGCTTCTGTGCAATCAGAAAATTCTATTTAACTGGAAACCAACAAGCCAGCCAATAGCAAAGCACTTTCTTAGCTCAAACCTGGTCTTAGAGTAAGTCTGGAATTGGTGGAGGAAGGGACAAAGATTGATGAGGAAAGAAAGACAGAAATGCAAGTTACTTGCCTATTAAGCAAACCAGAAGAAGGTGCCTTGTCTGCCAGTGAGTGTTAATAGGCTGATCCTCCATTTCAAGGTCTACTGGTTAAAAGACTTTTTAAGGAGTTACAGCTTTCCCCTACAATCTCATTATTCACACAGCATCACTTGTCAATCATTCCAAACAGGAAAATCAATTTTGCTCAAGACACAAAATACCTAGCTTCAGTCTTAAAATATTATTTTAAAAGAAACAAATAATCATCTTATAAACAAAATTATTACTCATCACCTCAATAGCCTCTACATTTCATTTTTCATAGGTATTTTCGTATATTCACTAACATTTGCACACACATTTCTTATACACATTAAACTCCAACTGAATCATCTTACATTTTTATGTGATCATTTCTATTTTAAAAAAAGATGCTGAAGAACAAATCCTATCTATAATATAGTTTGATATTGAGGCTAGGTAGCTAAAATGCAGAGCTTACCATAACTAGGTACCTAAAATACCTTAAAATTTCATCACGCTTATTCCTACCATGACCTTATAGTTAAAAATGAAAGTGAGCGTTTTGTGGTATGCTTTAGCCCTCTACTCTGTTGCGGTCCAATGGCCAGACATTTTGACTTCAACAAACCTGTTGATGAGAAAAAATTTGGAGCAAGGAATAAAAGTGATGTCCACATAGAATTTTATCAGGGTGGCTCTTTGTCAGAGGGGGCTGACGTGAAGGAAAAAAGAGAGAGAGAGAGAAATCCTCTGGTATGTGGTTCCGGAAGTAAAAGCAAGATTGAGCACACCTCCTGGATGCTGATGTGGTAAAGAACTGGGCTCAGAGGGGCGCCTGGGTGGCTCAGATGGTTAAGCGTCTGCCTTCGGCCCAGGTCATGATCCCAGGGTCCTGGGATCGAGCCCCACATCGGGCTCCTGGCTCAGCGGGGAGCTTGCTTCTCCCTCTCCCTCTGCCTTTCTCCCTGCTCATGTTCTCTCTCTGTCTCTCTCTCTCTCTCTCTGTGTCTCTTTGTCTCAAATGAATAAATAAAATCTTAAAAAAAAAAAAAAAAAAAAAGAACTGGGCTCAGAGACCAATGTGAGAAATGATTACTTGGAACTAGTTTCCTTAATGCTCCCCAAACTCTAATATATGATAATTCTAGGTGGATTTCACAGTACCTACGAAGAAATAAGTATCAGGTCTGAGGCTGCATCCGCAGTTTTATCTGGTGAGACAGCTGATGCTTACAAAGCTGAGAAGCAAGAATACAAAGATTGTTCCTTCAAATATTTTCAGAACAGGGGAACATCATCACTGGGAAATGGAGCATGGTACGCTCTACACAGGGTTGATCGTTGACTTCCGAGAGTATTTCTCAAAGTGTGTTCCCATTTAGGATATAGTACATGTTCAGACTTCACAGGCTCTAACCAGACCAATTCATGAAACGGCCGAGTTTCGCTTTGGGGCCTGATCCCTCTCCTCCCTATGTCAGGTCCTGGAGGCTCTCTGGCCAGATTCCTGACAGGACCCAAACAGGCCTGAGAGGGTATTCTTGAATCTGTTTTTAGGAAGGCATTTTTCATCCAAATATACAACAACCACAGCAAAAACAGTGGTATTCAATCTTGAGCACCAACCTCTGCGGAAGAGTATAGGATGGCCTCAACAGTTCCCGCTCCACTAACCCTAAAGGGGAGGACAGGGGAGAATCAGTGCACAACGGCTTTGAGGTTTGTTCTTAAAGACAGACTTCCTTAGTCTACACTAGGGATAATCACAAAGAAAGAAGTTTTCCACAGAGAAGATTCCTTATTTGGTATCACTAATTCCAAGGCCTGTACCTTATATCACATTCTCCCCTCCAAATTGGAGAAGGAAGGGGAGGACGAAGAGATTGAAAGCCTTGGAAATTTTTCCAAAGGAATACTGAAAAAGGAACTATTTGGGAAACTTCTTGCACAGAAATTTGGAGAAATCCTTCAGGAGAAGGAGGGGAATAAGAAACATCTTGCATCAAGCATTCCTTAGGAAGGATGCTTAAAAGCCCAAGTATGAAGGTACAGCACCATATGGATGGTATCTAACAGCTTACACATCAATAGAGCCAGCGACCCCCCTACACCAACTTTGCAGCAAGTACTACGGGGTTTCAATATTTGCAATTTACCAACAAGGAAACGGTATTACTTTTGGAACATGCAACTTCAGTGTCACATATCAATATGAGATCTAATTGGTATTTCTAAAACCTTGTCCCTTCTATTTTTAATCTTCTTTACCCTGTTCTTTATTTTTTTTAATTGTAAAAATATGTAGTTTTTTTTTTTTTTTGAAAGGCTATTCTACTTTTCAAGTCAATGACTGCAGAGGGGGTCAGGTGCACCACAGGTGGTCTTGGGCTGTTACATCTTTAGCTGGGAATCAGAAAGCTTAAATCTCCAGAAGGTTGCGTTCCCCATTGCAAGACCAATAGTGTCCCCTCCATGCTGGCACCATGATGTCTTGCGTTATTATACATCGGCATACAAAGCGCTAGTTTACGTATGTGTGCACACATGAAGGAGGGAACAAACGAACAGCTCCTCAACGAAAGGAAGAACGGTTTCTAAGCCCGCCGGAAACCACAGATCAACCAAAAATTTATTTCAGGTCCAAGTGTTTTGTTTCACGGTCAAACCACAGTTGTAAGGGATTTGAACTATTTTCTTACTAGAAAAGAAGAGTATCCTGAGAACTAGGGAGAGTGGAGAAAAATGGTAAAACCCAAGAACTTACAGAAATATCAGGACACTAGAAGGAGATACATTTTGGGTTAGAACTTCTTAGGAAATCTCTTTTCCTGCAATCCTTATTCTAGCAGCATCTCCTTGTAAGCAATTCTGTTTGCTTCAGCCTCCCTGAAAACACAATTTCGGGCTTGAGATTCAGCAATCCAAGATTTCCCATTGTGCATGATTTTTTTTTTTTAGCTTCCTGAGACTTTTCTCCATGGACTTGAGGAGAAAATCAATTTGCATGCATTTTAGATAAAGAGTAAACATACAATGAATTATAAAACCCTGCTAGTATTAGCTATTGCAACTTCACACCTTATACGGAGAGGGTCTAACACGTCTGATTTATGTGGTGTAACTTGAAATGAACAAACAGGCCCAAGCCAAGGAAACAGATGCTTAGAGCAGTGAGAACCATGGTGGCTACTGAGATTAAATCTAATCCCAAACCCTGCAACATGCAGGGCAATAACACAAGGGGTTAACCACAGTCAGAGTCTTGTTCTGTTTTTACTTCCTTGATTCTGGAAACAGATATAAACATCATTTTTGATCTATTCTTTCGGGAGCTTTACAAACAGAGGATCTAAAGACAAAGGCATCAAAGAAGCAGTACCTGACTCAAGAACGAATTAAATTACTCCACAAGAAGCTCAAGGGCTGGGAATAAGAACTTGAAAAAGAGATTCCTTTAATGTTATGCTTTCCTTGCTATTTTCCATTATATCTAGGCCAAGGAGTGACTCTCTGCAGGGAAATGTCATCCTTGGTAGAAATTCACTACGTATTTTATCTGGAAGGGTGGGTAAAGAGCCTTCTAGAGCTCAAATACCCCTAACAGTGAGAAGAGAGTGAGCCATTCCTGCAGCCTCTACTTCCTTGTCCCTCAGCAGCTGTGAAGAGGGGCATTCACTCACCATCGTGGGGGGAAGGGCCTAGTGCGATGTTCCCTGACACTATGCACCCATTGCCGAGCATATAATCTTACGAGTAGACAGTCTAAAAGAACCATGGGAGAATGTTAAGTGGATGGGGATCGCCTTCGACGTGAGAAGACTACTCCCCCCAAAAGGAGAATTTTTTTCTGCCTTGAAGGAGGCAGAACAGCAGAGAATTTTCTAATGGACTAGGTACTAAACATATAATAGCACTAGGTTTCTGGAAAAATCAAAGCTGTTATTACTTAGCAAACATAGGCTGTCAAATATAATTACGACTACCAGTCAAGCAAAGACCCACCTACCTGTTCTCTCTGCTTTCCTTCTTCTTCGCCTCCACCAGCACTTACTTAATACTTTGAATAATACAAGTTAAATGAGGGTGTACACCACTGACTGAACATCTAAAAAAAGTGAATGATGTCACTAAGAACCTGCCACCTTCACTCTTTACTGTGTTAAGTGGAGGACTAAAATCTAGTGGCACGTTCTGGGTAAAATGAATGTCACTTACATGAATGAAACGGATCTATAATTAAAATTAACTGAATTTATTTTCGTAAACTCTAGGCAATATCTACTAACACTAAACATGCAATATTCCGCGACCCACGAATTCTACTCCTGTGTCTACACAACAGAAATGAGTGGTGCTGTGTCCACCCTTCTGCCTGAAGCAACCCCAAATGGACAAAATATGTGCAACAATGAAGGACAGATCCTTGAGAGACGGGAAATGAATGAGGTGAGCCCTATGATCACCTGTGTTTATTTACTGCGTTGAGAGTTTCTTCCAGGCTGTGGTGCATGGAGGAGGAGCCTACTCAGAGACTGGCAGGTTCTGTGAGTTGAAGAGACAGAGCTGAGAGCCTGGGGAGCCCCAGGGGTCATTATTCTCACGTCAGAGTAAGGAAGAAGAGAAAAACTACACAGAGAAAGAACACTGGGGATCTGCAGAGATTCAGCCTTGAGTAGCTAGCTGTGTATTTCTCACGACATGTACATGAGGAAATTACCTGAGGCTAGAGAAAGAACCATTCACAACGGATAGAGGAAACAGGCTTTGGAAAGAGTTTCCACCAGGCAGACTAGAAAACTGATCTTAAAGAGCAAAAATAACTCTGAGGGTAACAAGAGAACAAAGTTGTGGAAAACTGCTATTACCCATTTACAAGCTTGTTATTTGACTAAACAAGACATGTGTGGCACTGGTGTCAAGACAGGCACACAGGTCAGTGGAACAGAGTCCAGAAAAAGACCTGCATATATATGGGAAATTGGTATTCAAAAAAAGTGCAAAGGCAGTGCCTTGGAGACAGGACAGTTATTTCAACAGATGATACTGGAACTGGACATCCGCATGCTAAGAAATGGAACTTCAGCTCATACTTTGTACCGTATACGTCAAAATGGATCAGAGACCTACGTGTGAAAGCCTAAAACTATACAACTTTTAGAAGGAAACACAGAAGAAAATCTTTGTGACCTTGGGCGAGGCGAGGCTTCTTAGATTTGGCACTAAAAGCACGATTCATGAAAGAAGAAATCAGGTAGGGCCAAAATTTAAAACTTCTGCCCTTCAGGAGAACGAAAAAGACAACGCACAAACTGGGAGAAAATATTTGTAAATCTGATAAAGGACTTCTATGTTTATAACTTTATACTTCTAAAACTCTTGAAACTCAACAAAAAGAAAACAACCTACTTTTAAAAAAATGTGTAGAAGACGTGAACAAATACTTCTTAAAGAAGATGTGGATGGAAAAAAAAGCACAGGAAAAGAAGCTCAACATTATTAATCATCGGGGAAATGGGACACTGGGACCATTATGAGGTTCCATGACACACCTCTTAGAATGCCTAAAATGAAAAAGACTGACCCTACCATGTATTTGCTCGTGCACAGATATTCACAGCAGCTTCATTTGTAATAGGTGAAAACTGGAAACAACCTAAAGATCCATCTCAACATAATTATGCCGAGTGAAAGGCAGACCAGAAAAGAGTACATACTATATATGTTTCTATTTATATAAAATTTTAGGAAATGTAAACTCATGTCTAGGACAGAAAGCAAATGTGTGGTTGCATGCGGACATGGAATATGGGAATGTTGGGGGCCAGAGACAGATTACAAAGGGGTATGAGGGAACTTTTGGGGATGATAGGTTCATTTTGATTATGGTGAGTTCATGGGTGTATATATATATATATATATGTAAAAACTCACCAACTGTACCACTCAGATATGTAGTTTCCTGTATGTTAATTATACCTCAATAAAATAAAGCTGTTAAAAAATTCACAAACTGATCTATGGCAGTTGTGGTCAAAAGAGAGACTGCCTTTGATGGAGGTAGATAGGAGGCTCCTGGGGTGTTGGAAAAGTTCTATATGTTGATATGGGTGATGAGGACATGGGTTTTTATGCAGACAAAAAACCCACTGAATAGTACACTTAAGATCTCTATAACTTGCAATAGATAAGCTATACCTTAATAAAATGTAAACCAACAACAACAATTATGATGATGATGATGATGATGATGAAGATGGTGATGATGATGATGACAGGGTTTAAGAATTGGTACCCATTTGAAATCACCAACCCTGATAGGCATATCTCAGCCCCCATAGTTCATTCCAAGGTTACTGTTGGTAACAGGATCACAGCACCCAGTATATTCTCTACACAGAAAGAATGTGCGAACTTGCAAGTTGTCTTCACCTGTTTGGGCGATTATAATGAAGTACCACATACTGGAGGGCATATAAACGTCAGAAATTTACTTCTCACAGTTCTGGAGGTTGGGAAGTCTAAGAATCAGTGTCCGGTGAGAGCCCACTTTCTGCTTCATAGTTGCCTTCTCGCTGTGTCCACATGGAAGAAGGGGCAAGGAGCTTTCTGGGATCTTTCTTTTTCTTTTTCTTAAATAAAAGGGCACTCATCTTATTCATCTTATTCATGATCTAATCACCTCTCAAAGGCTCCCTCCTAATACCATCACATTGGGGTTTAGGATTCCAACATACGAATTTGGGGGAGCCACAAACATTCAGTCCATAACAGAAGTGAATTTATTCACGGCAATTCTGACACTGGCTTTTATAAAAATCTACCTTGGTATTTGAAAAGCATATCCTATTTAGAAAATTCTCCAGTTGGGTTCATGGTCCTCTCCCTGCCTGTCTCTTCTGGAAACACTCCAATTACCCCTCCTCTGGGATGAAGCTTTCTGTCTTCATCTTTTCAGACTTCTTCCACTCTGCCTGTGAACACGCTTAATGTTTTCTTTTCCCATGAGAATCTTCTATTAACAAGGCCAGTCCTCAAGCCCTACCCATTCTTTTGAAACGTGTGGCGGTGAGAGAAGTTTCATCACTTCCCTGTGCCCTTCCCGTGCTCTAACAACTGCCCCATGAACATGAAAACGCCTCCTAACTAAACCCAATAGCTTTTTCTTGTCTTCATTTTCCTTGTTTCATCAGGCACAAAAGTTAGTGGCAAAGCTCAGAGGTGGAAAAGAGCTTGACATGTTCAAGGGAGAGAAAGAAGCCCAAGAAAAGGAAAGAACGAGTGAGTTCATGGAGGCAAGCAATTTGTGGGCTCACAAAGCTCCCGGTGTCCAAGGCTGGGTAAGCATGAGGCACTGGTGTAGCAGGATCTCGTTTACATTTGAAAAATGTTGGCCAACTGCTGTCGGGCAACAGGGCATGCGGGAGTGTGTGGGAAGGCAGGGAAATCATGGGGGGCGGGGGGCGTCTACCGCAGGAATCCAGGGGAGGCAATGGTGGCTTAGACTGATGGCAGTCATGGACACACAGAAAGGGGGCAGTCTGTCCTACTCTCCATAGCTGTTGACCTCCCTCCCAGAGGGCATCCTCAAGGTCAGTCACCAAGTCCCAGTCAGCTTCACACCCTAAGGCCTAGTGCACTGTACGCCACTGTCCATCGAATATCACGCTTTGTATGTGTGTCGGAATAAAGACATTTGTATTTATCTGTATGTGCGATCTCAGCTACCAGATTATCAGTAACCTGAGAATTAGAGTTTACGTCTACTTCAGGGCCTGGCGGGGTGCCCTACCCAGAGTCCTAACTCAAATATGCGTCACATGAAATATCTCCATTCTCATCAGGAATGATCAAGGATTTGCTATATGTACTGATGTGTGGTTAGCAGTATCTCACCTACCCTACTCTTTTTGGCCATGTCTGTTCTATTTTCACAGGAAAAAAGCTTCTTTTCCTGTGCTTTTTTTTCTTAAATTGTCTTTCTTAAATTCTATTTCTTAAATTGTCATTTAAGGCAATATGGCGGAAGGGAAAAAAAAAAGAATAACCAGGCACACCTGACTATAGATTCTGACATGTGGTAAGGAGCTGTTGGCCATGCAGAGAGAGCCAGCACCTCCGTGCTTCCTGCTGCAGATGCTGAGGTGGAGTGCATTGTTATGCACCTCATTAGTATTTATGGACAGCCTAGGAATCATTTCTGAAATAAATGATGGCACTTGTGTTAAATGATTCCTTCCGAAGAAAAACCCTGGGGATCTTCCAACAGCACGGCCTTGATGAAGATTCAGAACAAAAGGAGAGAAACACCTGACCCTCTGATGCTGAATGAGTGGGGATATGCTCGGCTTTCTCTACCCAATTCCCCACTGGCAATTTCCCCATAAATTGGAGCATAATTGGAGGACAAACTGTCTTAAGGAGATGAGGCACAACTAATGATTGATACGTTAGCTCTTCTTAAAACTCAGCTGGTCATGTTGGCAGACCTCCACTTGCTTGCCCAATGGTATCTTTCCTCTCCTTCAGATGTGGAGCCTAGACCAGAGGCTATTCCGATCAGTCCAATCTGAATCAGAGAGTGGTCACAAAATTGGGTCAAGGAGAGGAGCTGCTGCTCTCAGCAAACGCCGACCGTGGTCACTAAAGTCTGTTCCCGTGGGGCTCAGGGACAGAGCTGAGCGCAGTTTCTCAGTTTTACTGAATACTACTGTGTGCCCTCCACTAGGGAAGTAGAGAAGGTATTGTATTTTCTTTAATAGCAGGAGCAAGTATTATAGATAGATATGGTTTATGTTAGGCAGAGAGTACGTTATGAAGAATCACGCATGCTAGTAAGTGGACCTACTAACTTTGAATTCTCAAACCCTTTGCATGAAATTAATCTGGTGCCAAACTTCAGAACTTCAGTCTATTCTGACTATAATTTGGGGGCTGAAATCACTAATTTTGCATTGCAAGGTAACTTAAACTAGCTTTAAAACTAAACTTAGCACATATAACCAGGAACAAAATACGTAAATTCCTTAGACCAACGAAATACTAAAAATTCTAACTTCATTGGCACATTCAAAAGCAACATTTTGCCTTCTTTCAATGTACAAGTTAAAGTTCTGTTCACTATGATACACCAGTTTTACATAACTAAAGCTCCTGTAACTGATTCTACATGTTGGTTTGCACTTCTGCTCCTGCAGTCAGTACAGAATTAGGCAATACAGAATTACAGAGTTGGAAGATGTCTCAAGAGGTTTACTCTCCACCCATGTCTTGGGCATGCTACCTTCTCCGCTACTTTATACAGATTCTTTCTCTAACTTCTTTTTACCTCCACAATAATAATTTACAACTCACCCTAATAAAGAGCTTCATGATGAGAAACTCTCCTTTGAGGTTATGATTAATGCCATTTGCATTTCATATTCTTGAAAGTCATTTAATTGGTCTCCAGTTTTCTCCTAGTTAAAACCTTGCCAGTTCCTTCAGCCTACCCAGATGGGTCTTCTTTTTCAATGACTACCTCCACGGACCTCCAAGCTGAGTTCTTCATGTTCCCTTTAGGACAAAGAGCTAGATCTAAATACAACACTTTAAAAAGGAGAACACAATGCAACAAGTTCCCATGCAGCATTGGACTGATCTGGATTCCTATTCGGGTATGCCAGTATTTTCGAAAACCATGATGCTGCATGCTTACGGTCATCTTCTACTGTGAGTACTTAGGGAGCCATTGTGTGGCCACATTCTCAAAGAGATTAGAGAAAAGTTTTAATTGACATTCTAAACTTGTATTTTTTCTATAAGCCACACCAATATTTTGCCTACTTATTACATTCTTCTTTGCCACTATTTCCATATGGCAGGTATATAAGCCCCTTTTGAGCACCTTGACGGAGAGAAGCTATTTCCTTTTCTCACTAAAGAATTTTACACTGTTAATCACGGCTTTTGCATCTATCCCTTCTCCAGCCCCCACTCCTAATCAGCAGGATTAGGTGAAGTATCTAGCAGGATTCCTTGTGTGCACTAAGCATCACTACTATCTGTTGCATGAATGTTGTGAATATCAGGGAATGGGGGTTAGAAAGTGGCAGGATGGCACTGGAAATAAAAAGATACAAAATGAAAAAAAAAAAAAAGATACAAAATGAAAGGCTTTGCATGAAGTCTATCCAACAGTGTAAGTGTAGTTGGCAGTTTTCCATGGTTTGAAGAATTGCCATGGAGGGGATGAGTATGTGCCAGAGGTCTTGCTCTGGCAAACCCTCTATCAGGAATGTGCCAGATGATGATGTGAGGGGTCCAAAGGTCACCAGAAGCCTCACAGTGCGGCAACCAGCTGAATATTTACTACCTGCAGAAGCAAATGATAAAAGATCTCATCTCCAGTGGGTGGGCCACAGCACCGTGCTGCTGCTTTCCCACCAAGGCTCACTGCTGGATGGGGCCTGGAGGGCTTGTGATGAGGATGGGTCACATTTTCCAAATGTTAGTATCACTAACTCAGCCACTCGGATAGCTTCCCATAACCTAAGTTCTAGTCCGCTCAAATCTCACCGCCAAGGACCATGGACTCGAAAGAAGCATCGTGCTCACAGGAGGCTGTAACTTCATAAGAACCTGCCTCTGTGGAACAATGAGGTAATACAGGCTTTGTACCTGCCGCCTCTTTCTTGTTCCACTGATGGCTGAATGAAATCGAGTTCCTGATCATCCTTAGAGAGGCCTTCTTAGATCAGGTACCCATTTGTACCCATTTTTTTTTTTTTCCCCACTTGACTCCACAGGCCAAGATCCCCGTGGCCAACAGATCCATTCCTTAATGAGACTTTGCTGAGCCTTCATTAGACCTTAGCATCAAGGGATACTGGCACCTGTGTGAAGGAGGAAATCTCTCCTGGAACTAGCGATATTAAATAAACAGAGAAACTAAACTATGCCAAGATTCCCATAAAGATTCACTTCTCTAAACTCAAATTTTAGCCTATCAACAAAACCATAGATTCCTGGACCTCTCTGCTGTTGTGGTGTTATGTGTGTGGTCACCGATCATATACGACGCCGAGCACGCACATTTTGGAGTTCCGAGATACTTGTATAGCACACTCACACAAGCCATCACAAAACTATAAGCACTGACAAAACTGCGCCAATTCCAAGCAGACTCTGAGGAAGTGACTAACACACATCACAAAGGCCACTTTAGGGTCTGATATTATTACAAGGACAGAATTAATGTTTCTTTCCTATGTGTTTCCTCTGCTAAGAAGGTCAATGACATCACTGAGAGTTCTACAGTGAGAAGCCAGTGTCCACCCCAGATATATCGTAAAGGCTGCCCTCTTGACACCAGGCCATCATCTGTAGATCCTCAGTTAGAGAAATCTGCGCAAATGGCTCTGGGTACAAGTCCTTCCCATTGCTGTCAATCATCCTGTCACATGTAGAAGATGTTAACCTGATGGGAAGAAGCACTTGGAAGCCCTGAGAATTCAAGTCTGAATTATAAACTTATTTTTAGAAAAATAAATGTTTGATTCCTTACGTAATTTACAGTGCAATGGATCATAAGTGTCAGGTGTCCCTGGGTGCTGGATGCCTGGCTGGTCCCCACCTATCCAACCTTACTTTCTATTCTGTCCTTCCCAGACCGACTCCACCAGAGACTTTGCTTTTTTTTTTTTTTTTTTTTTTTAAAGATTTTATTTATTTATTTGAGAGAGAGAGAGAATGAGAGACAGAGAGCATGAGAGGGAGGAGGGTCAGAGGGAGAAGCAGACTCCCTGCCGAGCAGGGAGCCCGATGCGGGACTTGATCCTGGGACACCAGGATCATGACCTGAGCCGAAGGCAGTCGCTTAACCAACTGAGCCACCCAGGCGCCCCAGAGACTTTGCATCTTAAGTGCCAGGGCCTTGCACATGTCCTAGCCTGCCTGGCTGCATGCCTCTGTTCCCAGACACTTCTCAGCCTGGGATGCCTTCACAGCTACCTCCTGCAAATCTAAATTGTGCCCACCCTTCACAGGCCAATTCCAGATCCTTCCTCTGCCACAAGAATTTCCTTGGCTGTCTAGTCCACATTCCCACCCTTTCCTAAAAGGTCTATGGTATTTCTTTTTAACACTCATTTTAGGACTCTGTTATACTGAATCTAATTCAGGAACACAAAGGAAATATGCTGTTTACAAGCTAATGATCAGTCCTAAACTGCAGGGGTTTTTTGGTGTTTGTTTAGTTTAACAGGTTAAACCTTTTTTTGTACCTATTTTAGCATTCTCTTCATTTGCTTGGGAAGCATTTTTCCCCCACAGGAAGTGCAAAGGGAGCTTCAGCCAAACTTACGATGAATTATCAAATATTCTAAATTCAGAACCCAGGAGGCTCCCTCAAATGAAAATGTATTCCCTGATAATATTATAGTAGGCTCTTCTTGTTTATTAATTAATTTTTTGGCACTCCAGGCAAAATAGGATATAGTCCCTGCTTCTCAAAGGGTTTTCAGGTTACATTTAGATGAAAAAAAAAATCAAGTGAGAAATGGTTAATTATATTTCAGTGCAAATGGAGGGTTCAACAGGCCCGAAGAGGCAGGCCAGTTTTCAGAGGAGGCAAGTTCTAAAGGGAGACTTGAAGAAAGAGATGAAATAGGATCTCTCAGAGAGGAGGAGGACTACATCCTGAGGATAGTCACTCTCTCAAGTATAAGAATGAAAGGTGAAAGAGCCACATTTCCAGAGGGGAGAGAGCATAGGTGGAAACAGCTACAGCGTGATTGGTTCGAGATTCCAATGACATGAACAAATGAGAACAGTGACTTCCATGTCTGGACTTGAGCCATTGTGGTGGCCCCTAGAAGGAAGGACAGGAAAGGTCACTGCCTTTTGCATGCCACGTTTTTTTTTCCTCCTTTGTGCTGAACCACAACCATGAACTTTCTCCCTTCTCCCTCTTCCTTTGGAAGGAGGTTCATTCTGTAGATGAAATTCCATCTCCTTTTTCCCTGACAGAAACATGAGGGTGTGGGAGAAGAACTCATAAGGACAGTGTCCATATCCACATAAGGGCAGCCATATCCACTTGGACTCCTGCGTACACTGTGTTCCTAAGACATCCTGTCCAACAATCCACAGACCACCACACCCACCTCGGAGAGCTGAGGGGCCTACTCTTGCTGATGCGCAGGTGCCGAAGATCTCCACTGTCAATTCTACTGCCTTATCAATGAGATAAGGGAAGTCTTTGCAGGATCACAAACTAAAATTAGCATACACTGAGCACTACAAATGGGAATTTTACATCCTAAGTAATGGCAATTTATAAGAGAGAGGGGAAATCCACTCTCCCCACTTTGCCCTTGGTAAAATGCTCACTCCTTCTCTCTACCTTTTGAGGGTACAAGGAAAATTTGCTGGCCAGTGGCCTGAACTCAGTGTGTGTGTGTGTGTGTGTGTGTGTGTATGTGTGTGTGTGTAGCAGGCTCCAGGCTGCATATCAACACCAGAGGGGATGAGAGGATTAGTTACTCTGATTCTGGTGTCCAGTGTTTATGCCCTTATATCAGATTTGTGTTATAATGGAATTCATTAGACTACCAGCCTCCATTTCTGGTTCAAAGAAAGGCATGTTCCAATGAGGATCGTCAAAAGCCCTTGCTCTAGTTCTGGCCATAGGTATATACCACACTATGCCACAGGCTCTATCCCATCCATGTCATCTTGGCTGCCATGCTTGAAAGGCTTTGGAGAAAAACAGCCGGAACCCAAATTACTTCCTAATGTAAACAAGCTTTGTTCATCAAAATACAAACCAAACAGAAAGCTAGTATGGTTCACGCATTGTCATGGGTGGAAGGTCATCTTAACTGAAAAAGTAAAGCTAATTAAATGGCTATTTTTCAGATATGAGGGGGAAAAAGTTGTTTGCTGAGACAACAAAGTAAAAGGAAACTTATGTGAGAATACGTAACATGTTTCTTGCTGGAGCCTTAGAAAGGTCCCTTTCAAAGAACCACAGCTCAACCTGCCATTTCCTGCGAGGGAGGAAATGCTCCTTCCTGACACCTGTCAGAAGGACATGCTCATTAAAATGGCTCTCCAGGAGGGGCCCATGTTCCTGGTATTGGATCGCCCTGTAGTTCCTTACTTGCTCCACCGTGGAACACAACAGCATCACAGACTCCAGACTTGGCCTAGAAACTAAGCCATCTCCTCTGTGGAGGAAGCTGCTCTGCATGGGGGAAGGAACCTGGGTCCACTAGCACTGGAATGGAGCTCACTGAATCGCAGCACTGACTCCGAGAGGAGGAAGCTTCAGAGAGAGGCAGCAAGCCCTGGACTGGACTCAGGGAGCTCTGGTTCTTGCACTCACTCTGCCTATCCGCCTGTGGGTGTTTTCGATGTGGGTCTTTTACTGTTTAGGTCTCAATTTCATCATTTCTAGGATGAAGCTAGACCAGAAGAAAGTCACAAGCCCCTTCCACTTGTCACATTCTATGGTTCTGTGTGTGACACGAATGTATGCTGCACATAACGATGTCTAGATGTCTCTAATAACAAACATAGAAAACCACTGTACTGACAGAAATAGTAAGGTCTATCTTTCCAAATAAAAGCAGAAAATGTAAAATACCTACTCATTTTAAAATGTCGAACCCAGAAGGGCTATCTTCAATTTCTTCTTCCCAGTCATTGTCTTCGACTCTTCTGAGATTCTTAATCAAAGAGCCTGTCACAGCTCTGCTGACAGGGGACTGCAGGGCTGATGAAAGGTTGGGGTGAGGAGTGGCAAGGGGAGGTCTCTTGGCAGGAAGACAGCTTCATGGTAGAAGAAAACTATTCCTTTGGGAGTGGCAAAACATTATGCTCATAACTTTCCTACATTCCCCTGGAGGGAATCATAGCTGAATATGAGATGTTTATGTATATTTTGTTTTGCTTAAGAATTTAAACTGCCAACACTCGGATCATAAAGCAGTGTGACTGTTCTATTCTTCTGGAAAAATCTGAAGGCACTGATAACATCCATTCAACAAATATTTATTGTGCGCACAATGAAGGAAAAGTGATGCACAAGGGGTGAGGGTGGAGGGAAGGGAGGTGAGCTGAGGGTGGAAATAAGGACAAGGGGAGGCAAGTAGAGCCCTACTCCTCAGGAAGTTTGCATTTTAGTACAGAAAGGACAAGCCCATAAGCGCTAAAATGTAAGGCAGGATATGATAAATGCCACAATGTGTATTTCTTACCAGCAGGAGGCGTATCATTAGGTGTCTGGAGGAGGCAAAGAACACATACTCAGTGGAGTAGGGAAGTGGGGTAAGAGGTTGGGTTTTTGGGAGACGAAGGACAGCTTTCTTTATGAAAGAAGTGCCATCTGAGCTCTAGCTGGAAGGATGGGTAGGGCTTATAAGGATCAAAGCAAGAAGCTGATCTGATTTATGCCTCAAACCATCCACCGTGCTTTGGAAGAAAATAAAAAGACAAGTCCTTACTGACTGGGATGGGCCAGTTTACAAGTACAGCAATAAGACCACCCAGAGAGTAGCTAATTTCTTTTAGATTACCTTGACCTGGGATGAATCTGAAGACAACCTACTTCCTGGCCAAAAATCCTGGATACTCCTCTATGCTTAAACTCAATGTTTAGGAAGTAATTTTGCTAAATACATATTTATATTCCCAGCTTCCTGGTCTTGTTTCCTGGCCTCAACACAAGGCACTATTATTTTCTTGAAGAGGAAATTATTCCAGTGCCCCTGCCCAGGCTCCATTGACTCCTGTTTGCCCTCGATTTTCTTCCTCTTCTTGAAAGGACACCCACAGTTATAACTCACACTGGTTCGGGACAGCACATAGGGTTTGATGTAGAAGGAGTTAAGGACGTGGGAACTGTGGGAACATGGTTTCTGCGTGAGAACACTTAAAAATCTTACTTCCCTTGAGATCTGCCATCCATTCACAATTCAGCTGCAGGGCGAGGTTCATCTCATTTTAAAATGTAAGTCAAGAGCCTAAAATTGGTAATTGGGCATTTAATTGGGTATGTGAATGCACTTATTGGATTTTGAACAACTTCAACAGGTAATGTTTAAGAACATTAAAAATTACAGCAATGATGAACCAGATGCAAATGGAAAGTGAATGAATTTTGGCACTGTAATTTAACACATAGCTAACTAGTGTTTTGAGCTGAACATGTTGAGCTTGGTTGGTTTTCTTCAATTTTCTTATATGCCAGGGATTATAAAAATATTTTACTTTTTAAGCTTGGCTTCCGCATCACAAAACTCCACCTTAAGAGTGTTTGATTCATTTCAGTAGATACATATTTGGCATAATACGTAATCTGTATTGCTGGAGCCTATAGGGAATACCAAGAAGTCTGAGCAATGTGAACATGACGTGGTTAAACAGCAGAGAGCATATGAGAACCTGGCCACTCACTGGGGCATCTAGACAGTCAGCTGGACGTCTGTCAATTGAACTGAATGGCCTTTTTACGATGATCTATAACCAAAGACCTCAAAGTCATTTATAATGACTGCCCGTGCTGCTGATTCCTCCTTCTTTTCTCAATTTCATTTTTACTTCTTTTATTTTAAATAGGTAATAACATTCACATGATTCAAAAGCAATACGTGAGACATCTCACTCCCACCTGTCACCTTCCTTCCCATTCCTTCCCACCTCCTCTGCCCTCTTGTCTGAATCAAATTCGAGATTTGCTTTCTCCTCAGGAGGTGGTTTGAGATTTGCTTGAATAGATTTATGTGAGCACTATAAACCGGTAAGGGAACAATCATGCCGCTGTCCATTCTTCCTCAAAGGAAACTGCAAGCAGGAAGGAAGGATGACAGAAGTGCCCTGTTCCTAAAGTTCTCACTATGCCCAGTTTGCTCAGAGCCACCACAGGCCTCAGTGTTTCAACGAGTATACACGAGAAAGATTCCTGAGAGTCTGGAAAGGGGTAAAAGTATGTGCACTCTAAAAAAAAGAGAAAACGAACAATAAAAAACTAGTGGCCAAGTAAATTACGCCCTGGGAGCCATGCCACTGAAGTAGGTTAGAAAATAACCTCTTTGGGAAAAAAAGGAAGGGAATTTCTATATATTCAGTTCATCATGCCTAAGAAATAATTAGTAATTAAATATTAAATGGAAAATAATATGTAAGATTGGTTTCATTAGGGCTGTTGTTATCTTCTGCAGCACCTTCATGTGTGATGTGAATAGAGGTCTTCCTTCTTAGAAGAGGAGAAGGATGAAGATGGAGAAAGAGTGAGCAGCTCTGCATTCTAATGCCTTTCCTGTAATCCATTTTTTTTTAAAGATTTTATTTATTTGTCAGAGAGAGAGAGCACAAGCAGGGGGAGCAGCAGGCAGAGGGAGAGGGAGAAGCAGGCTTTCCGCCAAGCAGGGAGCCCTATGCGGGGCTCGATCCCAGGACCCTGGGATCATGACCTGAGCTGAAGGCAGACGCTTAACGACTGAGCCACCCAAGCGCCCCCTGTTATCCATTTTGATACTGGAATAAATACTCAGCATCAAGATATTATTGATCAACGGCAACAAAATCTCTCACCCTCTTCCTGTTCCCAACTGGCTCTCAGCTCTGGATCAATATTTCTTTTCATTCGTGCACCATGGGCTCATTCAGAGCACTCTTACTTACTTGTCTTCGTCCAAGATAACCGACTCTCAGGGTTGGTTTGATGGCAATTCTATTATAGTCCTAAAGCAATTATTTTAAGAAGAGATGAGGCAAAAAGGAGAGGAACTGTACAGACAACTTGGCAGAATCCATTTTCTTCCCCTCCTTTGAATGTTTCTTGCCTCTCCACACAGCCTTTCTTCCCCTGAGCTCCAGGCACTCTTTTTACAAAACAGAAACAGGATCTTGGTTGGCAGGAGCTGCCTCGGTGAACAATAAAAAGCCCAGCAGAGAGAATGATTCCCAAGCAACTGCAGGGCAGCTCCTGAGGGGTCACGGAGGCAGCAAGCTCCCCGCTGGGGGTGTCTGGCGGCCCTGCTCCCAGCTAGCTACTGACCTGGGAGCAACACTTGCATGACTTGTTTCTTCTTTCTTTTTATCCTGTGGGCATACGCTCTCTCTCTTCACCCACTGACTGCTGACTCTGTCTACCACGAGGCCTGACAGCCATGTACTCTGAAAAGGGTCTGGCTGCCTCTGTGAGTGAGGGACCAAAAAATGACATTACTGAACTGACATTTGTCTTCTCTCCTTCTCATGTTCCAAACTGTTGTGCTAAAGGGTACTGGGAAAACACTCAAAAACCCAACCCCAAACAAATAACAACCCAGACTTACTAAGTCACTATATTGTTTAGAGGGTTCCCTAGGGAAATTAGCGGAAAGTCTCCTGAGCTAGGCCTCAACTAGGAATTTGCTTTGGACGTTGAGGGGAAAAAAAAAAAAAGCAGTGGCTAGAAACATGATCAAACATTTTGAAAATTTCCTAGAGAATGTAAGTCCCAACCCCCCGGGGGTACAATAATGCTTAGTTTGCTTCCACACATTTACTCTGCTGTGGGTGAGCCTGCAGTTTGTCCTGGCGAAGGCTTTGTGCTCCATGTGCACAGAGAAGGAAGGAGCATCTCTGAAGGACAGTGGAACTTCTGAAGGTCGTAGCTGGGACATGTGCAGGAAGTAAGAGGGCCACGTCCCTAGCAACGGGACCTGCGGGCTGTGTGATGCGCTGCTCTCCTGTCATGTGCTGCTGGGGATTGGGGCGCTGTGTGTGAAAATGAGAGGTCAAAGCAGACATGAGAGCAAAAGTCTGGAAGCAGCCCAGTTCCCAACAGTAGAAGAAAGTTATTAAAAACGACCAAATACATAGAAGTGGCTCATGTGTGAATCAATGATGAGAACACGTCATGAACCAACAGATTATGATGAACCCAGTCCTAACAAGAAAAGAAGGGGGAGCAGGGACAGCTAGACGGCAGAAAAGAGGATGCAGTATTGTGGGAAATTCCAATTTTTGAAAGGTTAGAAGAGTCACATTTCATAAGGTTTTCCATATGCATCCACTGAAAGGGTGTTTTCTCATTGCTTTGAGAATCCCCAAACCGAGGATACTGTGCAGATGCTGTCCTATTGTTTTGAGATCATTGTTCTCATACTCTTTCCCCTCCCCTATCACCTACTTGCATCCCCCTACACTTTGCAGGTAAGGTTACCACCACAGAGCAGTCCAGAGATTTGATCTTCTGGATTTTTCTGCAAATCTGAGCAGAATAGTAGAGTGGGCCTTCTGCGGGGAAGGCTCAGGCTGTATTCAGGTTTATGGGTCATTAATTCAAGGGTAAAACTCAGAGGCAGCACTCTCTACACCTTCCTTGGAGATCTGGGAGCCATATCTTCTGGAACCTCCTCATTTTCTGCAGGCTCTGGTGGGTGGCCAGAGCTCCCGCCAGCAGACGCAGTTTACATTGGCATACTCTTCAAGTTATGGCAGGAAAGCAAATCCCTGTTGAGGGAGCAGACCTCAGAAAAGAACTCAAATCAGTATTTGAGCCTCCATTCAAAATATCATGAATAAAGGCATCTAAACTTTTAGCAGGAAAATGCTCAAAATAAGAAAAAATGTGAAGAACAACAAGTCAAACAACAGAGTGACATTCACAAATTGAGCACATCTGAATACAGAAACACAATTTATTACTGCTGTTCACCTAGAGCTACTCATGACATGAAGGCATCTGGGTCATATGGGAGTTGACCTGAGCTCCCTGAAGGCAGGGGGACAGACCAGAAAAACTACCTGGGGGCTGTTCCAGTAGATGTTGAAAAGCTAATAATCTGGGCTGGATGGCGAGTTCTGATAGGATAATTGCAGTGTTAGGAGTAGGTAGAGTCTGGTCACCACCCTGGAGCTCTGCTACCAAATGAGTGGGAAAGAGGAAGAATTGTGCCTATCGGGGCTAGTGGTCAGCTGGAGGGAGGTTGCACAGTGCAGATATATCACCAGTATCTTCATTAATAGGAAAGGTTCATTCCAATTTGCCCCAAATTGGCTGCTAATGGCCTCCAGATGGAAAGGTACAAATCAGTATGTTAGTCTTCTCCTCTCCATACCTTGGCGGGGTCCTCTCCTCACTCTCTGATACATCTTAACCTATCTCCAGATAGATTCCTACCTACAGTGACCACCAATGCCTACCCTCCTTCCCTCTTTTGGGTGATTGATCATAAGGGGAAGGGGTTCCCATACCTATTAGACCTGGCCCCAACTTAACTAACCTTGAGATGCCTGAACCTTGTACCTTTGTCTCCCCCTTGGATCCAGCAGAAGATGAGCACCCACAACCGCAGACCTGCCCCACCTGTTTCCAGAGCTCTACTTCTTGCCAAGTCTGCACTGACCTGCATCTATTCAGCTCTTTCACATGCCTCAGTGGGCTTGATTTAGTCATTCTCTTCCAGTTCTCTACCTCACTCAACGTCATTTCCAGTAAAGCTTCAAAAATAAATAGATAAATAGAACCCTTCTGCCAGATCTTCAACTTCTGACCTAAGTTCTTGCCCACCACCTCTCCACCATAAATTCAATACTCCTTCATACATAATCAACTCCACTTGATAGATAATTCAAATTTATGCACTGAAAAGCTATCAACATTTTTGAAACTTGCATATTCTTTGAGCCAGTAATGCCATTTCTAGAAACTGTTCCTGGGGAAATAATAGTGAATGTGAACAAACTTTCAATTACATGGTGAAGTCATGGCATTGGTTATAATGATGAGACATGGCTAGTAACTTCCATTTCCAATAAGAAGGGATTGGTTAAATACATTATGACATATTTTCATTTATGAGTATTATGCAACAATTATAATTCTATAACATATTTTATGACATAGAAAGATGTTCATTAGAAAAGGAAATTATGAAATTATATGGATATATCTCATACTTATAATAATGTACATATTTCACTATATATGAAAGTATATAAAAAATGTAGTGTTCTTCTGAGTGTTAGAACTGCAGGCAGGTCAAAAAATTTTTTTCCTTCTCTGTACTTCCCTAATTTTCTATAGGCATCTATTATATTTTAATAAACTTTTTATTCTAGAACAGGTTTAGATGTACAGAAAAGTTGTGAGGAGAATACAGAGTTCCTCTGCAGGCATACCCAGTTTCTCCTGTTAACATCTTACGTAAGGGAGGTACATCTGCTGAAACTAATGAATCCTTATTGATACATTTTTATTAAGCCCATTCTTAATTCAGATTTCCTTAGTTGTTATCTAATGTTCTTTTTTTCTTCCAGGATGTCTCAGGATACCACAAAAATTTATGTCATGGGCCATGAGTAATGAATGAGGCCTCTACCCCCTCCCCCTGCTGAGGGATCTGCTTTAAGTGAACTTAGACATGGGAACTCCCCACTCCCTAAAGTCTCCATGGTGAGTACTTTTAAAGGCTGCTATTAGATAAAAATTCCAAAACACTGAGTTTATTACAGAAAACTGACCCACTGCAATTGCTGGCCTGGAATCAGTCCGCGAAATCTCCATTGTGCTGTTTTGGTTTGGAGAGTTGACTCACTGGCTAGTTATTTATTCTTCCATAGTGTCTAAATGCCCCTGGGATTCTTCTGTAAAAGCTAATGTCAGACTATCCTCTTCAAGAAGAATGCCTTTTTAAAATATTTTGAATTGGACCTTTCCCACAACACAAGCTCTTAAATAACTGGCAAATAAAAGAACAAATCAACAAGCTATGTTCTAAAAGGGGGGAAAACAACAAAAACAAAACAAAAACCTGTCTTGTTAAAGACTGTCTTCCCTCATTAAGAAATAGTCACTTTTTGGCATCTAACTGACTAGCTATCTCTGCTAAAAGGCATGTCTTCTACAGAGGAAAAAGGGAAGGTTTCAGTAAACCTTTGAAATTCAACGGATCCAACAGCCACTTACATTCTGTGTAGTGAGGCTCGTTGCAGATGAATCTACTCCTTATGAAAGAGTAGAAAAAACTCAGAACAATTTCCTCATGTCAAAAACATGTATCTTCAAGCCTAATTTTGAAAATTGTTGGTTAAAATGACCTGAAGGAATGGCTGCAAACAGCTCATGATTCCCATTTCCATTCATAATGGAAATTTAGGAACAGAAGGTACCAATATCTCCACGTCTGAATCAACAAATTTTCATTGTAAATTTCAGTGACACACTGAAGGAATCCTATTCTGACTTGTTTCCCAAGGACAGGGATTCTAATAGAGCTCCCCTTTGCAAAAGCAATAAAAAAACCCCCAAAGCTTGGTGGAGTGATGTCACCAAGATGGTGGCATATGTTGTTCC
This sequence comes from Phoca vitulina, assembly GCF_004348235.1. Classification (NCBI taxonomy): domain Eukaryota; kingdom Metazoa; phylum Chordata; class Mammalia; order Carnivora; family Phocidae; genus Phoca; species Phoca vitulina. Next base: position 2,164,741 of record NW_022589710.1, read on the forward strand.
TGACTTGGCTCCTCCTTACAGGAACAACTAACAGCTATTCAAGAACAAGAAACCACTGACAGACTGTAGAGCAAGAAAAAGTACCCCCTCCAGAGATCAAGAGAGATTGCATTAGAAGGGTAAGAGAAGTGGCTACACATTGACCACACTGGCCACTCTCAGGCCGGTGCAGCACCACACAAAGCATCTCCCTCATCCTCTTGATTCCTCCAGTGGGAAAAGAGAACACACAGGGGCGACAACCATCTCCCCTTAGCACTGTGGGTTGCTTTGCGGGAGCCCCTACTCTGATCTCACAGGGCAATCTGTGGGGCTCAACCACTGGGAATCTGTGATGGATAGTGGGGAGGAGCTTGCAACCACCAGCACACACATCTCAGCAGACTGAGTTCTTACCCGCAATGACCAAGTTCTAATCCCAAACCCTGGTTTTGCTCATCAGCAGAACCAACTCTGACCAGGGAACTTGGAGGAGTATAAATCTGCCTCATTTGGATCCTCAGAAGAGGAGTTTTGCTGGCCCTAAAGCCTAGTTTGCTCATGTCCAGGCAAGGAGCTGAATCACATCCCCACCCACTGTGAAGATTGTATTCTAGCCCCACAGGAACAGGAGGGCTGGTGACAGCTCCCGGAAGCAGTGTGTCCCAGTGGCACTGACGCCAAGAGGTGGGGGGCAAAGCCATTACTAGGCATAGAGTGTTCCTGGGTTAGGCACAGTCAAGGGGATTAATTCATAGCCAAGGCTGAGAGTAGCTCCTGGTCCTTCTCAATCTGAAAGCCTGTTCGGGAAATTGAGAGACGCTTAGAGAGGCCCCCTCTCCCTACTGTCCAAGCAAGGGAGCTGAGACACAGCCCTAACTGCTGTCTCCCAGCCCCATCTGACGAGAGGAGCTGGAGATGACTCTTGGAAGTTGTGCAGCTCGGCGGCACTCAAGTTGACATGTGGGCAGAGCCAACAATTTCCAGAGCAAAGCCAGTGGCCATGATAGGTTGGGGAACTTGGGATGCAGGTCGGCTTGAGTTAAGAAAACAAAGACCTTTACCAGATTTAGAGATGCTTCTCCTGCTACACCCAGACAGGGAATCTAATTCATAGCCCTGCTCATTGCTGACTACAGCCTTTGGCCTGTCCGACCAGGGAACCCAACCCGACCAGAGCACACGGGGAGCTGCAGAGGTCATTCAATGGCCCTACATATGGTGGTACTTGAACAGAGAGCACAGCCTGGGTCTTCCCCCAGCTCTGCACACTGTCCTCACCTGACCAGGGAATCCGGTGCACACTCTGGGCTGATTAAGGTCCCCAGACAGAGCTGTGCTGGTCCTGGATCCCATCCTACTGCCCTGCTGGGACAGAGAAGCTAATTCACAGCCCCATTTACTACTGAATACAGTACACAGTCCCAACCATCTAGTAAGCTTGACAAGAGAATCTAGGCAACTGGGGAGCACATCCTACAGACTCACTCGGGTAGGAAACCAAGCCATCAGTCCTAGCCAACTGTTCTCAGCCCCTGGCACAACTCCCATCCCCATTCTCAGAACTTGAACAGTTGTCAGGCCCCCAAGTAGACCATAATATCAGGCCCCAACTGCCCATAGACATTACCAGCAGACACACCCAGAAACCCAAACTGTGGTGCCTGGTAAAGAACTATCTTTGCCAGAGCAAACCTGCAAAGTCTAGAAGAGGCACCTCAAATGTGCAGATACCAAATGTGCAGATACCAATGTGCAAGGCATCGAGGATCATGAAAAATCAGGTAAATGTGGCACCATTAAGGGAAACTAATAAAGCTCCAAAAACAGACCTTAAAGGAAGATGTCAGAAGACTTAGAATAATCCTCTTAAGGAAGTTTAGTGAATTACCAGAAAATGCAGACAGACAACTAAACAAAATTTTAAAAAAGCGCATGAAAAAAAATAAGTTCAACAAGGAAATATCTACCATCAAAACCAACCAACTAATCAACACACAGAAATCCTAGAGTTGAAAACATAATAAAAAAATATAATTCAACAGAGAGTTTCAAAAGTAGACTCGACCATGCAGAAGGATCAGGGACCTGGAGGATGAGACACTGGAAATCACCCAATCAAAGGAACAAAAAGAAAAAAACAATAAAGAAGGGTAAAGGAAGTCTATGGGATTATGGGACACAATGAAAAGAATCAATTTTGCATTATGGAAATTCTAGAAAGAGAAGAGAAAGAGACAAGGACAGACAGTATATTTAAAGCAATCATGGCTGAAAACTTCCTGAACCAAGGGTCAGAGAACAGACCAGTTGCCTAAGACCTGGAATTCTAGTACAGGTCTGGTTCTCCTGGTTTTTTACTTGTTAAGAGTAGTCTGACCTGTTAACCTACAAATGAATGACATTTGGTCTTTCAGATATTATCTCAAGGTTTGCCTTCTCCCTAAAATCCTCCCTATTCAATGTTTAGTCAAAACTGATCTTTTCTAAACATCTCTGACCTTTGGGGTGCCAGGCTGGCTCAGTCAGTAGAACATGTGACTCTTGATCTCTGGGTTGTGAGTCTGAGTCCCATGTTGTGGGTAGAGATTACTTAAAATAAAATGGATAAAGCAGCAAAACAAACAAACAAACAAAAACTATATATATGAGAGAGAGAGAGAGAGACCTTTAAGTATCTTCAGGGTGAAAAGGACCCTAAAGAGCACTGGGTTCCATCTATGACATCCATGTCACTTGTGAAAGAAAATTCATTATCTCTTGTGGACAGAGGCCTATTCATTCATTCCATGGACAGAAATATATGAACATGGTGCTCAAGTCCCAGAAAATAAATCTGGTTTTGTTCTATTTGCTATCCTCAGGTATTTGAACTTAGTCTTCATGAATTTGCTCTTATTCAGGGTAAATATGCCTAGCTTCTCGAACTGGGATGATACATCGCCTTGTCTCCTTAATTGCTCTAATCTCTGACCTCTTCAGCTAAACCAGAATCTCCTACAGGTTAGGACAGTCTAATACTTTTTGTATATCACTTGCTGAATGTTCTACTTGTTCCAGTAGCTTAGAGTTCATCAAAAGGAAAAGGGAATTTTATTTTTGTTATTTTACTCTAAAATAATCTTCAGTTGGTGCCAGTTTTTGACATATAGCATAGTGGTTGAAAACACTTTGCTTTGGAGACAGATTCAGCTCCAAGTCCCTGATCTGCCACTTCTTGTCTATATGACTTCAGCTGAGATACTTTATCTACAAAATAAAAAAGATAACAGTAACTATAAATCTGAACTGTTATAAGAATCATAAATAAGATAATGCATTTAATGACCTTTAGTACAGGGTCTAACATATATTAAGCACTCAGTAAAGGCCGGTTATCATAATAATTATCTCTGGGAAATCTTTGATACCTAGAATTCATCAACAATTCAGATTAGATATTCTTGCTATTTTATTTTGGAATCTTGGTGGTATTGTCCTGTGGAATGCCAACAATTCAGTTCACCTTTATGATTTGTTACTTAACTTTAACCTTGAAATATTTAGGCTTTGTCCAGCACTTCAAGCAGACTGAACTTGTATCTGACTTTCAAAGAAACTCTACCATGATTATACCATTTTACTCTTTGCCACGTGCATCTTAGCTAACTCCGAGTTAAAAAAAATTACCAATAAAACAATTTGGGAGGACTTGCTTCAGGTCATGCAATTAGTTAGTAGATAAATATGGTTTATCCAAGTTTCCCAAGTCCTCGTCAAAAATGTCATGCTGTTTCTTGAATCCAAAGAGGTACCGAGCTATACCCTCTGCTCCTCGAACCCTTCCCAAAGAGGCAGCCAAACACGTACAGTGAAAACATGAAATCTCTTAGGCTGGGTTTCTTTTTTTATTTTTTATTTTTTATTTTTTTTTAAAGATTTTATTTATTCATTTATTTGAGAGAGTGAGAGAGAGAGAGCACATGAGAGGGGGGAAGGTCAGAGGGAGAAGCAGACTCCCCGCCGAGCAGGGAGCCCGATGCGGGACTTGATCCTGGGACTCCAGGATCATGACCTGAGCCGAAGGCAGTCGCTTAACCAACTGAGCCACCCAGGCGCCCTCTTAGGCTGGGTTTCTAAACAACTGACATGGAGCTATAGAATTTCATCTAGTTTCTGCCCCACCCCATGTGATGTGATGTCAGGGCTCAAAGCATGAATGAGAATACATTCTGTCAGAAATGGGATTTTACGTCCACAAATTTATAAGCTCTCGACAGTCAAGGCCTCAATGAAAAGCCTGCTAAACTATTAGGTTCAATATGACCTTTTCTCTACCCTTTGGTGTGTTGTTTCATTACAGTTTCTTTTTTTAAGTGTACCTTTTGTTAAAAGGTTAAGTTATGTATCCACCCAGATTTTTTTCTCAAAATCAGCAAAACGTGGAACCTGTTCATTTATTATCACTAGAAATTAAGAAACTCCAAACCAAAACCGACCATTATACTTGGAACACCTTGCCACTATTAGTTACTGCCTTCCATGGTTCAATTTTAATCTCTTCATAGCTTAAATGAAGAGGATTATGTTTTAAAAGGAATTCACTCTCCTCTTCTGAATTTAACCCTCCTTCCTAGAATCTATATTTGGATTCAACAGTCAGTGGTCTGAAACATTAATGGGCTTTCCATTGAGCCATTACCCCTTTTCTCTTTTTGTTTTGCAAACAGGGCTTATTAAATCTTTGCTGTAGGCACCAGGAATGAAGAACAGTGAGAGTGTGCTGATGTGAAAGGTTTCACTGAACTCAAGCAAATCATTTCTGATTTGCCACAACTCTTCAGCAGTAAATGCCAAAAAGCATGATGTTTGGATGGCAAATATAAATTCCCATCACATAAAACATAAGAAAAGAAAACCAAACCCACTCCTCTCCCTATACTCAGGGTTTAAGGCAGAGATGTCGACTGCAGATTCTTTCCATTAAGTATATTCAAATCATTGTGAAGAACAGATTTTGGTGCTAGTGTGGCTTGAAGCCAGTCCTACCAGCAACGATGGAAAGAAATTGGTATGTTTTAGGACACAGCATTTCCTTCTTTTAGCTATTCTCTATTATATTTTTAAGCTTAGATACACACACACCTTAAGTTTATTAACACACTGTTTAAAGACACACTACACAACTAAGTTTAATAACCAATCAAGCGAAGATATGGAAAGCAAAATCTGTATCTTTTTATTCCACATGAGTCACAGAAAGGTTAACCAACTCCCAGTTCAAAACCATGGGTCTGCACACACATGTTTACGTATAGCTTCTCTTTAACTTGACTAAAACGACAGCAGGGGGATTTTGTTTTAAAAGCATAAATCCATTAGGTTTAAGGGGAGTGGGAGTGAATACACACCAACAAAACTCTGCAAGCTAGAGAGCAAATGGATAGGGGATTAGTGACCCAAGCAGGCCCAAGAAAGCTGACACCTAAGGCAGCAGTAGGGAAAAAGCAGCCCAATTTACAGTATAGATTCTTCTCAAAGCTAAGATTTTAAGGCATCAGATACCTTTGAAATTAGGGGTGAAGATGGAGCTAAAATAGAAGAAATGGTGAAAGACTAAGAAGCATTTAGAGGCCCTATCCCCTTCTCTCCTCTTATAGATTGATGCCCGACTTTTCCCAACGCTCTCTGTACCAGATACAGGTTAGGGTGAGGGAAATGTATAGAAACAGTGGCTATTGCTTTTTTCTTCAAAGGGAATATTCACAGGGCACCTGGGTCGTGCAGCTGATTAAGTGCCTGACTCTTGGTTTCAGCTCAGGTCATGATCTCAGGGTCGAGAGATTGAGCCCTGTATCCAGCTCCTCACTCAGCGTGGAGTCTTGAGATTCTCTCTCCCTCTCCTTCTGCCCCTCCCACTCGGCGCTCCCTTTCTCTCTCTCTCTCTCTCAAATAAATAAATAAATCTTAAAAAGGACAAAAGGAGAACATTCACACACTTATGCTTAGACCCTCATTCCTCTTTTCATACTTAGCATCCAGGACCCTGGCAGTCAGCCCATACTTTATAGGCAGAAGACTAGAAAATCCTTCTCTGGGGAATCTAACCTAGATAAGGAAGCAGTAAAGATGCTGACATCAGGGGTTCCCCCAATGAAACAGCACAGTCAGACAACCCTATAGGGAAGCCCACATGTAATAATGCCCAACCACATGCTAAGGGCTTCTCATTGGCTTTTAAGACCCGACTCTTTAATATGAGCAGACAACCAAGGATCATTGAATCAAATCTTCAGTATTAAAGTTAGAGACCCAGACAATCAAAAGCAATTTGAAGAAAACAGAGACTATGTGGGAAGAAGAAAACTTAAAACAAAAACGAAACTATCATTAATACTCTCAGAAAGGCAAAAGAAGATGATCTTTTGATAAAACAAGAACGGTATGCTATAAGATAGGAACATTCATAGAAGAAAATAGTGTGCTTGGATAGTGTGTGTGTGTGTGTGTCTGTGTATGAATTAAAAAAACCTCAATTATTCAATTATAGAGTTAAAAGCTAAAGCTAAGGAAATCCATTCCCTCCCCCTGCAAGTAAAATTGGAAGACAGGAAAGAAGTAAAAAGAAATTAGAGAAATAAATCCAGGAGTGTCATACTGATCAGGGTCCTTTGCAGAGAACAGAATTCATGCTAGTTAAGTAGAAACTGTTTCTTACAATACACGGAATGACATCATCACTAGAAGTGCTAAAGACACAGATTTGGGGTTGAGCTTTTAGTACAATTCCTAAACCAAACCAGAGATGTAAGCCACCAAGAGAGCTGCTACCACTTGTAAGATAAGGAGACTACCTCCCAAAGTAGCAAACTGCCACGCAGAGCTGCCAAATCCAGAAGCACGTTATTGTTGCCCAGATCAGGGAGTCACAGCTATTGCTCTTGGATCCAAAGCCAGGCTGTGCCTGTCATAATCCATATGAGATAAATGGATGGCAAGTATCCTGCTTCTTGACCCTTACAGAGTTAGTGACCAAACACTGGAATGCCTATTAATGCTGTGCCAGGCTAAAAAGCCTCCATGACCATGCTAGCCAACAGGTTAGGAAGAAGTACACTTGAATCTAAATCACATTCAGAACACTAGCTGCAAGAGTCTGGAAAATACAGCATTTAGCCTTCCAGCTCTTTAGTACCCAAAGGTGAACTAGAAGGAAGTTGGAATGGATGTGAGATAATGTACCATATCTATCACAATGTTCTCAACATCTGAATAACAAAATCTCAGAAAGATAGATAGATACACAAACAGAGACAGAGAGACATGGTGTTGGGTGAAAGGAGGTCATGCAAGAAATAATTCAAGAAAATTGGAAGAAATGAATTTCAACACAGAAGGGGCCCACTGAGTCCAAGTACAATAGATGAAAAGAGGTCACACCTAAATATATTACTGCAAAACTTCAAAACACTGAGGGTTAAAAGATCTTACAAGCTTCCAAAAAGGCAGAAAATAAACATCATCATACAGAAAATATCAGAAATTTGAATCCTTTTGGACTTTTTAACAGCAATAGTGGAAGCTAGAATGCAATGGAGATCTATCTTCAGAATTTCAAAGGAAAATCATTCCAACTTAGAATTTTATACCCAGCCAAGCTTTAGTCAAGTATCAGGGTAGAATTACAACACATGTAGGCAGGCAAGTTGCTTATGTCTAGTGTACTGTTGTCATACTGGGCTCTAATTTGAGTCTCACCCCAGGACCTCTCTTTTCCTCTCTCCTGTGTTGAATCCCTCTTTCTTGTATCTCATGTTTTCATCTTGCTCAACAAGTTTCCTTTGTTCTCAAGGAGTTTCCTTAGGGCACTCATAATAGAGCTTATAATACCTTCTGTGCACAGACACCTTTGGACAGTATGTCATTTAGGGGTCCAAATAAGGCTGAAAAACAAGTCCAGAGAAGAGACTGCTTCCATGAGTCATGGAGTCCTTCTAACAGGCTTACAGACATTTCATTTTCAGGCAAAAATGTGTCCAATTTTTAAAAAGGATAGGATAATCAGTTAGGAGTTTAAGTCCATCTCTCACAGTGCTCTTGTCTCTGAAAGATAAATGGGGTCTAATTATATCTCAAACACCCTGTTTACATCCTCTTAGGTTTACCCTGTGTGTCAGAAGACAGAGAAAATGTTGAGTTCAGTAAAAGATCGCAAACTCATTTTACACTAAAACTTCACCATTCATCATTCATCCCCTGCACCCCCCCACCAAATACCTGTAAATAAAGGATAGTGTCAGGAGAGACCCCTTTGGAAATTTACTTAGAATCTGTTTGAATACTGTAATCTATTATCATTTACCTAAATAGAGGAACCCTGATATTCTTTTCACCCATCACTGGTATTAGCCTTGAGGGCACCCATATCTCCTTGATAGTTCAGTAAAAGTTATCTGAAAAAATATTGAAATAACAATATTGAAAAAAAAATTGAAAAAAGAAATAAAAAATTAAACTTTGATTTGTTCAATATATATACATAAAATCTCCATACCACATTGAAAGATAATTCTCATGGAACACTGTTCCTTCTCTTCTGACATTTCCATCATCAAACTTCTAATGTTTCAAATATGCAATGCTACTTCCATCTCATGATCTTTGAGCACGAATTTTCCTCCTTCTAGAATAGACTTCCTGCCCCTTTTTTATTAACTGATCAATCCTTCTGAGGACAGCTTAAAAGTCACATGCTCTGGACTGCCTTTGCAGGACTGCCTAGCCAGATTTGGCTCCCTTTATAAATGCTCATATTCTTAGTACTTCTCTTTCTTGGCACCTATGTTAGTGTGTAATTATGTCTTTCTGAAGCTATTTGACTGTATGCCTACCTTTTCCACACATAGGTCTTTATGCTCACCCATGTATTTGCAGTGTCTAACACAATGCAGACAGCCAATGAGTACTTTTATACATAGATGAGTTAATAAAAAAGAAGGAAAGAGGTGTGGATAGAAAGGGAAGGAAAGCAAGGAGTGACAGAGGGAGGGAAGATGAGAGGATGGAAGGGAGGGGAAAGAAAGAAAAGTTCTAGGTATATATCTTGAGTTTACGTAGTAGTATTTAAATCTAATTTTCATTACTTATTTGTCTGTCTGTCCATTTGTCCGTCCGTCCATCCATCCATCCATCCGTCCATCCATCTCTTTTGCTTTGACAATTTCAGAGGTTGCCAGAGGACTTGGAAAATGAGCCAGATGTGTCTATAGTCTTCTAACAGGAAAATAACTCTGGGAGGGAAGAAAACATGGAGTTGTATCCGTAGAAGGCAGTCTTGATTCTTGGCCAACCACACCCTTTGGACCGAGAATGTCTCTTTCCAGAAGAGTTGTGCAAAGGGCAGGGCCCCTACTGCTCCATGTTGTCTTCTGTGAGCATTGGAAGCAGACTGCCTGAGCGGGTGGCTGACCCTGGTACTTGACCCAGGTGTCACACTGATAGCACTCATCTCACAATCCTCTGGGTGATGCGGCTCCCACACTGGCTCCATCTGGCCACAGGCTGCAGGGCTGCTGAGCCACGGCAAGCCGCCAGGGAGAATATCAAACGTGAGGTGGGCTGTTGCCAAGATGCCACGAAACAGGGGCATGGCAAGAACCAGAAGAGAGCCGAGGGGACCCTGCACTTTCTCAACTATCAATTACTGTAAATGGAAGTCCCATGTTCCCAGACAGGGAGCAGAATGAGACCCATTTTCCACACTCTGCTGCTCTGAAGAGCTCTTTGGGGAGACGTTCAGCAAGGAGAGCCCAAGAATGGCACTGTCAACAGCCAAGCTGTGAGGGGGCATTGTGCGCTCTGCCCTCCGGGTTCTGGCGCAGAGCAGCCTACCCACTCAGGTGTCCAGACTTTGTCCCCAGATTTTTTTTTTTTAAAGATTTTATTTATTTATTTGAGACAGAGAGAATGAGAGAGAGAGAGAGAGAGCACATGAGAGGGGGGAGGGTCAGAGGGAGAAGCAGGCTCCCTGCCGAGCAGGGAGCCTGATGCGGAACTCGATCCAGGGACTCCAGGATCATGACCTGAGCCGAAGGCAGTCGCTTAACCAACTGAGCCACCCAGGCGCCCTGTCCCCAGATTATTAACAGAGGACAAGAAAAACCTGGGCTTTCTGGCCTTTCAGGTGATTAAATACAGCTCTAACAAAAGAAAAACAATAGCTAGAACTCAAGAGAGCTTATTATGTGCCAGGTCCTGTTCTAAGTGTTCTGTATATATTATATTTAATCTTCCTCACAAATGTAAAGAATTTACCATTCTTAAATCCATTTTACAGATGGAGAAACAAAGGTACAGAGAGGTGAAGGAATGTGCCCATGGTGACACAGTTAGTATGTGGCAGAACTGAGATTAGAACTTAGCCATCAGGCGTTCAGAGTCTGATTGTGACCCATCAGCTGCCTGGCTAGGCTGGGAACCGCAAGCATGTAAGAGTGTCAGGTAATATATATATATATATATTAATAACAACAAGAATAAAACCCTGACTGTGCAAAATGTAGGGTATTAAAGAGGGATCTGTGTTAGACCTGTACCTCTGAAACAAATAATACACTATATGTTTAAAAAAAAAAAGAAGATAGCAGGAAGGGAAAAATGAAGGGGGGGAAATCGGAGGGGGAGACGAACCATGAGAGACTATGGACTCTGAGAAACAAACTGAGAGTTCTAGAGGGGAGGGGGGTGGGGGGATGGGTTAGCCTGGTGATGGGTATTAAAGAGGGCACGTACTGAATGGAGCACTGGGTGTTATACACAAACAATGAATCATGGAACACTACATCAAAAACTAATTATGTAATTTATGGTGATTAACATAACGTAATAAAATAAAAAAAAATAAAGAGGGATCTGTGTTTTCCAATTATGATCAAAATCTTGTGGGGATTACTCACAACAATGAGGGCTATGAGGGATACCTGATATCAGGTACTTCAATTTCCTGTGTTCAAATGGGAATAAAATATATGCCCTCCCCCACTAACATTTTCCAGAAATTACAGAGCTAGAAAATAGACTTTCTTAGTAACATTCAAGTTTAAGATCGCAAATCTCAGAACATTTCAGAAACAGCTAGCTTTCAGTAAAATCTGAGTCTGAACTTTAGTTCAGTCATTTCTCTTTTGGGCAAGTGGCATTTTACAAAAGAACATAAAATATAAAATAATGATAAAATATAAATAGGAATAAAAATCACAGCCAAGGGTCATAAAAATATGCATATAGCATTAAAACAAAGAAAAGGAAAAAGCACATGATATGTTAAGCTCTCTGGTAAGGGAGCATGGGACCAGATGAAGTCACATTAGAGAATTCGGTCTCTGTTTTAGAAATCAAGCAGGAATATTATAATTAGGTTTGCATTTGAGACATAAAAAGATCCTGGTAGAGTTGAGGATTTCCCAAATGGAAAAGGACAGAAAAGACACATATCAATTTGGAAAGTATCTCGGCGTTCTATAGGAGAAGATGCAGGTCTAAAAAAAACCAATGTGCTTCGGTAACTGACTTGAATTTCAAAAGTGAAGAAACTGGAAGGCCAAGTCCAATTCTAAGGTTTCTGGCTCAAGGAAATGGATAGAAGGTGATGTAGTTAGTCACTCAGGACAGGAAGGCGGGGAGGTGCTGTGTGGCGCCTGGATTCAGGTCAGGTGGGAATATGTAACAGGTAGCTGGGCAGGGTAGAGTGGGCAGAAGACCAGGGACAGTCTAGTTAACTGGAGGAGGAACAGGACAGGCATGTCTCCCCAGCAACAGGAAAGTTAATGCTGCTTAGAAGAGCTCTATACAGAACCCAGGCCCCCAAAGCTGTAGAAGGCACTGTGCTCTCTTTTGACTGTATTCGTAATCTGAGAGTTGGCTCTGCTCACATGTGTAGGCTTTATGGGGAAAACACGGCACAACTCTGTTCCTGCTCCAATGACTCCTCCCCACAGGCAAGTGGGGCAGGGACATACACCCCTCTTTACCTGGACTCAGGAACTCTCGCATATTGCACCCACAAGGTGGCAGCTACCAAGCAGATGAAAGGCCAAGTGGCTTCCTGTTTGTAGAACTTCCTTGAAACTTTAAAGTTTTCTCTTCTAATTCTTCTTTTTATTCCCCGCCCCCCTTTTTTTTAAATGGTCAGGAAAAATTCTCCAACTCCTTGTATCTCATATCCCAGTGGCTTTACATTATTTGCCTTGAGCCTATCCGGCTGTTTTTCTCTACCTCTCATGAATTAGTTCTGACCTCTAATAACGCCGGGTCAACATCTATTCACATATCAATCACCAACCATGGTCAACGTGTTAAGCATTTAAATGTTTCCAAGAGATGTTTCCTCACTGAAACAAGTCTAATTTACAGTTGGTCAAAATGATGAGTTATTCTAGTATCAAGAGTGCGAAGGAGCAAAGTACAGAATGTAAGTGTCCAGGTTCTTTCATTTTGAAAGGATCACTTGACTCACTATAGCCAGGAAACTAGTTCAAAGTCACAAGAATTCCCACCTGAGGCTATTTATCCCTTTCTTTGTTCCGTTACAAAAGAGCGCTTTGACTAAGGATTGAAGGAGGGACTTGGATGGTGGGTGAAGTGATTTAAATGTAATGTGCTTGCATTCCATCTCAAGTGTCATTGGTCCACTTAGACTTAAAACCACAGGCTTTAGCTTACTGGAATTCATGCCCAGTGAAAGGAAAAAGGTTCTAGGAGCTGTACTTAATTTCTTCTAAGAGCTGTGGTAGCACCAGCCACTCCTACAGCTGCGTCCCTGTGTTGAGCAAGCTGCCCATATGCCCACTGATGCCTTGTAGAGGTCCAGATATACACAGAATTGAAGTTACACCCATTCACACACAACATAATCAAAGACACAATTGGAAAAAAAAATTCTCTTAAATGTGTACGAGATAAAAACAGTTTCAATTAAAAAAAAAAGATTTTATTTATTTATTTGAGATAGAGCGAGCAAGAGAGAGAATGAGCAGCGGGGAGGGGCTCCATCCCAGGACCCGAGGATCACACCTGAGCCCAAGGCAGAGGCTTCACCAACGGAGCCACCCAGGTGCCCCAAAGCAGTTTCAATTTTAATGGTAAGCGAGGATACTGAGACCTTCAAAAGCAGCAGCTGACACAGTTACAGAGCATGGGCCCTGGAGGCAGTGAGCTGACGTGCGGCCCCGCTTCTCAGGGGCTGTGTTACTGTGTGTTAGACATACTGCCTGACCTCTCCGGACACCTGAGGCCTCAGCTGCAAAGGAAGCAATAAGTACACTTCCTCTTTGGGATGTCTTGAGGATGAAATGAAATAATTTATATGAAGTGATTAATGAGGTCCCCAGCACACAGAGCTCCCTAAACATCAGCTACCTTATTACATCTATCAACATCGCTCTTAGTGGAAACTGAAAGAGAAGGGTGTGGGATATTTTTGGTGGGGCTGAGGTATGGGCTACAGCTAGGCTCTCTCCACCCTCGGAAGTCTAAATGCAGGAGAGGCAGCACCACTTCTGAAACGAAGGTCTTGGGCAGAGATGCCACACAAAGATTCTTTAGTCCTTCAAGTCCACACAATCCAGCATTCTCAAGATGTCCACCAACCTGTCAGGCTGCTGGCACCCAGCTGGTTCTGCTCTGGCCGTGGCTGTTCCCCACACGTCAGCATTACTAGGGGCATAACAGACTCAAGTTTAGCTCTACCAAGAAACCTCCTACATATGTGGTACTGGAGACTATCCCATAACCACCATCATCTGTTATGGATTTAATTTCTAATAGAAGCACGCAAAGAAGAAGAAATAAGACAAGAAAAACAAAGGCAACATGTGTGTGTGGATTGCTGTTGAGGCCACAGTTCATTTTTAGGCTCGGATTCTGGAGTCCTGGGGTGGCTTTTTTTTCAAGAACAGAATCTGCTGTCCAGGAGATAAAACAGACGAGTTTAAATAAATTAGAGGCTTGTTAATATGCAGTTACCTGGGTCCCACTTGAACCCACTAAGAAAGAATCTCCTGGGAGGGAGGAAAGACCCAGGAAACTATTCTTTTTTTTTTTTTTTAAAGATTTCATTTTATTTATTTGAGACAGACAGAGAGAGAGAGAGCACAAGAGGCGGTAGGGTGAGAGGGAGAAGCAGACTCCCCGCCGAGCAGGGAGCCCGATATGGGACTCGATCCTAGGACTCCAGGATCATGACCTGAGCCGAAGGCAGTCGCTTAACCAACTGAGCCACCCAGGCGCCCCCCCGGGAACTATTCTAATGAGCAGCATTTCATGCATATTAAAGTTCGAGAACCACTACTCTTGGGGTTCATAATTTAGTAGAGGATACATACATAAAAGCTCTTCTAAGACGAGACAGTCTCTCACAGGTGCCATAAAAAAGCTATGGAATACAGCAGCTGAAAAAGGAGAGTCAATCCACATAGGTAAATCTAGGAGAAACTCCAGAGTGGGAATTTGGAAGGAAGTTAGGATTAAGAGCACAAAAAAAGCTGGGCTAGGAACCAGGAACAACAGGACATTGGAGTGTCACTGGTAGAGGGAACCAGCTAAGCAAAAACACCAGGAGAGTAAGCAAGACTGAAATATGTTGGAGCAGGTAAATATGGCTCACGCTCAAGTGAGTGGGCTTGTAGGGAGGGGGTGAGGGTTTTAGGTAAAGGGAGACAAGGCTGTACAGCGGGATGAGATATAGGACAGAAGGCCTTTAATGCCAGTTGGAGTCTGGGTGCTAGTGTTTCTTTGCCATGAATTGCTGTGGAAGGTTGTTGCAGGAGGGGTCCAGAACTGTATCTGGGCTTTGACAAGTCTGGAAAGGGTTACTCAGGCTCACAATCCCTTATATGCTTTCCCAAATCCAAAAAGCTGCAGAAACAACACCCCCTTTTTTTGCATCTCATTTGGTGGCAAAATCTGCCATGAAAAGAAGTGTGATTACTTACAGTCATTATTTATCCAATTTACCATGAATCTTCATGCATTCTGTTGTAAAAATATTAATAATGTGTTTGATTAGGGGTGCTGCCTCGAGCCCCACTTGGGGATGTTACAGAATTTAGTTCATGTACTAAATAACATTCGTGAACTCAGAAAAATTCTGAATTCCAAAACACATCTGGGCCTAAGGTTTTGATAAGGAATTGTGGACCTCAACAAACAATGGGAGACACTTAGTAGCCTCGATGCTTTAAGAGACCAAGGAAACCTTTCAAGAGGTGACACAGAAGGATGGGTAACCTAGTGGCCGATTTTCTAGGACCGGTTTGTCCAAAAGGGAAGGTGCCTTTGCACTGTGTAAGTGGTTTGGCTCTTATAATTCTTCTTCATTGTTATTATCGGTCCTGCTCCCTGTATCCCCAGGTGTTAATAAGCAAAGCCTATGGTGTTGCAAATTGAAAAACAGATGGTGGACCGATGTAGACAAAGGCTGATTCATCTTTGCACCGCTGCCTGAGTATGCATGTGTCTCTACACCAGGTCCAGCAACTGCAGAGCTGTAGAGCTCCTCAGAAATCATTTAGTTCAACTCATTCATTTTGCAGATGAGGAATCTGAGAGCAGAGGAAGGCAGTCTTTGTTGGAGAGCTCACATCAGAGGCTTGCACAGTCAACATTCATTGAGCACCCCCAAGTTCCCACCTCGGACCATACAATCTCTTATAGAATGAGGAGTCCATCTATGGTGACTAGAGGTTGACTCGTACAGGGAGCATTAACAAACACTCCTGGAGAGTGGTTTTCATAAGCATAACTGCACTGCTGGGAATTACACTGAGGCCTACCGGAACCACATGCTTTTCTAACCAAGTATTGACATGGCAAGAGATATGGGTTTGAGTTCAAGTTATACCGATGATTCATATGAAGAAAAACTAAGGAAATAATAAAAAATGTTGTTTTTCCTTTAAAGGCATTCAAGTTTATATAAAGGCCTTAAGTTATATAGGTATAAGCCTATGCATATGTGAACCCCTAGAAAAACCAGAGAAACACAGAACTGCTTACCATCCTCTACACAGTGAAGAACTTTAAGCTTAGAAACTATAGAAGAAATGACAGTAGAAAAAAGATCTACAGATTTAACCGTACAGTCTCATTTATTTTTGCATGATTTAAAAGATCATAACCAAAATAAGAGGCAAAGACATAAGGGGAAATATTCTTAGCAAATATTTCACATACAGGCCGTGTTCTTTTCTCTAGAAAGAACTCACCCAAAGCAGTGAGAAAAACACCCAAACTCTTAAATAATCAGGTTAAGGACATGAAAAGACATTTGCCAAAAGAAGAACTACTGTTAGTAAGCACGTCCATGGCAAAATGTTTAGGTACCCCACAGTGCAACACGAACAAACACATGAGTAGTGCCAGAGGTTGCCTACAAGTTGGCACAGATTAGAAAAATGACAACAGTCAATGCTGATGGAATAGGATCAAACAGATTCCCTGATACATAACTAGTAGCAACAATTTTGGAAAGTTACTTGGCAAATTCAAGCTCTTCAAAATATTCCTATCCCTTGACCTAGTATTTCTGCTTTTGGAAACCTACCCTAAAGAAATAATGAGCCCTATACACTTAGGTTTGAACACGGTTATTTACTGCATCAGTATTTATAGTACTAAAAATTATAAACAACCACCCTATTCAACAATCTAGTGAAAGAGAAATACATCAAAAAGTTTCTATTCAAAATAATATTATGCAACCAGTGAGGTGATGTTTACTTAATCCTAGGTAGTAACAGGAAAATGCTTATGACTGAATTGTAATGAACAGATGAGGAATCAAAATGGTTCATACAGAATGATTATAACTTGGTAAATAAATTAATCTATGAAGAAGGGGGGGGGACCAAACCAAAGCCTGACTGGAAATAAAGCAAAATGATTATATCTGGGTGATGAGCATGTAAGTCATTTAATTAATTTCTTCTTCACACTAGTCTATATTTTCCAAAATATCTTTAGATATTGTATATTATTTGATTTGGAAATTTATTTCAATGAAATTGGTCTTCCTCTTATCTCAGAGTGTCAAGAGATACTTCTTAGGAAATGATGATAAGGAAGTTCAAATTAGGGGCGCCTGGGTGGCTCAGTCGTTAAGCGTCTGCCTTCGGCTCAGGTCATGATCGCGGGGTCCTGGGATCAAGCCCCGCATCGGGCTCCCTGCCCGGCAGGAAGCCTGCTTCTCCCTCTCCCACTCCCCCTGCTTGTGTTCCCTCTCTCGCTGTGTCTCTCTCTCTCTGTCAAATAAATAAAAAATCTTTAAAAAAAAAAAGTTCAAATTAGCACAGATATTACAGGGATATCTTGCTTAATAAATCCTTTAGAGAAACCACTCTGTGCCAGGAGGAATTCGAAGTGCTTTTCTGCCTCACAGAATCATGTTAACAATCCTGTGAGGTGGGTACTATAATTATCACCATTTTATATAGGACACTAGGAAAGTGAATAACTTGTTTGGATATCATGCATGCATCTCCTAAGAATTCAAACCCCAGCTGTTTGGCTCCTGAGTGGTGCTCTTAAACACCATGCTATGCAGCTGCTTGTTGACCTCTGAAGTAAGAGGATCTTTGGATATCATTAGTATCAACTCTCATTTAAAAAAAAAAAAGAAAAATAAAGAAACACAGGGAGGTTAAGTGACTTGCTAAATGCCACACAGCAAATTATCCAGTAGGTAAACAGAATATTATGTTTTACAGATTATAATTTATAAACACTAAGGTTAAAATGAATGCAAACAATCTTATGTCACCTCCTCAATTTTATTGTTAATATACAATTTTTGTTTCCATCTTCTTAGAACCTATATTAAAGGGGAAGGCACATTTCTGTGGTCTGTAAGGAGAAGTCATATCCCTGAAGTCATAGGGCTAACACATCTCAAATTCTTTCCTCTCCGTTCTATCAGAGAGCTACATTTCAACCCAGGCAGGATAACATGATCACCGAAATATCTGTATCAAAGTACCTACTGGGTGTGGCACTATCCCAGGCTTTGTAGAGCATCAGACTCCAACAGAACCCTGAGCTACAGGAGAGCAGGATAAGACTCAAAACGGAACATAACCATTTGCCAACAGCAAGAAAGAAGCTCTGTGTATGCTTATTTTCTAATCCATCACGAAGTCCAAAATAAACTCCAGGCTTCCTCACTGCATCTGATATAGATTAAGAGAGTCAGACCTCTGCTGGGAGAGTGATGTTGGGAGGGCCCTACACCAAATAACTGGGCTAAATGACAAGAGAAAGTTTTACAAAATTGTTCCCCTTGAGCTACTGTGGCTTAGTCATGCCTAATTTTTTTTTTTCAGCGTGCTATTTTGAGGTTTCTGGACTTGTCTTCATGCGATCAAAAGAGAAGGCAATGAGGTCTATATCAGATTGTAAAAATGACAGGACCCAATGTTGCCATGAAAATCACAAGGCTGAATTATCTCCCATCCAGCACTGAGCATCAGCCTGTCCTATAAGGTGATTACAGTTGTCTGTCTTCTCTAAAGGAACCAGGACTCCCAGCCAGGCTCTGACTAAACATCAGAAAGAAATGATGACCAGCAAAATCTAAAGCAGAGGTGAAGGCAATAAAAACTGGGATGTACGTGTAATTGGGAGAAGGAGCAATTCTTAGAGTAGCACAATCTGTATTATCCCGGGATAGACAGAGTCTTGAAATTTACAACTGAAAGCAAGAAACTTCGATTTAAAAGTCAAAAATTCAAAACTAAGAATCTGATTACTAGTCTTTGCTAGATAAAGGAAATACTATTAATTTGGACTATATAGATAGGTTTTTGGGTATGTGTTTTGGCTTTTTTACCTATTTTAAGAAGCAGGACTAAGTATAGAGTATATTAACATTTTCTCTCATTACATAAAATCAAAATGTACTCAAATCCAGCTATTTAGGGTCATTTTAGACACATACACACTTTTTTGAAATTAAAAAAAAATGAATGAATTACAAAGACATACTCATCAAGATGGCTGGATTTAAAAAAATTAAATAAATAAATAGGCTGGCAGTACCAAATGAAGTCTAGGATTTGGAACAACCAGAACACTTACGCATTGCCAAGTGCAGTGTAAAATGTTACAACCACTTGGAAACGTGTTGGCAGTTTCTGATAAAATTAAGCATAACATTCCTAGTAATTCCATTCTAATCTGTGTACCCAAGAGAAATGAGTGCATATGTCCACAAAGAGTTAGACTAGAATGTATGAAGCAACCTTATTCATAATAACCCCAAACTGGAAGAAACCCAAATGTGTATCAACAGGAGAAAGGTTAAACAAATTGTAGCCTGTCTATATAATACTTCTCAGCAATAAAAAGAAACTATTTACACTTACACAAGCAACAACCTGGAGGAAACTCAAAAGCATACTGTATGAAAGAAATCAGACCTAAAAGAGTTAATACACATTGTATGATTCCACTTACATGAAGTTCAAGAACAGGCAAAACAAAAACCATGGGGACCAGAGTCAGAATACTGGTTCCCTCTGGGGATGGGGGCCATTGACTGAGAAGGGAAACACAAGGGAGCTTTATGAGTTGCCAGAAATGTTCTACATCTTAATCTGGGTTGATATTCAGCTAGGTGTCCACATATGCAAAAGGTTATCAAGTAGTACACTTAAGATGTGTGGATCTTACTGTACGTATATTACACTTCTATTAAATAATGAACAACAGTGAAGACACTAGTTTTTCTTACATTTTTTAACATTAAATATTTGATATCTGTGCATCTACAAGACAACTGGAAGTCTGTTTATAAGTAAGAATTATAATACCTATTTTTTGCTAATGAGAGGATGAGCACAAGGTTTTAGCTGCAAGAATGTCCATTGTAAAATTATTTCCTACAAATAAAAATCAGAAAAACAAATTTAAATGTCCAATGACAGGGGATTGGTTGTAGGCCTATTTATGTTAGAACATCATACCTGAACTAAATAAAAATACACAGGCAGAAAAATACACTGTTGAATATACAGTTTTAAAATGCAACAGATTGGGCGCCTGGGTGGCTCAGTTGGTTAAGCGACTGCCTTTGGCTCAGGTCATGATCCCGGAGTTCCGGGATCGAGTCCCACATCGGGCTCCCTGCTCGGCGGGGAGTCTGCTTCTCCCTCTAACCCTACCCCCTCTTGCGCTCTCTCTCACTCTCTCTCTCTCAAATAAAAAAAAAAAAAAAATAAAAAAAAATAAAATAAAATGCAACAGATTTTGGGGTGCCTGGGTGGCTCAGTCTGCCTTCAGCTCAGGTCATGGTCCCGGGTTCCTGGGATTGAGCCCTGCATCAGGCTCTCCGCTCCGCGGGAAGCCTGCTTCTCCCTCTACCACTCCCCCTGCTTGTGTTCCCTCTCTTGCTGTGTCTCTCTCTGTCAAATAAATAAAAAAATCTTTAAAAAAAAATAAAATGCAACAGATTTTATCTTTAGAGGACATCTTTTTTCTTTTTAAATCAGAATATCAAGACATAGTTTGCATGAGTGACTGTAAAAGTGTTTTTAAAATAAATAAATGTCCAATTTTACAGTTAGAAGCATAAAGAACTAAGTATAAAAGCGAGCAAGAAGCAGGAGCAGAGACCAGGGAAGGAGCTGTCACCGTGGCTGCTCCAGAGTCCATTTTTTCCTTCACTTAAAGTAGTAGACTCCTTTTTTGAATAAAATCTTAAACAGATCTCCTATACGCAAATCATGTAAGAACAGACGTACTCTGGTAGGAGGGGAAGGGTGTATGAGTATAGGGAATTCTTTTTTTTTTTTAAAAAGATTTTATTTATTTTTTAGAGAGAGACAAAGCGAGAGAGGGAGCACAAGCAGAGGGAGTGGGAGCGGGGGAAGCAGGCTTCCCGCCCAGCAGAGAGCCTGATGCGGGGCTCGATCCCAGGACCCCAGGATCATGACCCGAGCTGAAGGCAGACGCTTAACGACTGAGCCTCCCAGGCGCCCCTGAGTATTGGGAATTCTGCTTCACTATCCCCTGACATATCTCCAAGACCCAAAGGACACAGTCTGAAAACCAGCATCCTATGAGATAAATTTCAAACTTCAAGTGTTAAAGATTTCACATCCCTCCATCTAATTAGAAGGTTATCTTTCCTTCCTTACCTGTGAATACTATCTTATGTAATTTTTCTTTTTTTTTTGCCAGACTGGCCTCGTTACTGTTCCCAAAGATACCTTGTACATCCTGATTCCTCCTTTATTCTGAAACGTTCCAGTGTTCCTCCTTTATTGCATTACTGCTCATTCTGGAAGACTCGGCTAAATTTCCACATCCCCTCAGATATCTTTCCGACTAACACCAACCTGGTGAAATATCTCTACTCTGTATTATTCACTTGGCTAATTCACTTTTAAAGATTCTCTATTAGTTATCTATTGCTATTATAATAAATCACCAGTAACTTAATGTCTGAAAACAACACAAATTTATTACCTTATGGTTGTCCGTTAAAAATCCGATGCGGGTCTCCCGAATAGCCAGAGGAATGTTGAAAAAGAAAAGCAAAGCTGGCGGCATCAC